>NC_143055.1:23225500-23845166 GCF_052426305.1 Pelodiscus sinensis | reverse complement strand
ACAACATTGTAGAGTGTACACTTACAGAGTTACATTGATGTAAGCTGACTTACATTGACTTAGCTCTGTAGCATAGACCAGGCCTACAAGTGATACTCGCTAGTTCAATCACATCTATTGGACTTGAAGTAAGAGTTTGTTAATGGAAGGCCTGTGGTTTTTTTTTTGGAGATCTGTCTAAATGATTACAATGGTCTTTATTTCTTCAAAATCTATGAACAAATCAGAGATCAACCTTGGTATGTTAGTGGGAGTAATCATTTTGAGATGAAACTCTGATGGTTAGTTCACGTGGCCATATGAAAGAACCCCTGAATTTCAACTGTTCAGCAGTCTTCTGTCAGTTGACAAATAAACCGATTGCTTGCTGTGGCGGGGTCCTCCCCGCCCCGTTCCCTTCTCCCCAAGATTAAAGCAGTAGCAAGAGGCCCGGAGGCCTAGTCCAGCAATCACAGCGGGCCCTGAGGCCTAGTCCACGCCCTGAGGGGTTGGGGTAGGGGGGTCCGGGCCCTCCCTCTCCACTGGACCCCAACCCAGGGCCCTAATGGTGGTGGGTGGTTCCCACCACTGGCTCAGCGGGGTGGGGTGGGGTGGGGGAGTCCTCCCTGAAACGCGCTGAGCCCACTGGGGGTTTCCCTGCCCCTTGCCCTGGGTTGCTTCCTATCCCAGCCTTGTGGCCGACAGAGGTCCCACCTGGCGATGCTGGGCTGGCGGCGGCGGCAATGTCAGCTGGTCTCGTCTCTGGGGGCAGCAGCGCAGGGGCGGTGTCCCCTGCAGCGGGGCGGGCGGCCCCCCGGAGTCGGCGTTGGGGGCACGCTCACCCCGGGGATGGTAGCAGCAACCGCAGCGGTCCCTCTGGCTCTGAATCTGGTGGCAGGTCCGGCAGCGGGCCTGCAGCTTGGGCCAGAGCTCCTTCCTCCCCAGCGGTCTGCCTCAACTGAGCAGCCCGGCAGCCTTTTATAGTCAGGCTGCACTTCGCAGTAGGGCTGCGGGGGAGGGGCATGCTCTACCCAATAAACGGGCTCCTCTCCCTCCTGCTCAGTGTGGGGCAGGTTAGCCCTGTCACACTTCCCAAACCAAGTTGCTGTTGCTCCAAGTGCTATTTCCTAAAGTGATGATGATAAAATGGTAATAAAATTGCAACTTGCATACAAAACCAGTTGCTTGGTAAAGTGCTTAGTCTTCTCCCTCCCTCGGCATGGTGTGTGTTTGTTTAATGTATGCTTGAAAAGTTTCCTGGAAACTTGGAATTACTCTAACTTTCATAAGAATAGCGTACTTATTGTGTTTAATTTAGAAATAAGCAACATGTAAATGTTTGTACTGAAGAATATTTGCTCCCTGTTCTAGTTTGTCAAGTACACGTCACAACTTTATTTTTTATTTTATTTTATTTATTTATTTCTTTGCTCTTTATAGGTCCTGCTGGGGACTTGCATCTGGCCTCAATGTGAAATTAAGGTAGAAAAACACATCTTCATATGTGTTTGCTAGTAGGATTTAGTTTATTCACTGGTCATGCCTGAAGAGTGATGTTCGTCTCTAGATGGCTAACTGCCAGGAAGTATAAATGATTGTCCTAGAAGTCAAGAGCCTCTCCTATTTACTGGAGTGAAAATCACCTCCAGATATCGACGGAATATCAACTACAGAAAATGCTTCACGTTATAAGGATGCCAACCACCTAGATTCATGCGCCCTATCTGTACAATTGTTGTGGATGGTTTGCCATCTGAAAGCTCCTCAAGCTCTTATCCAGGCCCTGTATCTGTTTCTGAAATGTCTCTGCTTCATGCTTTGGGCCCAGTGCAGACCTGGCTGGGACAAGAGCTAGAGAAGTGTGGCATTGATGCCATGATATATACTCGGTATGTCCTCAGTCTTCTGCTGCATGATAGCTATGACTACGACCTGCAGGAACAGGTATTTACATATTTTAGATGTTGTCCAGTGAAAATGGATGCTTGTATCACTTACGTATTGTGTATTATACATTGGAATCAGTTCAGATGTTTGAAATGTCTTTCATCATTGAAAAACCATGATAGGACCCAATTTGATTAGATGAAAAGTCAAGTTTGGTGTAGTTAGCTTACTATAACAGTAGTTATACTGTGTTAAGCATTTTGACCCTGTTTGACTTCTGTTACATTATGAAATTAGATCTTTGCAATCAACTCTGGTATTTCATGAAATAAAAATAGAACTGTGACATACATCCATGTGTATGCACTAATTTGGTGTAGAGATTTCTATAAATTTTGAGAGCGCTTTGCAAGCGTGTCAGATTGGGCTGGATCATGGTAGTTTGTAACACCTTTTCCTGATGGATGTAGTCTTGTACCCTAAAATTTATGTTGGGATTGGGGATGTGTAGGTTTTTAACTTTTGTGTTTATAAATCTGCAGATAACAATTTCTTTCAAGCTGAGGTATGAAGTGCATTTATTTTTTCTAATACTGTGTTGGCTATGTAGCTTAAAAAATATACAAAAATCTTGATGTGAAACAGTTGCTCCATTCATAACTCAAATCCACAAAAGGAAATGAAAAATTAAGCCACTTTAATACTATGTATAACTTCTATTCCTCCTACCACATATGCACAACTTGCTGTGGAATATCACAGACCATGCACTGTGTAACCTTAATTTTGCCCTCAGCTGTTTTTTTCCCATCCTTCTATTATCAAGCTACTTCTTCCTAACACTATTAAGCGTAATAAGGTGTTGGCTGTGGGAAGTAGAGAGGAAGAGAAGGATGGCTTGATAGAGTGATAGAAGATTGGTATTTGTGGGGAATGACAGGGATAACGTTATGGCATGTGTTCCGTGCTTTAAGGTAGTTAAAGTGATGGTAAATCAGTGTTCCCTCTAAGTTGTGCACTTGGGCATCCACCCAGGAGAGATTAAATGCCACCCAGCTGATTAGCAGAGTTCCCACAGCAGGCAGGATGTTTTTCTTCTCATGGTGTACATCTGTCCAGGCCTTCGTGCATCAAACAAAATTTATTTTGCACATGGATGGAAAAAAGTTAGAGGGAGCAATATAAGGGATGTGTCCCTGAGCAGAAAAGTTTAAGGTATTATCAGGTGGCTTAACTTGTCATATCCTTGAGGGATGGTTTTGAGTTCAGTAGGTACTGAATGTGTGTAGAAAGTCAAACAATTACAATGAAAGCTTTTTTTTGTATTTCCCAAAACTGGCGGTACTTCAATATTTTTTTTTTAAGTTTAAGCAATGTGAGGATTAAACCTGTGGATTGGGTGTAAAGAGAGCTGCTGCCGAAAACTTTAAGCACCAACAGCTGCTACTGCACATAAGGTCTTGTCTTTACATTAAAATCTCTTCTATTACGCACAGTATACATGCACATATTATGCATACTGTTAGTGCATAAACTCCTGCTTATGAATTATAGCACCCAAAAAGCATGAAATTCAGTTATTTTCCTTCCCAAACCTCTGTGAATTACACAAGTTCTGCTCAAAGTACATTATCCTAGTGCCAATGAAAAATTTCAACTGGAATCAAATTTCTAACAAAAGCTGCACAGAAAATTCAAATGGCCTAAAACTTAATCCAGGTTGCACCTATATGAACTGGAACTCTGGTCTGCTGGGAGGGGATGGGGGAAGAAGCCAGCCGTGTGGCTCATCTGGGCTGCAGCAGGGGACAGGGCAGGCCTTGGGGCAAGCTGCAGGGGAGCCATGAAATGACCTCTCCTGGTCAGGCAAAATCACTCATCTGGGGCTATTCAGGTTCAGAGGGTGCTGGACCAGGGAGGTCCAGCCTGTACTCTGAAATCTCACTGGGGAGGGCCACCTACTTTTAGAGGAAAATACAGATTTATTCCCCATTTTAAGCCCTTTTTGAAACACAAGCCTAACTATGTAATTGATACCAGGTGCTTCCATAATCATGACTGTGTCAAAATTATTTGTTATTTATCAGGGTTTGCAAAAAGCAGAATGATCATACTGTGGAGGTCTGTACCATTTACTATGAATTACCTTTTCAGTTTGGTACCTTAACTAGGTACAGCTTTAATTGTGAGCAGAGCTTGGAAGAAAGATGCAACTTTTAAAATCCTCTGCCCTCTACTCTTAAAAGTAGAATCTAATGAACCAGAGAGGAGAGAGTAGGAACCATCTGAATTGGCTATCTGCCATGTCTCTCAAACATGGGAGCCAAACTCTGGGCCAACTGTTAAAAATCAGAGCACACACCCCAAAATATTTGTGTGTTTTTAAACTTGTATTTCATCAACCAAGTATCAAGTGTGAACTCCTGAAATGCTACAGCAGCTTTAAAATGGTGACCTGTTGAGTGGGGGAGCTCATTTTGGGCCTCAGGACTCAAGGCCTCTGGTCTCAAGAAGGGATGTTAGTGACTAGTCAACTATCCAATAAGCAAATACCTGACAGAGAGAGGCAGCAAGTGGGGAAGGGCGGGAGGAGGGGGGCGCAGAGCAGGAGTCGGTGCTGGCGGAAACTTAGGGTGCTGGACGTCCCTGCTGGCGCTTCTAATTTTGAAATGTACAAGAGCCCTCTGGGATTCTTGTACATTTGAAAAGCAGAAGTGATGCGGGATGAGCGGGGACCCAAGCAGTCCCTGTTCGCACTGTGCTCTCTGTGGCGCTCACCCCTATCCCATAGGAGCTGGTGCTGGAGGGAACTGCCTTAAAAACCAGTTCCCCACAGCATCATCTCTGGGATGCACTGGGTTGGAGCAGTCCCCTGCCTGCTGCAGGTAGGGTTGCCAGATGGTTTCAACAAAAATACCGGACACACTTGACATTTACATCACAATCTATATTACATCTTATTTAGAAAATACAGGACATTTATATTTTCTCAATTTGTTTCCCGAACAGAAAGCTCAAATACTGGACTGTCCGGTTCAAAACCGGACACCTGACAATCCTAGGTGCAGGTGGGGGCTGCTCCTGCCCTTCCTGGTTAACTATAATCAGCAAGTGCTTACCGTTTAACTAGCTAACCATTAACATCCCTACTCACCACCAACACTGGCCTCAGTGCTGCTCATCATAGACTATATCCTGTATCTTAAACAAGGGGGACTCTAGTTATCCTCAAAAAGGGTACATTCTTCTTCGAGGAGTGTCTCTGTGGGCCCTCTACTGCAGGTGTCTTGATGCCCCAAAACTTAGAACTGGAACTTTTCAGCAGCAGTGCCCCTACCCCTTGTGGGTGGCAGCGCATATACGTGGCACTGCACATGCCATAGCGAATGTACCGACACATGCGTGACACCAAACGCCCGTCAGTTCCTTTTCAACTGCTCCCAGTTTGGTTGGAACACAGCAGCACTCCATGTCTTACTCAGAGTTTTAGTACTGTAGTTATTGTTAGTTCTCATCTCAGTTTACCCCTGCCAAGTTGTTTGTTTGTTAATTTGAACAAAAAAAGAAATATATTTTTTTTGTTCAATAAGATATAGTTCATAGTTATAGTTAGGTTGTTCAAACATTCCAGGTTCACTGGAATTTAAGCAGTGCCTGACATGCTGCATGTCCATACCCGTTTTGGATGGGCATGCCCAATACATTCAATGCTTGGGTCAAGAGTATTCGTCAAAGAGCTGCCACCACTGAAAAAAGCTCTGGGCCAGATCTCTGAAGGGGTGAGTGCTTCAGGTGAAACTCCTTAGCATGGAAAAAAGAGAGACCAGTCTCCGAACCAGCACCTCAAGCCTCCCCTGTGCGCACCTCACCAATGGCAGCTTCTGACCAAGGCCACTTGGCACTGAGACACATCCTGGCCAAAAAGACCACCAAAAGGAAGCACTCTTCACCCTCAGCAGAGAGGGCACTGAAGAGATTATTGCCCCATAGTAAGCCTCCTTCACCTAAGGGAAAGGCTATGGGGGACATGCAGGCACTGGGGAAGTCTGGTATGGACAAACCCCAAGGGGTGATATCTGCGAAAGATGCCTGCGGTACCAGCATCCAAGCCGAAGAAATCCATCACTGGCGGTACCCACAAAGCTGGCTCCAAAGAAGCCACACGGTGCCAAGGACAAGAGGCTCTCTGACCCATTGGTACACACACCATCAAAATCAGTACTGATGAAGCCCATAAAGATCTCCCTGGTACAGTCTATATCCAGGATATGGGCAGGCTCCATGGTGCAATCACAATGCTCATCACCGGTGGTACTGATCTTTGCTCCACTGAAGTTACTGACCACGCAACAAGAGCTGACAGTAATGTTGGTACAGGGTACATGGTTATTCGATACCAGTGCCTCCCCAATACTTGAGGGGATAAGCAGGCTACCCGTTCCAGCCAGTTTGGCGCCTCGATTCTCTAGCGACAGTGAGCATGATGAAGAGATTGCTTTCTCCCCTAGGCATTCATTGCCCAAGCCAGCCGCATAGATGCAGACACAACTGCAATTGCCTCAAACACAGATGTGGCGTCCCACTCCCACAGACTTGGCAGGGATGGGACCCACTTGTCGGGCTTAAGGCCCAGGTTCAGACCCCCCACCTAATGTCCTCACAAAGGCCACCTACAGAAGCGCACACCCCCTCCTGTCCAACTAGGTTGGAGGTTACACAGGAGGACATAGAAGAATTTGACGACTCACAGGGAGAGGACACGTTACTTCCATCCCACATTTCATTGTCCTCCCAGATGAAATAATAATGCTCCCTCCACCAACAGTAGGGAATGATTTTTAGGTCCTTCCAGAACCTATATAAGAGAGTGGAGAATGCTTTATATATTTCATTCGTTGAGGTGCCTGAGACACAGCACAAACTCTCCAACATCCTGCAAGCCTCACTGTCCTAAAAAAATGAGCTACCAGTCAGAGGCCATTCTAGATCATGCAAAAATACTATGGCAAACAGCTTCTATTTCTCCAACATAAAAAAGATCAGATAGGAAGTACTACCTCCCATTGAAAGGCACCAAATATTTATTTGTACATCCAGCACCAGACTCATTGGTGGTCTATATGGTCAATAGTAGAGGCAAACAAACGTGATATAAATCCACTCCCTACCGTAAGGAGTGAAAGAGAGTTGATATCCTTGGGAGGAAATCCTACTCATCAGCCTCCCTCCTAATAAGAATAGCAAACTATATGGTGCTGTTGGTGAAATACACATATCACCACTTTGACAATATGAAAAATTTTATTGAATGGCTTCCTGAGAATAGTAAGGCCTCTTTCCAAACCAAGATTGACAAAGGATTCCTTATAGCTAAAGTGGCACTATAGGCATCCCTTGATGAGGCAGACACTACAGCACGGTCCTTAGCCACATCAGTAGTGATGCACCGAGTATTCTGGCTCCACGTTTCAGGTTTTCCTAGAGAGGTACAAAATACTCTTGAGGATTAACACTTGGAGGACCAGAAGCTTCAACAGACACTTCCCTTCACACACTCAAGGATTCTTGCGTGATCTTGAAGATCCTGGGCATGTATGTTCCCCAACATAAGAAGAGACTAAACATGCAGTATACATTGCGGGCCAGAGCTTTGTCATCATTTGTGCCCCAGAAATGCTACAACCTCAGGAGTAGGCAAAGGCAAAAACACAGGCAAACTCTAGACCAGCCAACCACATCTCAGTTGTCCAACGGCCCACAAGCCTTTTGAAAATCTGGTCAAAGATTCAACATCGTTTCCCAGTGCAAGTTACCAATACAGTCTGCAGCCCTTCTGCCAATTGTGGGCCAAGATTACTACAGACAAGTGGGCCTTACACGTTATACAGAAAGGATTCACCATATCATTCACAAAATTTCCTCCAACACAAACCCCTTCCCTGTCCCTATTCAGGGACCCTTCTTATGAGCCCCTGCTACAACAGGAGGTAAACAACTGGGGGCACTAGAGATCATACCGGCTCATCATAAGGGAAACAGGTTTTATCAAGATACTTCCTCACCAAATAAATGCACAAAAGTCACACCTTACTCCATCCCAAGAGTTAGAGTTCATCAGAGCTGCACTGGACTGCATAAATGCACAGGCATGGCTCCCTGTGCAAAAATTCCAAACTCTCTCTACACTAGCAAAGAGTCATAGATAGCCTGACCGTGTCTGCTAGACAGTTCCTTCAGCTGCTGGGCCATATGTCCGCAACCACATACATGGTTCCTCATGCCAGGCTGCACATGAGATACCTGGCTCCATATGTGATTTTGGCCACACAGGGATCACACACAAAAAATTCTTAGTCCCACAAAGAGGGTCAAAGAATCACTCCTATGGTGGCTCCAGTAGCATAATCTATGTTTGCGTGTCCCCTTCCAACGGCAGCCCTCTTCCATAACCATAACTACAGACGCTGCACTAGAGGGATGGGGTGCACACACCAATGATCACAGCACTCAGGGATGGTTGTTGACAACAGAATTGACACTGCACATCATCTTAGAACTTTGCGCTGTGAGAAGTATGCAAACATTTCCTGCCATTGATTTGGGGCAAGTCTGTGAGAATACTTACGGACAACACTGCATGCATGTTTTACATAAACTCCCAAGGCGGAGCCAGATCTTATCCCCTCTGCAGAGAGGCTATAACACTGTGGCAGTAATGCATCCAATATCCCATCACACTCACATCACACTATCAGCAGCATATCTCCCAGGCAACCAAAACATCACCATGGATCACTTAAGCCGCATATTTCACCAGAAATAAAAATGGGAGAGACATCTTCAAGCCCTACATTCTGTTGTCCTCAAGTGGGGCTTTGCAGAAATAGACTTATTCGCAACATCACAGGATGCCAAATGCTCCACGTTTTGTTCCAGGGTGGGACTCGGCGAGGACTCCATGAGGGACGCCATGATGATCAGCTGGCTTCAGTTTTCTATATGCTTTTCCCCCAATTCCACTGCTGGGCAGAGTCATTCAGAAGATAAAACAACACAGAGCCAGAGTGATCGTCATAACTCTGGCCTGGGTGAGACAACCATTGTTCTCTTACCTGTCTCAGTTGGTGGCTGCACCATCCCTTCCTCTGCCACAGTGTCCGGACATACTATCCCAGGATCTAGGCTGAGTTTTTCATCTGCACATTCACAAGCTTCATCTCCATGCCTGGCTACTATGACACTGATTAACCCACAGTGCAGATGGGGATAGGAAGTCCATAATATAATTATGAACTGTTGCAATCAGACGACCCGGAAAACATACTCCCAAAAATGGAAGCATTTCTCTGAGTGGGCAGACCAAATATTCCTGTACCCACAATCAGCACATTTAATGGTAATATTAGTCTGCCTTCTCACTTTAAAGAAATAGAACCTTTCCAATTCATCCATAAAAATACATTTAGCGGCAATATTGAGTGAGCACAAGATAGTGGATGGGCATACCATATTCTCTCACCCTGTAACCAAAAAGTTCTTCAAAGGACTGAACAACATATTTCCTCCTATAAAGACATCCATGCTGCCTTGGGACCTTAACCTTGTTCTTAGCTCCTTGACCAATGGCAACATGTTCCCTCATTTACCTGTCCATAAAGGTGGCCTTCCTCCTAGTAATCATGATGGTAAGGAGAGCAAGCTAGATGGTAAGGGCAAGCTAGCTGCACGCATGGCACATCCGCCAATCACTATCTACAAGGATAAAGTAGTTCTAAAATCACACCCCAAGTTTCTCCCAAAAGCAGTCTCCCAATTTCACCTTAACGAACTTACGTACCTGTTTTCCATCAAAAGGCATATCCGGATGCCAGTGCAGTACGGCTCCGGTGCCTGGATGTCCAGTGGACACTCCCCTTTTACTTAGATAGAACTAAGGATGTTAAGGACTAGTTGCTTCTCTCCTCCCCCTTGCTCATTTCAAAGGAGGAATGCAGAAGTGCCTATTGACTAGCTGAGTAATCGATGCAAATTCCATCGATTGTTTGATTAGTAAATTACTCTATATTTAACATCCTTAGATAGCACCAGACATTTTAAACAATCTCCGAGACCTTTTATTTCTATAGCAGACCGTTCCAAGGGTCAAACCATATTGAAACAGAGACTTTCAACATGGATAATAAATTGCATTAAAGAATCCTACCACATTAACAAGGTGCCTTTGCCAACTCAAATGAGGGCACACTCCACCAGAGCCATGGCAACCGCTACAGCCTTCCTGCATTATGTGCCCGTTGCACACATTTGTAGGTCAGCAACGTGGGCTTCTGCCCACACATTCACTAAGCACTATGCTATAGACACACTTCCCAGTCCACTGCTTTATGGCAGGCGGTGTTAACTTCAGTCCCCCGGCCGCATCCAAAGCCCCTCCTTCTGGAGACTTAGGGCGCTGCTCTGTAGTCACCTACAGTGGAGCGCCCATAGGGACACTCCTCAAAGAAGAAAGGAAAGGTTACTCACCGTGTCCAGTAACTTGTGTTCTTCGAGATGGGTGTCCCTATTGGCACTCCACGACCCGCCCTCCTCCCCTCTGCTTCAGAGCTGCAAAATGTCTCCGCAGTAGAGAAAGAATGGATGGGCAGTTGATGGCACGCATGCATTGGCATGTTCACTACGGCGCATGTGCACTGCCACCCGCAGGGGCAGGGGATATACTTCCTCAGAAATGTTCCAGTTACAAGAGCTGAGGCCTTTAGACACCTACAGTGGAGCGCCCACATGAACACTCATCTCAAAGAACACCAGTTATTGCACAAGGTGAGTAACCTTACCTTTTAGCCTCCAAATTGGCCTTCTATTTTTGAAGAGAGAGCCACTGTTTGTTTACTAACCCCATGGTAAGTCACTTGAAAGGACTGGGCAGGTTTTATGTGCATGTTCACTAACTGGTCCCTGCCTGGGACCTTAATGTAGTCCTGTCTGTGCTGAAAGTACCACCATTCGAATGATTGGAAATGCTTCCTGCTTTGCCTCCTGGTTATCGTAATCTCGGTCAGGAGAGCATCTGAGGTGAGGGTCCTAATATCTGAGTCCCCCTACACTGTGTTCCTAAGGACAAGGTCCAGCTCAGGCCTCACCTGGCTTGCCTTTGAAAGATTGTCACAAGTTCACATAAACCAAGTTATATTTCTTCTAGGTTTTTTTTTTTTTTTTTTTTTTTTTAAACCCTAAGCCACATTCTAGTGCCAGAGAGCAGAGACTTCATTCTCCGGGTGTTAGCAGAGCAGAATTAAGCCATTTGGAAAATTGGTCCAGCTATTTTCAGACAGACTGAAGAGCCACCCAGTGTCGTCACAACACATATCGTCATGGATAGTATCCTACATTTGGGAGTGTTACAAGATAGGTGGAGCTCCTGTACTTCCAATCACAGCATACTCTACTAGAGTTCAAGCTTCATCTACAACGTTCCTGGTTGAGGTTCCCATTCAGGAAATTTGGAGAGCAACAACGTAGTCTTCTATCCTTTCTGTTTGCTCACATTTATGCTATTACCCAGCAGGCCAGAGGAGATGTGGCTTTTGAATGAGCAATGCTCCAGTCAGTAGTAGGCTCTGATCCCACCTGCTAATTCTGGGCTTGTGAGACACCTAATTACAATTTACATGAACAAGCACTCAAAGAAAAAAACTTCTTTTCTCGTAACTGTTATCTTTTAAGATACGTTGTTCATGTCCATTCCAATACTCACCTTCCTGCCCCTCTGTCTGAGTGGCTGGCAAGGAACTGAGGGGATGGTAAGTTGACAGAATTCTATATTGGGCTCTATGAAGGAGCAACTACATGGGCGCCCAGATCAACTTTGCAGATACTGTGCATACGTGTGGACATGAACAGCACATCTTAAAAGAAGAAGGAGGAGGGAAGAATTCCATCTTTTCTCAGGTATAGTCTACATTACATAGCTTTTAGCGATACTCTAAAAGTTGGATAGTGAAAACAATGTTGATAGTTTTGCTGACAAAAATCCTCCCCCTCCTACCCACCCCCCCACCCCGCCCCGTTGCTATTGCTTTGTCAGCAAGGGAGCACTCTTGCTAACAAAGCACTGTTTACACTAGCACTAGCAATGGCAAAGCATTTGTGGCTTAGGCTTTTTTTAGCACCTGTGAATGGAAAAAAAAAACTTGGTTGCCCAATTGCCAGTGTAGACAACTCAGTCTTGGAAAACTGGCTTTTTCTTTTCATTTTGAAGCTGTTTCAATATTTTCCCATTAATTTGAATGATCCACTGTTGTCTTTTCCTGGCTGGACAATGGATAGGTGTTTGAAGTTGGTTTTCTGTAAAGTATTGGCTTGGAAATCAGGAGGTATCCCTTGCTGCCTTGTTGCTACTTGACCCATGTTGTGAGGTGACCTTGTAGGCACATCATTGTTATAATTTCTGCTTTTGGTGATTACAGGTATTCATTCTTTATGTATATATTATATACACATGCATACACTGGTGACCATAACCTGTATACATATCTGTGAATGGCCATACATTTAAGAACATTACACATTTTCTTAAAATATCTTGCTGAACATGTATTTGTAAATAGTAACATTACATACTACTAGTTGAATGAAGCCTCAGAGTAGTAGTCGTGTTAGTCTGTATAGTATCTGCAAAAACAACAAGGAGTCTTAAAGCACCTTAGAGACTAACAGATTTATTAAGTGGGTTTTACCCACCAGACTTTATGCCTTAATAAACGGTTAGTCTCTAAGGTGCCACAGGACTCCTCATTTGGTTGTTTTTTTTTTGGTTTTAGTTGAATAAAGTTGCATACTTTTGGCATTCAGAGACTCCCTGTGCTCCCCTAGGGATGTCTGGACCCAAAAGGTCAAATTGTATATTCCCTTTTTAAAGGTTCATCTTGTCCGTGCCAGTCAAATGTAAATTAGCTGTGAGAGTGCTAGAAAATGAAGTTAATCTATAGCAAAAGTATTAGTTTTTTCCCTTTTCTTTTAAGTGATTAAAGAAAATATTTACTTAGCATGTGTTAAATGGGGACAGAACTATAAGATAATACAAGTAGTGAAGTGCAACCTAAAGTAAACATAAAAATGTGTTGACAGAATCATCTTCAATAGCCTAAGTACATGTATAATGAAGTATAAATAGTTGAGAATTATAGAAGATACAAAATAATATTAAGGAAACAATGGATTTTAAAATGTAGGCTATAATATTGGACATCATCCCTGTTTCTGCCCCCTTGCCTTCCTCAATTTATGGTATGTTGTCAATTCCAGATGTTTATCCTTACTGCTTTAACTGTAAACGGAACAACTTCACAGCAAATGGGTGCTAAAAACTTATTTGAAATTTGTAAATTTTCCTGTCAATTTTCCTTTCCTGTAGGGAAAGGCAGATACTTTTCAATGATGTATCAGTCAATTTCACATTACTAAGGATATGACTACAATCCAAAGTATGATGTTATCAAGGGAAGATATACCTGTACTAATGTAGCTAAAAGGGACTGTACAGGTCCCAGGCATCCAGAGTATTTACTTGTATTCCTACCCCATGGCGAAACCTGTTAGGCTATTTTTAGCCATTTTAGTGCTGGCTTCTCCACCTGTGCTGCAGTCACTGTTGAGACTGCAGTGTATGCATACCCTGAGTTTCAAGAAGCAGAATGGTCTAGTGGACTAAGCAAGGTATTGGGAGACAAGATGTCCTGAATTCTAATCCTGGTTCACTAACTGGCTATGTGTGGTACTGAGCAACAAGTTACTTAACTTCTCTATACCTCAGTTTTCTGAGGTCAGAAATGATAGCTTTACTCCTTACATGTGCATGTTGAGAGGATTTTATATAAGCCCGATAAACTGTTTAATGAAATAATATTTTGGTTAATTTTGATCCTTTGTCCTTTAACTAACTTTAGGAGAATGACATCTTCCTGGGCTGGGAAAAAGGAGCTTACAAGAAATGGGGAAAGAGTAAGAAAAAGTGTTCGGATCTAACACTAGAGGAAATGAAAAAACAGGCAGCTGTCCAGTGTCTTCGTTCTGCTTCTGATGAGGTAAGTTTGTATTATTTAATTGATTTTGTTTTTTTTAAATGTACTCAGTTTTGAAGAGCATTACTCTATTAACTTGTGGTAATTAGCCTTTTAGTAAGTGGACTTTTTACTTCAATTAAATTGTTCAACCTGCTGCTTGAGAAATTTCTGAGAGCTCTTTATCCCTGTATGCCAAGGTCCTTGCCCATGCCCCAGACACCAATAGAGACTCTGTACTGCCTGTATAACGGTAGACACGGACTAAAATCTTAAGTTTAACTTAGTAGCTAATGACAGACACCAGCACTGGGAAATGGACTAGCTGGGCTCTTACAGCACAAAAAACATTCATAGAACTGGATAGAATCTCAGGTGATAGCCAGCTCCAGTCCCCTGCACTCTTGGCAGAACAAAGTACCATCTAGACCATTGGATCAGGGGTTGGCAACCTACGCCACGTGTGCTATCGGTGGCACGTGAGCCGATTTTCATTGGCACACATTTGGGCGTTCAGCCCCGCCCTGCACAGCAGGGAGCCTGCACTGCCACTTGAGCCTCACAGCCAGGCACAGACAGAGAGTTCAGCTGATTGGCGGGGGGGGGGGGGGGGGCGGAGCATTGTCTTGCTGAGCAAGCAGCTGTTAAATGGAGCAGTTCTGCTTGAAAGGAGCAGCAAGATAAGGAGGTGTAAATGGCTTAGATTTACAAACACCATAACGGACAGACAGGTGCCTAATAGGAATTGTATTTATTTCCATTTTATATTTTTTTAATTAAGTTTAACATTTAAATATTCAAGAACAATGAGAAGTCCTGTGGCTAACAGATATATTGGAGCAGGGGTCTCCAAACTTTTCAGCCCGAGGGCCGCATTAACTATCAAACAGCAGTTCGGGGGCCGCTTTCACGACGGGGAATTTCAGTCGCCTATTGCGCCTTCTGTCGCAGCGCGGCCGGTACTCTGACCATGCACTCCCTCCAGTGCTGAAGGGGAGGGAAAGGGGGGCCCGGGCCCACCCTCACTCACGGGCCCCAGCCCAGGGCCCTAAGGACACGGAACCAGCTGGCTCCGGTCCGGCTGACGGGGCTCCTGCCGTAACTCGTCAGCCCGCCAACTCTAACGAGTTCTGCCCTGGGCTGCTTCCTTTCCCTCCTCGTGTGACCCTCTACCTTCCCCCACCGTGGGGCGGTCACCTTTGATTCGTCCGTCAGGCTGACGGTCGTATATCCAGACGCCCACCCCTCCCGCCGGGGCTGGTCCTGCCGTCTGGGTGGCCGTCGGGTCTGGACTCCTGAGAAGGGGGGGGCTTTTCCCCCGCTCTCCCCTTCCTCTGCACGCTGTCCTCCCCTCCTGCTTGCCACCGCTCACTCCTTCCCCCCCCCCCGGGCGGAAGGGGTCACCTTTTTAAAGTTCCCGCCGGGGTTCACGTTCCCCCGCACGTCGCTGGGCAGGCGTTACCACCACCGCCCATCCTGCCCCCTGATTGGCCGGCTGCCCTGTCAGTCTGGGCAGGGGAACGCCGCCCGTGCTAACCCCCGCCCCCTGCGCCGTTTGCCGCCGCGCGGCCGCTTGTCAGCGGAGCGGCCCGCTTCTCCTGCCCCGGCGCGGCGTGAGTACACGCCGCACACCCCTGACAGGGCCCCCCTCCCCGCGGCAAGAAGGGCCCGTTCGGCGGCGCCCCAGGGACGGGCGGGGGTCGCCTCGTCACACCGGCACGCGGAAGGCGGGGCCAGACAAAAAGGTCTCCACGGGCCAGATGAGAGGGCCTCGCGGGCCGCATCCGGCCCGCGGGCCGTAGTTTGGAGACCCCTGTATTGGAGCATAAGCTTTCGTGGGCAAAGACCAACTTCATCAGATGAATGTAGTAGAAATTCCAGAGGCAGATATAGATATACAGGCATAAGAAAAGAGTTCCAATCAAGAGTAAGGCTAGAGTTAATGAGGTCAATTCAGTCAGGGAGGATGAGGCCCACTTCTAGCAGCTGAGGTGGAGGTGTGAACTCTGAGAGGAGAAACTGCTTTTGTAGTTGGCTAGCCATTCACAGTCTTTGTTTAATCCTAAACTGATAGTATCAAATTTGCAGATGAATTGTAGCTCTGCAGTTTCTTTGAAGTCTGTTCTTGAAGTTTTTTTTGTTGCAGAATGGCTACTTTTAAATCTGCTACTGTGTGTGTCCAGGAAAATTGAAGTGTTCTCCTACAGGTTTTTGTTTATTGCCATTCATGATATATGATTTGTGTCTGTTTATTCTTTTATGTAGGGACTGTCCAGTTGGCCGGTGTATATGGCAAAAGGGCGTTGCTGGCACATGATTGCATTTATTACATTGGTAGATGTGCAGCTGAGTGGTCCTGTAATGGTGTGGCTGATGTGGTTAGGTCTTGTGATGGTGTTGCTGGTATTATATGAGCAGAGTTGGCACTGAGGTTTATTGCAGGGATTGGTTCCAGAGTGGGTGTTACTGTGGTGTGGTGTATAGTTGCTGGTGAGAATTTGCTTCAGGTTGGCAGGTTGTCTGTGGGTGAGGATTGGCCTACCTCCCAAGGTCTCTGAAAGTGGGGGATCATTGTCCAGGATGGGTTGTAGATCGCTGATAATGCATTGGAGAGATTTTAGCTGGGGACTGTAGGTGATGGCCAGTGGTGTTCTGTTGTTTTCTCTGTTGGGCTTGTCTTGTAGCAGGAGGCTTCTGGGTATATGTCTGGCTCTGTCGATCTGTTTCCTCACTTCCTCAGGTGGGTATTGTAGTTTCAAGAATGCTTGGTGTAGATCTTGTAGGTGTTTGTCTCTGTCTGAAGGGTTGGAGCAAATGCGGTTGTACCTTAGTGCTTGGCTGTAAACGATGGATCGTGTGGTGTGTCCAGGATGGAAGCTGGAGACATGTAGGTAGGCATAGCGGTCTGTAGGTTTTTGGTATAGGGTGGTGTTTAGGTGACCGTCACTCATTTGCACTGTAGTGTCCAGGAAGTGGATCTCTTGTGTAGACTGGTCCAGGCTGAGGTTGATGGTGGGGTGGACTAACACAGCTACCCCTCTGATATTTAAATATTTGTTTGTAACAGAAAGGGGAGTCCCAGACCCATTTAATCTTCTTTATTGTGAAAACAACACAAACTTAAACTCGAAATTGATAAGCAGATATGTTGATGGTGATTGCAGCTAAAACATGTGAGAATGTGGATGGATGATGTGTGTATACAAGTGTTAAAATAGCTGCTGGGTTGGAGCTACTTGTATGAAAACATTGATACCTCCAGTTCTCTTGAATATTTCACTAAAATTGCTGGTGATATAGTCAAAAGGTATCAGAGAATGTATGCGCCATGCAACTAATTTTCTGACAGTGGAGTCAATACTGGTAAGATGAAGAAAGCAATAAGATAGCTATTGTGAACATACTTTAAATTTCTTTTCCAAAAGACTTGTAAGGAGTATAATTACTGTTTTAAAAAGAGATGCCGAGAAGGTGGAAATCTTATGTAAATGTCCTGAGAGAAAACGAAGTATGAAATCATGAAAGTAATGTCTGCTAGCAGGCTGTTTTCATGTTTCAGCTCTGTGCACTCATATATTAAAAATATGCATGAGAACAGGTAGGTGGGCTTCAAAGTTCGTTTTCCTTCTCAAGAATTTCAACATTTTGAAACCCTTCAAATTGTCCTCTGTGAATTTGACCTTCTGGTAATTGACTTGATTTTTCACCACATATTCTAATTGTTTAAAATGTCGTCTTTTGTCAATGTTGTATTACTATGTATCACATTCATTCTCCCTTATGACATGTCTCCACTGCAAACTTTTCCAATGCAAGTTACATTGATATAAAGCCACTGCAGTTAGAATATTACTTACGTGCATGTATATTTGGCTTCTTGGGTTGGTGCTCTGCGTACTCATAAAGGGAGGTTGTGTTGATGCACAGATACAGTGGGTAGATATCCCAGTTTGCATCTCGCCACTATCCACCACATGGTCTTTGGTTAAGTTTTGGCAGTGCTTTGGCGGGAGGAGGGGAAGAGTAGAAAAAATGTTGCTTGGGAATAGTTAATTGATACACAACTTTCTCCGTGCTATAATGTCATACGTATGCTATAAGTTTTGCATCTTTTTTTTAAAAATGACATGAACCCATGGGCCTTTCTCATTGTCCACTATCTGTGATAGATGCATCAAACCCACACAGCTCTTCACTGTTGTCAGGAGCATTGCAAGTGCAGGATGCATACACTTAAAGAGCTGAAGAGGAACAGAATCAGAAGGGAAAATGACAGTTTAATGGAGGACAGCTGGATGTGGGACAAAGTGAGGACCAGTTCAGGGTCGGTTGATGGTATTAATGGAGCAGCTGCTGATGGTGAAGTGCTGCTTCTAGAGCCAATGAATTAACAGTGGTTGGTGGGATTGCATCTTAATGCAGGATTTGGATAACTGACAGTGACTGCAGAATTTTTGGTTATAAAAGCTCACATTCCTGGATCTGGCTGCTATGTTCACTCCAGCACCCAGAATGATATCTGCACACACAGTGGAGAAGCAACTGGCGATTGCACTGTGGAAACTTGCAACACTAGATTGCTGCTGGTCAGGATGAAATAATTTTGGAGCTGGAAAATCTATTGTGAAGGGCTGTTGTCGTGCAAGTATATTGGCCATTAATCATTTCCTGGAGTGCTGTAATGGAGTTCCCAAATTGCAGTGGAGCAAAATATGGCACTTATATCCATATTTTGTCATCAGACCACCTTGTCATAGAGTACATCATAAGAAAAGGCTGCTTTTTATGGTTATGTGAGAGTGGGGTGTTCACTGGGAACATTTCCTCCAACATAAATGTTGTTTGGTTAGGGAAAATGCATGATACTCACATATTTAACAAGAGAGAACTGTTGAAAAAGTTATAAGCAGGGACTTTCTATCCTGATTGCCACTGATAATCTGGCAATGTTGAAATTTCAGTAGTGATACTGGGGGAACAGCAAGGAAAGTTTCAACTACCTGGTCAGCAAGTACAGAAAGTAGGGATATAATCAACTAGTCGACTATCAGATAAGCAAAAGCTTGTCGGATAGTCGACACACTAGTTGTTTCCCCTCCCCCCGCCCCTTTCAGCCTCAATCAGAAAGAGGCAGCAAGGAGGGGGGGAAGGAGGAGGTCTTGGGGGCCAGCGGTTCCCTCCAGCTCCATGGGAGGAGGCAGAGGTGCACTGGTGACGTTCTACCTTTGAAATGTACAAGAGTTCTCGCTGGGGCTCTTGTGCATTTTGAAGTGGAAGTGCCGCTTGGAGCCTGGGACCAGCAGGGGACTCGGATTTTCCTGCTGGCCCTGGGCTCCGTGCGGCTTTTCAGTCTTTGAAATGCACTTCCGCCTTTGAAATGTACCAACAGCCCAGCAGGCTTTTGCTACATTTCAAAGCGGAAGCACCCTTATTGTCTAATTGACTAGTTGATGAAAATTCCATTGACTATTTGATTAGTTGATTAATCTAATTTTAACATCCCTAATGGACAAATGTGCTTTGGTAGATTGAATGGTTGCTGGTGGTTACTCAGAAAATGACTTCGCAGTTATCACGATGATTGTAACTGCCTGCTGTGTCCTGCATTATAAAGCAAAGGGAGTAAAGTTGTTGCCAGGGTGGATGGTTGAGTGGCTGTGTATTGACTTGGGTGAAGCAAAATTTCTTATTTCTGTGTACAGATTTCTATTGCAAAAAGTGGAATAGCAGAGTGACTTCTGCACCTAGAAATATTTCATTTGTTGTAAATTAATTGTTGAGCTGGTGATTACCTTGTCTCTCAAAATAGTGAATAAAATGCCTTGCTACCCTTCTGTTTGTCTGGACCAAGGAAATGAGATGTTGAATGATCTCCTAACTCGGGTGGGGAAACTTTTTTTGGGGCGCTGTTGTGTGATTTGATTTATTTTAGATCCAAGGGAAACCAGTACACTCCAGGGCTACTTAATCACTTTCTTACTTACTGTAAGCTTTAAGCAGTTAATACAGTTACTTAAGTTTTACAAGCCTTAAGAACAATTACTATATAATTTAAACCTTAAATACTATAAATTCTAAAGCAATTAATACAGTGCAAAACAATGCAAAAACAGTTACTAAATTATCTATTATATACAATAATAAAGCCTAATTCACTTACAGTTCACCTGCATGCTACCTACAGTGTCAGGCAGGAGGTTGTGGTTCCATTTCTTCCCACGTATTGGAACGCTATGCACTGGTGTGAAGGGCCTAATTACTTCTAGTTACATCGAGCAAGATGTGTGGGCCAATCCTGCCCATTCCCTCCCATTGATTGTTCTTAATAAACCCAATTTAGAGCGGAGAGAGACTTGGTTGTTCTAATAATATTTACCAATTGATTACGTATTGTGTAGGATACGTAAAAAGCCCAATGCCCCTATTTGGAGCACATCCTGCTACCAAGGATGTTACCTAAACTATGTGCATATTTGACAGTTTCATGGCTGCATCTATATTTTTTGCTGATCAGAAACAGAAAAACCAGTACAAGGTTGCTTGTTCTGTGTTCTTGGCGTGGTTTCGCGTACCATGCTTAATCTGCATTGTTATGCAAAACAATTCCTGTGGGCCTTGCATGCGTGCTTTGGTGTGCCAGACTTGAAACAGGACAGAAATCCACACTTTGGACAAGGCAGCCATCACCATTTATTTCCAAGGCAGGGTAGTCCAAGCCTCCCCTACAGGTGCGGGCCACTGACCCACAGAAAAATCAGTCAGGGACTGTGCACAAGTGAGAAACAAAAACACCACCCGTCACCAGCATGGGCTTCCCAATGCTGGGGGCAGCCCTGAGCCTCAGGGGCTAGATCCAGGCAAGCCAGGGGCTACATCTGGCCCTTAGGTTCCCCACTCCTGTCCTAACATTTCCACTGCTTCCCAGAACAGTACAAAAGATGGGAATGAGAGCTGGGCATTGATACCATGTATATATCTTCCTGTCTGAGAAGGCTATGGCTCTCAGGCTGCCTAGCACTAAATATTTGATAGTCTTTATCACTTAGTGGTCTAATGTTGCAAGACCTCCCATTCAGGACTAGACAGGTTTTGGGCTTATAGATCCCAAAATAGAAGATGACAAATATAACTTATTTTTCTGGCTGGTACAATGTCCATCGTTTTAACTGTTCTGTTAAACCAGTGAAACATAGTCTTTAGTTCCCCCAGTAAATCTGTATTGTGGGTGTATAAGCATTTCAGTAAAAAGATCTGCTCTCTGGAGTATAATGTTCTCAGTATTTTCAAGAAAAGAAATATTATACAAATCCTAGAACTAATTGTATTCCTACCCTTCAAGGTTATAGAACATAATCTTAAAATCTCATTCTGCTCCTTGCAGCACTACCCACATTGAAGCTCTGCACGAGGTGTTGTCATACCACAGATCCTTTAAAGTAGGCCTACTGATGTTACCGTCAGTAATTAGATCAGGGCTTTTTATTTGAATTTGGGAGCTTTCTCTATCAAGACTGAGTATTGTATTTTTCATTCAGGCAGATGATCCTCAGGCCGATGATCTCACAACTATCATAGCACTCCTTCCTTAAGTAAATTCAAGAAGTACTACTTTTTCTGGGAAGCACCAAAACACTGCCATTCAGGACAGACAGGTCTTCAATATTCACATCTGCCAGTCGGCCATGTGTTTATCAAATTCTGCATTTTGGTTATCTAGTCTACCAAAATAAAGTAAATTGTATTTGCTAAGAGGTCTTCTCCATGTCTTAGTGCTAGGGAAAGATGAAAGTGATATTTATATGTAATGTCTTATGTTGGATGTCCAGAGTGTTAAGGATTATATTACCTTCCTGCCTCGTGTTTCTTTGAAAATCCCATTGTATGGTCCCATTGTGGCCTTAGTAAAAAGAAGGGGAAGAAAATAGTTGTGTACTTGCCTGAAAAAAATACTTTTGTTAAGTAACGAGGTCCCTAAATCCAGTCAAAGAAAATGGAATCACTTGGCAAAGATGAAATTTGATATCCAAGGATTTAGGTTCGTTGTCAGTAATTGGAAATTGCTATTCGGTTGGACATTCTTTCCCCCTCCTTCCCCCTCAATTATGTTTAACACACACTTGGTAATGAGAAAAGTATATTTGTGTTCCTTGGCTGTGGAAAATTATCTCACCTGAAGGGAACTTAAGGAGTCAGGGCTTTCCTTTGCTCCTAGTGACTGACTTGACAGATCTGGTTCTGCCTCTGTTAACTTAATTACTTTAAGGCAGGGGTGTCCAAACTTTTTTCAAAGAGGGCCAGATTTGAAGAAGTGAACATGCGTGAGGGCCGTCCCCACACTCTCAGCCCCAAGGCAGAGGGCCCGCGGGGTCGGAGGCGGGCGGAGAGCGCAGGGCACGGCGGCCCGGGGGCAGGGCGAACCTGTAGCCGAGCGGGGCTGCAGACGTGCCCTACAGGGCAGGCTCTAGGACCGTGGAGGCCATGGGCGGCGGCGGCGCGGCCGGAAGCGGCGCGCTGGGCGCGCCAGTTCAAAAGAACGCCAGGGAGCCAGGAGAGGGGGAGGAAGCGGGGGCCGTATTAAACCGGAACACGGGCCGCAATTGGCCCGCGGGCCGGACTTTGGACATGCCTGCTTTAAGGAAAGGACATTTTCAGGTAAATATGGACAATTTTTTGTATTCTGTGCCTTAAATTTATATTCAATGTTTTTAAAGGTTTTATAGTGCAGTTAAAGAAAATTTGTATTTTTAAAGTGCAAACGATCTTTTAAGAAACTAAAAACATGGACTCTTATCTAACAAATTGTCTAAATTTGACAGAGTAAGTTTAGCAACAAATGTACAATTGGTGTGAATCATATTTTATACCTTAGTTCATATATCTTAACAGTTGATACACCCAGAACAGCTGTTTAATCCTTCACTTGGTGACAGCCTAATGCCAAAAAAAGCAATCCAGTGCACTGCAGTTATGCGCTATCAAAAAGTGAAACTAAGAACTTGTATCTCATTGTGCAAAGCTGTGTTTTGTGAAAGTGAAGAACTGCTTTTTAAGATTTAAAGTGTAATAAATGTCACTGTGAACTGTAGTGACTAATTCTTTTATTACTATTACAATAATTACCATTAACAATTAAAATGTAGTGCTTTTGTTTGACCATGGAGCTTCACCGATCTAGAAAAGACTTATTTCTTTTTTCCACAGACCTTATAACTGGTATAAATACAATACAAAAACAAAGTAAGGTCTAGGATACAGTTCAGGGCAGGACAAGGAAGACTTTACTTTGTTTCACATGGAGAAAGATGCAAAGTCATAGCTAGCTAAGTAAAAAATATATGTACAATATATCTAAAGTAATTCTTAAAAATGTCATTTATAATATCTAGTTCTGAATTGTTCAGATTTTTCAATGTGGGTAGCCATTTCACTGGTATGTCATAGAAGGTAAGCCCAGTCAGCTGGCCCATGTATAAATAGTACCATTTGGAAGAAGTAGGCAGTAAATATTTAACAGATCCACTGAAAAGATGCTAAATAGCCATATGTTCATGCTACCCTCAGTTCTGTAGACTAGAAATTTGGTGAAATAATCATGAGATGTGACCATCACAACAGCAGAAACTCTGGGAAAACATGCTTAAATCTGCTGGAGAGTAACTATTTCTGTAACACACTTTCAGATAAACTTTAGAGTGAGTCTGTTGGCCCTGATGTACAGATGCTGAAGGTACAGCTAATCTTTAGGATCCCAATGATACTCAGTCCCTTGAAATTCCTGGCTAAAGCTGTAAAGATACAAAATCTCATCCCCCCTGCCTACAGATATAGCACTGATACTTGCATTTTAATGGGCTGGAACTTGGTATAGATAACTGTTGATAGACTAGTTTTGTCTTCATTGGTTAAAATTGGTTAAATCAGCATTTAAAAAAAACAACAACAAAGTATTCCCAAAGGAGTATATTTGTGGACTTATTTTTTTTCAAAGCAAATCTGCTGTATCGATTAAAGACCATTATTTTTAAAGTGTGCAAAACTCTTTTCTCTTTAGAGAATGGCTTTTCCTTTGAATTCAAACCTCTTACCTTACGTGCTTGAGGATTGTGGCTTCAAGATTTATCTTACTCCTTGGTTAACTAAAAGAGCTGTGTTGATTTGTTCTGGATAAAGCTCTATTTTGTAAGCAAGAGGCAAGTAGATTGGAGAAAAGTCACACTGCTTTTGTTTTTCTGACTGTGGGCAAATTCAGAGGCTTAATTTATCTGTTAACAACCCCAAACTAATAATCTGTCACTTATCCTTATATGAGCCAGTCTACCCATCAACCAGTGGGCAGAGTGCCAAAAAGTAAAACCTTTGATGGATTGAGATAGGAGTAAAAAGAGGAGGGGTGGGATTAAGTGGATCTTGTAAGGCACTAGACGAAAGAGAGAAAATAAAGAGATTGATTTGATGGGAAGGGAAAAACTAAAAATACAAATTTTAGAAGTGGTGGATTAGAAACCCTACCATGAGATTTTGAAGTAGAAGAATAGAGGGACTATTATTGGAAGTAGATTTAGCTGAAATAAACTCGATATTTCACCCGAAGATAGAAATCATGAGTTAACCACTTTGTTGCAAATGCTATTGTAATAAAGTTCTGTGTATTTGATGTTGGGATACTTAAAATAATCACAAACCAATATAAATATTGCAGTCTAAAAACTAAGAAAAGCAAGGCACTTCAGGTTTGGATAATTTGTAATGTTTTAAATTCATATAATTCAATATCCTACTGAGACAAACAGATGCTAGCTGGTTACCTAACATTTCTTGACGCTTGGGGTGAAATGACTAAAATCCTAAAAAAAAAAAAAACCCACAACCCCAGAAAATTACTTTTATATAGTATTGTTTTGTTAAATAAATCTCACAGGCAGCAAGAGAATATTAAAGCATTTTTAGCATTGCTTGTGAGTTGTTACATTGCTAATCTGCAGCCTGTTCTACACAGTGCAGTAAGAAGGTGAATAAATGATCTCTAGAGGCTTGACATTCTGCACTGTAGGCTTTTTTAACCTAGTGCTAGCTACATAGGAAGGCTGTGCATAACAGCATGCAGTATGTCAGCTGATTTAAGTATTAGTTTTGTGATGCAGGAGGAAACTGTTTGATTTCAAAACTTTTTCACTTCTTCAGCATAATGGTAAGCAGATTATCTTTTTCTTTCATATATTTGTGTTAGGTTAGTGTGGAAATTTTAAACTTCTTAGCCTTTATAAAGTTGTCACAGGTTATTTTTCATTTAGTCAGACTTGGGAGCAAAGTGAAAAGAAGACCAGCTCTTTCTATGTAACTTAAAAAAACAAACAAACAAAAAAAGACAAACAAGCGTGTATATACTGACAGCCACTACAGCCAGGCAAGTTATATGTAATGTGCTATTCTGTTCTACTTTTTAAAATAGTAGGTAGTTTATAGATACTGGAGTCATATCCTAATGTTCAATATTGCTGAATCATCTTGAGTTAAGTATATGCTGTGACATTTTATATTTAGCACTTTCAACACTCCAGTTCTAGTTAAATTGGTTCGAAAATTGCTTATTTTAACTTCAAATAATTAAACTTAGAAATTAAAGAGCACAAGCCATTATTTCAGTATGATTTTTAAAATTAGCATTATTATTTCAGAAAGGAAAAGCTCTTTTTATTGTACAGTTTGGTCCTTTTTTCATAAAATGTCACGGTATATGAATACAGGTTGGGCCTCCCTTGTCCACCCTTGGGACCTGACCCATCCTGACTGAGTGAATTTGCTGGATTCAAGGAGGTCCCCTGCCACTTGGCCTCCCAAGTTGCTCCCCCTCTGCTCCAGCCCCATTGCCACTGGGCTCCAGCCTGCAGGGTTTGGACTTGGGCTTCGGCCTGCTGGAGCTCCCCAGGATGGTGCTAGCTGCCCTGCTTCTGCTGTGCTCCCCTGGAGACGAGGCTTGCCGGATGCTCTGCTTTTGCCACTCACTGGTCCGCATCTGCTCCATCCAGCCAGGACATCCCAGGGGACAGAGCTCCTCAGCCTCTGTGGCCCTGCTTCTCCCCTGCCCAGCCAGGGATCCTGCCAGGGATCCTGCCAGGGATGGGGCTCACCGATACCACTGATGCCCTGCCTGGCCAGGCCTCCCTAGGGTTAGAGCTTCCCAGCTGTGCGGCTTCTCTTCTCCCAAGTCCAATGAGGGCTCCCAGGGATGGTGTTTGCACTCCCAGGTACCAGTGCTCTTTGATCCAAAAACATCTGTGGTCCTGGTGGACCACAGATGTTGCCGGGCCAGAGAATCCTGGATTTCGGAGGTTCAGTCTATATTATCGTATGTTAGCATTCCTGCCAGTTTCTTTCCTGAGAAATAAAGGTGTGTTAGTGTGTGCAAATCTTTTTTTAAAAAATGCATTGCACCAACATGGTAATGCAGGCAAATCTACCTCTCTTGCATCAGTTTCTTCACTTGTTGACCTCTTTGCTGTGTGTGTTACATTTGGAGAAAAAAGTTACATCACATTAACACATACACAAAGTTAGAAAGATTTTCGAGTCCAATTGAGAAGCAAATAGGGTTGCCAGGTGTCCGGTATTGAACTGGATAGTCTGGTATTTTCACCTCCTGTCTGGTTAAAAAAATTCAGAAAATACTGGACATTTTAGGTGTCTGGTATTTTCTGATTTTTTTTTTCCTGGCAAAGAAGCGAAAATCCCGGGTGCTTACCAGGTTCCGCAGAGGAGCTGTCCAGCCTGGTGCAGGGAGGGAAGATGGTGAACTGCAGCCAGCAGCCTATTAGGGCCAAAAGCCTCAAAAGTGTTTCTTAAAAGGGGACACGCTGTTTTTAAAAATGTATTTATTTATTTTGCCTAACGCTTGGGGTCCTTTTTTTTTCTTCTCTTTTTTTCTTCTTGTTTGGCATTTTTTCAGAAACCATATGGCAACCCTAGAAGCAAAGTTGTGGTGGTATCTCTGACCAGTGTAGGTTTGTCTAAGTTACAGTAACTTCAAGGACTGAGAGGACTGAACATCGGAGTTTTAATGGGAAAATCAACCTAATTTTTTTTTTTAAAGAACTGTGACAGTGTAAAGAGGTCTGCTCATATAGCTTCTTATATCTCTCAGTATAGTTTTTTTCCTATTATGACTCCAGCCTTCTCTTTCTGAGTGTGAGTTGCAACACCATAATGTTTCTACACTTCCTCCTCTGGTTTCAAAAGTTTTATAATATTTTGGTTTCTCTTTGTATATTTTTCTACATACACTGACTGCCCTGCACTGCTCTCCTCCAAAAGCTCATTTCAGGCTGTGGCTTTGCATTCTGTGTTGTATTGACTGTGACACACCTTTTATTCTATTGGAATGGTACAGAATACTATTGTATTAGATTGCTGGAAGTATTACTAACATATTGCTCTTCTGATGTTTAACATTGGTAGTACATTGGTAGCTTTCTCTAATGCTAGAACGGCTTTCAGGATTGTGGCACAGAATTGAGAGATAAAAATGAAAAAAGTTGGGTGTGAAAGTAATGGAGAAAAGACAGTTAATAGATAAGAGGCTGGAGATAATGGGAGGCTAACAAAAAAAAAGAGTAATACATGCATGATAAAAGAGCAGACAAAGAAATCACTTACAGAAAAGCTAGTTCAGACATGATTAGAAAGAGCAATAGTTTAGTGCCTGAATTAAAGTAAGAACTTTGGTTGCCTGTCTACTGTATTAGAATCATCAAATGAATTTTCAGGAACCATCTTCACCTTTTTACCATTTTAAATAAATGTCCTTTCTTTTACTCCCCACTATGCTGGGGGACAGTCATCTTCTGAAAAACAGTTTAGGTGAATCCTTCAGTAGAAGAGTTATTCAACTTAAGTATATTCCAGTGATCTACTGATGTGATTTTTACTGTGATATTCAGATTAACTCTAATTCACAATATTAATACATAAAATTATATAACTGATAAACTCACACATACTTTACAGTAAGTTGCATAGTATGATCTTTTCATCTGGAAAAACCTCTTCTCTATGTTTGCATTTATTAACTTGTTTCACTTGATCACATTGACCCTTACTATACACATTTCTTCCTGGGAACAAATGCATAACATTTAACTATTTTCTGGTGCAGGGTAATACATACTTAGCCTGTAAAACATAGAAAATTCATAATTAGCTAGATATGTATACATTGTTTACAGTATTGTTGTAGCTGTCCCAGATATGAGAGAGATAAGGTAGGTGACGTAATATCTTCTATTGGCCCAACTTTTGTTGGTAGATTTGCCCAAATCATGGGAACAGGCACGGATACTAGGATGCCTCTTCAGTATGCTAGCTTCTTAATGGGACACCTGGAGGAGTAATTCCTAGAAGAACACACCAGAAAACCAACAGCCTACATGAGATACTTCAATGATATTTTCATCTTTTGGCCAGAGGATCTAAACTCCCTCATGGATTTCCACCACAACTTGAACCACCATCATCCTCATTCATCACATTTTCTATAGAACGCTCCCACAAAAATTCAAGTACCTGGATGTCACAATCAGCTTCAACAATGAAACATATCATATATCATCAAAGCCATATTTATTGGGAACCACATCATGGAAGAAATCTTTCCCAAACCCACTCTTTTTGGCCATCAAACAACCTCCTCAGCTTTGCTAAGCTCATGGCCAAAAGCAGGCTTCCCACATACAAATCAGTGGTGCCAGACAGAGTTTGAATACCTTTTCATGGTGCTCAGAACCCATCCAAGTCCTGCCCTGCCTCACTTCCCTTTAATCCAGTATCTATTTTTAAAATAACGTAGCAATGGAGTATAAACAGTAAGCATTTCATTTTCCCTAGATGGCACAATGTTGGTGGGGATGAGGGCTCTTGGCTATGGGAAGGGGCTCAGGGTTAGGGCAGAAGATTTTAGTGCAGGAGATGAGGGTTGTAGCTGGGAGTGCAGGCTCTCTGAGGTGGGGCTGGAGATGAGGAGTTTGGGGTTTGCCCCGAGTTCTGGGGGAGAGCACCCTTCCCTCCTCAGTAGGACACTCACCTTGCACCATGGTCATTACGTGTGCCCCTCTCAAGTTTGGTGGGTGTGTTACATTTCCCTGGAGCAAGAAATCCTCATCCAAAACCCAAGAGGGACAAGAGTTCAGAGGAAAACTCGACAGTCAACACACTTATCCCCACCCTCAACTCTAGAGACTATGGATGGGGTGGGGAGGGAGAAACTTCACCTGCATCCCAGGAAAAGCCCTAAAAGGAGCTGCTCATATGGAGTTGGTGCAGCTGGAAGTCCTGCTGGGGAGTGCTGGCCATAGGGCAGCAGGAGGCTGCATTGCAGACAGGGACATCACTGGGGAAAGAAATTGGTCAGTGGGAGGAGAAGGGGAAGGGATGAAGTTGTTTGCAGCAGGGAGATGGAAAACACCCTGAGTTTCTCCCCTCAAAGTAGAACTATTTGGGGTCGGGAAGGAATTTTCCTCCAGGGTCGACTGGCTGAGGCCCTGGAGGTTTTTCGCCTTTCTCTGTAGCATGGGGCACGGATGACTTACTGGAGGATTCTCTGCATCTTGGGGTCTTTAAACCATAATTTGAGGACTTGAGTTTCTGAGATATAGGTGAGAGGATTATTCCAGGAGTGGGTGGGTGAGATTCTGTGGCCTGCATTGTGCAGGGGGTCAGACTAGATGATCATAATGGTCCCTTCTGACCTTAAAGTCTGAGTCTATCACAGGCCCATATAACTAGATGCCAGATCCTAACAGAACAAATGGAAGACCTGCACTCCTCTCTCCACTGTTGTGGTGACCAAGACACCACCTCCCCCCCTCCCCCATTACACCTTTCAAGACCCATAGGTCCTTCACATGCCTGTCACAGCATTTGGTGTACCTCATCCAGTCCACTAAACGAATCAGGTAGGGGGGGAGGGGTGTGTGTGTTGTGAGAGAGAGAGAGCGAGATATATGCTGGATCACCTGTGGATGAGCATGTTTCATAAAACAATCTCTTGGTATCTGACCTTACTTCTCTTCTTCAAAGAAGCTTGTACATCCTCTTCAGAAGTTGAGCCTGGGAGCAATTCGAAGCTCTGCTGGACACTAAAAACCATAGACTTAATAGGCACTGGTTTTGATTTTGTGACTTGTAAAACATTGTACTACCTGCTATCTCTTTTTTTGCTCGCTTATCTTAAGCAATCTTAATGGTTTGTCTCAGCTTGTATTCAATTTGGACTTTCTAATTACCTTCCTTAGACTTAAAAGAGCTTCATGAAGCCTGCAAACTTGTCTTTTCTACCAACAGAAGTTCTGATAAGAGAGATTACCTTGCCTATTTTGTGTCTTAAATATTTATACTGCATTCATAATTTGTGATACATATTCTTTTTAGTAATTTGCACTTCTGTTTTTTTGTTGTACAGAGCTCTGGGATCGAAACTTTAGTGGAGGAGCTTTGCTCTAGACTGAAAGACCTTCAGAGTAAGCAAGGTGAGAAGTATACTGAGGTCCAAGAACATTTGCAAAGTCCTATCATTCAGGGAATTTCAGGTTCAGATGTTCTGGTCTTATTACTCTGCTTCTTTTAAATAGGGTGAACAGTTGAAAAATAAAATTAATAATCTCATATCTATTTTCAGGTAAAAGAACATACAGGTATCTTCAAATGGCACATTTTAAATGAATAGATAAACTTTTGTGTGCGTGTTAGTCATATCCACTTGCTTTGATCATTTTTTTTTATTCCTGGTTACATTAGGCTTACCAAAGATAAGATATTGTGAGCTGGATTCTATTTCTTTTTGTAAATTACCACTCACTTACTAAGAATAGATTACTAAATTCCGTTTATGAAACAATCAAATGTATCTCTGAAATCTACCACCATGTAGGTAGTGGTTGATTAGGTGTCAGTCAGGTCATAATTTTAAAGACTACATAGAATGTAACTGAAACTGGCAAGTCTAAGGGGGAGAATCTTTTACTTATATTTGATATAAAAATTGAGACTGTAAAAGTGGAACCTCACAGTGCCACTCTTGCAGATTTGCTTCTCAAATTGCTATTGCTACACTGTTTTCTCTCCATAAACCTCTCTTGTTAGACTTGAGTAGAAATGAATATCAGGTATCTTTAAAGTTCTGCAGTCTTATAATATTCAGGTACGATTTGGAATGACTTCATACTACTGTATGTTAGGGATGTAAAGGGTTAACTAGTTACCTGATAACTATCACCCTTACAGGTAAGTGGATAGCAGTCCCCCGCCTGCAACGCTGTGGGCTCGGACAGGCTGGAGCGACTTCCCCGTCTGTGGGGATCCCGGTTAACTAGTTAAACTGGTTAAATTTAACTTTTTAAATGAGGTTTTACATCCCTATTTTATATAAAATACAGTTGTACAGTCTACAACCAAATTTCAGAGTAGCTGAGCATTCATCTAACTGCAGAGCAGCAGATTTTGACAAATTCAATAGCAGTAGAAATTGTCAAGTTAAAATCAAATGTCTTGCACATTCATGAGAAATAGAAATAACAAATTAAAAAGTGTGTACTTCTTCCTTTCTTAAGTAAGATTTCTCTCTTTGAAACTCAAAATAAACCTCCCCCAAGAAATTGAACTTTAGTAGCCTTGTTTCGTTGTACAGACAAAAGCTTCAGTGGCAATACTTGTAAACTGCCAGCCTTTTTAAAAAAAAAAAAATTAAAAATAAAAAGTTAAAATGAAGTACATTCAGTTTTCTTTTTGATTAGTTATTTTTTCTACACTTACATATTCAACCCTAATTTACATCTTAAACTGTTACATTCTTTTGCTTCAGTTTTTCAGAAGAAAAAAATCTAACTGTTCTAAACCTGATATCAGATGTTATCAGTCGTGCTCTTTGGATTTCAATGTTAATAAAACCATCCTATGTATCACTGTGAGCACCCAGGATAAGAACAACTCTTTAACCATGAAAAGGAGCGCACATTCAGCCCACACTGAAAGTTCTTCAGGTTGCTTTTCAGTAACCATTTGAAGTTGCCTCTGGTTTTTTTTTTTTTTTTTTTTTTTTTTTTTTTTTTTTTTATATAAATCATTTATTTTGGTAAGAGTAAAGTATATACATAAACTGCATTTTTATATCTTGTATATTTTCATAGGAAAATTAACAAATCTATATTTTGCACAGCATCCATAACTGAAATCCCCCCTCTGCACTTCTCCCCCCCCGCCCCCCCCAAAAATAATTACATTCATTGCTCAGTACTTCAGTTTTTTCCCCATTGAAATAAATGCGTAGTTAGATGCCAAAATCAATAGCAAGTCTATGTTAAATGGACAATTAATTTTGTATTTTACTTGTAAAACTTCCAACAGAGTGTAAGGGCATTGACAAACTAAGTACGATATAAAGTTAAATTGGACAAGAGTGTAGATAGGTCATGTATAGTCCACACTTGCAATGTGTTCACCTTTAGTGAAATTCGAGGCTTAATGAGTTGTACAGGCAGTCCCCGGGTTACGTACAAGATAGGGACTGCAGGTTTGTTCTTAAGTTGAATTTGTATGTAAGTCGGAACTGGCGTCCAGATTCAGCCTCTGCTGAAACTGACCAGCGGCTGACTACAGGAAGCCCAAGGCAGAGTTGCTTTGCCCTGGGCTTCCTGGAATCAGCCGCTGATCAGTTTCAACAGCGGCTGAATTTGGACGCCTGGGACAGAGCAGCTGGGGCGCTGCTGGGTAGGTCCCCGCAGCGCTGCCGCACCTCAGCGCTGTGGGAACCAACCCGGCAGCACCCCAGCTGCTCTACCCCAGGTGTCCCCAAGTCAGCTGCTGCTGAAACTGATCAGCGGCTGATTCCAGGAAGCCGGGGCAGAGCAACTCTGCCTCCGGCTTCCTGAAGTCAGCCGCTGGTCAGTTTCAGCAGCGGCTGACGTGGGGATGCCTGGGGCAGAGCAGCTGGGGTGCTACTGGGTTGGTCCAGTAGCGCCAAGGAGTGGCGCTGCGGGACCAACCCGGCAGCGCCCCAGTTGCTCTACCCCAGGCGTCGTTGGCGAGAAAAACCTGGTCTGCTGGGGAGCGCACTAGCTGCCCGCCCCCCCCCCCCCAGCAGACCAGGGAGATGCGGATGGCGGGACCGCCAAGACGCGCCGCGGTCCTGCCTGCATCCTCCGCGGCTTTGCTCCACGTCTCCCTGGTCTGCTGGGGGGGGGGGAGGGGGCTCCCCCCAGCAGACCAGGGAGATGCGGAGCAGCTTTTCTCGCCCCGGAGGACGCGGGCGGCGGGACCGCGGCGCATCTGGGCGTCCTGCCGCTCCCGTCCTCCGGGGCGAGAAAAGCCCCGTTCGTAACTGCGGATCCGACATTAGTCAGATCCGCGTAACTCGGGCACTGCCTGTATTTTAGAAACTCTCAATCTTAGGTTACACTTACAATAATTTGTATGCATGAAACTTCCAAGATCACAATTTTTCTTGCTAAGTAGTAATAGCTTGTACACACAACCTGTAGGCCACGTGTGGCCCACGGCCCGTTTGTTTGCGGACTGTTTGTTTCCAGTTTGGGTTTACGCAGAGCTCAACACACGGCCCGCGGCTGGTACCCTTTGAACATGGCCTCCACTGGGAACATGCTCCACAATGGCGAGGTGTCTCCCAGGTGGGGTGAACATTGAAAGATGCAAGTGGACAGGTGGGCTGGAACAGATGGGTACAGAGTATTGGCGTTTCTAGCCCCTAAGGAGGAGGTGCTGCGAGCACCGGGGTATTGTGGGAAGTGCTTTATATTCATGCCTGTCAGTGTGAAAAGCTATTTGCATATATGCTTGTATGTATGTGCAACTACACTTAAGTTGCAGCCCCTTGCATGTTCTGTGAGTATCACTGTGGCCCCTAGGGCTTCTAACATTGAGTAGTCCTGCAGTATATTATTGCAGATATCTAACTACTGGTGCATATCCTGTGTGTTCGTTAGGCACTTTTAGTTTATATTTTATAACTTTCTGAATTTCTCTGTGAAACTAAGATAACTTTCTGGCACTTTGTTTCATAACAGAGGAGAAGATTCACAAAAAGTTAGAGGGCTCTTTGTCTCCTGAGACTGATTTATCCCCTACAGCAAAGGATCAAGTGGAAATGTATGTTGTTGTTTTTTAAACTCAAAACTTAACATTTATCTAAATATGTCTTGGAATACAGTTATTTAAAAAGTAAATTGTTTTGTGGCCGTCAGAAATTTAAAGTTATTCCTGAGCACCTTTTAGCACATATGGTGTTCTAGGTGTTTGTTGCAAATGTATCATAAGCTATCAAAGACAACTTTATTTTTGTTGACATTTGTGGAACTGAATATTTGAACTTTAAAGTTCTATTTATTCAGACTTTTTCCAATTTTTATTAAGGGGAATGTGTCAACTTAAAAGTGTTTTCAGTTACTGATCCAACCTTTTTGGTCCCCATGGCAGATTTATGGTGGTATAATAATGGTATCCTATCTTTCTCCCTTTTATTATGGAAGACAACACTATCTGAAAGTATGAAGTCAACTGTAAACCAAGTACTTGCATATATACCAAATGCCCGAGACAGTATCACTGAAATAATAGTTTCACTTTTGACTTCTTTGGAGAAGGAAGTACGATTTTGTTTAATCTTTCAATAAAGAATTGTAAGCAATCTTTCAAATATTGGTATAGCAACAGGAAAAAATGTCAGGCAGAAGTGCCTTTTTTTAACAAGAGAGTGTCAATTTAATGAGGGAGAAATGATTGTACATTAATGTGAAAAATATTTAAAGTAACTTGCATAGTGCATTTTAATGTTCAGATAACTAACCCCAGAACTGTTGATTACAGCATCTGCCAATTTACAGATCTTGTAGAACTGAAGCATGTATTTGAATGGGTAGTATTTCAAATCCCTACAGCATTTCAAATTGGCAGTGTCATGTGGAGCCCAGGGTCAGCTGGGGAGACCGCAGCTGATCCCGAGTTCTGGGGAAATGCTGTGGGATTCTGGGATCAGCAGGGGACTCTTGCACATTTCAAAGCAGAAGCACCCTCGTGGAGCTTCTAATTTTGAAATGCACAAGAGCCTCCACTGGGGCTCTTGTACATTTCAAAGAAGGAATGCAGACCTGCTTATTGAGTAAGTAGTCAATGGAAATTCCTTCAACTATTCAACTAGTAAATTAATTGTTATTCAACATCTTTAAATGTCATCCCTCAGGAATTTTAAAAAATATATAGAGGTAATATATTTCAGTCTGAATTAGTGAAATACAGTAGACTTCCGATAATCCGGCACCTTTGGGACACGGGGGGTGCCGGATTATTGGATATGCTGGAGTATCAGGAAGTACTCCGGCAAGGGGGCTGTGACGGATCTGGGAGGAGATGGGGAGTTGGCGGGGAATGGCGCAGAGTGGGGCGAACCCTCCGCCATTTAGAAGGGAGGCAGGGGAAGCCCTGTGCAGCCGCTGGCAACAGGCCAGCTGGGGCTGCAAGCAGCAGCGGTGACTTGGGGAAGTGGGGGGCAGAGCAGCTGGGGTGCTGCTGGGTTGGTTCCACAGTGCCGCTCAGGTGGGGGGCGGTGCTGCGGGACCAACCCGACAGCACCCCAGCTGCTCTGCCCACAGCTTCCCCAAGTCCGCCGCTGCTGAAACTGACAATCGGAGGACTTGGGGAAGTGGCGGGCAGAGCGGCCCAAGTCCACTACTCGTCAGTTTCAGCTGCAGCAGCGGCAGGCTTAGGGAAGGGCACAGAGCAGAGCAGCTGGGGTGCTGCCGGGCGCCGAGCAGGGGGGTGAGGGGCGGCACTGCGGGACCAACCCGGCAGCACACGAGCTGCTCTGCTCTGCACCGCTTCCTCAAGTCCGCCGCTGGTCAGTTGCAGCAGCAGCGTGGAGTTGGGGAAGCGGCGCGCAGCAGCTCCAATTGTCCAGCTGGCCGGAGCACTTCCGGGTTCCAGTTGGTGCCGGACTAACGGGAGTGCCAGACCACTGGATGCCAGACAATTGGAGTTTTACTGTATATTTTTTCTCAACTGATAAAAGCCCTAGTATAGATAAAGCTGGAGGTATCAATGCCTGTTTTTACCATGTTAATTTAAACCTCAGACTTAATGTGAAATAATCTGTTTCCTTTCTGTACAAACAAATACAAACTATTATCTAAATCGATAATACATTTGATATATGGTTTGTTAGTGGGATGCTATTTTGGGAATGAGGGGCATGGTGATGGATTGAGAAATATGCCTTTGTTACAGTGATTTTTAAGACACTTTTTGGATTCCAAAACTTTGCAATTGATCTAAATGAGATATAGCATAATAAGATTAAAGAACATATAGGAACTTTGGTATTCCTGCTGGTGATGTGGATGTAAGAGATTTTCAGGTAACATATGCTTAGGACTCTGATTTTAAAATTGTATTTGAGTAAGCTGTTTCCAAGTCTTGACAGAGTGCCTTTGACTCAAATGAAAAATATGTTTGAAAAGCTTGCGATGATGGCTAAAACAAGTAGCTTATATAGATATTCTCAGAGTTTGGGGTAACTAGAATGTATATTAAAAGCTTCTCACTGTTATAAGGTATTTAACATAATTTGGTTTTCTTTTAAAAATCTGAACTATTCAGTTATAGAATCCTATAATTGTAGGGCTAGAAGGGACCCCCAAAATTAATCAAATATAGCCCCCTGCACTGTGGCAGGACTAAGTAAACTCAGACCATCTGTGACAGGTGTCTGACTTGTTTTTAAAAGCTTCCAATGATGGGGTTACACAATCTCCCTAGAAAGCCTGTTTCAGTGTTTAAATACTCTTACAGTTAAAATTCTTCCTAATAGCAAACCTAATCTCCTTTGCTGCAGATTAAGCCTATTATTTCTTGGATTACATTCAGTGGACATAGAGAATCGATCCTCTTTGTAATAGCCCCTTAATATATTGGAAGACTGTTATTAAGTTCTTCAGTCTTTTCTCAAAACTAAACATGCATAGGTTTTCCACCTTTGCTCATAGGATAGGTTTTCTAAACCTTTCATTGTTTTTGTTGCTGTCTTCTCAATTTTCCCAATTTGGACACAGTATTCCACCTGGAGTCTCAGAAGCGCCAAATAGAGTGAGACAGTTACCTGCTGTGTTTTTACATGCAATACTTCTCTTAATACACTCTTGAATCATATTTTTCTTTTGTCCATTATATTTGACAACTTACATTCAGTTTGTGGTTCATTATAATTTCCAGATCCTTTCAGTTAATACTACCCTCCTAGCCAGTTCTTCCCAATTTTGTAGTTTTTGCGTCTGATTTTTCCTTCCCAAGGGTGTAGTGAAGTCTTCAATAAAGACTTTACACTTGTCTTTATTGAATTTCACCTTGTTGAATTCAGACTATTCAGAATTCAACATCATTTTGAATTTTAAATCTGTCACCCAAAGTGTTTGCAGTCCATCCTAGTTTGGTATGATTTGCAGATTTTTATAAGTATATTCTCCATTATGCAAGTCATTAATGAAAATATTCAATAGTACTGAACTCAGGATTAACCTCTGTAAGAGAGACTTTAGCAGCTTGATAGCAAACCATTGATACCATTCTTTGCATATGGTCTCAACAAGTTTTGCACCCACCTTCTAGTAATTTCATCTAAATCACATTTCCACAGTTTACTCATGAGAATGTCATGTGGAAATGTATCAAAAGCCTTACTAAAATTAAGGTATATCATATCTATTGATTCCTCCCTACGCACTAGGTCAGTGATCCTATCAAAAGAGGAAATTGTTGCTTGGACATTTGTTCTTGACAAATCCATGCTGTCTGATTCATATAATCCTATTATTCTCCAGGTGCTTATAAATTGGTGGTTGTTGATGTAGGAAATTTCTCATGTAAAATAGATATGTCATTTGGCAATTAATAGATTGGCTTAGATCTTGTGTAGAATATAGTCATGCAGTATTACTAGGGAACCCATACGTTCAAAACAAATTAGAAATTCTATACCTGAACCTTGATGGTTCTGAGCATCCTCCGCTCCCATTGGCTTCAGTAAGAATTGAGTGCTCATCACCTTTTAGGATTGTTTAGTAGATTTTTAAAATACAATTATATTTAAAATATAATAATTTAAACATAATTCTGTGCAAAATTTTAGGTAGTTTTCTGTTGTATCATTCAAATTCAACAAATTATACCTGGTATTTTGGCTCTCTTGGGTTGTAGAAGCTTCTCGGCCTTTTGGCTAAGATCAAGTGTAAACATGCTCTCGGAGCGCGACCCGCGGAAAGGTAGGGGTCGGGTCAGTAGGCTGTATTGGCGTCATAACGGTTCCCAAGTCAGTACCCTGACATACGCGGGGCGTTTCGCCTGACTGCCCGACGCTCGGCCCTTGCCTGGAAGCCTCGCATATGCTCCAGATCAATTAATATTCTAGTGATTATAAAGTGGAAGAACCTGAAAAAAAGAAAAATTGGCAATTAAGTATTTCATAAATGCCTGTAGAAGTTCTAAAAACTGAATTGTAATTCACATTTCTTTTTCTTTCAGGTATTATGAAGCATTTCCTCCTCTTTCTGAGAAGCCAATTTGCCTGCAAGAAATTATGTCTGTATGGAATAAATCCAAGGTTTGCTCTTACTCTAGCTCCTCATCTTCATCCACTGCTCCACCAACTAGCACCGATACATCCTCTCCAAAGGATTGCAATAGTGAAAGTGAAGTAACTAAAGAGAGAAGTAACAAAGCATCTGCCGCTGTACAAGAAAGAACCCAGCAGAAAAAAAGTAAAACTGAGAGAGAGAACAAGTTCAGTAATGGCACTATTGAAGATAAGCCTGCTTTATATAAAAAGCAAGTCCGACACAAATCTGAGGGAAAGATGCGTCCTCGCTCCTGGTCATCTGGTTCCAGTGAAGCAGGTTCAAGTTCAAGTGGAAATCAAGATGAATTAAAGGCATCAGTGAAATGTATTAAAGTAAGACATAAAACAAGGGAGGTTCGAAATAAAAAGGGGCGGAATGGGCAAAGTAGGCTTTCAGTGAAAACTGCTGAAAAGACTGAAAGAAAAATCCAGAGTGGAAGTAGCAGCAGCAGTGGGTCAATCAAACAGTTGTGTAAAAGGAGTAAAAGACCATTAAAAGAAATTGGAAGGAAAGAAGCTGGCAGTAATGATGGAAAAGATGTGTATTTAAACAACAGAAATGAAAAGGAATATAAGGAAGAACCTTTGTGGTATACTGAGCCTATTACAGAATACTTTGTTCCTCTGAGCAGAAAAAGTAAGCTTGAGACTACATACCGCAACAGACAAGATACATGTAATATAACATCAGAGGCTGTAGAAGAATTGTCTGAATCAGTGCATGGTCTTTGTATTAGCAACAATAATATTCATAAAACATACCTCGCAGCAGGTACTTTTATTGATGGTCACTTTGTAGAAATGCCTGCTGTTCTAAATGAGGACATTGACCTCACTGGGACCTCAATATGTTCTCAACCAGAGGACGACAAATATTTGGATGATGTTCATCTGTCAGAACTAACACACTTCTATGAAGTGGATATTGATCAATCCATGTTGGATCCTGGTGCCTCAGATAAATTGCAAGGAGAAAGTCGGATTTTGAATATGATTCGACAAAGTAAAGAGAGAACTGATTTTGAGGCAGAATGTTGCATAGTGTTAGATGGAATGGAGTTGCAAGGGGAAAGTGCAATATGGACAGATTCAACCAGCTCTGTTGGTGCTGAAGGGTGGTTCTTGCAAGATCTTAGTAATTTAGCTCAATTTTGGGAGTGCTGTTCATCTTCTAGCTCTGGTGATGCAGATGGGGAGAGTTTTGGAGCAGATTCTCCTGTTAGACTCTCCCCTATCTTAGACAGCACAATGCTTAATTCACACATGCTTGCTGGCAATCAAGAGCTCTTTTCAGATATTAATGAAGGGTCTGGTATAAACTCTTGTTTTTCAGTGTTTGAAGTGCAATGCAGTAATTCTGTTTTACCATTTTCTTTTGAAACACTCAGTTTGGGAAATGAAAATGCAGATTCTAGTAGCAGTGCTAATATGCTTGGAAAGACACAGTCTAGATTGCTAATATGGACCAAAAATAGTGCCTTTGATGAAAATGAACACTGTTCCAATCTTTCAACAAGAACTTGTAGTCCATGGTCACACTCAGAAGAAACACGTTCAGACAATGAAACTTTAAATATTCCATTTGAAGAATCCACACAATTTAATGCAGAAGATATTAATTATGTAGTTCCTAGGGTGTCTTCAAGTTACGTAGATGAAGAAATTCTAGATTTTTTTCAAGAAGAAACCTGCCAGCAACAAGCTAGAACTTTAGGAGAAATATCCACTTTGGTTTTCAAAAAAAAATCTAAACTAGAATCTGTCTGTGGTATTCAGCTAGAGCAAAAAGCAGAAGGTAAAGATTATGAAACTACACAAGTGTGTAGTGAAAGCAGCCCACATGGAGATGGCTATAGCTCAGGGGTTATTAAAGATATTTGGACAAACATGACAGACAGAAATTCTGCAGCAATGATAGAAATAGAAGGAATAGAAGATGAATTGTTTTCAACTGATGTAAATGACTACTGCTGCTGTTTAGATACTGAAGCAAAAGTTGAAGCCCTCCAGGAACCCAATAAGGCAGTGCAGCGATCAGAGTATCATCTTTGGGAAGGTCAAAAAGAGAACTTGGAGAAGAGAGTGTTTGTTGCAAATGATTTATCAGAAATAGATGGTGGTGATTATACTACACCATCAAAACCTTGGGACATAAACCAGGATAAAGAAAACTCATTTATACATGGTGGTGTGTATGGAGAGCTCAAAACATTTAACAGTGATGGAGAATGGGCACTGGTGCCCCCCAGTCATACAAAAGGAAGCTTATTACAGTGTGCAGCTTCTGATGTTGTGACAATAGCTGGTACAGATGTCTTCATGACACCAGGAAACAGCTTTGCTCCTGGCCATAGGCAGTTATGGAGGCCATTCGTATCATTTGAACAGAATGAGCAATCAAAAAGTGGAGATAATGGATTGAATAAGGGGTTTTCATTTATCTTCCATGAAGACTTATTGGGAGCGTGTGGTAACTTTCAAGTTGAAGAACCTGGACTTGAATATTCATTCTCTTCCTTTGACCTGAACAATCCATTTTCACAAGTTCTTCACGTAGAGTGTTCATTTGAACCAGAAGGAATTGCATCTTTCAGCCCTAGTTTTAAACCCAAATCAATTCTGTGCTCTGATTCAGACAGTGAAGTTTTTCATCCCAGGATATGTGGTGTTGACAGGACACAGTACAGGGCTATACGGATTTCTCCTAGAACTCATTTTCGCCCAATTTCTGCATCCGAGCTTTCTCCAGGGGGTGGAAGTGAGTCAGAATTTGAGTCAGAAAAAGATGAGGGAAATATTCCAGCCCCTTCTCAAGTAGATGTGTTCGAAGATCCACAAGCAGATCTTAAACCACTAGAAGAAGATGCAGAAAAAGAAGGGCATTATTATGGAAAATCAGAGCTTGAATCTGGAAAATTCCTTCCCAGATTAAAGAAGTCTGGAATGGAAAAAAGTGCGCAAACATCACTAGATTCCCAGGAAGAATCATCTGGAATGTTGTCAGTAAGCAACCAAAATCCCTGTTTAGAGTGCAGTATGAAAGAATCTCTAGAGAAGAGGGATATGGAAAACTCCAAAATAAACTGCAGAATAGTGGAGCAACATGAAGAAATTAACAGATTTTGCAGTTGCAAAGCAGATTGCCATTTCCCTACATATGAGGATAATCCTGTTTCTTCAGGAGAGCTAGAAGAGGTATGTGTAGATGTAAGATTATTGGATTTGCAGTTAGCAACAATCAATAGAGATCTTGTGCAACATCAGTTCTGGTAATATGGTAGTTCAGTTTAATGGATGAGATCTAATTCTTGGTTAAGAGAGTTAATGATCTAATGGTACAGATTGAACCTCTCTAGTCCAGCACACTCTGGTCTGGCATGATGTTAGTAAGCCAGATGTCCACTAAGCATGGGTGTGGCCAAGTTTCCCATGGTCCCAAAATGTTTGTTTACAGCCACCAGTTCTGATTTTCAGTGTTCTATGCTGCTGTACAGCTCCAGTCTATCCATAAATGTCTTCTGAGTGCCCAGTAAGCAGTGGAAGTGTTGCTGCTAGACAGTGACCTCCCATGGTTGAACAAATTCTCAGGGTCCGCACCAGTCAGGTGCCAAGGTGCCAGATTAGAGAGGGTCAATGCCAATGCCCCAATTCCCGACTCCATCACCCCAAGTTTGTAGCGTCGGTTACTAAAGTCAGGTTGGGCCAAGGGGAGTAAAACAGAAGCCCTTGGCACGCATTGAGGGCCATCCACGCTGAAGGACATCTGTTACCAACGGGACGGTTAGCACTCTGTCCAGCTGATTCCCAGCTTGCACCCAGGCCCAGATGCTTTGTCTCTGCTTTGTCTTTGCCCTGTCGGCTCTTAATATATTTAAAAATCAGAAGCACAGTGGAGGCGGGAAGGGGAGAGCATCACGAGCTGGGACAGCTGATTGAGTGAGCCAAGTCCCCCCTGCTGCACTCTAGCCTTTTTAGATTTAAGAGGCAGGCCAATAGGCTCTTTTAATACATTTAAAAGGCAGAGCAGCAGCGGGGTTAGCTACCACATCTGGGAGATAACCTTGCTCCAACACCCTTAGGCAGGTCCTGGCCATTGTAACAGGATGGGTCCTCCAGACTCCAAATCATTCGGCACATCTCTCAAAATGGGGCTGGGAGAGGGATGCCCTGGCTGCCAGGGAGTCCAAATGTGCCCCTACAAACTCTGTGATCTGCGTGGGTGACAGGGTGGACTCCTAAAGCTTTAGTAAGAGGCCTAACCAGCTGAACGTGGTTATGGTGAATTCTGCATGAGCCTTGACCACCAATTCAGAGGGCCCCTTGATCAGCCAGTCGTCCAGATAAGAGAAGACCAGGATCCCTTTGTGCCGCAGGAACGCTGCCACCACTGCCATGCACTTTGTAAAGACCCTTGGTGCGACAGACAGACTGAAAGGCAACACTCTGAACTGATATTGGGAACCATCCACTATGAAATGAAGGAACCTTCTGAGAGCCGGAACTATGGCCACATGAAAATAAGCATCCTTCAGATGAAGTACCAGTCTCCCAGATTCAGTGAAGGGATAATTGAGGCCAATACTGAATTTTAACTTTTTCAGGTATCTGTTTAGACCGCATAGGTCTAATATGGAACGTAACTTGCCATTGACTTTATTGGGATAAAGAAGTAACTGGAATAAAACCCTGTTCCCTTGAATGGTAGAGGGACCTCCTCTGCTACCCTTATGTTAAGGAGCATCTGCACTTCCTGTTGTAGGAGTTGCTCATGAGAGGGGGCCATGAAAAGGGATGGGGTGGGGGAATGGAAAGGTGGGTAGCCAGAAGCTGGATAAATACCCCATCTTTACAATGCCTAGAACCCCACCTGTGTGATGTGACACGGGTCCAGGCATAGTAAAAATAGGGCAAGTGGTCCCCAAACATAGGAACAAAATCAAGAGGGAGAAAGGTACATTGCCCTCGGGCATACCTTCAAAAGTTTTTCCTAGGGCCTGGCAATTACTTGGAAGACTGGGCCTGGTTATTAGCGACCCCACTCCCACGACTAACAGTTGGGGAGATGACGGTGACTTCACCTGCTACCTCTTCTATTCTGCTCCTGTCTCTGATAGGGAGGATTGTATCTGGGTAGCAGAGTAGGATTGAAATGCATTCACTGAGGCATAGGTGTGTGCAGGCCGAAGGACTTTAATGTAGCCCTTGTGTCCGTTAAACTATGAAGCCTAGAATCTCTTCCACAAACAAGTCTGAACCATCAAAAGGAAGGTCCTGCATCATATTCTGGACCTCTGAAGGTACTCCAGAGACTGAAGCCAGGTGTTGTGCCTCATAACTATGCCTGTAGACATAGAACGGACTGCAGAGTCTGCAGTGTTGAGGGCTGCCTAGAGGAAGGTATGGGAAATTACTTTCCCCTCTTTTGAGGGCCACAAACTCAGACCTAGAGTCTGGCGGGCAGAGTTGATTTAAATTTGTCCATGGTCATCCATGTATTGTAATTGTAGCGAGCTAACACTGCTGGTTGGTTAGCCACGTTTAAGTGGAGGCTACCTGATGAGTAAATTCCTCTCCAACAGGTCCAGTCTCTTAGAGACCTTGAACTTGGGAGTGGGACGCTGATGTGCTTGGCGCTCCTTAGCATTAGCTGCATCCACCACCAGGGTGCAATTCTATAAGTAAGTACTCATACCCTTTAGAGGGGGCAAAGTGCCTACGCTCAACTTGTTTAGCAGTTGGAAGGATAGAAGCTGGAGTCTGCCAGAGGATTTTCATGGTGGAGGAAATTGTCTTGAATAAACAGTGTGACCCTGCACACCTCCCTCCTCCAAGGACAAAATTTCCACCCTGGGATCTGCATCCTCCACCATTACCTCTACTTGCAGACCCAAACTGGGTAATGCGCTTCAACAGCTTTTGATGTGCCCTATTGTCCATAGGGGGTAGCAATGTCGCCAACCCCGCTACTGCCTCGTCCAGTGACAACAAGGACGAGGAATCCCGCAGCTCCCCTTCTTCCTGCTCAACATCTGGGACTGTTACTGGTACTGTAGGCACATGTCCATGGTCACTGTCACCAAGATGCTGAGACATGGGCAGCACTGGGCGCAGACACTCCTGGAGCCTCGTGCCGGTGGTCCTCCCCGGAACAGGAAGCTAACACCTGCCCCGACTGCAGGCTCAGTATCGAACAGGACTGGACTGGTGCCCTGAACAGCTGTATAGCAGGTATCTGAGACCCCAGTGTGGTTTGCTGGGGTCTCTATAGTGGGGTCTCTCCTAAAGGCTACTGAGGGAGTGCCCCTGCTGACAGAGGCCATTGAGATGGATCTTGAATAATTCACTTGTGTCTAGTAATAGGTCAAGGAGTCCAGAAAGGCCATTGAGGAAGCCATTGCAAGGGCAGCTCCTACTTCTCTGGTTGACCCTGTGTTGAATATTGCTGCCTTTTGGACCACCGGCCTTCTGGTTCAGACTATGGCGTGGATGTGGCATGCGGGGATCAAGGGCAAGTGGTATCGCGTCACATGGGCAGCCTCTGTGAAAATGTGAGGTCACCAGGAGGACTTCACCTTGTATAGGAACCCTCCTGGCACCGGTGCTGAAGTGAGCAGTCTCCTCTGAGTGAATGGTGCTGCTTGAGAGGACCCTGCCTTGTACAGGAGCCCTCACCAGGACAGTGCTGAGGTGAACCGTCCTGACTCCGCTAGTGGTGCTGAGGCTAAAGTGACCTTTTTAATATGGGAGGCTTCCCCTTTCATTGTACTGGGCCCAGTATCAGCAACGGTGCCACAGGGACCAGAGAACACTTCCCCAGTGACGCTGATTGGCCCAGTGTTAGCTCAGTCAGGTCCCGGGCTGATTCATACATCTTGGGAGTGAACAGCATGTCCACATCTCCCATTTGACTCTCTCAGAACACGGAGTCCACCTGCACTGGACTCAATGGGACCGGCAGAGGTGCCACAGTAAACGGCGCTGCATGCGTGGGCTGTTTTGAAGGGTGCTCTGACTCCAGATGTGACCCTTTAAGCTTTTTAGTTGTTGAAATGGGGAACCAGACCCTCTCCTGCCCCTGTCTCTCTGCACTGGAGAATGGGATTGGTGCTAGGAACTAGTCTTTCATAGAATCATAGAGCTGGAAGAGACCTCAGGAGGTCATCAAGTGCAGCCCCCTGCCCAAGGCAGGACCAATCCCAACTAAATCAACCCAGCCAGGGCTTTGTCAAGCCGAGACTTAAAAACCTCTAGGGATGGAGATTTCACCACATTCCTAGTAACCCATTCTAGTACTTCACCATCCTCCTAGTGAAATAGTTTTTCCTAATATCTAACCTAGAACTCCTCCCCCACTGTAACTTGAGGCCATTGCTCCTTGTTCTGCCATCTGTCACTTCTGTGAACAGCCTTTCTCCATCCTCTTTGGAACTTCCCTTCAGGAAGTTAAATGCTGCTATCAAATCCCCCCTCACTCTTCTCTTCTGCAGTCTTTGATGAATGTCTGTGCCGGGATGGCTTGTGCAACTCTTTACGCGGAGACAGCATGTTCCGCACCAACAATGGTGCACTGTGCATCAAGGCCGCCAACTCCGGTCCCGTGGCTAATGGTGTTGGATAGGGATCCAGGATAGCCTCCATTAAAAGATTTCAGAATCAAAACTCTTGTCCCTTTCTGTTCTTGAAGTAAAGGCCCTATAGATCTTGCATTTATCTGCTAATTGGACCACTCCCAAACATTTAAGGCAGGAGTCATGTGGATTGTCTTAGGCATAAACTTCATGTACAGTCTGCACTGCTTGAAGTCAGGGAGCTGAGATGTGCCTCGGCCCCCAAGAGGGGTAAAACAACAGGAGTCTCTCCTCTCGCCCCCTGCAACAGACTTAACAGTTAACACTTGAAAGAACTATCTATAATACAAACTAGGGAAATCATGCTTGCCCAAAGCAGAGACGCTGGCTCTGACAATGGTCACTGGCGTAAGAAGGAACTGAGATAGGGAGTGGTCGGTAGGGTGCTATATATCTAGCCATACTGACGCTGACCTGCTAAGGTAAAATCTTTCCAGGGTAAAATCTTCCTGGCAACTGTGTATGTGGCACATACACCTAAATTGGAATGTACATGAGCAATCACTCGAAGAATGGATGTGGAAAAAATCTTTTTAATTTGAACACTTGATACGATATTTTATTAACTGTAATTTGTTCATGTCACAGAGGTGATTATACTTTTCTCACAAAAATGTTGTTTCTAAACACAAATATTATTTAAGCCTGATTATGTATCAAGCAAGGTATTTTTAACACACCTAACAACATGGAAGTTGAGCATACAATAATTGTTTTGTTGACACTGTGCTAGTACTGTTTTTTTTTAAGAATTTTAAATATTTATGTTTGGTGTCCTAAGTGTGAATTCCTATATTAAAATAAAAGTGTAGGAAGACTTGTTTTCCGCATAGCTTTGAGTAAATAAATACAGGAAAATTAAGGATTGATACCAAGGAACAGTTTCCAGAAGAGAACTCACTATGTTGGAGGGATATCTGCTCGATAGGAGATCATCATGTGCGCGCCACAGCTTCCCCTATGCATTTAAGTATCTAGGTGCGGGGATAAGGGTGTCTGATTGTTGTAGAGAGAATGGCTGACACACTGTGTCCTGGCAACTGATGGCCTGGGCCCCTCCTGCAAGGTGCTAACTGAAGGTGTTGGAGAAAAGAGACAAAGGCCAGAGGAGGGGCTGGAGACAGTGTCAGATTGAAGCTGGCTGGGGAAACAGGGAGAGGCCCAGAACTTGGGTTTGGGCTCCCTACCCTGAAAGATGAGGTCTGGAGCCTGGGCCAGGGTCGCTGCAGACTAGAAGAAGGCAGAGGGTGAGTGGTAGAGGAAGGGGCTTGTGCTGAGGGGAGGAGAAGAAAGGGGAAGGCACCAAGGGATAGGGTGCAGGAGAGACAATGAGGGCCAAAGTGGAGACAATGATGAAAAAGGCAGGAGGGGAGGTGTCAGTGGGAGGGGGACAGGGTGATGCTGGGAGAGGAGGGAGTAAGGGCATTGGGAGCTAGAGGGGAGAGGGGTAGGTGCTGGGAGAAAGTTTGAAAGGAGGGGTGGGCATGAGGAAGGCGGGGATGGAGCAAGTCATGTGTGAGGGCACAGGGGCATAAGGGGAATGGGGGCAGAGGGTGGTGAGGGGGTGGACATCGGGGGGGGGAAGAGGGCAAAGGGGACAGGGTATTGAGGGAAGGGGAGGCACCAGGATGGTGCAGGGGTAAGAGAAGGTGCAGGTGCCAGGGGATTCTGGGGGTGAAGCAGTAGGGCAGACACCTGCAGGTGAGGGACCAGCCCCAGAGGAGAGAGACAGGGCAGGTGTGTAGAGGGAGGTGTGAGGAGAGGGGATGAGGAGGGGTAGCTCACATGATCAGAGTAGGGCTACTGGAGGAATGGGCACAGGAGGGAGAGAAGGGCTGTTGGAGGGGGCAGGTCGCAGGAGGGCTGAGGGCAGTGAGAAGGCCAGGAATCAGGACAGCAGGGAAGGGTGAGGAGTTGGGGAGCAGAAGGCATCAGGGGAGCTGATGGAGCAAGGGGAGGAGACACGGCAGCAGAGGGAAAAGGTAGAGGTATATTAGATATTTATTAATAACTTGGGTGCCACAGTGGCACATCCAAACAAGCCACATGAACTCAGTACTGGTGCACAACAAAATTCATTCTGCTCATGAGAGGAAACTCTTAGGCTATGTCTACACTGGTGGCTTCTTGTGTAAGAACATCTTGTGCAAGGGTTCTTGTGCACAAAGTCTTGTGCAAGAACACATCCACACTGCCATGTGCGAGCTGTGCTTTTGCACAAGAGCATCCATGGCAGTGTGGATGCTCTCTTGCGCAAGAAAGCTCTGATGGCCATTTTAGTCATCTGGGTTACTTGTGCAAGAAATCCCTGACGAGCGTCCACGCTGCCTTCTCGCGCAAGAGCTTACACCTGTTAGAAAAGAGCGTAGCTTTTGACCAAGACTTCCTCTCTTACCATGCCGTACTGTAAATTTCCTTGTTCAAGGAAGGGCAGTGTGGATGCTCTGCGAGTTCTTGTGCAAGAATGGCTGTACTTGTACAAGAAGCCACAAGTATAGCCATAGCCTTAGAGGGAACACTTCCCCCAGTCTCTCTGTCCCCAAGTTAGTGTCACACACATTGGGTTAATGCAATTGCAGGATAGTTGCATGAAGGGGGTTTGATGGGGGCAAACTAATCCCTGTTGGTAGGAGGATGGTGGGAAAAGTCCTTTGAGAGGGGGTGACATGACATTTTTTACTTCTGGTCATGTGTCCATCTTGCCCCAAGTGTGTTATGTCCAGAGGCCTGGCTACTGGGGGTCAAGGGACGTGGTTAACAGTGGTCAGGGGTGTGGCTAATGGGGATCAGGGGCCTGGTTAACAGCTGTCAGGGGGTGTGGCTAATAGGGCACCACCAAAAATTATACAAACTTGCCGCCCATGGCTATGTGTGGGATTGACAGAAGTTGGTTCCCTAAAAGATGCTCACACCCAACTTGTCTCTAAGGGTATGTCTACGCTACCCCGCTAGTTCAAACTAGCGGGGGTAATGTAGTCATCCGCAGTTGCAAATGAAGTCCGGCATTTAAAAATGGCGCCGGCCGGCTTCATGCAAATGAAGCCCGGGAAATTCAAATCCCGGGCTTCATTTGCAACTGCGGATGACTACATTACCCCCGCTAGTTCGAACTAGCGGGGTAGTGTAGACATACCCTAATTTACAATTACTGCTGAATCTCATCATAGCAAATGTTTTTCATCATAATCTGATCATGAAGACATTTCTGAGTTCAGTGTTTTGTAGTGTGAGTAGTTCTGTTGATTTCAGTATGATATGCACTCAGGAGTAAGTGTTCTTCAAATACTTGCTCATGTGCATTCCGTGTCAGGTGTGTGCACTTGCCACATGCACCTGTGCTGGAAGCTTTTCCCCCATTGTTATCCATAGAACCAGCTCTAGCACCCTCTGGAGCTGTGCACATTTGCACTGATAGAGGGGATGTTGCTGACTCCCTATCCCTCCTTTCAGTTTTCCCTAGGCCTATAAACAAGTATCTGGCCACAAGGCCAGTGGTCTGTACTCTGACACTTCTGGAATCCATTGGCAGTTCCTCCCTGCTTTGGGGTCCCTGGTATAATGCTCAGGCCCTGGGGGCCTCCAGGTGGTGTTGAGCAGTAATATCCCATCCATCTCTGGAATCAAATGCAGGATCAGTTCAAGGTACCCAAGCACCTACAAAAGTTTTGGACAAGACCACCACAACCGGAAAATGAAATTGGTACCTTCCTCAATTTTGACCTCTTCCTCACCATGGGACCATCTTACTCAACTCCATAGGACTATAAGGCACACCAAGAACTACTTAACCACGCTGCCTCAAACTTTGGCTTCAAAGCATTCGTCCACCAACGAATGCCCCATTCAATATTTTGGCAGCAGCATCTCCATCAAAGGTCACCGTTCCGGTCTCTGAGGAGGTAGTGATATTGTCAAGGCCTTTTTGTTACCGGTCCCCTTTTTCTGTCCCTTATGTCTAAGTATGCTGAGTTAAAAATATATGTCCCTATCAAGGGCTTTGAATATATGTAGTCTTGTCTCTCCCTCAGGTCCATGGTAGTAACAACAGCCAATGCTTAGCAAGTTCTAATCCACTAAGAAATTAGTTACATGCAAATTCTTACCTTAAACAGCTGTTCTTGTTTCAGGGAAAAGCTTCACATTGGAGTTGATCAGACTTGAGTCTATAGCTACTTCAAAGTTCTTGTATGTCCTCTTAGGTAGGATAGTAATAGAGAGGTAGCTGTGTTAGTCTGAACTTGATAAAACAGAAGGAAAAACTGTGTAGCACTTTAAAGACTAACAAGATGGTTTAATAGGTGATGAGCTTTCGTGGGCCAGACCCACTTCCTCAGATCATACTCTGGAAGAGAATTGGTATATTGGTATATATGGTCTCTTGTAGAATATGATCTGAGGAAGTGGGTCTGGCCCAAGTGTCAGCCGACGGTCAGGGCAGTGTGTGTGTGTATGTTTCCGAGAAAAGGTTTAACGTCCGTGCCTTTACTGCTAGGACCGGGGTCCCATCGCAGAGGGTGGCCAGCGGGCCAACAGACGCCCCGTTATATAGGAAGAGCTTATTACATCTTAGATTTCAGCTGCTAGAATTTCATAATTCCTTCGCAGTGGGCAGCCTTGGAGAAAGACTGAAAGATGCCCCAGTGGATCCTGTCACCTGGGAGTGACACAGATACAAACGCCCAAGCTCTTCCTATAACTGTCCCTTTAGACCAGCTGAAGTTCTTTTAAATTGTGCTTGGTTCTGTTACAGCAACTGAAGGAGTCAGGTTAAAGCTTAAACAGTTACAGGTTTATTGAGGAAGCTTATAAATCATATGGTTGCAATGGCTATTCTATTTCTTAACTATTAGCAAAATATAGGTCTTAAAAATGGTTACAAAGAAGATAAAGATAGAAAAATAGAAATAATGGTACCAAGTAACAGCTTACTATTTCTATGTGTACACTTAAGACAGAGGACCACATCCAGGTACCATTTTTACCCCCTTCTGTGCCTCTCGACTCCAGCATGTCAGGCCAGGGCCGGTCCCTCAATTCCTAGGAAAGACGAAAATACGAGGTGGGCGTCCCCATAGAACGTCGGGAGGTCAAACACCTAACCCGACCAGCAGGTAGAGGGTAGAATGACACTCAAAGTGAGTGTATGCTGGGCCCATCTTTTATACTCATGGGGTCACGTATTTTTCTTATCTGTAATGCCAATTGATGCTGGTCTGTCTGCTGTGAGACCAGTTCTTACAAGGGAGTTGTGAACTTAATTTACACTTGTAAGAGAGATTTGAGATGATTAAATTTTGAAGTACTGGACATTGTTTTCTCAGTGGGAAATTCCTCTCAGGGACTGTGTGTGTGTTCGAATCAACATAGGTGCCAGCCGGTGGCAGTCTCACATATCCTGATCTCTCCTCATATCTATGTTTCAGCTTCTCAGGATCAGATGAGCCAGCATAGACTATGCTGATTTTATTGCTCCTTCTCTGTCCTGTATGCTTCAGGAAGGCAAATAAGATGGATGATATGGAGGCGGGCTGTCTGGCCACACCAAGAAAGCTCATCACCTATTAAACCATCTTGTTAGTCTTTAAAGTGCTACAGTTTTTCCTTTTCTCTTAAGTAGGGTGTGCCAGGCAGTTTCAAAAGCCAGCTGAAGACAAAGGCTATTTGTTTTCCATTCCTTAAATAGACTTTCCCTCAGGCTGGGAACTCGTTGTTTAGCACTCCCTATTCCCATAAAAATTACTAGGTTCAAGATAAATTCCAGTACCAGGTAGTATGGTCACATGTCTTTCTAGGACCAACCACAGTTGGGGCTTACTGGACAAACAAGACTATTCACACATCCTTGAGGTGATCACGGAGCCATTAGGTTTCCAGGGCACCAGTAATGTCCCTCATTAACACATTTAGAACTACAAACAGATCCATGCTTCTTATTTTTAACTTCACATACATGCACAAGCATAGGCTATACAGATTCAGCATATTGTAACTGTAAAATTGATATTACGGGATTTGGAGTTACCCATATTTATAATCCAGTTTTTATAAGGCATGGGTGGGGGTATAATGACAGGGCCGTGAGTTGGAACCTGGTGGAGATGGAGGGCTGGGTTTCCCTACCATGGCCACCTTCCACCTTGCGAGGGATAGAGGGTGGCCCAGACTGCTGAATTCAGTGACTCTTGCCATTGGCCCAACCACACTACCCCGCTTGCAGGAAGTTGCTAGAGTGATTTGGTAGAAGACATGGACACCAGACTGCAAAGTCCTGAGACAAGGGACACCCTTTAGACTTGGTCTCAGGGTTGTGATAGGTCTTTACTGTCCCAAAAGATGACTTGGTATACCAGCCCCACAACATTCCCCTGCTGTCAGGCAAAGTAATATATGTATTGCCAGATAGCACAGCATCTATGTTTTGTATCAGGAAGCTGGATGAAGCACGGGCATCAGTTATTCCAAGAAGCCATTTGCCTGTGGGACTTCTGTATCCAACATGTTACCCAACTAGAAGCGTCAAACCTCCAGGGGGTCCGGAATACATTAGCAGATTGCTTCAACCAGTCCTTCTCTTAGTGATTCCTCCACCTGGATGTCACCAGGACCGTCTTCCAGAAGTGGGGAACTCTCTCCAGGTGGACCTGTTCACTACCAATCAAACCAGCAAATGTTACTGGTTTTGTTCTCTGCACAGCCTTGACAAGAGATTGCTCTCAGATGCTGTTCTTCTGTTATGGGCAGGCACCCTGATGTACATCATTCCACTCAACAGGGTCCTCCTTTTGATCAAGAGGGAGAGTGAAAATAATCCTGATAGTCCTGACATGGACTCACCAACACTGGTTTGGGCTACTCATGGACTTAGCAATGGCAACTCCATGGACGTTTCACTGCTGCACCCAGATCTTGTCTCCCTGCATCTGAGAACAGGGAAGCTAAGGCTTGAGGAGCAGGCCTGTTCCACACTTGTCCAATAGATTCTTTTTAGAAAGCAAAAAACCCTCCACCAGGGCCACTTAGTTGGCTAAGTGGAAGCACTCCATCTGCTGGGTGTCTGAATGGAACCTCTCTCCATCTCCGTCATCTCCACAATCCATCCTGGAATGCCTGCTTGATCTAATGCACTACGTTCTGGCACTCTGATCAATAGAACAATCCTGCCAGCCATATCGGCCTTTCTGTCGCATACGCATTACAGATCAGTCTTCTTGAAAGCAATGATGATCAGATTTCTCAAGGGTCCAGAAAGACGATTTTTTGCTGGTCTATCACATGTTCTCCCTACTCCACTATCCCCCTCCATGAAACCTCAGTTTAGTCCTATTGAGGCTCACTTTTCTTCTTTTCAAGACCGTAGCATCCTGCTCACTTCTGGATCTATTGTGGAAAGTTACTTCCCTCATAAATATCATCTCTGCAAGATGGGTCTTTGAGATCAAGTTTCTAACCTCAGAACCCCCCCAGATGCGTCTCCCTCTAGCCTTCCTGCCAATGGTGGTATCACAGTTCCATGTTACTTAGGATATTTTCCTGACTGTGCTCTACATATTGCCACCTAACTCCAACAAGAAGAGGTATCTGCATGTCAGAAGTGCCCAGGATTTTTACCTTGAGTAAACCAAGCCCTTTCCTTACGAGCTTTTCATTTAACAGTTGCTGATAGGATGACAGGATTTCCAGTGTCATGTTGGAGAATTGGGTCCTGGATGATTACCCATGTCTTTATCTGCTATGAACAGGCAAAGGTCAGACCTTGGCTGATAGTGACAGCTAATTCAACAAGCGCACAGGCAGCGTTCTTGGTTCTTGTTCTGGTCCAAGACATCTGGAGGGCCACAAGATTATCTGTCCATACTTTGATGACCTACCATGCTATCATTCAATAGGCCTGAGATTATGCTGGTTTCAGCATAACAGTATTACAGTCGACCCGTCCATTAACTCCTGGTCCATCTCCAGAGAAGTTGAGTCACCTGACGTGGAACGGATATGAGCAAGTGCATGAAGAAGAAAAAATCGTTACCTGCCTATTGTAACGCTTGCTGTTTGAGATGTGTAGCTCATGTCTAGTCCATGACCCATCTCCCTTCTCTTTATGGCAAGAAGGAACTGAAGGGGGGAACTGAAGGATCCCTTATACTTATGTTCTTGACTCCAGAGGGTGCTAGACCTGGCTCTACAAATATCACTGAGGGACAGATTTCCTACACTGGTGCATGTGGCAAGCATATGCACCTCATGGAATGGACGTGAACAACACATCTCAAAGAGCAACAGTTACGAGAGGTAGGTTACCACTTTTTTTTCAGGATGGGGATTAGGCTCCAAATTTGTAATTAACACAGTAGCTAAAGTATGAACAGAGCAACTTGTTAATGTTAGTCAGGGCTGGCTTGAGCCATTCCTGCGCCCCAGGCAGTGGGCGCGCAACGCATGCGTGACTCCACCCCCGGGCGCATGGCGCATGCACGGCTCCACCCGCTGGCGTGCTGCGCACCTTACAGCTGCAATTGGGCACGCAGTACATGATTGCAGCTCTAAGGGGCGCTGCATAGGACCTGGCCCCGAGCGCGTGGCGCCCCTTAGAGCTGCCCCTTAGAGCTGCCCCTATAGGTTGGCGCTCCAGGCAGCTGCCCAGCTAGCCCCCCCCTTAATCCGTTCCTGATGTTGGTGAATTTTTTTCCCTAATTCATGTTCTTCAGTCAGAGTTTCACATAAAAGTGGAAGCTGGATATTGAGCCAGTGTTGACAGGCTAACTTCACTCAAAATATAAATGTTCTTTGAGGGTCCCCCTGGGTGCTCCATTTAGGTGCTTCAGCCCCACTGTGCACATGGCCCAGAAAGTTTGATTAGCAGTCCCCCTGCCGGCAGCACGTGCTATGCAATTGCACAGTTGTTTGGAATGACAGTTAAGCACGGGCCAGTGGCAGTTCTTTCTCCACTGTCATTGGTCGCAGTTAATCAGTCTCCGCTCTTCAGCTTAATTGCCTGTGAATAGGCTACTTTGTTACCTAGTGACGGATTGATACTTTGTTTCTTTATCACATCTCTCCCTCAAAGTACGCAGCAGGGGGAGAGAGATGTCCTGTCATGCCAGCACCTCCCAGATTTAAAAGTTGCACAGGCTGTGCCACCTTTATTTCTTCTGTGGATGGCCACAAGCAGTACCTCCGCTGTTTGGACAGAGATTGCTCAGTCAGCCACTGCCTGCACTGTCAGCAGCTAGCCCCTCGCTCTAAAAAGGCAAGGAAGCTGCAGAGGTGCAGCCTTTTCTCCTCCATGGCGGAGGCTCAGCCAAAGACTACCCCCCGCCCAGAGGCGATGCCCACGGGGAGAGAAGACAAAAACAGCACTTCCGGACTGGGACATGCTTCATAGCAGGAGCAGGATAAGAGTGCAAAACGCACTAGATCCCCTGCAGAGGCTCCAACTGCCAGCAACAAATTCTCCTCGGGCAGGGAGCCGGGCAGCAATTCGGGTCATCAGCATAACAAAAGATCCTGCTCACACAAGAGCAGTGATCCTAAGAAGAAGCACAGAGCTTCTGGCCATGCTTCTGACTCCTTACCCTTCTCCCCCCCCCCAGCTGCGCAGTGGTACCGAGGGAAATGCTGGTACTGACTACACTTCAAAAGCCTGCCAAGCTGCGCAGCAACACGGCTCTGCATGGGGAAGCCTCAGCAGGGTCGTGGCTAGGTGAGGGCTTCAGCGTGGCCCCACCATTCCAGACACCTCCATTCACGACGGAGGCAGACCTCGCCATACACTCAATGCCTTGCTCACCTTTATTTGGCTCCGATGTCACCTATGATCCAAGGGCTCAATATTCACTGGCACCCCAGCATCTCTGGCACCCACATGCCTCAGCAAGGAAAATGAAAGAGAGCCAAGGGGCCAGAGGGCAGAGTCACAATATGTGCCCACACCACCTCAGCACCCACAAAACTGGCAAATGGCACAGTGGCTGCCACCACCACTTCTGCCTCAGTGGGCACGTGGGACTCCATGGCACCTTCCAGATTGCAACAGCTGCAAATACAACAAGCCTGGGTGCCCAAAGAACTGCCAGGGACCAACAAACAGCCAAGGCGGGCAGATCGCAGTCCTGATGGTCAGGTCACAGATTCTTCTGTGGGGGACACCTCACAAGTCATGCAGACACACCAGGAGGATGCAGGCACAACTATGGGTAAAGATAGTCTACCCACGTCACCAGTAAAAGGGGATGACTTCAAGAAATTCCAGGACTTGTTCCGGAGGGAGGCAGATTTGCTAGACATACAGCTCTCTGAGGTTAACTGTAACAGACACAAACTTACCAGCATTCTCCAGTCCTCTCAGCATGTAAAGATGGCTCTGCCCATGAACGAGGCATTAATGGAACCGGCTAAAGAGCTATGGAAGACACAGTGCCTGCTACATCAGTGCCTGCTACATCTCAGTGCCTGCTACATCAAAGAAACTTAAGGGGGAAGAATTTCTCTTCTCCCACTCTCAGGCGAATTCGCTGGTAGTAGAGGCAGCCAGCCAAAGGAAAAAACAGTACCATTACCCCAGAACCAAGATATAAAACGAATAGAGGCAATGAGGAAAGCCTACTCCTCAGCCTCCTTACAACTCAGGATCGCCAACTACTCTGTCCTATTGGTCAGATATTCGTGTAAGATCTTTGAATCTTTTGATTCCTTTATTCAATACGTTCCAGATGATCTCAGGGATCAATATGAAACAAATATGACTGAGGGCACACTGGCATCTTGAACAGCAGCGGATACAGCTGTTCGCTCCATCGCCTCCGCAGTCGTGATGCAGAGAGCATGGTGGCTACAGCTGTCAGGGTTCCCTAAAGGAACATTGAGGACCTGCCATTTGAGGGAGAGAAACTCTTCACAGAGGCGACGAATTCTTCACTCCACACCTTCAAGGATTCCAGAGCCACACTTCGCATACTGGGCATACAGCTGTCTGGCACCGGAAAAAAGCAGAATAGGCAATTGAACCAACGGTTCAGATCAACCATCTTCACACTGTGACAGAGATCATACGACAACCAAAGACACATAAGACAAACCCGCAGGAGGCAGGGAAATGAGCCCATCTCGACATCTTCACAACCATCCTCCGCACGACAGTAGATTTGAGAACTTGGTCAAGGGCACAACGGCCCCCAACACTCTAGGACAGACAGCAACAAACACTTGAATTTTCGACAACAGATTCACCGGTTTCAACTCAGCATAGAAAAACATCACCTCTGACCAATGGGTCCTGGAGATAGTAAGATCAGGATACTGCATACCATTCACAGCAGTCCCACCTTCCCAACCCCCCTTTCCCATCCCTCTTCGGGGACTCCTCTCACGAGAGCGTCCTCTAAGCAGAAGCACGACGTCAGCTTCTACTGGGTGCCATAGAGGAGGTTCCCACACACAACAGAGAGGGGATTCTACTCTCGATATTTCCTGACAGTGAGAAAGTCAGGAGGGTAGAGACCCATTCTAGACTTAGGAGGACTCAACAGGTATGTCAAGTACCAATGCTTCAGAATGGTTACATTAGGAAAGATTATATCTGCCCTAGAGAAAGGAGCATGGCTATCGACCCTCAACCTCAGAGATGCATATTTCCATATATCGATCCACCTGGATCACAGGTGATTTCTACGATTTACAATCAAAGACTTGCATTACCAATACGGAGTCCTACCATTCGGGCTGTCCACAGCGCTGAGAGTCTTTATGAAGGTACTCTCTGTGGTGGCAGCACACCTCAGACACAGAGGCATAAACTTTTTCTTGTATCTAGATGACTGCCTGATCGTAGCATTGTCATACGATGGAGCCAACCAGTCAGTGAGGGCAATGAGAGCAGTATTTGACTCACTCAGCGTCCTCCTGAACCTAGACAAATGCATGCTTACCTGTACCCAGATGTTGGAGTTTATAGGGGTGCAGCTAGACTGTGTGCAGGGCATAGCCTCTCTTTCCATACAAAGAGGGTCATGTCTACGTGACCTGATCACCTCGGTACAAGGTACCCCACAGACCACTGTGCACACTTGTCTCCAAATTCTGGGCCATATGGCAGCTTCAACATTCGTAGTGCGAAACACAAGACTGCACATGAGGGAGTTCCAGGCGTGGTTGCATTCAGTACATCGTCCAAAGCACGATCCACTCCGCAGGATACTACACGTGCCTGAGTGCATCAAGGCCACCTTGACTTGTCTGGACAGACAGCAACAATGTATGCATTGGACTACCGTTCCAAGCACCAATACCATCTGTCTCCATCACGACAGATGCATCCCTAATAGGTTGGGGGGCTCAAATGGGGTCCACTGTACTACAGGGACAATGGATTTGCACGGAATCCTGTCTCTACATCAACGTGCTAGAGCTCAGAGTGGTAAGGAGGGCATGCTCACGGCTCCTCCCGCAATTAAGACACACAACTGTGCAGATAATATCTGACAATATCACCTCTATGTACTACATAAACAGGCAGGGGGGAGCCAGATCCTGCAGCCTGTGTGTGGAAGCGATGAAACTATGGCATTGTTGCATCACACACAGCATAACACCCATTGCGCTGTATATGCCGGGCAAGGACAGTGTGCTAGCAGATGCCCTCAACAGACAATTCCCACATGACCACGAATGGGAAATCAACTGGTCGATCATACACAACCGGTTCAGAAAATGGGGGTATCCCATGGTGGATCTGTTTGCCACACACAGCAACTTAAAGTGTCCGCTATACCGTTCCAGGGCGGGCATCGGACCAGGCTCCCCTGGAGATGCTTTTGCAATTCCATGGGACTTTCCACTAGTGTACACATTTCCACCAATACCCCTCATGCAGTGAACAGTAATAAAGATCAAACAGGACACAGCCATACTGGTGGCTCCGAATTGGCCGAGGCAGATATAGTATACTTCCATACTTCAACTAAATACCTGTCAACCATACAGGTTTCCCCCGGTTCGTGCACTTCTGGCTTAAGACAGAGGCCGTATACCACATCCGGGAATACATACACTCAGCCTACAAGCATGGATGTTTGTTGGCTCATGGATAGTGAACTAACCCTGCCCAGAAGAGTCAGGGACATCCTGGTTAACTCCAGAAGACCCACAACCAGACAAACCTACCTGCAGAAGTGGGCTGGGTTTACGGCATGGAGCTCCACGTGGGCTCAGGAACTTCGCGGGACAGGGATCTCGGACACACTACAGTATATCCTCCACCTGCAAGACACAGGACTTTCTTTGAGCTCAATCAAGGTACACTTAGCAGCCATATCAGTGATACACCCACCTATTCAAGGGTGGTTCGTTTTCTCCCATCCCTGTGTCAAGAGATTCAGGAAAAGGCTACAGAACCTCTACCGTCCACAGAGGGAACCAGCCCCTTCCTGGGGCCTGAACCTGGTGCTGAACTCCATCATGAGATGCCCATTTGAGCCGCTCACAACTTGCTCCCTGCTTCACCTCTCCATGAAGGTGGCCTTTCTTGTGGCAATAACATTGGCCAGGAGAGTGGGGATGAGAGCAGCGCTCATGGTGGAACCACCTTACATGGTGTTCCACAAGGACAGGGTTATCCTCAGGACCCACCCAAAATTCCTTCCCAAAGTACCTACTTCATTCCACTGCAATGAATCAATTTACTTACCTGTGTTCTGCCCGAAGCCGCATAAGGATGACGCTCAAGCAGCGTAGCACATGCTAGATGTCCACAGGGCTCTTGCCTTCTACCTGGAGTGGACGAGAGACTTCCGCAAGACTCCTAGACTATTCGTGTCATGTGTGGGAAAGAGCAAAGGCTAACAGGTGTCCAAACAATACATATCTAAATGGATTTCCTCATGCGTACAGCTGGCTTACGAACAGACACACAAGTAGCCGCCAACATCCATTCAAGCACATTCCACGAGGGCAGTGTCCACCACCACTGCCTTCCTCAAGGGATTTCCGATTGAAGTCATCTGCAGAGCAGTGACATGGGCCTCCACAAATACCTTTGCACAACATTATGCCATACAATCTTTCCATGAATTGGACACGAGATTCGGACACACTGTGCTGTCCAACATTCAACCTTGTAACACGGAGCACCCACCTCCAAGTAGGAGTACTGCTGGTAGTCACCTAAGTGGAGCACCCACGGGGACTCTTTAAGAAGAAGGGGAGGTTACTCACCATGTGCAGTAACTGGAGTTCTTTGAGATGTGTCCCCATGGGTGCTCCACACCCACCCTCCTCTCCTCTGCTCTGGTCTGACAAAGGTCCAGCGTAGAGAAGGAACGGAGGGTAATGCTGCCAGCGCATGCTTAACTGTCATTCCAAACAATTGCGCAGTTGCACAGCACATGCCAGCGGCAGGGGGACTGCTAGTCAAACTTTCCAGGCAGTGTGCACAGCGGAGCTGAAGCACCTAAGTGGAGCACCCATGGGGACACATCTCAAAGAACTCCAGTTACTGCACAAGGTGAGTAACCTTCCCCTCTTACACAAATATAACCATAGAATTGCAGAATCATGTCTGTTGTGGCAAGCTTTCAGTATCTTAGGCATGTGCATTAATATTGCAGGAACTACTTTGTGGCAAAATTCAAAAATAAGTTATGATGTTTTTATTAAAGGATCAAGATTTGTTTTAGACATAAGTTGATGATTTTTAAAAAAAGAAAAGCTTGAATCATTGTTTCATAACCAAACTGTCACTAATTAACTCAATTTATTTAAGCAGTTTTTAGATTTCTTTCAGTGTATCCAATTGATGGTACTATTGCTGCATTCACTTTTAGAGGCTGTTAGAGAATAAACACTAGGACACTAAGATTTTGTCTACCCCTCAGATTACGTTGATGTAACTTACAAATCCACACCTGAGTGACATAGTTTACATGTGTAGATAGTGCTGTATTGGCAGGTGAGCTGCTCCCACTGATATAGTTGCCATGTCTCACAGAGGCAGGAGTTAAGCCATCAAAAGAGCTCTCTCCTGTGGGCTTAGAGCAGGGCTACTCAACTTTGGAAGCCCCAAGGGCCACAATGATACTCACAACACATGCTGAGGGCTGCAAATTAAGTGGTTGAATATACATGCAAATATATATATACAAATAGCTTCTTTCACACTGACGGGCATGAATACAAAGATTAAGCCTTAAGCCGTGGTGCCAGACCCAAACGTGGCCAGTGTGAGCCAGTCAACACCTCTCAGACTCTGCCCACAAGGCTAAGCAGCCAGCACTTCCCACAATGTCCTGGCCCTCCCAGCACCTCTTTGCTGAGGGCTAGAAACACCGACTCCCTGTCTCCATCTGTTCCAGCCAGCCTGTCTGCTTGCGTCTTTCAGTGCTCACCCTGCCTGGGAGACACCTTGCTGTTGTGGAGTGTGTTCCCAGTGGAGGCCATGTTCAAAGGATCCTACCCTTGGGCCATGTGTTGAGCCCCACATAAACCCAAACTGCACTGTGGGCTGCAAACAAATGGGCCACGGACCACATGCAGCCCACGGGCCATGTGTTGAGTAGCCCTGTCATAGAACATCTTACCTCAAGCATTGTAAGTGCTGAAGTGTAGATTTGGCTTAAGATAACCCTTCCCCCCCCCCCAGTATAATTAGAAATTGGACCATATTATTTCCTGAGCTTGACATTGTTCTCAAGAGACACCTTTTGCCATTGGGTGTCAGAGTGCATTGTTATTTGTGGGATACTAAAATATGATTATTGTTACAACAGTTTCCTATATTGAACACTGATCTGCAAAGAACATGTGGCAGCCAGGAAAAGCAGTGCTGGTGGGAAAAGGCACTCTATTCTCCTCTCTTTCCTGCATCACAGTGTGAAGGTAAGAAGAAATCCATTGTTTAACTGTTAAAATTGCTATCAACTATATATAAAATTGTTGTAAATGCTGATTTGGGGGATAAACAGTGGTGGTGTCAGATAAAATCAGATTTTTAATAAACTGATCTTCCTTATTCATGTACATGATAACTTTAGATAAATTTAAAATGAAAATATTTTCTACTGTGTGCTAGTTTGTTCATTTTTTTGCCTTTCCCTCACTTTGGACTATAAAATAGATGTCAGTTTCACTTCTGTTTCTAGTTATTTTGTAGTTATATTAATGCAGTGCTGCAGTGTTTGGATTACACATAAAGGGGAATGTTTGGGGTTTTTTTTTTAAAAGGGATTTCTTCAGATCTTGAGCTGTAGGAATTTATCTTTAGAAAAATTTAAATTTTGGAGCCAAAATTGCCTGAATCATATATTTTCAAGGGATGATAACTTGAAAACACATCAGTAAATTTTGATACATTTATCAGACTGGGTACATTCATAATAAATTGTTGGAATGAATTTTTAATTCATTGAATATTTTTAGTTCTTTGATCCAAAACTTCCAAAGAAAAAGGATCTAATTTGAGATTTCCTAATAGCTAATTGTACTTATTGTAGACTAAAGTTTTTCGGTGTTCAGGGAAATAAAGGCCACAATAGTAGCAAGGACAGAAGGTTAGTTGTTAAAGGAGTAATTGTAACTTGGCCTGAGATGATGCAGCAGAGGATCTGGCAGGAAGGCCACAAGGCCTTTGTGGGTAGTGGGGATAGTTTGGTGATTGATTGCCCATCATGAAATTGCATATTGAATATATTATTCAAAGAAAAGGTGATTGGGGAATGGATTTTATTTTTTGACACCACTAAGATGTGTATAAGGTTTATTTTGTAACGGTGAGAGTAATTAACCATTGGAACAATTTACAAAGTGTTATGGTATATTTTCCATCACTTGCAATTTTTACATCAAGATAGGATGTTTTTCTAAAAGTCATGCTTTAGGAACTATTTTGTAGTCCTTCAGTGGCCTTTTAGAAAGGTCAGACTAGATGATCACAATGGTCCTTTCTGGCTGAGGACTCTATGAATTGGGGAAGGATTGGCAGTGTGTGGAAGCTGAGGGGGCTGGCTACCAAGTAGATTCTGAGGCCACCTGTTAGCTGGTGTCTAGGGCAAATACTCATTCAGTAGAGGAACCATTCCCTGATAAACCAGAATTGGAAGCAGATTAAGAGAAGGAATCTCCCCAAGACGATGGGATTGGGGCTGCAGATGACTTTTGTTGAAAAGACTTAACTCATCTTTCCCACATCCTTAATCCCCAGATGAAAGTGGATGGTGGTGGGCTCTTAGCAATGATGTTATGATGAGTTTAAAGGGCTGATGGCAGCCTTCCACCAAGTGAAACATTACAGTAGGAGGGACAGTCTGCACTAGAAGAATTATTGCTGGATAGTCCTCAGATGTATTACTGAACAACGCTGTGGCCTACCTAAAACCACATTCCTTGTATCTTATCTGTCATCTTGTGGTATCTGAGACAGAGTTTGTGGCTTTCAATAGTAGTCCCTGACTAAACGCATCAAGTAATTGGTTCAAGTTCATGTAACTTTCCATATCCCAACTATTTTTCCCTCTATATTGTGCCTTCCTGGATGCCCCAAAAGTTGGGAAATAATTTAACATCATAAATGTTGTTCACTTGACAACATCCAGTTGAACAAACTGCATTTACTTTTACACAAGTGCGAAGAACATTTTAAGTTATCCATTTCTCAGTAGAGAAAACTATAAAATGGTCCTTAAGAATGTCCTTGACAATTTTATTTTACTTCAGTATGGTTATGACTTAAACTTAATATTTGTAAAAGTATTTGTGCTCTGCACAAAACAGAGCAATGCTGGCATAACCATTATAGACCTAAATCTAGCAAGCCTGAATTACTCAAATCCAATTACTTAATATTTAATTAGACGTCTATGAATTTAGAAAAATAATACTGTTAGTCTGATTTATTCTTTAATATTAATTACAAAATATTAATACAAATCACTTGCAAAATGCACAAATCATTTTACAGATTTACAGAGGCTAGATTGGTTAGTTAATATCTTTTAATTGACCATCTTCTATTGATGAGAGAGAAATATTTTCTTTCTAATATCCTGGGACCAATGTTGCTACAATCATGCTGCATACAAATTCTTTTATTTGTTCTAAAGAACATTGAATACTTGAAATAAGTAATTTAATGTCCGGTACTAACATCATATTATAACAGAAAATAAATGGAGTCCGGCAAATAGATGACATAACAGAGCTTAATCTTAAACTACACTGTGCTACAGAATTCTCATACACATGCTAACCTAACCCAGTGATCGCCAACCAGTAGATCGAGATCTCCTGATAGATCTTGGAGCCTCTGACAGGTGACCCTGACAGGTTTGGCTAAGAGGCTATAAAGTGCTAGCACTTCAGCTGTCCCCTCCCTCCCACTGCTGAGCACCTTCTGCCCTTTGCCTTGGAGCTGCCCATTCCTGAGGGAGAGGAAGGGTGCTGGTGTCAAGGTCTCTCCCCCAATTTGTATGCTTTCTCCACAGAGCAGAGAGGGGGCACAACAGGACTTGGGATGGAATTTGCCGGCTTCTTTAAGGAGTGGTCCAGGGCCAGGGCAGGGGTGAGCCTGCCTTATCCCCACTGCACCACCAACCCAGGAGCTAACAGTAGTGCCCAATTGGAGCCCACATCCCAAACTCCTACCCCAGTTCTGAACCCCCTCCTGCACACCAAGTCTCTACATCCCAACTGTCTGCCCCAAGAGCAGCTCAGAGCCTTAATCCAAGACCAAAGCCTGCATCCCAACCCTCTGCCCCAGCATGATGAAAGTGATGGAGGATGGAGTTAGCAGGGGTGGGAAGGAGGCAGAGCAAGGGTATTTATATTTGAGGTAGATCTTGGATTACACTTAAATTAAAAAAGTGATCTTGTGCTCAAAAAGATTGGAGACCACTGTGCTAACCAATACAGCTATACTTAGACCATCACTAGCTGAGAACTCCTTATGCTAGTGCAAGTTATAATCACAGTTCTGCTTTTTAATTTCTTTGATGAAGATCATGTAGGTCCTTCTAGAGTCCAAAATATTTTTTTAAAAGTACATCAATCTAATTGTGTTAACATATTTTTGGGAAAACCACCAGCTGTATATGTGCTCAATCTTTTGAGTGAAACTTGCCTGTTTTTCATCACTACCTGCTGGTGTTTTGTCATTCCAGCTTTCATGGTAGAATTTATTTCATGTGAGGAAGAGGAAAGATATAGAAAATATGTATGATACCCTTCTTCATTTAAGTTGTCAAAATGTCTGTTCCATTAACTCTATTAGAATGAAATCCTGACCCCATCAGTTTAAAATCTGACATTAGTTTTTTAACAAATCAGTCTTTCATATTGCAGATATCCGCACCTGTCTGTCTATGGTTATCTACATGCAAGACATACTCTGATAATGTTTGAAGTAACCCCAGTGGACCAAATTGAGATGTTTATTAATTAGCTTACATTAATGCCCAATGGTTCCAATTATGATCAGTGCTTTGTTGTGCTAGATTTTGTACAGAGTAGTAGTCATAAACAGTTTACACCATTAGAAATTAAACATTTAATAAGACATTTCTAACCAAATGGGGGTGGGGGAAGTGGGGAAAGCAATTTGGACATTCTACATGGTGGTACTTCTACAAGTTTTTAGTAATTGCATTTTTCTTTTTGAATGTAGTGTTGTTTGAGGTGAAATTTGAGTGTATTCTGAGAAGAAACCTGCATTGTACTTCAGTGTTTAATGCTGTCAAACCAGAACCTTTCACAAGCATTGAGTTAACACACAAATACATCTGAAGAAAACTCTTTAGATAACCTTGTTTCTTAACGAGATTGTTCTCTCTCTCTCTCTCCTTTCTTTCTTTTTTTTTTTTTTTTTTTTGGGTGGGGGTGTCTCCTTCACTCAAACAAAAACACCTCAAGAATGTTACACAAATGCCAAGGGAGAGAATGGAGTAGGAGAATATCCAGATATAAAGGAAGTTTCCAGCAACGAAGACCATCTTTTAGATATTAATATGGTGGGTGATTTATTTTTATCCTTTGTCATCACAATCTTTGTGGCTAGTTCCAGTTACATTACAGACTACAAATTCTGATTTTTTTCTCCACATCTTCATTTTGAAGGCACTTTCTCATCCTGGTACTCTTTGTAAACTCTTTACCATACTTACCCTGTCTTTGGGCCAAGAGGGTGGAATGTAAGCCCTCTGGGATGATTGTGAATTGATTGGTCAGATATGCTGGAAGAGTCCTGTATATTTTTTTTCCCCACAGAGCTTACTTCCTATAACTAGGGTGGGACAATATGCTCCTGTAAACCATATAACTGCTGTTTGCCATTTGGTTCTAGGGACACCATCCCTGCCTATCCTGGTTAATAGTCATTGACAGACCTATCCTCTATGAATTTATCTAGTTCTTTTTTTAGCTGTTACAGTTTTGGCCTTCTCCAATATCTTTTTGCAAAGAGTTCCACTGGTTTTTTAACAATATGCATGTTGAATTTTGTGTCCTTCTCATAAGTGACAGATAACAGCTCTGGTGAATGGTACTTTTGTCCCAGATATTGCTACACTTCACTTTTGGGTTATGCCCACAAAAGCTCATGATGGATTGATTGATACATATATCAAAGCCTCTAAGATGCTGCAGGACCACTCATTTAAAAAAAAATTAAATTACAGACTAACATGGCTACCCCTCTGGGACTTTTGCCAAGGATGTTCACGTGGAGATTCTTACTTAGTGACTTGCCAAATAGAGTATATTGTGTAGTGTTGCTAGCATCTAGATTTTTCACTAAACACACCCATGTTAACTTATTGATGCAGCTGCAAATGTGATGTTTCCAGAAGTACAGCATGATGCAGACAGTGGGGATGTTAATAATAGTTCTTCAAATGATTAACTGGGCTTATTGGATAATTCAAACGACTACATGCACACATACACCCCTTGCTGCCTGTGTATCAGAGGCAGCAAGGTGGGGAGGCAGAGCTGGTGCCTGTAGGGAGCCTGCTTTTAAGTTGGCTCCGGTTCCTGCAGTACTACCTCCCATAGAGGGGGCAGAGGCTTTCTGCGGCAGTCCCAGGCCCACCATGGACAGAGGTTGCTCTGTGGGATGCTGGGGCAGCATCTGTCTGTGGGGAGCTCAGGTCTCCCGCAGACAAGGGCTGCTGCGGCTCCATGCTGCTGCCTCTGTATCAGAGGCAGCAGCATGGGAGGGGCAGGTGAGAGCTGATCTGCACAGGGAGCTGATTTTTAAACTGGCTTCCCTTGTGGACCGGCTCTGCCTGTCACCCTTCACCCTGTGTTGCTGCTTCTGATTCAGGGAGCACCTTGATGCCTCTGTGAGTGGGTCCAGGAGCACACTAGCTACGGGCCCTGCCCCCGGTGAGTATTTTAGTAATAGTGTAACCAGTACGCTCTTTTTTTTGCAGCTACACAATTACTAAAATAAATGTTATTTAACATCTCTAGTGGACAGACCTTAAGATTTGGGAATGACTTGGAGACTCTCTCCAGTTAGCAGTGATAATGATGTAATCAGAATTACAAATATGGTTCAGTAACTGGCAAGAGTGGGAAACGGAAGACTTAGAATAAAAGGGGTAGGTGAAAAAAATTCTGTCCTGAATGTGGACTTGTCATCACTACCCAACCCTCACTATTCATGTCTAAGATAGAGAGGGGAAATTAGAACATTGAATAACAGTGGCCCCTTCCCCCAACACAAAAAATAAACTATTAGCCTACAAATAGAAGAATATGTTCTGTTTTCTGCTGTACCAAATAAACTGTCAATAATTTAAATCCTTAGGTTTCTTCTGTTCATGAAGCAAGGTGTGCAGATGATAGAGCAAAACCAAATGGCTTCAGGAAGAAAATATACTCCAGTGACAGCTCCAGCTCTGAAGAGACAGCTTCAGAAGGTGGAAATGAATGGGCTGATGCTTGTGAGGAGGAGCTTTTTTCTCGAACTCACCTATAAAACTGCAGAATACAACAGATGATTTAAAAGTAACATGAGATGGAAAACTGTCCTTCCTGAGGGTCTGTAGCTCTAAAACAACAACTTGAGTTTCCTCTTCAGTTAATGGCTTCAGATATGTATTTATCTTTCTCTTCTTGCTTATTTTATAGTTAGGGACATAACTGTCCTGTTGAATATTTTACTTTCTCCAAACTGTTAAAATTCTTGGCTATTTGAACTAGACTAGATTGTGTTGTCAAATCAAGAATGGATGTGCATGTGCTTGTCTTAGTGGTACCACTGCTTTTTTGCATCTTATCTGCAGTTATTTTCATTCGTAACTGTAGCCCTACCACTATTACTATCTTATTAGCATTGCAGTGTCTACAACTACTTCTGCTATTCAGAGACTTTAGCTTTTGGCACATTTAGGATTTGTTCTTTGAGAACTGGGAGATAAATACTAAACACTGTAATCTATCAGTGCCTTTCTGAATGCAGGAGAAAAGCATGAATGACTTGTCCAGTCTTCATTCAGTAAATCTCATAACTTTGAAGTAGGAACAACAGGGTTGTGCTTTAGAGACTTACAGAAACTGTGTTTTCTATCCTATGATCTTCCCATCCCTACTCCATTCTGCAAACCACTGTTGAAGATCCAGTGGTTTGTAGTCTCCTTGCTAACTGGAGAAGCCAAGGATTTTTGTAGGAATGGAGGCAATGTGGGTTTTTTTTTTTGTCCTTTTTTAGTGACCTGCCATTGTAAGGTAGAAACATTTAAAAAAAAAAAACCATCGTATTCCCCTCCCCCACCTCCCCAAAAAACCACTGGGGTGATATGGGGATTGTTGTGAACTTTGTAACAAGTAATGAGGATTTTGTCTTGTTGCAAAGGATTGCATTCATGTAACCTGCAATTGCATCCTATATTGAATTTGAGCCTGATGACTAAAACTAAATTGCTCAGAATGTTCAGTGTTTTACATGCAAAAGGTCAGTGCTTAACTTGAAAGAAATCCTCTGGCTGCTGCAGTTAGCTGCTGTTGTGGCTGTAATTTAGTAAATCTTGTAGTTCATTTTGTGTTCCTGAGAGAATGTTAGGGACAAGTTATGTATGGGGCGGGTGGGTGGGTGGGTGCGGGACTGATGACTTACAACATACATGTGTGATTGCAGTAGTGATTGTTGCTTTATGTGACTTGCTTTTAAATTTTATTTTTGTTAACCTAGAAAGTCAATACATCATCAAGTTGTATCCGTACAAGACTATCAGCTCCTTGTGCTTTTAACACATTATGCAAAATTTATAAGCCAGGAGGAGCAATATTTGCAAAACTAAACATCCTAAGTTTTTAACAGCTAAGTTTTTAAAAAATTAATCTATACAATAGCAGCATGTCTATAACATCAGGAAGTGCAGAAAGTCTAGTACTGACTTGAGAAAGCTTAACCGTTAATTTTCACAGGCAATAAAACTCGTAAGAATTATAACTGTTTGAAATATGATCTCAGCTGGCGTTGAAATATGTTCTGTGGAAGGGAGGTGAATTGAACTGGGTTTCGTTGCCTTAATTGATAGTACAAGAGTTAAGATCTGTGGTTATAAAACCACAAAGACTGCATGTATCCTTTTATGTTAAAACCCTTACTTAATTGGCTATTTGTTCTTACCAGTAAAATTTGTCTGATCCTGCTATTAAACTACATAATATTAGGGTTTATAGTCATAAAACAAATCTTTTGACACTTTAAATTTTTATTTATTTTCAGATTTTGGATAGGTTTTTATGTATTTTACTTTCTTCTGGAGCTTCCTTAAGAGGTTGTTTAGCACCTGCACTGAAACTATTTATCTGTAAACATGAAAGTAAAATGAACTTAACATGTAAATTCCTCAAATCACTACTACAAAGAAGAATGGAATAGAGCTTCATTCTAGAAAAGAAGACCAAATGGACATATTTCAAACACAATCTTTGGCTTGTTTTGTTTTGGGTAGAGCTGCTTTTTTTTGTAAGAAAGGGCTCAAAAATAACAAAGGTGTTCTCTTTAGTGATGTAATACTCCAGCACCTTTGGAAAAAAATAAAATAATATATAATTGAGCTTGGGCAATAAAAAATTGTCTGTACTTGTTTTCATAGTTTAATGGCTAAAGCTCTGAAGCTTTCAGTGAGAGTTGAGATGTGGTTTTTAGTTTTTCTGTATGGATAGAGACACAAAAAAGCATTAAAGGTTGGCAAACGCTGAACTGCACTGTGGTATGAAGCGCATTGCATATCCATAGCACTGAAATATCAGTTTTCCATTCCTGGGCTGAAATTTGTTTCTACTGTTTTGCTTCAAGTGGTTGTATTTGTTCTGATTTCATGTACACCAGAGTAACTGATTTTGTTTTCTTGTGGGGTTACTTAACACCGAATAAAATTATAAAAGGACAATTGGATGGCCTGTTTGTATTTGTTGCTTTAGTTAAGATATATAATCCTCATTCAGATTTAAACATATAACGCTTAGTAATTAAATATTTTGGGGTAGAGGATACATAGTGCAGATATCTAACATGAGTCTTCTTTCCTTTGCTGTGTCTTTTCGTTCTTTTCTTGTGTGTTAGTCTAATTGAGACCTGTAGGCACTGCCAAAGATCCCTCTAAGCTGTGCAGCCATGCAGTGGCCTAACAGGCCTCACACGGGGACTCAGAGCTACCACACAGAGTGTTGCCTCTGCCCTAGCACAGACCTTCCCCCCCCCCAACCACGACACTTCATTGCTGGAGGAAGGGCAGGATGGGTCATCTCTTCCCTGGCTGCAGGTGCTCCATAGTGGGACTGGAGGAGTGCACCACTCCCCTAGCTATGGCCCTCAACCTGGAGCTGCCACTGAGGTCCATGGCCCTACCCAGCCTAGCCCGTACCTATGGCTGGGGGACAAGCACTCCTTCCCCAGCTGTGCCTGCTGGAGCTGTGGTGGCCATGGAGAGGCACCTCTTACAAGGCTCCAGGCTGCTGCAGTGAAAGAGGGCTAAGGGTCCTCTCTCCCTGGGGCACCCTGAACCCCTCATCCTGTCCCATCCCAGAGGCTGCATCCTCAGCCACAGCCTTCACCCCACATGACAACCCTGTGCCCCAGTCCTGAAACACTGCATCCCATATGGATACACATAAAAATAATTTCACACATCGACATAAACAATTGAGAGAGAACACTGGGCATTAAAATCTTTGGAACCTTGAACTTTCCTCAGAAAAAACATTTTGAAATGAGGTGAGCAAACACGGTAATTCCAGCCTACTTTTGATTCTAGAAAACTTTATACCCTGAGGTTTAAAGTAAGGATGTTAAGGATTAGTCAACTATCTGATAAGCAAATGCTTATCGGATAGTGAAGTCGACTAGCCACACCCTCCCTCCTCCTGCTGCCTCTATCAAATAGAGGCAGCAAAGGGCAGGGAGAGAGGGGGTATTTCAAAGCGTCAGTGCTGCACGAAGCTCGGGTATGGGGTCTGTGTGGTGCTGCCCCTTTAAAATGCTGCCGCAGTGTTTCAAAGTAGCAGGGCCGCCTGGGGTCTGCTGGGGACTAGCTGACTCCAGGAGGCATTTCCATAGAACCCGAAGTCAACTGTGGAGTCCCCATCTGACCCTGGGTTCTGCAGAAATGCTGCATGGAACCCGGGATCACCTGGGAACTCGGAGTCCCCTGTTGAACCCGGACTCCATGAGGGTGCTTCTGCTTTGAAATGTACAAGAGACCCCGCTGGAGATTCTTGTACATTTAAAGCTGGCACGCCGCATGCAGCCTGGGGCCAACTGGAAGTCCCGCTGACCCTGGGCTCCATGCGGCGCTGCTACTTTGAAATGCCTTCAAAGGAGGAATGTGGAAGTGCCTACTGACTATTCAAGCAGTCAATGGAAATTCCATCAACTACTCAACAAGTACATTAATTGATATTTAACATCCTTAGTTTAAAGTAGGACTGTCAACTAATTAAAATATTAATCACTCTTAATCATGCAATTAATTGGGGAGGGATAGCTCAGTGGTTTGAGCATTGGCCTGCTAAACCCAGGGTTGTGAGTTCAATCCTTGTGGAGGCCATTAAGGGATTTGGGGCAAAAATTTGTCACGGATGGTACTTGGTCCTGCTGTGAAGGCAGGGGACTGGACTCAATGACCTTTCAAGGTCCCTCCAGTTCTAGGAGATAGGCAATCTCCATTAATAAAATAATTAAAAATTTGTGATAATTGTGATTAATTTCACTGTTAAATAATAGAATACATTTAAATATTTTTGGCTGTTGTCTGCATTTTCAAATACAACACTGAATACAAAGTGTTCATCCTTCCAGGCTGTCCTCCCTACAGGCTAATTGGCTTCCCCTCATCTCTGAGGTCACTGCCAAAATTCATCCCCATTGAGCACAAATTTTAGAGGCAGGAGTAACTTGTGACTTCTCTGCAGAGAGTGCTGTTTGGAGAAAGAACTGTATTCAGTATTCAACCCTTCTCTGATGATGAAAAAGACTGCAAAAGGGACTTCAGGTGGAAGAACAGGCAGAGAGCCCTACAGTAGTGATGCAGAGCTGATAAGATGAAAAAAGCAGCTCAAGCTGCATAGAGTGGCCCATGACCATGAGTGCTATCATGGTTGACTGTTAAACAATCAGTTTGGGGATTTGTGCGATTTCTTTCTATGCTTGATTGTCACCAATCAAATATCAGGTGTGAACTCCTCAAGCACTAAAACAGCCTTAACATGGAGTGGCAGAATCGCTTGAATACTCATGTCTGTCTTGCCTTATGCAAGTTTGTCTTTGGAATACATGATCCATTACACCAAAAAATCGTAACAATATTCAGGGTACTGCCAGTCCCAAAGGTTTAGTCATTTAGGTCAGCCGTACCTTAGATCGCTTACTAAGGATAATGCTTGTAGCCAATCCTATACTTAACTAAAGATCTATTACCCAAGAAAAAGAAATGTTAAACCAGGCAAGCATACATACAAAGATGAGGTAATCTTAGGTTTCAAATGATGATAGAAGCTTCTGTAATATGCTAACTCTGTATGTTCTTTAGGTCTAATCTAATTCCAAGCAAGATAGTGTTAATTTTCTTAATGCAGATTTTTATTCCCTTTCCCCCAGAGCTCACACTGATGGGAGAGATTTTGTGCAGGTCTCCACAGGCATGAGAGGAACCATCAACATAGTCTTTTGTCCACTGGTGTTTCACAATGTCTTGTCTGGTGTCAACAACAGGCCTTCTTTTTTTGGGCAGGAGATGACACCTCTTTTGGTAAACTATTATTTTACACTTGGTAATGCTTCTCTCTGACTAGAGATTTACCATTTTAGCAAATACTTCTATAGTTGAAGCATAAATGCTTAAGGCAAGGATTCTTTTTCGAGTGCTTGTTCATGTTCATTACATATTACAGGAGGGGGCAAAAGTGGCCCCAGATGGGATTCACTGGAGTTAGCCCTTGGTTGGCTGCCAGACACTTTATTTATCTGAGTGTCCACGGGTATGTCTGCTTGTAGCTCCCATTGGCCAGAGATCACCCTTCCCAGCATGGCCCAGCCTGTGTTGCTTCCCGCAGCTCCTGTTGGCCAGAAATGATGACTTGCTGCCAACAGGAGCTGCGAGTAGCCATACCTGCAGATGCTCAAGTAAATAAAACATATGATGGCCTGAAAGGGGCGAACTGTGACTATTGCCCACCTCTGGCATCTTAGGTGTGTGTACTCACCACATACACCGGTGCCGTAAGTTTTTCTCTCAGTGGTATCCCAGCTTTGGTACCCTCTGGTGTGGTGCATACATGTTGGGGTATAAGAGGCGCCCCTCAGCACCCCCTCACTTGAGTTCCTTGCCACCAGTGAGGATGCTGGAATATCTGCTTAGCCTAGCTTGTTCAGTAGTTATAATAATAATAATTAATAATAAAAGTTGTAAATGGTTATAGCAAACCTTTTATGTTTTGTCTACACTGCAGGCTTCTTGCTCAAGAAGCCTTTTGCGCAAGAGTTTTAGTGCAATAACTTCTTGCGCAAGACCACGTCCACACCACAAAGCGCATCGCAAAAGCGATTTGCTTTTGTGCAAGAGAGCATCCATATGGGTGCTCTTGAGCAAAAAGGCTCTGATGGAAATCAGAGCACCTGTGCTTTTTCCCAAGAAACCCCTCTGGAGTGTCCACACTTGCCTTTTTGCACAATAGCTGTAGTGCAAAAGGGACTTATGCCTCGTAGGAGGTTTACCTACACCGGGAAAAGCACTCTGTTCTGCCACTTTACTGCTGATTTGCTTGTGCAAAAGTGCATTTGAGGTGTGGACGCTCCACAGGTTGCGCAAAAACCTTGCAGTGTAGATGTAGCCTTAATGTTAGGCAGATAGGTTGTCTGGGATGGGACTCAGTTGGGGGACAGGACACACCTTGTTCCCCAGGCTGTGAACTCCGTAATTGCTACAGAAAACCTATGCCCATCAGCAGGGCTTGACAAATCGTGGCGAGATCTACTCACCAGTCCCGCACCGTGCATGCGCCAGACCGGCACCGTGAACGGGGAGAACGGAGCTACCGGCTGAAATCTACTCACCACGGGCGAGTAGAAACAGCGGTTTGTCGATCCCTGCCCATCAGTGACCCACATAGCCATTGCTAGAGATGTTTGTGGTATTCCCACGTAAGTGACAAGTGTCAAATTTGTAAACTTGAAACTCACTCAAGAGTCTCCTTATGGAGTCATCACTGACTGGCACCAGAGCAGCAAAGGTCTGACACAGTTCCTAACACTGCAACTTTGGTGTGGAGTGACACATCAATCCTCTTCCCAGTACCTACTAAGTGGCAAAAGACTGGCAAAGGATGATCTCCTATGTTCCATAAGGGCGCGGAGATGGCTGGAGATTAGCCAAGACCTAACAAGTAAAAGATAAACTTAAAAAACAACAAATGGTCTGGTAGCACTTTATAGACTAACTCAGCTACCCCCTGAAGCTTCTCAAGTAAAAGAGTCTAGCCTATCCAGCTCATGCCTGTCTCCCTGGACAGTGATGCGGGCCTCAGGCACCTGCATGTCCCTTGAACACCTGAAGCATTGCAGGCAGTAGGATATCACATCACTACTGGTGCTACTCTCCCTGGCTGCAGTGCTACCTCAGTCTGAGAGTAAACTGCCTTGGAATTGTTCTGCAAGTCCCCATCTTTGCAACACTGCTCATCACAGGGAATGTCCCACCACCACTCACCCATGTGGAGACACAAGGCTTCAGAGGCCGAGATGTAGTCTTTGGCAAAGCCTGTGTTGGTCTCCAGACTCAGGCACTGTTTGCAGTGCTCGAGGTGTAGTTTGGTGACATCTTGTCATGCACCTTCAGAGATGCACCCCGCCCCCCCCCCCCACCCCACACGCACAATCAACAGCACAGGTCCAGCATTTCATCCACCATTGGGCATCAGTCGCAGGCTCTAGATATGTGGCACATGGGGCCATCCTTAGGGGGATGTGTGATCCAGAACAACCCTCCCTATTCCATATCTTCATCAAAGACCCACCCAGCTCCACCTGCATCCCATTGCACACCTTCTTGCAAGCTCTTTCCCCCAAGCGGTACAACCTGATGGATTACCAGGAGGCCTATCACCTACCCAGCATCAAGAACATGCTAGCAGGTCCTTTTTCTCTCACCACAAGTGGTTGCTCATCCAGAGGTAGCCTGGACACTCTTCTGGAGGTTGGGACCTCCCAAAGTGGATCTGTTTACCACCAGATGGAACAGGAAATATAATCACTTCTGTTCTCTACATGATCTAAGGCAAGGACTTCCTCTCCAATACCTTACTCCTGTCATGGCTTGGAGGGTCTGATGTATGTGTTTATGCTGATTTCACTCATCAGCAAGAGTCCTATCAAAGATTGAGAGAGACCAGGTCCAAGTCACAAAGAGCACCATGCCGTGGTAACACCAGCTGATAGACTTGTTGATGACCACTCTCTGGCCTCTTTCCAACCAGGCAGATCTTCTCTTATGGGATCACAGGCATCCCATACACCTCAATCTCATCCTTCTCCACCTCAGCAGAGATTTTGTGTGGCTAAACTTGAAGGAATGGGTCTGCTTTAATGAGGTTCAGAAAATCCTCCTAAAAAGCAGGAAATCTTCCACTAGAGCAACCTAGCTGGCCAAGTGGACCATATTCTTTCACTGGGTGTTTGAGTGTAGCATCTTTTCATTGTGTTCCTCCTCATAATCGATTTTAGATTACCTGCTCCATTTTAAGAACCAGGGGCTGGCTGTCTCTTTCAAGAGTGCACCTTGTAGCCATCTCTGCTTTTCTTTTGCTGATCAAAGTCAGACGGTGTTCTTGCAGAACATGTCAGTCCAATTTCCGAGACAAAAAACAGGACTGTGTAGCACTTTAAAGACTAACAAGATGGTTTAATAGGTGATGAGCTTTCGTGGGCCAGACCCACTTCCTCAGATCAAATAGTGGAAGAAAATTGTCACAATCATATATACCAAAGGATACAATTTAAAAAAATGAACACACATGAAAAGGACAAATCAAATTTCAGAATAGAAGGGGGATGGAGAGGGAGGGGAAGGGAGAGAGGTAAATGTCTGTGAGCTAATATCAGAGGTGATAATTGGGGTAGCTATCTTTGTAATGGGTAAGATAATTAGCGTCTTTATTCAAATTTGCATGTAAAGTGTCGAATTTAAGCATGAATGACAGTTCAGAGGATTCTCGTTGAAGTGAAGTCTTAAAAGGTCTTCAAAGCAGGATGCAGGTAATCAAGTCGTTCCTCCTGCTGGCCCGGGCTCCTGTCTGACAGTGAGACCTTATTTTTTTCTAGGCTCAGAGACTTGCCCTCTGAGACTATGGGATCCTTTCTCCTTTTCCCATCTGTCATGGAAGGTTGCTTTGCTTGTGGTGAATATATTGGCAAGATGGTGTTGTATATCACAGTATACAACATCTCCAAGGACAAAGTTCAACTATGACCCAATTCAACTTTTCTGACTAAGGTGGTATCTTCCATTCATGTTAACAAGGACATCTTCCTCCTACTGTTTTGTTCCAAGCTACATACCACTAATGACGAAAGGAGGCTACATGCTCTGGACATCAGACTAAAACGCCTACCCCTCAGAAACCTATTAAAGTCAACATCTTCTAACAGGTTACCTCCAACCAACAAAATTATTATTCTTATCCTAAGTTTCTTAATAAAATCAGATGCCATGAATAACAAAAAAGGTAGGTTCTATGACTTTGGTCAAGACAAGAATTTTGTAAGATCTTGGAAACAGTGTAAAATGTTCTGTTTTTATACTGTACGTAACCTAACCAAATCCTGGTCCATGGATGGGTTCCTTAGGTGTTACTGCAGTGTAAACAGTAAAAAATAATAAAACTGTTGCAACTGTATAACAGAAGTCTTGTCTTCTGGAGAGGAAGAAATTATATAGGGGCAGCCCTTTTACAGTAAGTCATTTGGGTTAGGATTTTTAAGGAGCTCCAAAAGGTGTTAGGTGCCTGAGTTCAAATTTCAATTAGATGCCTAATTGCCTTTGTGTGCGCTGAAAAGCCCAGTCCTCATCCATACCCTGAGGGTACAGGATTATTCTACTGCTTTCTTTAGTTTAATTACAAGTATTTTCAGGGACTGAACTTTCTTTTAAGAGACTATTTTAAAGTCTTACACAATACTAGAACCAATAGTTCTTATCATTCCAGAGGCACCACACTTGGCATTACATAGGAACAGACTTCCAAAAGAGTTCAGCTCCTATTTAGGTCCCTAAATATCAGCCAACTTTTCAAAACAACCACTTTCATTGTGACCCACACAGGAAGATTCTTCCAATGGACTGATCTCCTTTGCAAACCTGGTGCCTAATATTTCTGAGGTTCAAAGCAAGTCACTGAAACTCTTCATATTAGCTTTTTCATTAAAACTTAGGTCAACTAAGTGACACAATTCAGGGCTGTGAAAAATGTCATGCCCAATGCAATGTAATTAGGTTGATCTAACCTTCACTACAGGGACAGCTAGGGCAAAAAGAAAGTTAGTCCACAGCCCAAGTTACCACCTCTGGAACGGGTGGATTTACAACAGCTGTCTTATGTAACGGTTGTGTCTAAGCAAAGGCTGAGGGAAGGACCTGCAACTGTAGGACCTATTTCCATTCTTCTATCTGTTCATGCATGTGGGCAGAATTCCTCTGAGTGGTGTCTGCTGGCTCCCTCAATATGTTTGTGGAGTAGTGGTATTGTCAGGGACTTTCTGCTTGGTATCCCCATCTGGTTCCCTTGTTTTGGCCCTTTGACCTTCGCATCTGCCTGTTTTTCTTTTTGTCTTCCTGCCCCCCCTTGATAATCAGTTGAATTCTGGGTTCAATGGATCCTCCCCTTCGGCTGGGGGAGGGTCATTTAGATGTAGGTAGTCCACCTCCAGGTGACTGTCATGCTTATGCAACAGCAGGACCACAGCTGCAACATCTCCCCACACAGGAAAGTTGGGGAGAGGAGAGGTGGAAGAAATTCTGCCCCATGAAACTTGAGCTTATTTTAGACCACAAGAAGGCTTCCCCCTCCCTGCATTTTAAATTTCCAGAGAGGATGGGTTTCTTTGTGCCCTTGTTCTGGGTCTGTGTCAGGACTGCCAGGTAGACTTCAGGTGCACAGGTTCCCTGGTCAATCGCCAGCAGGTGACAAAGACCCGCAGAGACAGTTGCTTCCCTCTGATGCTGAACAAGCAACTATCTCCTGGCTTGGCTTAAGAGTATGAGATCACTTTTTGAATGTAAGTGCAATCCAGGATCTACCTTAAACCCAAATACCTTTGCTTCACCTCCTTTGTGTCCCTGCTCACTCCACCCTTCTCCCTCCCCCATCCTTCCTCCCTTTCAAAAAGTAATAGTAAAATATTGTTTAAGTACATGAGAAGCAGGACACCTGCTAAACAACCAGTGGGGCCCTTGAACGATCAAGAGGCTAAAGGAGCACTCAAAGATGATAGTCATAGCTGAGAAACTAAATGAATTCTTTGCTTCAGTCTTCACGGCTGAGGATATTGGGGAGATTCCCAAACCTGAGCCATTCTTTTTAGGTGACATACCTGAGGAATTATTCCAGATTGAGGTGTCATTAGAGGAAGTTTTGGAAAAAACAGATAAACTTAACAGGAACAAGTCACCGGGACAAGATGACATTCACCCAAGAGTTCTGACAGAACTCAAATGCAGAACAAATAACTGTGGTTTGTAACCTATCCTTTAAATCAGCTTCCGTTCTTAATGATTGGAAGATAGCTAACGTGACGCCAAAATTTAAAAAGGGCTGTAGAGGTGATCCTGGCAATTATAGACCAGTAAGTCTAATGTCAGCGCCAAGCAAATTAGCTGAAACTATAGTAAAGAATAAAATGGTCAGACACATGGATGAATATAATTTGTTGGGGAAAAGTCAGCATGGTTTCTGAGGGAGGTCAACAACCATGCAGACAAGGGGCATCTAGTGGATATAGTATACTCGGATTTTCAGAAAGCTTTTGACAAGATCCCCCACCAAAGCCTCTTAAATAAAGTTAAGTTGTCATGGGATAAGAGAGAAGGTCTTTTCATGAATTGATAACTGGTTAAAAGACAGGAAACAAAGCGTACGAATAAATGGTAAGTGTTCTGAATGAAAAGAGGTAACAAGTGGGGTCCCCCAAAGGTTTGTCCGGGGACCCATTCTATTAAAAAATGATCTAGAGAAAGGGGTAAACAGTGAGGTAGCAAAATTTGCAGATGATAACAAACTGCTCAAGATAGTTAAGACCAAAGCAGACTGTGAAGAGCTTCAAGAAGATCTCATGAAACTAAGTGATTGGGCAACAAAATGGCAAATGAAATTAAATGTTGATAAATTTAAAGTAATGCCGAACATAATCCTAACTATATATACACAACATGATGGGGACTAATTTGGCTACAACTACTCAAGAGAAAGATCTTGGAGTCTTTGTGGATAGTTCTCTGAAAACATCCACTCAGTGTGCCGTGGGAGTGAAAAAAGCAAATAGAATGGTAGGAGTCATTTAAAAAGGCATAGAGAATAAGGCAGAAACTATCGTATTGCCTCTATATAAAACTATGATACTATGTACAGATGTGGTCACCTCACCTCAAAAAGATATACTGGCACTGGAAAAGGTTCAGAAAAGGGCAACAAAAATGATGAGGGGTTTGGAATAGGTCCCATATGAAGAGAGATTAAAAAGACTTGCCCTTTTCATCTCCAGGGGGGTGGTGCAGTGGGGCTAAGCCAGGCTCACCCTTACCCTGGCCATGCACCACTTTTGAAAGCAGCCAGAAAACTCCCTCCACCCCAAACCCTGTTGTGCTCCCTGCCCCTGTTCTGTGGTGAGAGAGGGGAACAGCTCCAGGCGCAGCAGTGGGGGGAGGGCAGCTGAAGTGTCAGCCCTTGGGAACCTTTTGGCCAAACCAGTCAGGATCACATGTCAGAGGCTCCACGATCGACCAGTAGGTCCGATCCTCTGGTCAGTGACCACTGGCCTAGGAGCTGCTCCTGCTCCACCGCAGCCCCTCCCCTCTCCTGCCTTGTAGACGTAGATGGGCAGCCCGACCACACTGACCCCAGCCTTCCCGCGAGAAGATTCAAAATGGCGGCGCTGATTAGGGTCAAACCCTGCGCCCAGCCGCCGAAAAGCCCACGGGGAAACGGCTAGCTCCGCCCCTTCCTCTGCAAAGTCTGTGAGGCCACTCTCGCGCCTGATTGGGCGCTTCCCCCCGTCGGTCGCTCTCTCAGCGCCGATTGGTTCGTTCGGTAGCGGGCGGGGCTAGTGTGCGCCGGAGGGGCAGCGGCTGGAAGAGGAACAGCCGCAACCAAGTGTGGGTGGAGGTGAAATGGTAAGAAAGAGGAACAGCCGCAGGGAGGGAGGGGGGAGAGAAGACTGGCTGGAGACGGGAGTTGCGTCAGCGGTGGGGGGAGAGACGAATATAGGGAACAGCAGACAGGCTACTCCCATGGCAGGCGGGGAGCGGCGTGGAGGCGGGACAGCGGCGAGGGAGGAGGCGGGGAGAAGAACGTGACTGTTCCAGGAAGAGCCAAGCGGCTGCTGCCGAAGAGCGAGCGACTCGAGCGTTCCGGTTGCCGCCGCCGCCGCCTCCTCTCTCCGTGCGGGCTGCGTGTGTCCCGGGCATGGGGAGCCCGCTGCCCGCGGGGGGCGGCTCCCTGCAGACCGGGGCTGAGGCGCCGCACCCCTGCTGAGCAGCCCAGCCTCCGGCACCTGGCCGAGAATGGACCCGCCTCCGGCTGCCCCGTAGCGCCCGGCGGGGGAAGACCAATGGACGGCGGCGCTAACCAGGTAAAGTCCAGTCTGGAAAGTTTTCCTGCGCGGGCCGGGGGCGGCGCTGCCGGGGACACGCGCCCTGGCCCCTCTGCCGCTCGCCCGCCGTCGTGTGGCGAGGGACAAAGCCAGTCGGGGCTCCCGGCCAGCCAGCCCCGCAGGTGCCTGGGCGAAACTTCCCAGCCCCCGCCAGCTTCAGCAGGCGCAGAGCCCTCCGGCCGCCTGGCTGCTCTCGGGACCCCACCAGGCTGCGCCTCTGGGTGCTGCTGGGCTTGGCCAGCCGCGCCTGCGAGGGGCCGACTCGGGGAGCCAATCGCTGCCGCCTCAGTTTTCGCTTGCGGTGACTGATTCCCAGCCTCCCTCAAGCGCCTGCTGGCTCCCCTCGCTTGTTTTCAGTTAGAGGGAGAAGGCGGGGCGCGCGCGAGAGAGCTGTTGGTACAGCTGGTCGAAAAACGTCAAACCCCATTTTGGGGGTAAAAAGTGGTTAAGAGCGTTTTAAGAGAAGTTGTTGAACTTTCTGAAACTTTTAATGCAATATTCTCTCAAATGTGCTTGTGGGGTGTCTTGTCTTGGGTTTGGGTGGGGGGTTTGGAATGGCAGACCTAAACATTCATCCAATATGAACCCTGTGGTATGGAAACAATGGTTTTCCACCAGCTCTATTAATTGGGCTTCAAAGAGTCAATGAAATGCCACTGAAGAGTGCATGAAATATTGTTAAAGTAGTGACTTATGACAGGATACTGCCAATTTTACATGACTTTATATTTGTTTTCCGTGTTGTTGGAAAGAGCTGTCTGTTACACTTATTCATAAAGTTATAATGAACTTTTCTAATTCAGACTGACAGGGGAAGGGAAAATAAAGCCATTTAAAACCCTATGTTCACTATTCCATTTTCTAACCCATAAATTGGATTTGTAAAAGTTCATGTAGTGTTTGCTCTGCAGCAGGCTAGTTCATGGCTGTCACTCGCTCACAGAGATAGCAACAACCTTTGGAATTGTCAGCATCAGTTTCCAGAAATGGCACTTATCAGATTAGGAAAACAAATATCCTCTCACTATAGTAAAACAAAAAACGTGGCCAGGTTGTAGACATAATAAATTGAATGCAAGTTCCATGTGTGTGGTTTTTTTTTTTTTTAACTAACGATTGGATACCTGTCTGCGGGGCCCTGAGGATGGGGGTGGGTGTGTGTGTGTGTGTGTGTGTGTGTGTATATATATTGCTGATGCATTGAACAGCAAAAATGACATTCTTTAATTTTTTATATAGCAGAAAGCTACAGAAAATCTTAGTTGTGCTTCTCCATTTTCAGACTGCATATTTAAAGTCGCTCTTCCTGTTGTGTTTCCTGTGTAAAGGAAGGACATTGAACCAAATCAGAGCATTTGCACAGCACACGTTGAAACATACATACTTTCACTTCTCCAAGAAATGAGAAAACTGTTCATCAGCCTCTTGAGTTACTTTATTTTCTTGCTTTCAGCAAGAAATGCTTAAACACTTTGTAAGTATCCAGAAAAGAAGCATATGATAAAATTGCTGTGAAACATATGGAGTAACAGGTTACTTTCACTTAGTTGGGGCTTGAGAAAGCACTAAGCAGCATGAGAGGCTAGGAGTTTTTCATTGGAGAAGAGAGTTTAAAGTTAGACACTCATGGATTGGGGCACATAACCGAGACATCCATATGTATCAACCGGAAAGCTGTGTGAAGGGTAGAATAGTGAGGATGTCTTGCCCTCCTTGCATTGCAGCAACTGGGAGGCTTGTGGAGTGGTAACATAGAAGAAATTACCTCTGGAAGTAGGAACAAGAAACAGAGATGACCAAAAGGTGAATGACATTCGAGAAAGGGAAGAAGGGACTTGATGTGTATCAAATTAGCTAATTAGAAGATGCTAGAAGTTTTTTTGAGGGGGGTAAGGAGCTGATCCCTGACTCTGCATGGCATTTCTGCAGAACCCAAGGTCAGTTCTGTAGAAATGCCGCAGGGAGTCCCCAGCTGTCCCTGGGCTCCATGCAGAGCTGCCGCTTTGAAGTACTGAGGCAGCGGGGAGGGTGGGGTGGGAAGAGATCAACTACAGGAAGTCCCCGGGTTACGTACAAGATAGGGACTGTAGGTTTGTTCTTAAGTTGAATCTGTATGTAAGTCGGAACTGGCATCCAGATTCAGCCGCTGCTGAAACTGATCAGTTTCAACAGCGGCTGAATCTGGACGCCAGTTCTGACTTACATACAGATTCAACTTAAGAACCCCAGGCGTCCCCAAGTCAGCTGCTGCTGAAACTGATCAGCGGCTGATTCCAGGAAGCCCGGGGCAGGGGCTTCCTGTAGTCAGCCACTGGTCAGTTTCAGCAGCGGCTGACTTGGGGACGCCTGGGGCAGAGCAGCTGGGGTGCTGCTGGATTGGTCCAGTAGTGCCGTCGCTCCTCGGAGCTACTGGACCAACCCAGCAGCACCCCAGCTGCTCTGCCCCAGGCGTCCCCAAGTCAGCCGCTGCTGAAACTGACCAGCAGTGGCTGAATCAGGACGCCTGGGGCAGAGCAGCTGGGGTGCTGTCCGGTTGGTCCAGTAGCGCCCAGAGCGGCGCTACGGGACCAACTGGCAGCGCCCCAGCTGCTGTACCACAGGTGTCCAGAGCAAAGCCGCGGGGCACAGGGACAGCGGGACAGCCTTGGCTGTCCTGCTGCCCTCGGGCTCCGTGGCTTTGCTCTGCTTTGCTCCCCCTCTCCCTGGTCTGCAGACCAGGGGGACGGGGAGCAAAGCGGCGGAACACGCGGACAGCCCAGACGCGTCTGGGCTGTCAGCTGGCAGTGCGTTCCGTGGCTTGGCTCTGCTTTGCCCCCCGCCTCCCCCTGGTCTGCTGACCAGGGGGACCGGGGGGGGGGGGGGCAAAGCAGAGCAAAGCAGAGCCAAGCCGCGGAGCGTGCGGTCAGCCGCTTTGCTCCCCGTCCCCCTGGTCTGCAGACCAGGGGGACGGGGGGCAGAGCAAAGCCACGGAGCCCGAGGGCAGCAGGACAGCCACGGCGCGTCTGGGCTGTCCGCTGGCCACGCGTTCCGCGGCTTGGCTCTGTTTTGTCCCCCCCCCCCCCTCCTGGTCTGCAGACCAGGGGGACGGGGGACGGGGGCAGAGCAAAGCAGAGCCAAGCCGCGGAGCCCGTGGGCAGCGGACAGCCCTGTCCGCTGCCCGCGTGTTCCGCCGCTTTGCTTCCTCTCCCTGGTCTGCTGGAGACCAGGGAGAGGAAGGGCCCCGTTCGTAACTGCGGATCCGACATAAGTCGGATCCGCGTAACTCGGGGACTGCCTGTAGTCAACTCTGCTTATCAGAGTTGACTAGTTGTTGATCTCTCCCCCAGCCCCCCGCTACCTCAGTGTTTCAAAGTAGCAGCGCTGCGTGGAGCCCAGGGTCAGCTGGGGACACCCTGCGGCATTTCCACGGAACTGACCTTGGGTTCTCCAGAAATGCCATGTGCAGTCAGGGGTCAGTTCGGGAGTCTCCAGCTGATCCCGGGTTCCAGGGAATGCCTATTGACTAGTCGAGTAAATTACTTGTTAGTTAACATCCTTAATAAAGACCATAAAAATTTAAAATATTGTAACTTACTCAACAATTACTACTTTGTGTTATCATGTCCCCTTGATACAGGTTGACCCTCTCTAGTCAGGCACCCTCAGGACCTGACTGGTTCTGAATGAGAGAATTTTCTGGACCATGAGAGGTCAGTATTGTCTAGCACAGTGTTTCTTAAACTTTTTAAGACCGAGGAACACCAAACAATAACTTTTTTTATGAGGAACACCATGGATTTTTTGTTGGGAGGGAGGAGCGGGAAGTTATTGAAGAGGGGGGTCGGAGGAAAGTTAGAGGGGGGGGAATGGTGGGGAAGGTCACCTACCAATTTAAGGGTGGCCATTTTGAATTCTCTTCTCTGTGGCACACTTCCGACTGTGGTGTGCCGTGGAACACTGTTTAAGAAACGCTGGGCTAGCAGCTTTACCAACAGTTCCACTGCTTACTGGGCTCTTAGAAGACATTTTAGGGGTAAATTAGAGCTAAATAACAGCACAGAACAATGAGAGCCAGGACTAGTGGCTGTAAACAAACTTTATAGGACTGCAGGAAACTTAGCTACATCCATGAAAAACGGACATCTGGCTAACTAAAATCATTCTGGGCGATGGATGTTTCTAGATCAGAGAATTCTGAACTAGAGAGGTTCAGCCTACAGTTTATTAAATGCTAGAATACTGTTGAAATTAATCAAATGTAGTCAATAAGCTTATTTTTCAGCTCTGAGTTGCTGGTCTTTGTAGTTCAATATAGAAAGTTGGACATTTTGCAATGAAATCTGTCAGTTTTATGCTCCTGTTTCTTTAAATGGCAGAGGATGTGATTGTGGGAGGCGGTGTGGAGGCTTTTGATCCATCTGCTGGGTTTAGGGTGTGTTCATGTGTGGTAACTCAGGTAAACTCTTAATGAAGGCAAGACCATATGTAGTTCTCACACATTAGTAGGTCAACCTACAACACTGGGCTAGGGAGAAGGATCCTTACTATTACATTTCTAGTGGGTATATCTAGTATACAAAGTATACTGACGTAGCTGTGGCACTGTTGCTATACGGCTGTGTTGTAGATAGTTGCTACGGCTATGGAAGTGATTTTCCCATCACTGTGATAAATCCATCCCCTGGAGGTGGTAACTATGTCTACAGCATTATTCTTTCAACCTAGAGGTCTGTACAGCATGATTTAGATCACAGCAATATGTTTCTGAGGGCTGTGAATTTTTCACAACCCATAGCAATGTGGCTAGTTGAACCTAAATTGGTGTAGGCCAGGCCAGTGTTAATAAGTTAATACTACAATTGTATTCTCCTATTTGTATTTTTCCTCATTTTTGTTATCTACTGCTATCTTCTTAAAAGATAAGAACATAGTTTGTTCCCAAATCCTAACAATACAACAACATGGCCGCGATCACCAACTGTTAGGGAAAGTACAGAATGAGTACCTTCCATAATTTTGATAGTATTCACGTTTGTCTCATTTAATTGACAAATCAGCCTATTAAGTATGAGGAATATGAAAGGTTAACTGTGTGATGCTTATTGGTTCCGGTTAACTGGTGGGGGCTGCAGTGGACTTCAACGGCCCCAGTGCCGCCGGCAAGGGTGTTTCAACTCAGCCACAGCAGCCCCTTTCTACATCTGCTTCCACAGGGCTGGAACAGCCTCTGCCTGCGGCAGGAGGGAGTACTGCAGCCCCCTGCCTAGCTTCTTTTTAAGCAGTTAACTGGTTAAACATCACATTTAACCAATTACATGGGACTTTACATCACTATTACGTATGATGCTGTCATGAGAATCATAGGTCCGATGATGCATACCCAAGGGGGAAAGGACAGAACCAGGTGGACAGTTCTAGCAAATAAAGGATATTTATTTATGACCGATGAATTTATAGTATTTATTGAGATTTTTAATAGACCGTGTTAATAATGAATTTACAGTATTTATTATATTTATTCTATGATTTCTAGTTAAATATGTCAGATATAAGGATGGGAATGGCAAAGGGAATAGTCTCTATTCTAACAATATTCAGCTACACTAATTAAATAAGAGTGATAACTACAAACTCTATGTACTACCCAAAACAACTACAACACTAAGCTTATACAACAAAGAAAATCAAATCATACATACCAACTTACACAGCACACGGAACATTTCAAAGATATCGGTTCGGTTGCGAAGGCCTTGGTTACGCCCAAGAGTCGGGCGGGGGGTGGGGTGGCTGGTCAGTTGATCAGGCTGGCAGTGCTTTGAAGTATACGGGAAGGCACATGCACAGTGGTACGTGTGTTGTGAAGACCTCCTCGAGAGAATTGTGCGATGGGTATTTATCCCCAAATCTGCACATCGCTTTCCCGCGCTTGCATATTACCATATGTGGCCCAATGGTCACCAAGTGGGGGGGTCTGTGTCCCAGGGGTTGGGCCGAAACTGCAGGTTTCATGAGACCAGGTAAGCCCCGCAGTTGGCACGCCAAGGTGACGGGTGGGAGAGTCTGAGGCTATTTTCCCCCTTTCACACTTTCCCTTTTTCTGAAGGCAATGGTATGCAGGAAGGGTGTGTCCGGTTTCTCCCAAGGAGTACTGCAGCCCACTATAGCAAGAGCGGCCTGGCCAAACTTTTTTACTGGGGGAGCAGTTTTTTTTTCTTAACAGATGCCTTGGCGGAGGGGGCAGTTGATGCGTTGGCTAATTTGAGTGTATAAAATTTAGTTGTCTTTGAGAACTTTTGAGAACTGTTAGTTAAAAAAGGCATATAAATTACTCCTATAAAAAACTTAACAACAAATAATAGTCTGGTATCACTTTAAAGACTAACAAAACATGTAGATGGCACCATGAGCTTTCGTGGGCATAGCCCACTTCTTCAGATGACCAGAGTGTTGAATGTCCAGAACTAAAATAAATAGGGGTGGGGGAGAAGGGAAAAAAATGGGAAGGAGGAAACAAGAAGAGATAGTGGGTATAACAGTAACAAGGGGCAAGCCGAACTGGAATGTAACAGGAAAAACAAATACAGGCAGTCCCCAGGTTACGTCCAAGATAGGGACTGTAGGTTTGTTCTTAAGTTGAATTTGTATGTAAGTCGGAACTGGCATCCAGATTCAGCCGCTGCTGAAACTGACCAGCGGCTGACTACAGGAAGCCCGAGGCAGAGTTGCTCTGCCCCGGGCTTCCTGTAGTCAACCGTTGGTCAGTTTCAGCAGCGGCTGACTTGTGGACGCCTGGGGCAGAGCAGCTGGGGTGCTGCCGGGTTGGTCCAGTAGCGCCGAGGAGTGGCGCTGTGGGACCAACCTGGCAGCGCCCCAGCTGCTCTACCCCAGGCGTCGTCGGCGAGAAAAGCCTGGTCTGCTGGGGGGGCGGGGGGGGCACACTAGCTGCGCCTCACCCCCCCCCCCCCCCCCGCCCCAGCCTACCAGGGAGATGCGGGTGGTGGGACTGCCGAGATGCGCTGCTGGTCCCACCCGCATCCTCCGCGGCTTTGCTTCGCGTCTCCCTGGTCTGCTGGGGAGGAAGCCCCCCCCCCCCCAGCAGACCAGGGAGATGCGGAGCAGCTTTTCTCGCCCCGGAGGACGCGGGCGGCGGGACCCCGGCGCATCTGGGCATCCCTCCGCTCGCGTCCTCCGGTGCGAGAAAAGCCCCGTTCGTAACTGCGGATCCGACATAAGTCGGATCCGCGTAACTCGGGGACTGCCTGTAGTCTGTAAGCACCTAAAGACCAGATAGTCAAGAGGCAGATACTCTGGTCATCTGAAGAAGTGGGCTGTGCCCACGAACACTTCTGATACCATCTATTAGTCTGTACAGGATAAACTTAAAAAACAACAAACTTGGCTATCCCCTGAAGCTTTTGAACCTACAAAAGAGAGAGAGGTCAACACTTACAGCTTTTCCTATACTTAAGAGGAACATGTTATGGAAAATATAAAAGTGGCATGAACGGGAACTAAGTAGATTCGCTTAATAAGGCAAGTTTAAGGTGAGTGGCATAAATATATCTTCAGAGTTGATAATTTCTTGACATTGGCCTGGAAAATATTTGAAAGAATGCAGCTTTTGGGTTAGGTGTAAATATTGTGAAAACAAGCTTATATAACAGCCCCAAATCAACAAATATTCAGTGGACAAAAACTACGTTAAGATGCACAGGCTTGGTAGTATGTCAGTCTCATGCAGAACATTGAATTGAGCTAAATGCAAACATCTGAACGTAAGGAAATGCAGATTTAAGGTTTCTCATGCAAGCTTAGCAATGCCTTGTTATGCCCATTAACACACATACCTTTACTCTGCCAGTTCTACAGTTTTTGAAATGTAAAAAGAGCTGAGGAGTTTGTACAGCTCATGTACTCTCACTTATAGTATTCAATATAATTGTTAACTATGTTAACTATAGGGTATTTGTGTATATATGTAATTGCTTGAAATTTTAGCTGTTTGTGTGCATGCATGGTGGGATAGATGGGAGCTGATGCTCGGGAACCGGTTTAAAAGCCAGCTCCCTGCAAGCACTGGCTTCTGCCTCTTGCCCCCACACAAAAGCAGTCTCCCCATGACTAATGGCTCCCAGCTCTCCTCTGTCTAGCTCAGCGGTGCACAACCCGTGGCTGTGTTCCTGAGGTCTCACAGCACTGGGCCAGTTGCCATTTTGTTTTCCCGGCTCAGCGCCTGCCATACATGTGGCGGGGGGGGGGAGAGCATTTGGTAGGAGAGAGGACCAGTGCTGTAAATTAAAGGGTCTGCAACAAAATGTTCCCAACTCTTTTTTTTTTTTTTTTTTTTTTTTTTTTGTGCTCAACAAAAATTTTCCCAGCCCTGGGGGTCGCTAATTAAAATAGCTCACTCTGATACAGCAAGGATTAACCAATAAATCTGGCCTTATTGGTTAATCGTGCTGTTGACTACATGTTCCCAACGCTAATTAAAACATGCATTGTTTGGCAGGGAGGATTTTGTGTTTGGAGTGTGCAGCCAGTTGATGTACTGTCACAGGTAGGGGTGCCATACCTCATTGACCTGACTCACCCAATGCCTCTCACCTATTTATTCCTCCATCTAGTGACATAATCCTCTTCTCTACCCTGATACTTTTTTCTACCAGGAAATATTCAGATCTTGCTCTTTCCCCAAAATACTTTGATTATTCCTCCCCTCAATTAAATTGCCACCCATGATTCACAAATTGCAGCATGCTCTAGCCACTCAGTTCAAAGCTTCTTTTGTCTTAGGTGAGGTCTTGATTTATTTACCCTTAGATAATTTAAGGAAGGATGAGTTCACAACCATGAACAGGTCTGTGATTGATCCAGTTATTAGAACCTCTCAGTTTAACAGTACAAAGCAGCTGAAGGAAAGTGGGTTTTGCGGGGTCTAACTTGAAAATTCCTAAATCAAATTACCCCAAATTTGTATTCCTTAGACTTACCCTGTGCTTCAAAGCAGTCAGAGTAACAGTTTGGATGATTGATTTAAAGGACTAGTCAGCTATACAATTAACCAATAAGCCTAGGTTTATCAGTTGAATCTAGTCGAAAACTCGCATTGTCTCCCCCCCCCCCCCCCCGCTCCAGCAAAGGTGGGGGAAAGCAGGAGTTAGTGCTGGGGGGAGCCAGCCTAAAAAAGCCAATTCTCTCGTGCCTCCCCTCCCTCCCCAGGCACCAGCGCTGCCATGCTGCCTGCTCCCCACTGCTGCTGAGGAGGCAGGGAAGACTGTCGTGAAACAGCCTCTGCCTGTGGTGGGCCCCGGCTATTCGGTGTCCCACAGAGCAGCCTCTGTTCATGGTGAGCCTGGGCCTGCTGTGGCAGAGGCTACTTCATGGCAGGAGCCTCTGTCTGCTGGGAGATCAGACCCTGCTGTGGACAGGGGCTGCTGCCCCTGTATCAGAAGCAGCAGGCAACCAGTCTGCATGAGGAGCTGGCTTTTAAACTGGCTTCCCTCGCGAACTGGCTCCTGCCTGGTACCACATGCTGCTGCCTCTGACAGAGAGGCAGCAACACAGGGTAGCAAGGGGTTCCCTGGGTGTGGGGCCAGAATACACTGGCTGCTGGCTCTGCCCCCGAGGACTATAGAATAGTCAACTAACCACTAAGAATTCATGTGGTTACTCAATTATTTTGTTACCTGCTATCTAAGGGTATGTCTACACAGCAAAGTATTTCAAAATAACAGCCATTATTTCTAAATAACTTTACTAGCATCTACACAGCCATACCGCTATTTCAAAATTATTTCAAAATAGCGGAGGGCTTATTTCGAATTTGGTAAACCTCATTCCATGAGGAATAATGCCAAATTCGAAATAGCTATTTCAAAATAAGTGCTATGTAGACACTTACATCGAAATAGGGGGCCTCCAGCATTCCCAGGGTGCCCTGGTGGCCACTCCGGCCTCAACCAAGAACACTTCTCTCCCTCTTCCCCCCCCCTTCCCAGAGCCCTTAAAGGGGTTGACTCTGGCCACAGTGCCTGTGCCAGCTCCAAGCCTGCCAGCCCAGAGCCAGCAGTCACTGCCCCTGACCCAGTGGCTCCAAAACATGAGCCAGCAAGCCACTGGCAGCCAGCCCTCCACGGCTCCCTGGGAGCAGTCTGCCAATTCCCAGGAGCCTGACAGGGCCCAGAGAAGGCAGGCGCCTTCCTAGTCCAAGGTGAGATCCTGGACCTTATTCAGGTTGCCCCCAATGTCCATGATCTCTGCACTAGATGAAGGAACACGGCCGTCTATGGCAGGATACCTGCCAGCCTGGTCACCAAAGACAGTATGCGAACCCAGGAGCAGGTTTTTGTGAAAATCAAGTTGGTCCAGCAATCAACCCTGAGCTTCCCCTTTCCCTTCTTCCCCTTGCTTTCCCCTTCCAGCTCCCTCCTCCCAGTTTTCCCCCTCCTCTCTCCCATCCTCTCTTCTCCCGCCTCCTTTCCCCAGTCTCACCAGAGTTTCATTCCCTCCTACCCCAGTTTTGTTAAACAAAGAGAGTTTGTGTTCATGAAAACATGTGTATTTTATTTGACATCAGGAAGGGGGGTTAGGGAGGGGTAAGTGGAAGGATGTGAGGGAGGAATGAAGCACAAGTCCCCAGTGGTGGAAGCTCTCCCGCAGGGCCTCCTGGATAGTGACAGCCCCTCTCCCCCCCCCCCCATGGATCTCCTGAATGGCAGCCTGCAGAAAGTGCAGCTAGGCTCGCAGCAACGCGTCCACGAGAAGCACCAGAGTGCCCAGGAGCAGCTGTGGCTCCGTATTGCAGAGTGCTGTGGTGTCCCAAATGAGGGCAACCAGAGCACAGAGACAAAATGCTTTGCTGTCCCTCATCGAGGTAGGCAAGCAAGCAGGGAAAACTGAGAACCAGCTGTCTAGGGGGAGGTAGCCTCAGGCAGCAGCCACACAAAGTGACTCCTGACCAGATGCCCTGCTGGACCTGGTTCTGGCCAGCCTTAAATGCGATTCAGCGTCCACTCAGTGTGGGTACGCTATTTCAAAATACATTTTGTGTGTAGATGAGTTATTTATAAATAGTTAATTCAAAATAACTTATTTCGAAATAAAATATTTCAAAATAATGCTGTAGTGTAGACATATCCTAACATCCCTAGTTTGGATTGTAGTACACTTAGAAGAATCAACATTAAAGCATAATAAAGTGGCAGGAATGGAAACCCTATAGCTGTTTTTTCTGTAGTGTTATATGTGCAGTGTATACAAAACCAGTTTCCTAAATGTTCTTAATTTGGATCCTCTGAAAACTGAGAGGGTAGGGTGCCATACATTATCGTGGGTAAATCTTGACACTTAGAGATCATTCTGACCCAAATCACATAAATAGCTTGATCGATAGCTCTGGAGAGGGGAAAAAAAAAATCTTACTCTAGAAACTTTTTAAAAAGTTTCTGGGGTAGGAGGACATGTATCTCCAGAATCAATAGATCTCAACTGACTCCAGATTTGTATCCTTAACCCTGCTGTGCAATCTTCTGATGTTTTCCATATTTTAAATAAATTCAATTATGCATATGGATCCTGCAGAATTGAAAAGGTCCACTTTCATATAGATGTCGTGATGTAATCTTAAAGTGGAGTTCGAGTGTCATTGCAAAGCTTTCTTGACACCTTAAGATTCCATAGGAAAATACCTGTTTTGAAACTCTCTTCATGGAAGCAGTGAAAGTGAAACTCGCTATGCTTGGTTTTTACTTTGTGCTGAGAGAAGTTTTCAAAGTCAAGAGAATAACAAACTAGAAGCGTTGCTTGAGTCCTTAACTCAAATAAGTTTTGTTTTTCTTCATTTGCATAATTATTCTTGGGTGGTTCAGTATGTAGCCTACCCAAGAAGAGAGGACAACCCCAGTCCTCTTGCACCACAACAGCATAGCACCAGGGGAGAAGAGTCTGTCCATGGCCACTGCAGCACGCACAGCTGGAGAAGGGGTACATGTCCCCCAGCTGGGGGACAGACAGACACTGATGCATAAACTCCCTGAAATATACAGTAAGTTAAGGATGTTAAGCTACAGTTTATCTAATCGTCTAGTCAATACAATTTGTATTGACTACACAACTGATCAATAAGGACTGCTCTGCAGAGCCACAGCGGAGGTAGCTCCAGGAGTCAACTTGAGCCCGGACTGAGCAGGCTTACTGTGTGCCAGCTCTGGGAGCCATCCTCGCTGCACCTCTGCATTTTAAATGTAGTAAGAGGTTCAGCATCACGGACCAGCGTGAGCTGGGACCGAGTAGTCCTGGCTTTCACTAAGTCCAGCAGCCCCTGTTCACGGTGGTCAGCCCTGTCCGCCGTGAACAAGGGCTGCTGCCAGAGTAGCTTCCCGTATATCTGATGGAGGCAGCAGCGGGACAGGATGGAGGCCGCACTGCGGAGATGGTGCTGGGGAGAACCAGCTTTTAAGCCAGCTCCCCCCAGCACCGACTCCTATTCCCCACTTGCTGTCTCTATCAGAAGCAGCAGAGGGACGGGAGGAGGGAGTAGTCTACTACTCGCTTATGTCCCTATAGTAGATAACTGTCCCTTTCGCCACCCCTTCTAGCCCAGTGGAGTTATAAATGTCATGGTCCCCGTCTTTGTCCCCTTGCTGTCCCCATGGGTTATTTTGAAGTATGCCGATCTCTCCCTTTTCATTTTATGAGGAAACAGTTGGATTCCAGGCACATTCTGTTGTCCTGACACAACCAAACCCTTACCTTGCTTGATTTTTATGTTAAACGGAAGCTGCATGCTAGGGATGTCAACATGACTACATGATTAACTGATAAGCCTGTATCAGAGGCGGCAGCTTGGGGGGGGGGGGGAAAGAGGCAGCTCTGCAGGAGCCAATGCTCGGAGGGGGAGCTGGCTTAAAAGCCAGCTTCTTCCCCCCCTCCCCCCCCCCCCGGACCATTGGCGCCTGCCTCCCCTCCCCCCCCCCCCCCCGCTGCCTCTGTGGGAGGTGCGGGAGGAAAGGCAGAGCCACAGAAGTCGGAACAAGCGGCGAGTTGGCCTTTAAGCTGGCTCCCCATGCATGCCGGCTCCTTCCTGTTCCCTGCTCTGCTACTTATCGCAGCCACGTCTACTTCCTGCCTGCCCTCCTCCACACCACTAGGAGTGCTGCCTCTCAATCAGAGGCAGCAGCACTACGGCATGCGGGAGGAGCAGTCTGCTCTTCAGGAGCCGGCTTTTAAGCCAGTTCCCTGTGAGCACTGGCTCCCGCCGCCTCCCCCATTTGAGTGTAAATGTGTAACACTAAAATTTGAAGCAGTTAAATGTTTATACACATACCTGATGGCTAACATCACTAGTGCATACCAAATTCCATGGTGCTATTAGTGTGCCCTCTAAGCTGTGGGGCAGCACAGCTTCACAGGTGATAATCAGGGCTCCTTGCATGGAGCTGACTGACTAGATGGGGCTGATAATCACCTGTGAAGCTGTGCTTAGAGGGAACACTGGTCTTAGTTCTTAACGATTAGGAGGAATTCTTGTGCATCTGTCAGTGCATTTGTTCATTTCTAAAATATATAGTACCATAACAAGTAAGTAGTTTTTAAGAAAAAACATTTTAACGTCTAATCATCTGAGTTGTTAGTAACAATATAAAGTAGTTTGTTTACAACATTTGCCAGTGCTCCTCTACCTGATTCACTTGGTTTATTCATGTGATTTTTTTCCCCCTTCTATGTACACTGACTTACATAATTAGTAATTTAGTTCTTTGATAGACTTTTTAAAGTGTTTAATAAAACAAAACTGTTTTCTTTTACTAGTTTCCAGTTGGACCAAGATGACTGATGTAAATGTATCCAGCTCCTTAAATGGTTTGAGCATGATGGGAATTCTGGACACCAAAGTGGGCAACAGTATCCAGAATCTTCAAAATTTGAATTCAGGGACTTCAAGAGCATTCTCATTGCCTGAGTATGGACCTAACCAGCACTCTAGTGTGCTAGAAGATAGCCACAGCCTTAAATCTATAGATTCTGGTATTCCAACTCTAGAAATAGGGAATCCAGAGCCTGTTCACTGCAGTGTGGTAAATGTGAAGAGAAAACAATCTGAGTCTGAAATCATGCCAGAGAGAACTTTTCAGAGTGCGTGCATGCTGCTTTCTTATGTGCCTCCACTTTCTTTGAATGCTGAACATGAACACAGTGTACAAAAATCATCCACTTTTCCAAGAACTGGATATGACACAGTGAAACTATACAGTCCAACTTCCAAAGCTCTGAACCGAAGTGATGATATCTCTGTCTGTAGTGTGTCTAGTCTTAGCACAGAACTGTCAACAACTTTATCTGTTAGCAATGAGGACATTTTGGACTTTATGGTCACAAGCAGCTCAAGTGCAATTGTGACGCTGGAGAGTGATGAAGTGCGCTTTTCAGATGTTACATTGAATTCCACTAAGGAGGCCGGTGATCAAAGACAGCAGGCATGTTGTCAAGAAACAGATGCGGACAATAAGTTGAAAATATTGGGACCCTTCACTAGCTTCTTTGCCAGGTAATGGGATTTTGATACTTAAGAAAATTACAGCATTTATCAATTGGGTGATATGAGACACTTAAGGGATTTTATGTTGAGGAGTTACACCTATAGCTCACAGTTCTAGCCTAGCTCCTTTGGGTATCAAATTACTCCCATCTTTCTGCTCTGCCTGTGTATGCTGAAACACTGCAGTAGGTGAAATTCCATGCTTTGTGGTTGGGATCCTCAGAAGCTTGAACTCAAACATAAAGTGAATGAATGTGGCACTCTCTTGTTTTCTACTGTGGTTAAAGGAAGGAAGCAAGAATGGTTCAGGGGAAAGGGCTCTGAACTGGAGCCCAGGAAACTTGGGTTTTCATTATGGCTCTGCTGTTGATTTTACTGTGTGACCTTGGGCAAGACACTAGACAGCAAGAGCCTTGGTTTAGACAAGCACCTGTCTGCAATGGTCTAGATCTGGGGTCTGCAACCTTTTCAAACCAAAAAGACAAACTAAATCAAAATTTGAAACAAGTGGTAAACAAAGAGCCGTATAATAATGTCCATTTGTATGACTGAAAATATACAATTTAATATTGTTGTCATAATAATTATAGCATAAATTAAACCTTGTACTCACAGACTTTATTTAATGGGACTTCTGCTGCTACATCTTTTTGCACAGTTCTTCAAAGTTTACATCATAACGGGCCAAATCCAGCTTCACGCAGGCATTTGGGTTGTCTTCTGTCACTCTTTAATGGCAGGGGGCTGGTCATGTGGGGGTTCAGGAGTCTAGGCTGGAGTGTGAGGGGATCATGGCAGGAGATTGGGATGTATGGTGGACTCCTGCCCTGAGCCTCTTATACCCCCACATTCCCCAACTCCTGCACCCTCCTGTGTGAGGGTGCAGGAGTTGGGGAATGTGGGGGTATAAGAGGCTCAGGGCTGGAGGTTCAGGTGTATGATGGGCTAAGGGTTGCCGGAGGCAGTGTTGGGTGCTGGGGCTCATTGACCAGGCTTCATTTTAAAATAAAGTAAAATATGTCCTGCTCAAAAGATTTCAACATTGGTTTTTATTTATGGCAGGAGTGTGGAACCTTTTTTGGGTTGGGGACTACTCACCCACAGAAAAATCAGTTGGGGACCACACAAATGAGAAGCAAAAAAAAACCCAACCTCCCCCAACCTTCACCGATGTGGCCCTCAACTGAAACACCTCACTTCCCTGGTGCTCCAGTCCCATAGTGGAGGGGAGGATTGAGGTTCAAGGCCTCAGGCTCAATTCACTCTTCTGGGGTTCCAAGGTTAGTGGATTTTTGTGGCACGCCCCACCCCGCCCCCAGCTCTGGGTTGGGGCCAAAAATGAGGCAATTAAGTGTGCAGGATAGGGCTGCCAGTGAATGGGATAGGGATAAGAGTGCAGGATCTGAGAGGAAGGTAGGGTGTAGGATTGCCAGGTATCTGGTTTTCTATCAAAGTGGCGAGGAGTCCTGTGGCACCTTATAGGCTAACTGAAGTGAAGGAGCATAAGCTTTTGTGGGCAAAGACCACTTCATTTGGCGAAGTGGGTCTTTGCCCACGAAAGCTTATGCTCCTTCACTTCAGTTAGTCTATAAGATGCCACAGGACTCCTCGCCGCTTTTGCAGATTCGGACTAAAACGGCTACCCCTCTGATACTTGGCTTTTTACCAGACAGTCCGGTTTTTGGGCCCTCTGTCCGGTAGAAAAATTCAGAAAATACTGGACATATGCAATGTCTGGTGTATTCTGATTTTCCGGCTGGGCGCCGGACGGAAGCCTGGCCGGGGCAGGAGAGCAACTGGGAGGCGGGCCATGATTGGTGCTGGGAGCCCTGTGGCCGTGTGCAAAAGCCGGGCAGGACTGGGGCAGTAGCTGGAACTCCTAGCCACTCCCCCCACCTGGTTTCTGCACACAACTAGAGGCTCCCAGTGCCAATCGTGGCCCCACCTCCCACCTGGGAGCCTCTGGGTTACATGCAGAAGCCGGGCAGGAAGAGTGGCTCCCAGCTACTCCCTCTGCCCCTGCCTGGCTTCTAGTAACTAGAGGGAGTGCCTGCCGAGGGCGCAGCCTGTCAGACTCCAGCTGTGGTCAGTTGCTGTGCATGCATGCACGCGCACACACACGCACGCTCACTCACCCGCCAGCTCTGCTTCCCGGCCAGCCTCGCAGCCTCCGACCCCCCCCCCCCCCCGTTATTCCTCCCAACCAGCCCCGCCCCTCTCCTGGCCGGTCCTTCCACCCTGCCCATGATCAAGTGTGTCTGGTATTTGAGGGGGGGGGTGTCTTCCTGGGAACCCTAGTAGGGTGTAAGAGGGGTGAGGGTGCGAGGTCTGGCCAGTGGCTCAGGGCAGGGGTGTATCTGGCCACTAGGGTGTCTTGTCAGGGAGCAGAAGGCAGGGGGGATGTTGGCTGGAGGTCGGGGGCATCTGGCAGGGGATTTTGGTGAGGGGGGCTGGAGGCAAGGGGTGTCTAGACAGGTGCAGGGGGTGTCTGGTTGGGGGCAGGGGCGATTTTGGCCAGGGGGTTGGGGACAGGCTGTCTGGCAGGGGGTGAGGGAGGGTCTGGACATGAGGATATCATAGAATCATAGAATAATAGGACTGGAAGGGACCTCAAGAGGTCATCGAGTCCATCGAGTCCAGCCCCCCGCCCTCAAGGCAGGACCAAGCTCCACCTACACCATCCCTGACAGATGTCTATCTAACCTGTTCTTAAATATCTCCAGAGAGGGAGATTCCACCACCTCCCTTGGCAATTTATTCCAATATTTGACCACCCTGACAGTTAGGAATTTTTTCCTAATGTCCAATCTAAACCTCCCCTGCTGCACTTTAAGCCCCCCCTTCTTTTTTCCAAACTAAACAAGCCCAGTTCATGAAGCCTGGCTTCATAGGTCATGTTCTCTAGACCTTTAATCATTCTTGTCGCTCTTCTCTGTACCCTTTCCAATTTCTCCACATCTTTCTTGAAATGTGGCGCCCAGAACTGGACACAGTACTCCAGCTGAGGCCTAACTAGTGCAGAGTAGAGCGGCAGAATGACTTCACGAGTTTTGCTTACAACACACCTGTTGATACAAGCTAGAATCATATTTGCTTTTTTGGCAACAGCATCACACTGTTGACTCATATTCAACTTGTGGTCCACTATGACCCCTAGATACCTTTCTGCCATGCTCCTTCCTAGACAGTCGCTTCCCATCTTGTATGTATGGAACTGACCATTTCTCTAACTTGCTAAGGTCATTTTGAATTATGTCCCTATCCTCCAAAGAAGTCGCAACCCCACCCAGTTTGGTATCATCCTCAAACTTAATAAGCGTACTCTCTATCCCAATATCTACATCATTGATGAAGATATTGAACAGTACGGGTCCCAAAACAGACCCTTGAGGAACTCCACTTGTTATCCCTTTCCAGCAGGATTTAGAACCGTTAACAACAACTCTCTGACTACGGTTATCCAGCCAATTATGCACCCACCTTATCGTGGCCCTATCTAAGTTATATTTGCCTAGTTTATCAATAAGAATATCATGTGAGACCGTATCAAATGCCTTACTAAAGTCTAGGTATATGACATCCACCGCTTCTCCCTTATCCACAAGGCTCGTTATCTTATCAAAGAAAGCTATCAGATTAGTTTGGCATGACTTGTTCTTCACAAAGCCATGCTGGCTATTCCCTATCACTTTATTACCTTCCAAGTGTTTGCATAGGATTTCCTTAATTACCTGCTCCATTATCTTCCCTGGGACAGACGTTAAACTGACCGGTCTGTAGTTTCCTGGGTTGTTCTTATTCCCCTTTTTATAGATGGGCACAATATTTGCCCTTTTCCAGTCTTCTGGAATCTCCCCTGTCTGCCATGATTTTTCAAAGATCATAGCTAAAGGCTCAGATACCTCCTCTATCAGCTCCTTGAGTATCCTGGGATGCATTTCATCAGGACCTGGTGACTTGCTGACATCTAACTTTCCTAAGTGACTTTTAACTTGTTCTTTGTGAATCCTATCTTCTAAACCTACCCTCTCTCTGCTTGTATTCACTACGTTAGGCACACCTCCAGACTTCTCGGTGAAGACCGAAACAAAGAAGTCATTGAGCATCTCCGCCATTTCCAAGTTTCCTGTTACTGCTTCTCCCTCCTCACTAAGCAGTGGGCCTACCCTGTCCTTGGTCTTCCTCTTGCTTTTAATGTATTTATAAAAAGTCTTCTTGTTTCCCTTTATGCCTGTAGCTAGTTTGATCTCATTTTGTGCCTTTGCCTTTCTAATCTTGCCCCTGCATTCCCGTGTTGCTTGCCTATATTCATCCTTTGTTAGTTGTCCTAGTTTCCATTTTTTATAGGACTCCTTTTTTATTTTGAGATCATGCAAGATCTCCTTGTTAAGGCAAGCTGGTCTTTTGCCATATTTTCTATCTTTCCTACACAGCGGAATTGTTTGCTTTTGGGCCCTTAACAACGTCCCTTTGAAATACTTCCAACTCTCCTCAGTTGTTTTTCCCTTCAGTCTTGCTTCCCATGGGACCTTACCTACAAGTTCTCTGAGCTTATCAAAATCTGCCTTCCTGAAATCCATTACCTCAATTGTGCTGGTCTCCCTTCTACCTTTCCTTAAGATCATGAACTCTATTATTTTGTGATCACTGTCCCCTATACTGTCTTCCACTTTCAAGTTCTCAACTAGTTCCTCCCTATTTGTTAAAACCAAATCCAGAACAGCTTCTCCTCTGGTAGCTTTTTCAACCTTCTGAAACAGAAAGTTGTCTCCAATGCAGTCCAGAAACTTATTGGATAGCCTGTGCCTCGCTGTGTTAGTTTCCCAACAAATGTCTGGATAGTTGAAGTCCCCCATCACCACCAAATCTTGGGCTTTGGATAGTTTTGTTAATTGTTTAAAAAAGGCCTCATCCACCTCTTCCACCTGGCTAGGTGGCCTGTAGTAGACTCCTAGCATGATATCACCCTCGTTTTTTACCCCTTTTAGCTTAACCCAGAGACTCTCTACACAGCTATCTCCACTTCAGTCCAAGTGTGTACATTTTTAATATACAAGGCAACCCCTCCTCCCTTTTTTCCCTGTCTGTCCTTCCTGAGCAAGCCGTGTCCTTCCATACCAACATTCCAATCATGCGTCCCATCCCACCAGGTTTCTGTAATACCAATGATATCATAGTTGTATTTATTGGTTAGCAATTCCAGTTCTTCCTGCTTATTACCCATACTTCTCGCATTTGTATATAGGCATCTAAGATATTGATTTGATCTTGCCTCCCTGTTGTGCCCTGACCCTCCTTTCTCCTTGCCATTATAGGCCGTAGTCCCCCCCATTTCCAACCCATCTCCCAGTCCCGCACATGCAGCACTTACCTGTGGATTTTGCTCACCTGCCCCCAACAAACCTAGTTTAAAGCCCTCCTCACAAGGTTAGCCAGTCTGTGTCCAAACAAGGCCTTCCCGCTCCTAGAAAGGTGAACTCCATCTCCGCCAAGCAGTCCTTCCTGGAAGAGCACCCCGTGATCAAGGAAGCCGAATCCCTCCTGGCGACACCATCGTCGCAGCCAGGCATTCACCTCCAGGATGCACCTCTCTCTGCCCGGGCCCCTACCTTTGACAGGAAGGATAGAAGAGAATACCACCTGCGCTCCAAACTCCTTCACCCGTACTCCCAAAGCCCTGTAGTCACACTTGATCCGCTCAGTGTCACACCTGGCAGTATCATTTGTGCCCACGTGGATGAGTAGCATGGGGTAGTAGTCGGAGGGCCGGATAATCCTCGACAATGCCTCCGTAACATCTCGGATACGGGCCCCTGGCAGACAGCATACCTCTCGAGATGAGCTGTCAGGGCGACAGATGGGTGCCTCCGTTCCCCTCAGAAGAGAGTCTCCAACCACCACTACCCTACGTTTCCTCCTCGCAGTGGTGGCAGGAGACTGCTCAACCTTGGTGGTGCAAGGCCTGGTCTCCTCCACTGTGGGGGGTGACTCCTTGTCTCCTGCTGAAAGTAAAGTGTAATGGTTATGTAACACAGTGGGAGGGTTAGGAGCAGGGGTGGAAGGGTTAGGAGCATGGGGGCTTGTTTTTCACAGCATGGCAGGCATCCTGTAACACGCCTTCTGGAAGCCTCTGGGAAGGGTTGGCAGGGGAGGCTGGCAGGAGATGTGTCTCGAGGGAAGGAAATGTCAATACTGTACACAGGGAGCCATCTTTGTTCTTTGTTCCCCCACATTGAGGGGAAGGAAAACATTGTTGCATGGAGCCACGTTTAGCTCTGCTTGTTCCCCGCATGCTGGGTCCAGTGCGGAGCCTTGGGGCTTTCTTCCCTAGCCTCTCCCTGTAGGAAGCTGCACTGGCATTTGAGTGTTGTGGGGGCCAAAGGCTGTAGCATCAACGCGGGCTCCCTGCTCTGGGGAGAACTTGGGGGTCTGAGCTGGGGCTCCTGAAGAGTCATATCTGGCTTGTGAATGATAGGTTGCCAACCCCTGGTCTAGATGGTGCTTGATCTTGCCATGAGTGCAGGGGGCTGGATCCTCTTCCTTTCTCCCCCCCCCCCCCCCCCCCCCCCCCCAGGTCCCTTCCAATCCTAGCTGCCAAATTAAGATACTTTTGTAAAGCCCACTATTGTAAAGCATAGTCTTTGAATGGAAAATGTTCTACTAATGTTCAATATTATAATGTAAAGACATTCCACTTAAACTCTGAGCCACTTTATTTTGTTTGATTTAAGGTCATCAGCTTACTTCTCTCTCTTTCTCGTTCCTCTTTTCTCCCCTGTCCCTTGGTTATTTTAAGTAAAAGTCATAAGCTTTCATGGATTGTTTATTATTTCCTGTGACCTGTCCATGACTTTTTTTAACTAAAAATAACCATGGCACAATCTTAAACTTTATTACCAAATGATATTTAGACAACTTATTTTTCTACAAAGATTAGAAACAATACTGTTGACTACCTTGTTTGCTTGTATCCATAATGGGAAAATGTGGAGACCAGAGTTAGAACGTGGAACTTGAGCTCTTAATTATTGAAATTGTTAACATCTGTTCAGCACTGAAGCAGTTTACGTTTCTGAAAGTCTGCTGATTTCCTACACTAAAAATAACGTATTTAGATTAATACAGTATTTATCTCAAACAAAAACATAATGTGCCATCCAAAACAATATTTGTTTGAGGTATATGAGTTAAGATGATTTTTGGAGCAAGGTATCCAATATGTTGTAGAATTCAAAGCAGTAACTGATTAGACGTTCTCTGAGTTCTACAGTTTGGCTATAAAAACCGCTGTTTGGCCTCTCTGATTATTTCAGTGAACCACTTTTCTTTGTTTAAATGTTTCCATTTTCTATAAGGAAAGACTGATAAAACACTGGCATAACAATCATTCCTGGTACTTCTGAGTGTCTTAATGGGGGGGGGGGGGGAAGGGAGGGACAATAATTGTTTATGTGGAATAATTAAACTAACTCTTAAAGATGTTTTCTAAGCTGTGATTTATCTTGTTGTTTTCAAGTTGCAGTATACTTGAGTATGCCGCTGTGGGTATGGCTCATCAGTAATAGTTAAGCAGTTCTAGGCACAAAAGCTTTTGTGGACTTGTACCTACTGGTTGCCATGGAACCAGACTTAATTCAGGAACAAAAGGATAATTTGTACTTTAGAATCTATAGACCCAGAACTTTTGTCTTCATTCCTGTTCAGTATAGTTATGAGCCCAAGTGAATGCTGTAGCGAGCAAGTGAATTGCCTGTAGAGAGCATTGGCATGCTAAGATTTTGTTTGCAGATTTTTTTTTCTTTACAATTCATTGCCACCTCCACCCCCAGAAAAATTCCCAACAAAATAAAACAAGCATACCACTAGTGCGAATCCATTAATGGAAGTACTAGTGTAGGTTATTCTGCTACAAGTGTTGAAGTAATAGAAATACTTTAACCTTAAAAAGCATTGTCTAGAAGGCATTAGTGTGTCTGTGTTTATGGAAGCAGGGTTACTTGACTTAAATTAAAATCAGCAAGCAGGAAACCTTGGTTTAAATAATTATTTCACTGAAGAAAGTTGATTCTCTTTGGCTACTAACCAAGGTTCTCACTTAGTTTCTTTCGAAGTGGGAGTTCATAGATTGAAGGAAGAAAACAAGCTTTCCTTCTTTTCAGCTCTCACTCAATTTCTCAAATTAGAACAAACTAACTTTTGAACTGAACTCATGGTGAAGAAACTGAAATTTAACAAATGTTCTCTGTACATCTGCAGATGAGGCTACTGCTATCAGGTGGTTTAGCATTTAAGCAAATTCTGGATCCACATGTTTAGCCATTAACTTTCACCAGTTAAATGGTCTGACTTTGTTGAAAACATTTTGACAGCAAAAATTACTGCTTAAATATTTATCTTGAAATTAAAAGGTTTACCGGGTGTTGCTTGGGTCCCTCAGGGCAGGGATTGGGATGGGGGTGGTGATGCAGGAGGCAGGGTAGGGAGTTGTGGGTGTGGGTGGGTAAGAGACTTACGTTTGGGGTAAGAAGAGGGCTCAGTCAGGGACTTGGAGGTGTCAGTCGGTTCAGAGGGTTGGGAAGTATTGGAGGGGGCTAAGCGGAGAAATATGGGGGTGCAGGAGTCAAAGAAGGAAGTTGGGGGGCTCACTGCAGGGGCTGGCGATATATGGGGTATAGGAGTTAATGTAGAGGTTTGGGGGAAATGGGGGAGCTTAGGGTAAGGGTTTTTTCCATTCATGAACAGAGTGAGTTCTGTCTTGTGCACTGTGATGGGACAGGCAAGCCCCGCACTCTGGCGGACAGCCGGGGAGAGCTGCGCTGGTCGGGATGAGCAGGCATCCCAGGTTGCCTGGGCAACGGGGCAGGCAAGCCCTGCACTCTAGCGGACAGCCGGGGAGAGCTGCTCAGGCTGGGACGCACAGGTGTCCCGGGTTGCCCAGAGACCCCCGCGAGGGGAAGAATGGTGGAAGGGGGAGGAGCTAGGCACAGCATGGGGCGCTCTATGGCCAAGTGCGCTGTGAACTTTAAAAATGGCAGCCCCCGTGCCCAGAGGAGGGTGGTGAGTCTCAGTGGTGACGGCTCTCAGGAGGGTGGGGGAGCTGACCGTGAAGGCTCAGGATTAGGACCGGAGTGGCAGAGCTTTGGGACCGGCAGCGGGGAAGATGCCCCAGCAAACTGCAACCCCTGACGACTGTGGATCTGTGAGCCTGAGCCAGGATCCGGAGGACTCGCAGGAGAGTGGGGGGAATGGACCGAGGACCCATCGTGGGGGTAAGAGGAACCGTTGACGGGATAGGAAGTGGCTCGGAGCAGGGCTTGACGTGGGTTGACGTGTTACGGGTGGTCACCTCGTCAACCGATATGGAGAGGAGAGCATTATAATCCCTCCCCAGGGCTCCGGGCTGGAAACCGGTAGAGAGGGTGGGCCCGGGTCCTCTTACCCCAATGTAATCCCCAAGAGGAAAAAGGCCCTCTCTTCGGGTGCGGTTATACACGAGTGGAGGGGAAATTATATAACGGATACAAGAGATACTGTGAGAACCCCAAACAAAGGGGAAGGAGCCTTCCTCATTGCGAGGGGGACTACAGAAAAGCGGGGGGGACCTCCTCAGATATGAGGGAATCCCCCTACATGCACCAATATTAAGGTCATGTGTGATTGTTCGGCTGTGTGCCACTGTGGCACCATCAGTCACTAAAAAATAAGTAAATAAATATGTAACTGTTATGGAAAAAATAATACTAAAACAAGAGATAATTAACAAGGTGCATGACTTTAAATATTTGTTTAATATGTGATCAAAAAGAAAATTAATACTTTCAAAATTTGGTACCTCAGGAGTAGCCACCACAGGTGGCCCTGGCTGCAGCTCTAAAAAGTATATATTGTGTCTATCAGTTTGTTCTGTTTTACCTTCCACATACCTGTAGAATTGCTAGAGTCCACACTTCATGTGTCAGTGAGACTGAATTTGATGGGATAGGACAGATTGGTATTCAAACTCTGACAACATTTTACAGAGTTTGATCTATTTTTCAAATTCATGATAGGTCAAATATGCTTCTTGAGCCACTGAGTTTCTACTCAGGTCTCTGTTTCATCCTGTATTTCTTTTATGTCCATGAGTTTCATTTCTTGAAAGTTGTCTGTAAGGACTGGCAGCTCTTGCAGATTTCAATGGCTCCAATCCAAGCAAGTGTCAGATGATTTTTCTGTTAATTACTTGTATAAGTTAGGTAGCTTTACTCTACACCTTTTGTTATAAGCCTCTTATCTGTGTGTGGGGACAGATGTTGTCCTGCAGGATCTTCAAATCAGTGACACCCCCGACCTCCCTCCGAATTCCAGTTCCAGCTCTGGCACATGGAGCCCTGCCCTGAGAGCAGCTGGGCAGCTACCATGTGGCCCTGGCCCCATCTCTGGCCCCGAAGAAAGGCTGGAGCTGGAGCCAGGTCTGCATGGTGGCTGCTTCCAGGGGGCAGGCTGTATAACGGCTGCCAGAGCTAGAGCCCAGGCTGTGGTGCAGCTGCTCCTGGGGCCAGGGCTAAGGCCATGCTACTTCCTGGCTCTTGAAGCAGCCACCCACTACACGACCTGCCCTGGGAATAGCCTGGCAGCTCCCTGGAGCTGGGGCCAGAGCTGCATGGTGGCTGCCCAGCTACTCCCGGGGCAGTTCCGTGTGGCTGGCGGCTGCCCCATGGGTTGGAGTCCAGGTTGTAGTGCAGCTGCTCTTGGGGCTAGGACCACAGTATGCCCCAACCCCTGAAGCAGCTGCACCACAGCTTGGCCCCAGATCTGGCGGCCGCCTACCATGCAGCTTGCCCCATGAGCTGCTGGGGCCAGGGCCATGTGGTAACTTCCCAATTGCTCCTGTGGCTTGCCTTGGCTGCAGTTCCAGCCCTGGGAAAGGGCTGATGGTGGGGCCAGAGCTGCGTGGTGACTGTCTAGCTGCTCCTGGGGTGGGCTCCGTGGCAAGAGGCTGCCCCTTGTGCTGGGGTGGGAGCTGGTGTGCTAGGTTCACCTCCGGCACACGGGGCAACTGTCCGCCAGGCATCCCTACCCCAGGAGCAGCTGAGCAGCCACCATACATCACTGGCCCCCCATTCTCCCAGCTTACCCTCCACAGCCAAGGAAGATGAGTGGTACTGTGCAGCTTTGCTGAGGAGGTGGGTGAAATTAAAATTCTTTGTGCACACCTGTGCAGGTGTGCACCCTAAAGGGAACTTAGGTGAGAGGCAGTGTTTCCACCCAGGAGTGGAGTGAGTTTTTTGTCTTATGCACTTGTTCGGGAGTGTGCTACCATGGCATCCACCATTAACTAACAAATATCTTAGATACATAAATATTTTTAAAATGTTCTTGAAGAAAGAATACTAAAACAAACGATAATAAAAAGGTGCATGACTTTAAATATTGGCCTCAGTCATAGACACTGTCTCTTCTGCACTAAGTGCACTTTAGGAGATGAGGGAGAAGCAAAAGTGAATGAACTTTTATGAAATCCTTGGGCCAGCCATGGACAAGGCAAATCCCTAGGGCAACAGAGAGTAACCCAAGTGCTAACTGAATTTGTGCTTGTCAGCCTACAGCTCCTAAGAGCTGTTAGAGCAGTTGGGAATTTCTGGGAAAACACACTCTCTCTTATACTGCCTCCACACAATCAAGAGGCAACCCACCATGCTGGAGTGATTCTAAACAGGCTGGTTAAACTTTGCCGGAGTACTGCAAAGCATAGCACAAACGAATCTGGCCGTGTGTGTGTGTGTGTGTTTAAAAAAAAATGTATAACCCTAAGCAGGCTCTGACCTACTTTCAGTATTTCCTATTCTTCACACAGAATTAATACTACAGCTTGAGCCTCCTAAATCTGAGACTCTCTGGTCCAGCAGAGCAGAGGACCCTGGTGCCCAGGAGTGCAAGCTGGTTGGGAGTCCAGTGGCAGGAGACCCTTACCATCAGGGATTGGAGAGCCCCATCCCAGAGAGCCCCAGCTGAGTGGTGCAGCTGTGGAGACCCAACCTGGTGCACAAGCAGCAGGGCAGCTATGGAACCCTAGCCATAGGAAGTCCTGACCTGGTGTGGCAGCAGTGGGGCAGCTGTGGAACCCTGTCTCTGGGAAGCCCCGACAGGCAGGACGGAAGAGGGGCAGCCGCAGAGCGCCATCCCCAGGAAGCCTCAGCCAGGAGGGACAGAAGCAGAGCTGTGGCTGCTGAGGAGCTCCATCCCTGGAGAGCCCTAGCCAGCTGGCAGAAGCAGGCCAGACCCAAGCAAATGTCCTAGAGCAGCAGGGCTGGAGCAGAGCCAACCCAGGGGAGGGGCAGTGTCCTGATGGAAGGAAACCTCTCCGATCTGGCAAATTCCCTTGTTTGGGACTGGTGAGGTCCTGAGGGTCCTGGGCCAGGGAGGCCAACCTGAATTATATACGATAGAGTTCCACCATTGCTCTGAACGTTGAATAAACATTGATATCAGAGCAGTTACAATCAATATGGATAGACCAGCAACATGTGGAGAGCCAGAAGGGTGTAGTTGGCAGGGAGCTCTGAGAGCTGGAGGGCAGTGGGGGAGAGGGAAGGGGTGTGTGGGGGAGGGGGGAGGAAGCAGGCGGCTCTGGCACCAGGAGAAGCAACACTGCAGCCCTGGCTCCAGCTCTGGCAGCTGCCTGACCTGGGAGTAGCCAGGCAGCTACCACACAGCCCTGGCCCCAGCTCCAGCCCTTCCACAGGGCTGAAGCTGCACTGGAGTTGGGGCTGTCGTGCGCCTCCCTCCACTCTCCCACTAAGCCACCTCTGCCACTTACCTTCCACATCCAGTAGGAAGGTGAGTGCTGCTGTGAAGCTCTGTTAAGGAGGTGGACAGGATTAAAATTCTTTTTGTGCCTACTCAGGCGTGGTGTGCACTATATAGGAAACTTAGGTAAGAGGTGCAGGAGCCAGGGCAGGGGCCGACTGGCAGCTGCTCCCTGGGTGTGTCCCGGGGCCCCTGAGGTCATTGTTGGGTATAACTATCCCTTCTCTCAGAGCACTCCCTTTAAGTTTGATGAGAAACAATCAAATTCCAGGCACTCCCCATTATCCTGACACAACCACACTGTGACCTTGCTTTAAGTTATAAGAGGAAGATGCATATCAAATTTGGTGGTCCTGGCTCTTACCATTTAGGAGGAGTTCTTGAACAGACAGTCTCACAGACGGAGGCACAGACAGACACACACGCATGCAATCTCTCTCTCTCAAATATATAGTAGATTTTAATGGGAATTTTTTTTGCATTAACAGTTGTAATTTCAAAATCACTTTACAAAAGTTTGTTTTCATAGTTACATTGGTAGTTACATCTTTTAAAAAGGACATTTTTATCCACCCTTGTTGAAAGCAAAACTGACACCATCAGTATCCCCTGAAAGACACATATTTTGCAGCAAAGGACTATGTTGTGTCTCAGAGGTAACTTCTGGTATTGAGTGATGATACAACCAGGAATGCAGTCAATTTAGTATAGAAGCTAAATGATCTATTCCATTCCTTAACTAATGGTAGCTTTCAAGTGGCTCAGACCAGCAAAAACCTTTTGAACTTACATCTGGTTCAACTGAAAGAGTCATGGAAAGCCTATTTTACTGGTTGGATTATAGACACTGTTCAGGGTTGGAATTTGTCTTTTAGAAGTTGAAATTACCATTGTCTGAATGGCCTGACCTCTTTCACACAACATTCTTGTGCACTATTTGTCCACTTCCCAGATAGCTCAGTCATATTTTCCAAACCCTTAATACTGTGCGTGATGCCTTTAAAGGCACTTAGACACACAGTTCCTTTAATTTTTTTTGCGGGGGGGATAACTATATTTAATGAATCTGCAGCATTTTTAAACCTTAGAGGAACTACCTTAGTGACACTTTTTGGTCCTGGAAAAAATCAACCTTATAGCAAGGAATTTTGCACTGGTGTGTTAATGCCACCCAAATACAAACTTTTTTTTTTAATGGTAGCCACCCTATTGAAGTGTGAAATTCCTCCTAGAACAAGCCAAAAAATAGTGTAATCTAACTTGTTCTTGAGAGAGGGGGGTGAGCTGCTTGCAAATATAGCCACACAAATTGATGCAGGGGAAAAAGTTCTGCCAAAAAACAAAGTAAGTGAAATTAGTTACTATACCTGAAGTAGGCATCTCCCTTTACCACCTCCAATCAAAAAACCCACCCTTTCAGACAGAAGTGAGTTTTTTGAAGTTCCACTTTGGAAACACTGACTAAAGTAAATTGCCCTAAAAAAGGAACACAGGTTAAGAATATTGTCCTGTAGGTAGTCCTCATATAGAAAGGGGAGTCAGTGGCTCTTCTCTTCCTTCCAATGTCATGAATGATGGGAGGAAAATATAAATTAATAATACGATGCTACATGTGAAAGTGTGCTTAATTCATAAGTGTACTCATGTGCTTAACTAGTTTTGAGTCAGTCTTTATTTTGAGCACTGGCATCCAGGTCCAGCTTTCCATGTGCTGTCTGTATGAGGCTGTTCACATTAGTCTTTGCTCTCTGTTTGAGTATGCTGTGCTGGGAACTCCTCTGTGGAGTTTGACTTTTTCTCTGCGTTTGCTTCTGTAGAAGTAGGAGCCAAACCCTCAGTAGTGTGAGCCAATACATTCTTCCACAAGGGCGTGGTAGGCTTTTTTTTTAATCCAGGTGTTCAAGGACACTTGATAAGGAACTAAAATCTGTATGAAGTTCTTGGGAGAGAGCAGGCACCACAGAACTTTTCCTTGCTGCCAAGGTGTGTCTTAACTTTTCCATCTTCTCCCCCTCCCCCAAGAAAGGATCATTTGGTGTGTTTTCTTTTGGAAAGATGGATCTGGATCGGACCTGGATGCCGTACATGTAATCCAAGTCTAGTCAACACATTTATGACTGGTCTGTTACTGCTTTACTTCAGTCATTGTCCTTTTAATCCTAGAGAACGGGGAGAGAGCATGCTAGTCCTTATTTTATTACTCCCAATGCAAAATACCTGGTTGTAGCCACCTGAAAAAAGAATTGCTCTAATTTGCAATCGAGGAGGAAAATAGATGGGTTTGTTGATAGTGGGCTTGAGGATATGAGTAATGATTGGCACTTTGGACTAAACACCGAAACTGTTAGATTGTTTCTTGCATATTGGGATGATTGGCTTTGACTGGAATAGGGATGTGGACAACTAGCATTTGCTTATTGGATAGTTGACACACTAGTCGACTAGTCATTCCCCCTTTTCTCAAAAAGAAATGCATGATCATACCACTATCATATTTCCTAAATGTTATCAGGGGAAAAGTAAGGCCTTCCCAATTGTATCAGTAAAGCAAAACTCTTTTTATTCTCTTTTCATAGTTTCAAGAAAGCAAGAGAGAGTATTAAAAACAAAACAAAAAACCCCCTTTTTAAAGCTAATTAGTACAGTGAACTTTTCCATGAGATTGACACATACTGCATGACTTAGTTCCAGACTAGGTATGTTAAATTTAGATAAATTGGCTAAACAAATAGTCGATGCAATTTGCATTGACTATTCGATTAGTCGATAAGGACACCTCTGCCTTTGAAGTGTAGCAACAAAAATCTCTAAATAAATAAATGAACCTTTATCTTTTTTAATCTGTCCCTTACTCATCTATTATATATTTTTGAAGAGTTTGTGGATTTGTTTATGCAAAATAAAGTCATACTTCTCAATTACCTACGAATGTCAAACGATCCTGTCACTGAAAATTATTGAATGCACTCCTTTTTTATGCCAGCATATGTTGGGTGAAAGATTTAAATTATTATTTTTGATTTTCATTGGAAAAAAATCATGACTATTATGATTAGAATTCATAAAAATATTTGCTAACAAAATTAAGATCATTTTAGTGCAAAGAGGCTTTTTACTGCTACAAATCACAAAATTCAAATTAGTTATGGGAAGATTAATAGAAGCTTTAAGTTTCTGATTCAAATTTACTATGTATGGTATTTATTAAATAAAATGTTTTGAAGTTGAAATACTACAAATTTAAAACTGTTCTTTTACTTCTCTTTTGCAAACACACTAATAAACATTTCTATTACATATATTCAATTTCTTGAACTTTCCTATAAGTGTAATCTATGCAAAGTGACTTTGCCTGGTCAATGACAGGCTTCACCTGCTGACTGTTTATATTTCCAGTAGTGTCTATTTCCAGAGGTCCCAATCAGGACTGGTATCCCCTGATACTATGAGAAAAGTCCCTGCTCTACAGTGTTTAAAATCCTGTTTGAGAAGACACAAGTGGGTGAAGGACAAGGGGAGGGAAGAAGCAGGAGGAGAATGCTTGTAAGATTTTGTAGTTAAACAGTTTAATAGTATGCAAAGCTGGAATGTTCAAACCATACTTTTTTTCCTGTTCATATTCTATCTTTAAGTGAATACATATATAATTTTATTAGAGGATTGCTGGGAGGAGTAAGAAGATGATTAACATAATCAAGGGTGAAGTTATGAAGGACAATAGGAACAGAAAGCAGTGTGAAGGAGACGAAATAAAAATTGTAGCTGGAGGGCTCCAAAGTCTGAATTCCATAAATTTTCATTAAACCTTTAATGAAGCAGATGTGGGCTCCAGGACTTTTTAACCTTATTTGCTTTTGTGTGTATGGGGCGGGGGCGGTGGCGTCTGCTGAAACCTGTTGACCCCAGTTGGGTTCCTCCTGGCTCCAGTGAGGAAGGGCATATATACTATCTAAATTTGCCTTGCTGCTAGGTGGCTTTCCCACTTTCCCCAGAGCCCTATCTACTGGTAGCGATGGGGGAACAGCACAGGAAGGTGACAGGTAATGGAGGATTTTTTTCTGTTAACATAATTTGGTAGCAAGGGAGAGACTAAAATTAGCAATTTTTAAAATAGTCATGGACTGCAGAACTTGATATCAAGTGTGAGAGACAGGTACTCTTACTTGTTTGTGGGCAGAGATTCAGGTCTGGTCTACACTAACAGAGGAGATGAATCTGTTACACAACTTCAGTGACATGAGTAATGTAGCTGAAGTTGACATTGAGATCTATTTATACGGCAGTGAAGACACTGGTATTGATGGGGGATGCTCTCCTGTCGATTCTCCTTGTCTCTCATTGAGGTAGAGTACTGGATAGAGTATAGATGCAGTACAATTGACTACAACTGGATCAGTCGTTGCCCATCAATCCATCCGATAGTATAGACATACCCTCTGTCTTGACGGTTGATTTTTTTAGAATTTGAGCAAATTAGTGATCTGTATGCTTGTATTAAGGTCTGAGTTACTGCAAGCTGATTCAAAGAATCAAAGGGCAGTGCTTTTCCTTTCCTGGTATTTCGTATCGCAGAAAAACAAAACAAACTAAATAACTTGAATAACTTAAAATCCTGTTCACTATTTTCAGCAAGTCTCTTTTTTCTTGCAAAGTTGTTGGGATTATCATTAATCAATACTTAGCTGTAATAAAGATTGCTGAAAGTGGGTGGAAGGTCATTTGCAATATTGTTAAATTGCTAGGCAAAAGTATGACCTTTGTCATGTGGCCTATTCTGCACTAGATGTTGAAGTTAAATTATCAAAAATAATTTTAGTTCATGTTCCTCCTGTGCAGATTTTAGACAATTGTACTATGTAATTTGAATGATAGTGTGTTTATTGCTGATTTAGCTTCTTACTTACTAAAACTCTTTTGAGAGGCTACTTTGGGAAGGGGTAGGGAGAAAGGTGCTCCACTCTGCTGGCAAGAAACTCTACTTTAATTGGTTACCAGCATAAATAAATGGAATAGATTGGTTGAAATGCCTGTAATTTTTTCAGATGGTTTTTATTCTTTGATAACTGAAAGTGTGCATAATTTCATATATATATTTCTGATTCTTCAATATTTTCTTTCAGTTCAAAAATACAGTGCGGTGAGTGAGATGTTTAGTACAATAATGGTCACTAACACCAGATCACAGGAAAGCAAATATACATTGCCTTGCCAACCCTCCTCTTTCTGGCGGATTTCACGGCCAGAGTGCGTGATAGCTACACTCGCTAATAATCTTTCTCCCCTCCCTCCCCCCCTCTCTCACTGGGCTGGCGGGAGAAGGGTGTAGGAGTGAGTTGGGGGCAAGGTGTCTGGCCAGCAAGGAGGGAGTAGGAAGGGGCTGGAGGTGCGGGATCTCAGTGGAAAATGTGAGTGAGGGGGCTGGTGGTGTGGGGTCTCAGCAGAAGGGATGTGGGAGGGGGCTGGGGGAGCAGTGTCTTGCAGGACAGTGAGTGAGTAGGGTGAGGAGTCTCAGCAGGGTGCTGAGTGAGCAGGCTGGGAGTGTGGGGGTCTCAGTGGAGGGGATGTGTGGGGGAGGTTGAGGGTGCACAGTCTCTGCAGGGCAGGTGAGTGAGCGGGCTGTGGGTGTGGGATCTCGGCAGGGCAGTGAGTGAGTGGATTGGGGCCACGCTAGGAGCCCGCATTGGTATTCCAGCCTTGCCCCCATGCCAAAACCCCATGCCCCCATTCCTCTCACTTACTGCCCCGCCAAGCAGCAGGAAAAGTCTCCTTGAAGCATGTCCTTGTGCTGCTATTCCCCCAGCTGGGAGAGGCAAGGGAAGCAGTAGTACGCAGGGAGCCTTGGGGCTCCCTTCTTGCAGGAAGCCAGCACTGGCGCTCCAACCTCCGCCTCCCTCTCCCCCATGCAAGTTTGAAGCACTAGCACCAGTTTCCTGCAGGATGGGTGGGGAGAGAAAGGCCCGAGGTTCCCTCACGCTGCTGCTTCCCTTCCCCAGTTGGGGGGAACAGCAGCAAAAGGATGCGTTTCAAGGACGCTTTTCCTGCTGCTCAATATGGGGATGTGGGATCTCGACTGGGGTTTGTCTCTGAGGCTGGAGTACCAGTGCGTGCTCCCTGCTGCGAAGGGAGTGGGGTGGAGGCTGAGATGGAGCTGGTGAGTGAGGGGGCTGGGTCGAGAGGCAGGTGCGAGGAAGCTGCCAGCAGGGTGAGCGGGGAGTTTACTGCATCCCACCACTGTGGACCATGCTGCCCATAGGGCTCCCTCTATATTGGCTTCTCCTGTGAGGGATGTGGGCGGCACACAAGAGCCCTTTGTGGTGAAGCTGCTGGCCCGTGCTCAGGGCTTTTCCATGTTGTGCCTGCTGACAGTGGGCTGTGGCCAGGCTGGCTTTCCCCTACTTTCTGCAGCGCTTTGAGCTCTCTTGGCTCCCCTAGCATCAGGGCACTGCGTACTTCAGCCAGCGCTCGTTGTCATGGGCCATACCTTACTGAGCCAGGGGCCCGCCTCACCACCGTCGCCTCCTCTTCCGGTATCGCAGCATCACTGAGTGAAATCTCTCTCACTCTTGTCTACACCCCCTTCCCCCACAGCCTGTTGGCCCTGAAGTGAGATGACAGAATGATGTTATCACAGGACAATTTTTTTATATATAGAAAGAGATAATGACGAGGCATTACATGTGGTCAGGACATGGTGTATAGTAGCTGCAAATATATGAACGGGGAGCTGCATCACAACCTAAACATTTACACCATCAGCTGTTACTATATCTTTCCCACATGATGTTCCCCTTGTCATGCTGACTTTTATTCATTTGCAACACCTCCATTCTCAATATATGGAGGTGTGCAAGACTCTAACTTTCCAATTATACATTTTTGTATTAAGACTTTAATATTCAATTCTTGGTGTTTTCTAAAGATGTAGTTCTATCATGTCTAGTCTGCAGGCTTTTATAGAGGAACATATCTTTTTATGGAGTTCTTTGGAAAAACATTGCAGAATATAGCTCCTATTTCCTTGTTAAGCAGCAAAAAAAATATTTTGGAACTAATTAGCTGCTGGTTATAATTAGCCATTATAAATGCTGGGGATGCCAACAAAACCAGCTATATAGCCAGGTTTTTTGAGTAAAATGTTTAAGGATTTGTTCTGGAATAATCAGCTTTCCAAGGTCAGTTGATATCATACAAGAATTAAGGGACTGATTATCTGCAAGGTGCCCTTTATTATCAGACTTCTTAAAGTTCTCTAATGGAAACATTTCTAACCTCTAGCCTTCACGTATTGTCAAATAGCACTTGTATAATAGGCTACATTGAATGCAGAAGGTGCTTACTGTTAGAAAAAAGGAATCTAATATGTCAAACTAAATTTGCCAGTTGTATTGTTGCATCCGTGTGTCCTTTTACTACTCATCTGTGCAATGAACTTAAACTCTGAATTGCTCTTCATGGGACTAGATATTGAATAAATAAAAGTTGAGTCCTTACAAAGGATTCTTTTTCAAGGGTAATGTGAAGTGGTCAGAATGTGGGAGTGTCTTCTACAGTGGCTAAATAGAGGTGTAAGCGACTAGTCGACTACCCGATGACTACATGATAAGCATTTGCTTGAGTAGGAACTCGACTAGTTGCTTCCCTCCCTGCCTTTGCTGCCTCTATCAGAGAGAGGCAGCAAGGTGGGGAGTAGGATCTGGTGCTGGGGGAGCCAGCTTATGCAGTCCTGACTGCTGCTCCTTTCCCTTTGAAATGTACAAGAACTGTCTATGGCTCTTGTACATTTCAAAGAAACAGGCACAGAGGGGAATGTGTCAGTGGGGACTGCTTCGGTCCCACTCCTCTACATGTCAAAGTGAGAGGTGCAGCGGGATAGTGAGTGCCCCCCTTATCGACTAATGGAGTACTTGATGGCAGTTCCATTGACTACTCAATTAGCTGATTAATCAAAATTTAACATCCCTGTTGCTAAATCGTCTTTGTTGAGGATGAGTTTATGCTTGTTGTCAGTTCTGTTATGATGGGATCCAAATTCTGAATCCTACCTGCTCTAACTTGCTGGAATGGTGCAGAATTTTAGGCACTGTTTGTGTTTGGACCTGTAAGCATGCACACCAGGTGTGGACTTCATGTTTGACATTCTGGTTGCAGTGGAGAACCTAATCCCAATGTCTTTGCCCTTTGCTTAGGTAGCAAGATAAATACAAACAGTACATATACCTATATACCATTGCCCTGCTTTGGAATTCCTCACCGCTAGGGATGTTAAATATCAGTTAATTGAATTGTCAATTAACCTCATGAAGTCTTATCAGTTAATCGACTATTCTACAGTCCCGGGAGGGGAGGGGGGAACAGCAGCCAGTGTGCTCCAGACCCATGCCTGAGAGCCCCCTGCCACTCTGCGCTGCTGCCTCTGTATCAGAGGCAGTAGCACAGGATACCAGGTAGGAGCTGGTCTACAAGGAGTGCCGGTTTAAAAACCAGCTCCCTGTTGCTCCATGGACTGGCTGCCTGTTGCCCCATGCTGCTTCACCGATATAGAGGCAGCAGTGCAGGGTAGCAGTAGCTCCTGTCCGAGAGAGTAGTCTGAGCTCCTGGACCCTAAGCAAGCCAGAACTCAGCGCCACGCTGTCTGCCCACCCAGTTCTTAATACATTTTAAATGCAGAGCCACACCCGGGGTGTGTCTCAGACCCGGCACAAGCCAAGACAGAGTCCTGCTAGCCTGCTAAAAAAAAATTTACTGGCAAGGCTGGGGGAAGGAATGCATGTAGTCTATAGCATTAACCTATAAGCCTTTACTTATCAGTTAATTGGCTACACCAGCGTTTCACAAACTGTGGGTTGCGACTCCCAGGGAGGTCGCAAGCAACTTAGAGGGGGGTTCGCAGGACAGTCTGGTTTTTTGGGGTTTGGGGACAGTCTGATTTTAAAAAATTGAAAAAATACGGGACCTGTGCAATGTCCGGTATTTTCTAGTTTTCCGGCTGGGCGCACAACGGAAGCCTGGCGCGGGCGAGGGGAGTGGCTGGGAGGTGGGGCACGATCAGCGCGGATAGCCTCTGGTTGCATGTGATGCCTTGGGGAGGAGGGGAAGCCCTGTATGTGCTCCTGAGCTCTGGTCAAGCATGTGGTGGAGCCGCAGCCGAACTCACTTGTGCTTCACCGGGACTGTGTGCAGGACGGGCAGTGCCCTGGGATCTGCTTATGCCCGGGTCAGTCGTCCTCCCCGCCAGCCAATTAACACTCCCCTCGACCCTCTCCCAGATGGCCGGTTCTCCCCCACTTCTCCTCCTGATCTTCCCCGGCCAGCCCCGCTGCCCTGCCAGCCCTGGTTCCGGTGGTAAGTTCTCCCCTCCGCCTCCCGATGTCCCCCGGCCAGCCCCGCTGCAGCCCGCCCCCCCTACCCCCGCCACCAGCCCTGCTTCCCGCCAGCCAGTTCCCCCGCCCAGCCCCGCTGCCCCATATGACCTCCCATCTCCTCTGGCCAGCCCTGGTTCCGGCAGCCAGTTCTCCCTTCCTCCTCCCAATGTACCCTGGCCAGCCCCGCTGCAACCTCACCCCCCACCAGCCCTGCTTCCCGCTGGCCGGTACTTCTGCCCCATCTCTCCCAGCCAGCCCCGCTGTCCCCAACTCTCCCCTCCCCCCTCTAGCCGTGCTTCCCTCCAGCTGGTTCCCCCAGCCAGCCCCGCTGCCCCCAACAACCCTCCAGCCCCCACCAGCCCTGCTTCCGCTGGCCGGTTCTCCCCTTCTCCTCCTGATGTCCTCTGGCCAGCCCTGCTGCACCCAACCCCCCCCCCCCCCCACCCCTTTACTTGTGGAGCAGTGGGGGAGGGGCGGTTTGCACAAATTCATTTAGAATTTTAGGGGGTTGCGCTATGACAAAGTTTGAGAACCCCTGGGCTACACTACTGCATCCCTACTCACCACCCTGGAATGTTCTGTAGGTTTCTGCAGAGTCCTGCAGAGAGGGTTTGGGATCCTTGCCTAGCAGCTCATATCTTCTTTGCAGAATCAGGGAGCCTTTCTAGATCAGAGAACTCTGCTCATTGAATTTCTTGGCTACAAAAGCATGCTCATCTCTTCTTTCCAGCCCAAAGCTTCCAATTTTCTCCTTGAATCTTCTTTCAAGTTTATTTCCTGCACTTTAGCTCATATAAAGTTTTATTGATAAATTAAAATTATATGCATAGATCTTATGCCAAATGGAGTTTCTCAAACAGTTCAAGTTCAATATACAGGTTTAGCTGAAATCTAAGCAAAATTAATAACTACAGAAAGTTTGTCATGATGGCTAATGATGCATGTGTCTCAAAATTGGTTACAAACAAATAAAAAAGCAAAACTAAGCGAATGCCACCACAATCCAGCAGTCTTAACTTGCTGAACCTCCTTTTAGCCAGGATCTTCCTCTTTCCTGGAGTCTAAAGCTAATGTTTTCTACTTCAGCTGCTGCTCCTCGTGCTATGGGGAGAGAGCAACAGTGACATGATTTGGGGCATTGGCCCTCTATTCTTGTAGCTGTTTCTCTTGCACAAGAATCCTATCCAGCCAACATTCAGGAGACCCAGTTTGAGTGAACAGGAACTCTTAAGCTGCTTCTTTGTCAAAATGTAGGTTTTTGCCTGTTTCTTTCCTTCTGAAAAGCAGCCACTTATCCTGATGGTGATACACTTGATCTTGTTGACACTTCACTTGGGTGTTGGCTAGCCTTTTGTTTCTGGGGAACTTGTTTGTGACTGAACATGCTGGAATGTCTGGTAATATAAAGAGAAATCTTATTTCTTCATATGCAATGTTGCCACACATTTTTAAAAGGATGGTAATCAGCAAATCATGAGTTTTCAGATGAAAATGCTGTCCACACTCTGGTTGTTACAAAATTTAGCATAATCTTGTAAATGGAGTAAACATAGGGGTACAATCCGCCATAGCTTTCACCTGAATAGGTAACTCAAAGATCTCAAAACTTGCCAGCATATGTGGTCTGAGGGAGACATGCTATAATCCTTTCAGCAGATTGTGCATTCAGTATTCCCACAGAGGCAGTCCATGATGAACAAGTTAATGTCAACCAGATTCACAAGATGTATTCAGAAAATTGTCTCAATTAAGACATTTTACATATAAGTACATATGAGATCTAAGTAGCATTTGAGTAAAATCAGAGACACTATAACCCGTATAATTAACTATTTAGAAGACAGAAGAAATATAGATAAAATAAGCATTTACATTAGATACATTTGAGACCATTTTTCTCTGTAGCTCAACATCAATAGGGTGGAGGGTGGAGTCTAAAGTTGTGTCTCAAAGATTTCAATTCTGGACCTGCTCACCAAATGGAGTTTATGTATGTCTCTTCAGACTTCATTTCCCCTGCCAACTTCTTTGAGACCAACAAAAGAAGTAATTCAGCATGCTCTATATATCTTCCCCCTTCTCTGCTCACTGCCAGCGAGACTAGCTGTGGGTACAGAGAAGCTATAGAGAGTGAGAGAACCCAGCTTTTTTTAATTTGGAGAAATGGATGTCTGTCAAGGAGCAAATGTAAATCTTCCTTATTTCAGTTAAAGAATTAAGTGTACTTTTGGGTGCTAGATGAATTAATGTAGAGAAGGGATATAAGGGCAAACCAAACCAAAAGTATGATAGAGGCCAGGTCTTCACTGGCAGAGAAAATCGATGTAAGATAAAGATATGCAACTTCAGCTACATGAATCTACCTTGCATTGATTTTTCTGGAGTGGTCTCACAGTGGGAGTTGGGAAGAAACTCTCCTATCGACTTCCCTTCCTACTCACTGTCGCGAAAATCACAGGTCTGATGCATACCCAAGGGGGGAAGGACAGAACCAGGTGGACCGTTTTATCAAATAAAAATATTTATTTATAACAGTGATGAATTTATAGTATTTATTCTGAGATTTTTAATAGACAGTGTTAATAATGAATTTACAGTATTTATTATATTCTACGATTTCTAGTTAAACGTGTCAGATATAAGGATGGGAATGGCGAGGGGAATAGTCTCTATTCTAACAATATCCAGCTACACTAATTAAATAAGTGATAACTACAAACGCTGCCCAAAACAACTACAACACTAAGCTTATACAACAAAGAAAATCAAATCATACATACCAACTTACACAGCACACGGAACATTTCAAAGATATCGGTTCGGTTGCAAAGGCCTTGGTTACGCCCGAGAGTCGGGGAAGGTGGCTGGTTGGTAGATCAGGCCGGCAGTGCTTTGAAGTATACAGGAAGGTACACGTACGGCGGTATGTGTGTTGTGAAGACCTCCTCGAGAAAACTGTGCGATGGGTATTTAGCCCCAAATCTGCACATCGCTTTCCTGCGCTTGCATATTACCATATATGGCCCAATGGTCACCAAGTGAGAGGTCTGTGTCCCAGGAGTTGGACTGAAACTGTGCAGGTTTCATGAGACCAGGTAAGCCCTGCAGTTCTCATTACAAGGTGACGGGTAGGAGAGTCTGAGGCTATTTTCTAAATGCAATGGTATGCAGGAAGGTTGTGTCCGGTTTCTCCCAAGGAGTACTGCAGCCCACTATAGCAAGAGTGGCCTGGCCAAACTTTTTACTTGGGGGAGGGGGCAGGCTTTTTTTCTAACACTCACGACTGTGACATTCTGGGCTTGATGGGGGCAGCCCCACTGTTCAATTTAGTGGGTCATTACTAGATCCGCTAAATTGAATGCCGGAAGATGGGCCTCCGAAGCATCAATCTTCCCAAAAGTGATGTGCTCAGAGAAGTAGTGGGTGCGAGGGGATTGCTTTTCTTTTGGAAACAGTCTCCTAAACGGGAAGTCTAATTGAAATTTCTCATCCCCACATGCTTGTCCATATTCATCCATGGGTAGGTAAAGGTGACCGAATGTAAGATTAGGACAAGAAGGGTACATCTAGAATACATGCCTCTGGTGACACAAGTATGTAGATTAGACTACCTGGCATAGGAAAATGAAGCGGCGATTTAAATAATCGCCGCTTCATTTAAGTTTAAATGGCTGCCACGCTGAGCCGATCAGCTGTTTGTCCGCTCAGTGCAGTAGTCTGGACGCTCCGCGGTCAACATCAAAGGCATTTGTCGACCTCCCGGGTATGCCTCATCCCAGGAGGCATACCTGGGAGGTCGACAAATGCCTTGGATGTCAACCACGGAGCGTCCAGACTACCTCGCTGAGCTGACAAACAGCTGATCGGCTCAGCTGGGCAGCTGTTTAAACTTCAAACGAAGCGGTGATTATTTAAATTGCCACTTCATTTTCCTATGCCAGGTAGTATATTCTACATACTTGTGTCGCCAGAGGCATGTATTCTAGACGTACCCAAAGCAATGGGCTTAAATGGTAGCAAGGGAGATTTAGGTTGGACATTAGGAAAAACTTCCTGTCAGGGTGGTTTAAACACTGAAATAAGTTGCCTAGAGAGGTTGTGGAATCTCCATCTCTGGAGATACTTTAGAGCAGGTTAGATAGTTGTCTATCAGGGATGATCTAGACAGTACTGGGTCCTGCTATGAGGGCAAGGGACTGGACTCGATGACCTCTCGAGCTCCCTTCCAGTTCTAGTGTTCTATGATTCCCATTATAACAAAAATAAACTTTTGATGCTGGTCAATAATAAATTGTGGTAGCCTATATGTGAGAGTCAGGTCAGTCGTTATTGCCAGTGAGCAGGTTTACAATGAAGGTTGTGTAATTGTTATCTGTTGATTGCTAAAAGAACCTGCAGATTGGCAGTGCCCGTTGGAAGGCAAATACTTCTGCCAGAACAAATGTGACGTTCTCATCCCAGCATTGTATTGGGCTGTTCTTTCCTACAATGAATTGTTGACTGTTTGTTTTGCTTTTTTTTCCTTTTTACGGCCTACATGTACAACTAACATTGGATGCGCTTTGATATCTCCGATAGCGTATGTGCCCTGCTTGGCTCTGGGTAGAACTTATACTAAATGTCTCAAACTTGTCTCCCCCAACAACAGAAGTTGGTTCAGTAGAAGATTTTACAACCGATTTAATAAAGCATTTTATGCAGTCTTGCCAGTGGTCACCAACTAGTTGATCTCCATGCAATGTTCCCAACCTCCTTATATTCCCTCTCACTCACAGTGAGGAGCCCACGGTGGCGCTACAGCCTCCTGCCCCTTGCAAAATTGGAGCCAAAGCCAGATTCCTGCGGCAGTGGGGGGAGGTAGAAGTCCTGCAGCTTCGTGCCAGATCTGGCTTCTCAGGAAGCACGCGCGCACTCTCCCTCCTCCCCAGTGCGTGCACACTTTCTTGTCTTGCCTTCCTTCCCCCCGTACACCAGGGAGGCAGGTTCAGGGAAGCGGGGTTTTAAGATGGCAGTGGCGGATCCAGAGCAGCCGGATTTCTTGAAGGAGCTTCATGTGCATTTCTTCCAGTACTGCCTGCAGATCCCTCCCGAGAGATACTTGTCCCTGAACCCCCCCCTCCCCCTCAAGGTACCGATTAAGCTGCTACTGCCTCCTCTCTGTTGGCTAGACACCCACCCAGCGCCTTGCCTGCTAGCCAGATGCTCACCAGCACCCTGTTCCTTTCCCCTCCCTCCTGGCTAGACACTTACTACAGCTTGCTCCTGGACCCTACATCCCACCCAGATTCTGCATCCGTATCCCACTCATTGGCAGCTCTATCCCGCACAATGGATCCCTCACTTTTTGCCCCACCCTAGAGCATGGGGGGGGGGGGGCGGGGAGGCACAAAATCCACTAACCTTGTAACCCCAGAAGAATTAATCTGGCCTGAGGCCTTGAAGCTCAGACGTACCTACACTCTTTCCCGCCCCTGCCCGTGGGGCTGGAGTGCCAGGGGAGTGAGGTGTGTCTGGGCATGTCTACGCTACAGAGGTGTGTGTTTTTTGTTTTTTTTTTTATTCAGGAAAAACCAGCTGTTTTTCCAAAAAAACCTCCAGTTACATCCACACTACAATTGCATTTTTGTGACTTATAATCGAAAGAACGGAGTGGTTTTTCTGACATTGGTATCCACTTTCTACGAGGAAGAAGTCTTTTTCTGAAAGAGCTCTTTTGGAAAAAGGCGTGTGTGAACACGGAAGAGGGAGTTCTTTCAGAAGAAGAGGAAAGGAAGAGGAAAGGAAAAAGCAGAGGTGCCCTGGTGGCCACTCTGGCCATAGTAATTACCAGGGCTCAACAATCTATGTAATATACTCGCCCGTGGCGAGTGGATTACAACCTAAAAGAGCCAGGTTTGGGCGATCTGTGAAGAATGATCTGCGCCTGCTCAGATCGCTGGACAGCGCGGCTGGCGAGCGGGGCTCGCCGCGGCTCTGTGAGCCTTGGTAATCACAGCTGAAATGCAAGATAGTGTCCAGTGTGGATGCTATCTTTCAAAAAAGCAGATCACTTTTTCTATGCGCATGAGCAGTATGGACACTCTTTTAGAAGAAGTTTTTTGAAAAATCTCTTTTGGAAAAGCTTCTTCCGAAAGAACCCTGCAGTCTAGACATAGCCTCTGTTGGGGCTACAGCAGTGAGGATTGGGGCTTTTTGGAGGGGTTGGTTTTTTGCATCTCACTTGTGTGGTCCCTGACTGATTTTTCTGAGAGTCAGTGGCTCCCTGACCCAAAATATGTTCCTCGCCATAAATAAAGATGATGTTGAAACGTTTTGTGTTCGGCATAATATTTTATTTAAAGATGAAGCCTGGCCACAAGCCCCCAATTGGGGCCAAGCCCACATCCGGCTGCAGCATCATAACACCCAGGCATCCCCCACATACCCCAAACCTGAGCCCATCATACACCTGAACCCTCTGCCCTGAGCCCCCCACATCCGCAAACTCCTGCACTTCACATCCCCAGTTGTTGCACTGAGGATAACTAAGGCCTAAATTTGCATCTGATTTACGTTATTAAAACCTCAGTGGAAGTTGCAGTCAACACCAGACCTCATCTATCATAGGTGTTTGATGTCCCAAGAATGCTGCAGTAAATGAAAACGTGACTCACTTTAAAAGGGCCAAACCGTATATTGTAAAAGTTTTAAAAGCACAACAAGGAAAAACAGGTAAACACTTGTTATCCCAACCTCAAGAAGGAAAGAAGATAGAAAAGTACCCCACAAACACAAGGTTACACAAAATACAATGATTACACAGTCCAGTAGTTGACAAGGGGTGAGAAGCTCCTGTCTCTCAAACCTTTGGCTAATTGAAAGCCTCTGGTGAAAGACAAGGAGGAGATCCCTCGCAGCGGTGACCCTCTGCAGTGCTCTCGACCTCAAGCCTTAGGCTCCTTCCGAGCCCTCAGCGAGGAACAGAGAGGTGATCCCTTCGAGACCCTGGGGACGGGAATGGTGCAGGCAGGTGGTGATGATCCTCGTCTGGGGCCTTCCGCTCCTAGGCGCAGGAATCACCGGTGGAGACTTGCCTGGCGCTGATCTTCAGGTGGCTTCTGCTCTTCAGCAGGAACCAATGATAGACAGCTACCTGGAATAATAATACCTGGAAACAAAACCTGACTAGCTAGACTCGACGCTCCCATCACGGACAAATACCCGGCCGCTGGTGCGGTGAACCGACGGGGACACTCGATGACGAAATCTAGCTAACCCTAACTAACTATAGATTAACATAAACAGACAGGAGACAAGCAGGGACAATGGTGGCAGGAACGAACACAGACAACTGTAAGCCAGGCCTTCAAAGCACCCTTCTCATAAATATTCATGATCTTTATCTTTACAATCATTGGACCCTGTACAGGAAAACAAGGGTCCCTGATTGGGTGCTTTGATAAACAAGCTGTAACAGCCTGGATCAGCGTGCCATGTGCAGCAGCACAGTGTGACGTGCAGCTATTTGCGTGCCGTGTGCAACGTTCCTAGAAACTTCTATATTAACATTCCTAACAGCTACTACATATTCATAACAAATTATACATATTAATGAGGTGTCAAAAATGAGCAGGCTACACAATCTTGTGCCACAACACTCCTGCACCACCCACACACCGCAAACCTGATCCCATCATATACCCAACCCCCCATCCTGAGTCCCTCATATACTCCAACCCAAACTCCTGCACTCCAATATCCACAAGTCTACAGCTTGCTCAGTACCCCAAGCCACCATCAGATCCCAACGCTCTCCAGCCTGGAGCCCCCTCCCCAAGCCAGTATCTCCTCCTTCACCTTTTCCTCCTGCATCCAAATTCCCTCCCAGAGCTTGCACCTCTCACTTCTTTCAACACTCAAATCCCTCATTCCCATCCCAGAGCCCACACGCCCTGTCTCAACTCAGTGACAGTGAGTAAAGGCTGGATACTGCAAATGATGGAGAGGAGGGGAATGGAGAGAGTAGAACCTCAAGGAAGGGATGCGGTCATGATAAAAGCTTTCAACTACAGGTTGAACCTCCCACATTCAGGACTCTTTCTGGTCTGGCAACATCCGTGGTCCATCAGGGCTATGGGCGTTGCTGGACCAAAGAGCACCGGAGGTGGGAGCGGGAGCCAGCTAAGAGAACATGAGGTCGGGGAGCCCCAGCTGGGCCATCAGTGGCTACACAAGGCAGCAGCTGGGGGAGCTCTCACCCTAGCCAAGGAACCCCTAGTGTCAGCTGGGTCAGGTGGCCTGGGAGTCTCAGCCCCAGTTGCAGCAGGGCTTCCCATGACAGGCAGCCCCGCTGAGGACTCCCCTTCTCCCTTTCCATAGCAGCAGTGCTGACCGTGACTGAGCGGCCCCAGCTAGGAATCCCAGGATGGCAGCAGAGTTGGATTGGGCAGCCGCAACTGCGGAACCTGTGGTGGAAGTGGGAGCGTCAGAAGAGGGTAGCCCTGGCAGTGGACCAGTGTGATGGGGTGATCCTGGCGTGTGATCCTGGTTAGTTAAACAGAAATTAAAAGGCACAGTGATTAGAGCCAAATCCCTGAAAGCTGCATGGAAACTTTTTAAAGACCACCATAATAGAGGCCCAACTTAAATGTACACCCCAAATTAAAAAACATAGCAAGAGACCTAAAAAAGAGTCACCGTGGCTTAACCACCATGTAATAGAAGCAGTGAGGGACAAAAAGGTATCTTTTAAGAAGTGGAAGTCCAATCCTAGTGAGATAAATAGAAAGGAACATAAACACTGTCAAATCAAGTGTAAAAATGTAATAAAAGCAAAAAAAGATTTTGAGGAACAGCTAGCCAAAAACTCAAAGAAATAACAATGTTTTTAAAATACATTAGAAGCAGGAAGCCTGCTAAAAAAACCTGTGGGTCCTCTAGATGATCAAGCTATAAAAGGAGCAGTCAAGGATGATAAAGCCATTATGGGGAAACTAAATGATTTATTTGCTTCAGTCTTCACGGCTGAGGACGTGGGGGAGATTCCCAAATCTTCACCGTCCTTTGTGGGTGATGAATCTGAGGAACTGTCCCGGATTGAAGTGTCATTAGAGGAGGTTTTGGAACAAATAGAAAAACTTAATGCTAACAAATCTCCGGGACCGGATGGCATTCATCCAAGGGTTCTAAAAGAACTCAAATAGGAAATTGCTGAGCTATTGTCTGTGGTTTGTAACCTATCCCTTAAATTGGCTTCCATACCTAATGACTGGAAGGTAGCCAACGTGACACCAATATTTAAAAAGGACTCTGGAGACAATCCTAGCAATTACAGACCGGGAAGTCTAACTTCAATACTGGGCAAATTAGTTGAAATAATAGTAAAGAATAGAATTGTGAAGCATGTAGAAGAACATAATTTGTTGGACAAAAATCAACATGGTTTCTGTAAAGGGAAATCCTGTCTTACTAATCTGTTAGAGTTCTTTGAAGGGGTTAACAAACATGCGGACAAGGGGGATCCAGTAGATATAGTATACTTAGATTTTCAGAAAGCCTTTGACAAGGCCCCTCACCAAAGGCTCTTGTGTAAATTACATTGCCATGGGATAAGAGGGAAGGTCCTTTCTTGGATTGAGAACTGGTTAAAAGACAGGAAACAAAGGATAGGAATAAATGGTAAATTTTCAGAATGGAGAGGGGTAACTAGTGGTGTCCGCCAAGGGTCAGTCCTGGGACCAATCCTTTCCAACTTATTCATAAATGATCTAGAGAAAGGGGTAAGCAGTGAAGTGGTAAAGTTTGCAGATGTTACCAAACTGTTTAGGATAGTCAAGATAGAAGCAGACTGTGAGGGACTCCAAGAAGATCTCACCAAACTGAGTGATTGGGCAACAAAATGGCAAATGAAATTTAATGTGGATAAGTGTAAAGTAATGCACATTGGGGAAAAATAACCCCAACTATACGTACAGTATGATGGGGGGCTAATTTGGCTACGACAAATCAGGAAAGGGATCTTGGAGTTATTGTGGACAGTTCTCTGAAAACTTCCACACAGTGTGCAATGGCGGTCAAAAAGGCAAATAGGATGCTAGGAATTATTAAGAAAGGGATAGAAAATAAGACCCAGAATATCTTACTGGCCCTGTATAAAACTATGGTACTCCCACATCTTGAATACTGTGTACAGATGTGGTCTCCTCACCTCAAAAAAGATATTTTGGCCTTGGAAAGGGTTCAGAAAAGGGCAACTAAAATGATTAGGGGTTTGGAATGGGTCCCATAGGAGGAAAGGTTAAAGTGACTGTGACTTTTCAGTTTAGAAAAGAGGAGACTGGGGGAGGGGGGAGGGGATATGATAGAGATATATAAAATCATGAGTGGTGTGGAGAGGGCGGATAAAGAAAAGTTATTTATTAGTTCCCTAAATAGAAGAACTAGAGGACACCAAATGAAATTAATGGGTAGCAGGTTTAAAACTAATAAAAGAAAGTTCTTCTTCACATAGCATGTAGTCAACCTGTGGAACTCCTTGCCAGAGGAGGCTGTGAAGGCTAGGACTATAATAGAGTTTAATGAAAAGTTAGATAATTTCATGGAGGTTAGGTCCATAAAAGGCTATTAGCTACGGGATAAAATGGTGTCCTTGGCCTCTGTTTGTCAGAGGCTGGAGAAGGATGGCAGGAGACAAATCGCTTGATCATTGTCTTCGGTCCACCCTCTCTGGGGCACCTGATACTGGCCACTGTCGGCAGACAGGCTTCTGGGCTAGATGGACCTTTGGTCTGACCCAGTACGGCCGTTCTTGTGTTCTGGCCTTGGAACTCCCAGTGGCAGTGGGAATGGCGGTGGCTGGATGGCCCTAGCTTGGGAACTCGAGGGAGCAGCATATGGCAGCAGCAGCTTAGCTGTCCCAGCTGGGAACTCCAGGAGACCTTTGGGCAGTGTGAGGAGTCCATGCCAGGCCAGCATTAGCGAGGCCAGTGGCAGGGCAGCGAGCCCAAGGGAAAGGAGCCTGAGAGAAGAGCATCAAACAGGCGCACTGACAAATTCCCTGGTTTGGGACAGCTCAGTGCCTGAGGGTGCCAGACCAGCGAGGTCCAACCTGTACTTTAAAGGGTCTCTCAAAGAAGAGGGAGAGCTGTGAATTGTGCCATTTGACATCAGGGGGGTTCCTGGGTCACAGTGCAATTTCCATATTGGCAAAAATTCCAAAAGAAACCAAAACACCATCCTTCTCTTATATGCTGGTACTAAGGATGCTTAGAGTGCTGCCACACACTCGGGATTGAAGTGGTTTCCATTACCTACAGCAGTGGTCTCCAACCTTTTTACACCGAAGATCACTTTTAAAATCTCAGAACAGGCGAAGATCTACCGCCCCGCCCCTTCCTTGAAGCCCTGCCCTCTTTATTCTCCTCCTGTCCATCACTTGCTATCCCCAACCCTTACTTACACACTGTGATAAACACTTTATTTTTAAATTGTGATGTATAAAATTAAAATCACGTGTTTATAGTTATGAAATAAATGATCTGTTTTTTATTCATGCTATTTACATCTAAAATTAAGCATTTATAATTATACATTTTGTGGGGTCAGTTCTGTGGCTGGGGGCAGGGGAGAGGGAACAGGGTGCTGGGAGGGCAGAGGACAGGGTTCTGCAGCAGGGGACAGGGTGCCAGTGGGGACAGAGTTCAGGGAATCTTTCGGAAAAGCCTTTATTTTCCGCGTCTAGACTGGCGCTTTTTTCCGGCAAAGCTCCGTGCCGAAAAAAAAGCAGCAGCTATTTTTATGCTAATGGAGCGGGGGAGATTTAAATTCCCGCTTCATTAGCAATTGTGATACATCTAATTTGCATCCCTTTTACGAAAAAGGGATGCAATCTAGACGTAGCCGCTATGTACACGTTTGAAAAGCTGCCAAATTAGGAAATCTCATTTTTATAAGGTTTTATTTCTAAGATTGACAACTCTACTATGGACACAATACTGTACACGTGGCCAGAAAGGAGACTGTAATTTGAGTTTGTATGCAGCTGATTTCAAAAGGTGTGTCTACCTACCTGACTTTCTGCTTTTTCCCCACCCTTTGATGAATACGCTGTTCGTGTGTGCTTCCTTTTTCCTGTTGATACAGTGACAATTACTGAGCAGTTTAGAGTTCCTTGACTCTGGCAGTGTTCTGTGAAGGTAGAACATTAAATCTTTAGCTGTGTGGATTTGACTGAATGGATACTGAACCATTTCAAGGACACTTGCAGCTGACTTTCAAATCTGGACTAAAATAGCAGGAACTATGGCAGTATCTTCTATACTCTTCTTAATGGACAGGTTTGTATGCACAATTTCTTTGAATTTGTTGTGTGTGGGGTGTTTTGGTGGAAAGTGACTGTATTCCCTTAAGGTAGCAGTTCAACATGAGTAAAATTTTTTTTTTTTTTTTTTTTTTTTTTTTTTTTACAGTTTTTAAACTCCTATGTAGATAAGACACATCAGTGTGTGAAAATACTTGAATGGACAATACAAAGCTAATGGAATGGCTACATAAGCTGTTCAGCTAATATTGGGAGCTGAGATTTTCTGTAGGGGATCCCCTAGCCTTTTTGGGAATGTTGAAAGCAGTAGAAAAAAAATTTTTTTTGTATATGGTGTATTTAAAAATGTGAATTTGAAAAGTTTTTGAGAGAGTGCCAGTGAAATTGATTTTATTTTAGTATTTTTGATATTCAGATATACTAGAAGGTTTCCAGGTAGCTGTGAGAGGACATGGAAGTTGTGCAAACTGAAATAAAGTTCCCATACTATAAAATAATTTGGCTATTAGATACACATCTTAAATTAATACTGAATTGTTCTTAAATGTTATTGTAAAACAAGACTTTCTTGATTAAACTGAGGTTAGCTATAAATATATTATTCCTGATAAATTACATGATCTTAGAATATAGTGAAGAAGATAGCTAATTGTCCTTTACTGCCATTTTCTTTCCTCCCCATTTCTGCATAGTTTATTGCTAACTCTATATGGAAAACTGCTTTCCAAAAGTACTAGCAGCTAAGCCAGAAACTTTATTTAGCCATGGTACTGTTTTGTTACATAAGTAAAAGATCAGTCATTTTATAAAAGCTCACTCTTCAGTGAAAACTTATATTCTCTCCAGGTTGAGAATTTTTCCTCTCACAAATTACTGGAAAATACTTCCACACTGACAAGGCAAAACATTCTTTCTGTGCCACACTTCACTTTTCAGGAGACTGTGCAGAAGGCTCATTTTAAGTGTGGTGTGATGTACTTTTTTTAACTTTCTGCTGCAGTTATGAATGCAAATTAAACTCATGACACCCTAACTCATGAGTTAAACCCTAACTCCTCCATACTAATAATCCAATGGACATGATGCATCATGTCATATATTTCTGTTAAACTCCATATTGTGAATTAGCTTTATGTACTGTAATGGGTGTAAAGGAGATTAATTAGAGTAGATTGAGAACACTTGGCATATGCTTTTTTTGATGCCTCATCCCTTTTTTTTAAATGTAAGATATCCAAACAATTTTTTGTGACAAAACTACTGTGAAAATTGAGGTTTGTAAATTTATTTTAAAAATCAAGTATAGATTCTGCCCCTGCTCCCAGCCGGGGTGAGGGATCATAATATCCTAGCACAGTTTTTAGTTTAATCGGATGTTCTTATTAGCCATGACTGAGCCTTTGGAATGAAACTTTTCATGCATGAACTGGACTCAGAAGTGAGACTGCTTGATTTAGTTTTCTAAAACCTCTGATCAGAGCTGCTCAGGTCAGAAAAGCCTGTTTCCCTCTAACAGTGTGGGGTGGTTGTTTTTTGTGCTCTGTTAACTCACACTTAAAAGCAAAGTTTTTTATTGTGAATTGAGTTGTACATCAGAGGAAGCTATAATTTCCTTCCTCAGACTTGCAGAGCCCTGCCTGTGAAGTGGTGGTGGCGTATAATGGAGACTTTAGTTGTACAGCAGTATAATGTCAGATATATTTCTAGTGGTTGAATCTAGCACTGGAAATAGGAGCAAATCCCATTTCCTGATCACGTTGGGGTTCTTTGAACTCTGCAGGATTTGGGAACGATACCAAAATAATTTGAAATTGTCCTTATAGCAAGACAGAGTATTTTAAATGCTGGAAACTAGTGTTATAACCGAACCCCACATTGCAGCAATTTTTTTAGCATAGGTGGCATTAGAATTAAACTTAACATGCAGCTTGATGAATAGATAAGTTCAAGATTAAAATATTGACGCTCTTTTTTGAAGATTTTTCTTTTACACTTTTGTCTTGCTGTGTAGTTAAGACCTAAATGTGGTTTAACAATATCACATCCTTGGATAGACCAAGGTTTTAGGACAATACAAGATCACAGGTACAGGAAGGTTAGATGATTTTGCAATATTTGTCAGAACCTAATTTGGGTCCATTTGGGGTGTCTTAGGAGACTGCCATCTTGTCTTAGGAGACTTGTGTTCCAAAAGGTAAACTTTTATTTTGAGACACAGTCTCTTGCCCTTCATGGCTGTGTAGCCCTGTCCATACACGAACAAAGGATAAGCCAATGCCATGTGTCTAGATGTCCACAAACAACTATAGCTCTGAGCAAAGTTTAACTGTCTTAGTTCAATGCAATACAAGGAATGTTAAATTGAGTTTAATTAGCTAATCCAATAGTTGATAAAATTTCCATCGACTACTCGGTTAGTTGATAAGGGGGGAAACTGCAGAGCCACAGCGGAGTTAGCTCCCGGCCCCAGGAGCTCACCCCACTGTGCCTCTGCCTTTTGAGTGTATTAAGAGCCACTAGGCTCTTAAATTTATTAAGAGGCAGATGTGTAGTGAGGTGGACTGGGCATGAGCCAAGACAGCGTCCCCGCCACTGTGCCTCTGCCTTCCGTGCCCCCTCCTGTGGAGACGGTGCTGGAGGGAACCGGATTTTAAGAAAGCTCCCCTAGCACCAGCTTTTGTTCCTCTCCCTTGCTATCTCTCTGACAGAGGCAACAAGTGGGTGGGAGCAACTAGTCGCTTATATCCCAATGCAATACATGTTGATTATGAAGCTTAACATTTTAAATGTCGACAATTATTTTACTCCTGATTAAATGCGTAATGGTCATATGAAGGGCTATACAACCTGCTGAATTTGGAATCTAGTTTTGGGATTACAGCATAGAACTTAAAATGAGAGGGCTTATTATGTGCAAGAAGTTTGATAAAACACTACTTTTTTTTAATCTCCCATATCACCCAAGACAAGATGAATCCACATCTTCACTATGTCAAATGATACTTACATTGACCCAAAGAAGACTCTCAAACAGGGGTTGGGCCAAAAAAATAGCTTGTCTCCATTACTGAGAGATTGATGCTACGACAGTTGACCCCCAGGGATTGATTTAGTGGGTCTAATAAAAGCCCGTTGAAATGACTACAGATCGCTTTTCCATTGACTCCAGTACTCCACTAGAATAAGAAGTTTAAGGAAAGTTGGCAGAAGAGCGTCTCCCATCAACCAGCATGTTGTAGTCACTGCAATAAATTCACTCTATTACTTATGTAGCTGGAGTTACATAATTTAACTCAGTTTAATCCCGTAGTGTAGACCTGTCCAAAGATATTACCTCACCTATCTTGTGGCTCTAACTGCAGGTAGTCAGAGGAGTGGGTGCACTGGGAATAGAGGGGACCAAACAGGATTTGGAGACCAACAAATTATTGAAATTTGGATGTGAAAGAAAGAGAAAAGCTGCCTTTCTGGTTAACCAATTGAGCATAGGTCCTTGACACAGAACAGGCAGAGGAAGATATGGCCTCTGCCCCAAAACCTTATAGTAGAAGCTATAAAGACAAAATTTCAATTAACAGAATCAAGTTGTTTAGGTATGATAAGTTGAATGAGAGTTGCAAAATATATGAAATGAATTGTCTGATCAGGTACTTAATCTGTTTCCCTCCTCTCTTCCCCCAGACTTGCACATTCAAGTTTTAGCTTGGGGAGGAGAATAGTGGGCTTTTTTCCAACTGACCCCTATTTTTCTGTCCCCACCAAAACCCTGTAAACTCTTAATGCCTAGTGTAAAGTTCTAGTGCTATAGGAGTTACACAGCTAGGTGCAGTTAGCGTTGCAAACAGTATATGTGTCTGACAAAATATTGATTGCTGTAAAGAGGTGGTCACCAATTAGCCCAATATGCAAAGTTCATTTATCTAATCAGTATTTTTCTCAATGATTTATGCAAAAGACCTTGTATCAGTGTATACAGTTAGCTGACAGTGTTGAATATGGCTTTTTTGCCTGTGGCTAGTAGTAAATCCTGTCAGCCTATAGCTTTGTCACCCATGTTTGAGTCCATACTTAGGGTTAAATTTCATAGCCTAGACCACAGCTGGCGTGTTCCATAATCATGGTGATCATAAAAATACAGTTCTTATATGCTAATCTTTATCTGCACACCTCATAGAGCTTTACAGGGGAGCTGAGTATCATTATCCCTATTTACAGATGGTGAAACTGGGACACATAGGTAAGTAAGTTACTCATAGCTAGCCAGTAAAGCCATGGAATAGAACCCAGGTCTCCTGATTCTTGATCCACTGTTGTCCACTGGGCCATGCTGCTCCCATTTAGACCTCACTGTGAGAGTTGAAGAACAGAGCTTTTGGACATAAATTGCGCCTGTAATTTGTCTTGCATGATTAAATATATGTGTTTCAGTGTCGAAATAGCTTCTCACCAAGGCCATTATAAAATTATTCCTCCCCAGTGCCTCCTGGGGCTCTAAGTCAAGCTAGCATGTCCACATTAGGGGAGTCTGACTTGGACTAATTTTGAAGCTTCCCTGTAGTGTGGACGCTCTATTTCAAAATAAGCTTTTCCGGAAGATATCTTCCGGGAAAGCTTATTCTGAAAGAAGCTTGCAGTGTAGACATACCCTCTGAAATAGACTAGTAAATGTTGCAGGATAAATACAAACCACAACAGAAACAAACAGAAAAAGAGAACTGTCCTCTTGTTGTTGTTTTAAAGTCTAGAAATAACGTTGAGACTAGATTTCCTGGGTTTTGTGCCTTCATTTTTTTGTGCATATACCTAGCAGAGAGTAGAACAAATATCTTATTTGTACATTTATTGTGCTAGCTTATCTTCTCTTTACTTTCAGGATAAGAAGAGATTGTAGTTCAAAATCTCACTGGAAGGGGAAAATTATTGTTCAGGCATACCAAGTACTAGTACCCTTCAGGGCAGGAAGTAGGGGGATGAAAGAAAAAATTCACGTGACTGCTATCTTTGTGAAAAGGATCCCAGCTCCCTAGAAGCATTTCATTTGCAAAGGAGCGAATTTCAGCTTGGATATCTTTACAACAGAATGTACTTTAATGCTGAGAGGGACACTCGCTTCTAGATTTCATAGTACAGGTTGGACCTCCCTTGTCTGGCACCCTGATTTGCTGGACTAGGGAAGGTTCCTCCCAACATGGTCTGTGCTGTCCTGCTGCCCCCAGGTAGGGCTCCAGCCTAGCCCTGCTGCTGCCTGCCTGGCTGTAGCTGCTGCTAGGGTCAGAGCTCCACATCTGGAGATAGTTCTCCCTGGCTGCTGCTGGCTGTCCTCAAGCGCCCAGAGCTGTACCCTCCTTGCCGTGTGGGCCAGAACTCCGTGCTGCACCGCTTGCCCCTCCACACCCTCCCCCAAACCCCCAGCTGAGTCTCCGCAGCCCTCCCCCCCCCGCCTCTGTCCCACGACCCAACCTCCCTATACCTGGGCTCTGTTGTCTAAGTACATGTGCTCCTGCTGGACCACAGATGGTGCCAGACCAGAGAGTCCCGGTTAAGGGAGGTACAATCTGTATATTAGAGTCTTGTCATTCATGGAAGTGGCCATAAAGGATTACAGTCAGTGTCAATCATGGTTGCTCTTGTAATACAATATTCATTGACCAAGGGGCGGGCCCAGGGCCGTCCTTAGGCATAAGCGAAGTACGCAGTCGTGTAGGGCACCACTCTGCGGGCCCGGCACGGAGGGGAAGCATACGCGTGCACTCTGCGCTGGAGCCAGTAGGGGCCCCGTCAGAAGACCCCACCGGGCCGAGGGACTCCAGCGAGGAGGCCGGCAAGCTGACCCCGGGTGGTGAAGGGGAGCTGTCAACCTGGGCGGAAGCGTTGGGAGGAGCCGGGAGTGCGCCGGAGGCGGGGTCACGCGTGGCGAGCCGGAGGGGGTGGGGTCATGTGCGGCTTGGCGTTGTGGCGCCGTTTTTAAAAACACCCGAGCTGCGCCTCAGCAGGAGACGCGTTGAGCGGGGCGTGAGGGAGCAGAGCCTCGCTAGGGCGGGACCGGCCGTGTTGTGATGGGCCAGGGCTGCGAGCACCAAGCAGCCGGTCTCCATCTCCGGCACCAGCACATAGTCTGGCTACGGGGGCTTCTGGGGCCCGATCTCAGCAAACTACAGTCCTGCAAACGGGAAGGCAGAAGGTAGGCAAGGCGAGGGGGAGGAGTGGGAGAGGAAGGGGCTTGTGCTGATGGGAGGGGGGCAGGTCAGAAGAAGGCACCAAGGGGCAGGGGTGTAGGAAAGACTAATGCGGTGGGGGGGGGGGGCAAGTGGAGACAATGAGGAAAAGGGCAGGAGGGGAGGTGTCAGTGGGAGGGGGGACAGGATGATGCTGGGAGAGGAGAGAGGAAGGGCATTGGAAGCTAGAGGGGGAGGTGTTGGGGAGAAGGCTTAAAAGAAGGGGTGGGCATGAGAAAGGTGGAGATGGAGCAAGTCATATGTGAGGGCACAGAGGGGCAGGAGGGGAATGGGGCAGAGAGTAGTGATGGGGAGGGCATCAGGGGAAAAGAGGGCAAAGGGGCAGTAAGTGAAAGGGGAGGCACCAGGAAGGTCCAGGGGTAAGAGAAGGTGCAGGTGCCAAGGGATTCTGGGGGTGAAGCAGAAGGGCAGACACCTGCAGGAGAGGAACCAGAAGAGAGGCAGGGCGGGTGCGTAGAGGGAGGTTTTAGGAGAGGGGATGAGGAGGGGTAGCTCACATGATCAGAGTGGGGCTACTGGAGGAGTGGGCACAAGGGGGAGAGAATGGCTAGTGGAGGGGGGGGCTGGTTGAAGGAAGGCTGAGGGCAATGAGAAGGGCAGGAGACAGGACAGCAGAGGAGGGTGGGGGTTTGGGTGCAGCAGGCACCAGGGGAGCTGATGGAGCAAGGGGAGAAGACATGGCAGCAGAGGGAAAAGGTAGAGGTTTATAAGATATTTATTAATTACTTGGGTGCCAAGTACAAGTGGCAGTACAAGCCACATGAACTCAGTACTGGTGCACAACACAGTTCATTTTGCTCATAGGAGGAAACTCTTAGGCTATGTCTACACTGGCATGATTTTGCGCAAGAACTCTTTTGCAGAAGAGTTCTTGTGCAAAAGCTCTTCCAGAAGAGAGCGTCTACACTGGCATATGCCTTTGCACAAGAGATGTGCTTTTGCGCGCCAGTGTAGATGCTCTCTTGCACAAGAAAGCTCTGATGGCCATTTTAACCATAGGGCTTTCTTGCGCAAGAAATTCATGTTGCCTATCTACACTGGCCTCTTGTGCAAGAACAGTTGCACAAAAGGGCTTATTCCTGAGCGGGAGCATCATAGTTCTTGCACAAGAAGCACTGATTTCATACATTAGAATGTCAGTGTTCTTGCGCAAGAACTCGCGGCCAGTGTAGACGGCAGCAAGTTTTGGCACAAAAATGGCTGCTTTTGTGCAAGATCGCGCCAGTGCAGACACAGCCTGAGATGGAACACTTCCCCCAGCCTCTCCACCCCCCGAGTTAATGTCACACACATTGGGTTAATGCAATTGCAGGATAGTTGCATGGGGGGGGAGTTGGTGGGGGCCAATCTAATCCCTATTGGTAGGAGGATGGTGGGAAAAGTCCTTGGGGGGGGGGGAGTGGTCACATGACACCTTTTACTTTTGGTCATGTGTCCATCTTGCCCCAAGAGTGTTGCCTCCAGAGGCATGGCTCGCGGGGGTCAGGGATGTGGCTAATGGGGGATCAAAGAGTACATTTAAAAACATTCTTTGGGTGCACATCCTAATGAAATGTGCTGCGCATGCCTATGACAGGATGCAGTAGAGCATATAACAGCAGGGCTGGGTCCTAGAGAGCCGAATGCACTGCCTACAGCACAGTCTGAGGGAAGGGATTGGCTGCTGGGGTTTTTGGGAAGGGGAGGTAGTAGGCGTGGAAGAGCAAGTCAGGCATAGGGGCACCAGTTTAATAATCTCACGTAGGGCAGCATAAATCCTAAGGATGGCCCTGGGCAGGCCTTGCAAAGTCTGGAGTTGGAAAACAGCTTTGTTCATCATCATCTTGAGGCAGTGCAGCTTTGTTCTCTACAGTACATATCCTTGTGTTTGTTCTAGTCTAATTCTACAAGTGAAAAGTGATACTCTCTCGGGAGACTATGCAAGACTTTCGTAACCTAATACAGCTTGATAGCAAGAGCACTTCATGATGGATGCATAGTCTAAATTTGTATTAGCTTAACTTCACGTACTGTTGTACCTCTTGCTTACTATTTTAAATTCTTGTCATTCCACAGCATTTGAAAGCTTCAGATATTTGTAGATTATGTCCCCAGTCTTCTCTTAACCATGCTATATATATCCAGCTCTTTTTATGATCTTTCTGTATGCGTCATGAGCTCATTAATATCCAAGACTTTTTGTTTTGCTGAGGGACTGAAGATAGTTTGTAGTTAAAAATGCTAGCCCATGACCTGGGCTGGATTTACATCTTGGGTGCCCTGAGGCACAGGGAGTCCGAGACTTCCCCACTGCTCAAATTAGCCAGGAGCTGCTTCTGACTGTGGATGCTCAGAGCCTATCACACACAGCACCTGGGATCTCCAGGGGCCCCCACTGTCCACATAAGTGCCTTGGGCAGCAGTGGTACTTCACCCCATGAAACTTTTAGCTTCCTTGCCACTCAGCACCCCTCCACAGTCAAATTTCCCCTATTGCCCTAACACACACAGATCTTCCCCACACACGCCCCTCCAGAGAGCTGATCTCCCAAGCCTTGTCTCCGGCTATACTTATTGGCCCCTCCAGTAGGTGACTGTCCACCGGATTGAGTGAGGAGCACTCCAACAGGCCATGCTTCCCCATACTGTGGACCAGAGAGCAGCAAAATTTGAGGTTTTAAGTGCACCTAGAATGCTGGTGCCTCTAGGTATGTGCCTAATGGGAAATCCAGCCCTGCCTGGTTCCAAATCTAATGATGGCTCTAAAGAAAATCTTGGCTCTAACAGAAGTTTTGGCTGTACTTGTTTGTGCAGAGTTTTCTCTCTGACAGCAGGCTATGTTTGCTATTCTATTTTCATCACACTTCTTTACATTTTCATATTCCCTGTGCCCCTTTTTCCACAACAGCAATCTTCTTGTCTATTTACCATCTCTTGAACATGTACTAAATGTTGTGTGAAATTGTTTCTTCCAAAGTTTATTTCTCCACAGTTAAACTCATAATTAGGCAATCTGCTCAGGTAGAACTGTTTTTTCTTAATTGTGGATAGGCAGTGAGGTATATTTAGTGTAAATAACAAAAAAATCAAACTCAGTAAAGTCATCTTCCTAATGTGGAGCATTATGGGTTCATACAGTAATCTCATTTTAACTCACAAGTACGTTTAAATATGGTTGTATAATTGCCTTGTAAATTCTACCTAGTCATCAACTCCCGTGGTGCATGCCAGTAGCTCATTACTATTGAAAACAACAGTCAAATTTTTGTGAATAATTATCACCCATACCTTTGTTACTGCTGTTGATATATGAACACTGGTCGAGGTGGTAATATTTGAATAGAGGGTTGATCATTGAAAGATGGTGGGACTAAGCCCACTGATGTTGTATTGCTACCGATGTTGCTGTTGTATTGTCAGAGCCAATACAACATACTGTTTTGTGGTTAAGACTCCACAACAAGGTTTGGTAGATCTGAGCTGGGTTGATAGACCTGATTTTGAGTGAATTAGCATGTAGGTAGAATACAAAGAATGGGGGAGCGTAAATTGGGGTTTAACACTTTTTTCCCTTTGCACCACTTCTTGTAAAATGTCTTTTTTTACATTCAGAAAGTAATCAGGAGATGAAGATGAGAGAATGGACACTAGTTTCTTCTTTTTTCTAGTCATTTTCCAAAACATTCCTTTACCTCATTGTCTCATATTTTCATTATGGGGAAAAATGTACCTCTTGTACGTGTAGGAAGTGTAGCCCCATCACTTGCTTTCTATGCCATCTTTCTGTGATTAGTGGTTTCCATAATCCTTTAATACATTCTTGATCTTGTCTGTATCTTAATCTGATAACTGAAAAGGGCCTTCAAGTTAACTATACTCTTGAAGGTATTGAGAGATGTAATCCATTCTTGTAAGTAAGATTTTTGTGTTTGAAGTAAGTGTTCCTTAAACTAGTGAAATAGCTTCAATAAAATACATACCCAAGTATGCTGTCGTGACATTAAGTCTTCATTTGTGCTTTCCTTCAAATTAAATAGTTCTGCTTAGGCAGTGGGTATAATAGGCAAAGGAAGGCATTGCCTTCCCTGGGTCTCAATGCCCAACATCTTGCAACTTCCTATCTCAAGGCTGACCATTCTGCAGGCTCCCACGACAGGCTGTTGCAGCCTGGTGAATATTCCTCAGCAGGCGAAATAGGGGAAGTGGAAGAAAGAATCTAATAACTAAAAAGTGAAAAGCTTTTGAGCTTGCCAGACCTATTAGCATAACATTGAACCTGGGGAAAAGCCAGTAAGTGGCAGTGAAGCCATTTAACAGGCTTTGTCACCTGTGTCAGAGGCAGCAAGGGGGGGCGGGGAAGCGAGTAGTCAACTCAAGTAACCAGTAAGCATATGCTTCTCGCAGGGGTGGGCAAAAGGGCCGCGGTGGGCCAGAGTTAATCTGGCCCCATGGCCCACAGAGGCCCTGCCACCCCCCGATTAGCCTGGGGGCCAGGGGAGTAGGGACACGCAAAGTCTCCTCCTGCTCTGCGATGGGTGCGGTGCTTCTAAGCACCGCATGATCCTTGCAGGATGGGGGCAGAGTGGGAGGAGACTTCGTGCGCTCCCCCCGCCTCCAGGCCATTCAGGTTTAGGGACGGGGGAGCGCGTGAAGTCTCCTTCCACCCTGCTCTCTGGTTGACTCTAAGTGCAATGCTCCCTTGCAGGATGGGGGCAAGAAGTGAGAGACTTCACATGCTCCCCCTCCCCAGGACCTGGTTGACTTGGGGACAACAGCGGGGAACAGGCAAAGTCTCCTTCCACCACCAGGGGCAGGGGTACCTAGAGGGAACTGCCAGTTCAGAACAGCTGGCGGTTCTAACTCTGGGTAGGGGCAAAGACTTTGCATGCCCCCCCAGACCAATCAGGGTCTGTGGTGGGTAAGCATGGAAGTGTCCTGGCCCCACCCCTTCTAGGGTGGCTCAGGGCCACTTCCAAAATTTTTGAAGTGGCCCCCAGTCAGAAATTATTGTCCATCCCGTCTTATGGGGTAGTCAACTATTCCCTTATATCCTTGGCCCTTACTACAAAGCTTTTGCAGAAATAAATCTGACAAAAAACCTGTGACATTTATTCCCAAATTTAGTGCTTTTTATTAGGTACCTTCTATACATCCAGTCTTTGCAGTCTGACATACAGTGGAAAACATGCTCCGTGTTGTTTGGAAAGAAATTTTAGAGGATGAGTTTTGTTTTTTTTTCCAAATGTCATTTGATACATTTGGGTTCCTCTGGAACAGGGTATGTGTAGGGAAGTGCGGGAGAGGAAGAGAAGAGAGAAACAGTGTGGAGGAGGCAGAGTCTGGGCAGAGCAAGGGTGGAATATGGGCAGGGTCATAGGCTATGGCGCTCACCTCCTCAAGGCACGGCTTAATTTACTCCTCCATGCAATTCTGGAATATGTTGTCTGTAACTGGTGCATTTGTGGCATGCTTGGCAGAAACAAAACAATTGAACAGTTTGACAGTTTTTGATGGCAGGTTAATATAAAACAGTGTAAACTTCTGAAAATTATTTCCTTATGTTTAAACATGTACTGGTCTAAATTGTACAACCTTTGATAAAGGAATTAGTTTGTCCTGTAATAGAATATTTATAAATAGGTTAATTAGAGATATTTAGCAGACATCAGAATTAGTACATTTCATAGCTGCTGTAGACTTCTTCAAGGAGAGAAGGTCTTGTTTTGTTTTTGTTTTTTGTTTTGTTTGTTGAAGCAGACCAAATGCTGAAAAATATATATGATGTAACAGTTTCCATAACTGCAATAGTACTTGTCTTATAAGACAAAGTAGTTGGAGATATTGAGCTGGTAAGGTTACTAAGAGATTATTGGTCATAAATTAAATAGAAGGGGTGCCTTAAATATCGTGGTGCTTTAGAATACATTCCATTGCAACTGAAGCAGGCAACCAAAACTAGGGAAGAGTTGAAGGTTTTTTCCTTAAATGTAAAACTTAAAAATCTGGTTTTGTAACACTTACATGCAGGATGGAGGAGATTTTTGTATTTGAGTTTCTTTTCATTTCTGTGTGGGTTTTTGTTTCAAGGCATCTGGAGTAATTGTCTGTTTCATCCCCTTCTAGTAATAAACTGATTATTAGATTTCCTCTAAAACTGTGATTGTTGCTATACTGGGATATTTTTGCTTCAAGTGCTACTTATTGCTGCCACCTATGGTAACAATATTGGGATCATGAGTGAAAGAAGGAACCATCTGATACTGTAAACACTGCATTGGCTAATCCTGCTCAGAGAAGGTGTATGCAAAACTGCTTACAGAGGCCAATGACCAATGGTATTGTCCCTAAACTAACACACCTATTGTTAATTACTACCAGGTGACCTGAACTAGTGGTAGCAACAGTGGGAAAATTTCAATAAATGCTTGTAGATGAGACCGAAGGAAGGAACTTGAGCAAGCGTATGTAATAAGTCTTAATAATGTCACTTCCATATCAAATGCCTCATGTACACAGTAGTTTTCTAAACTTTTTCATGCTTACTGCTGTCAGTGCAGTCCCTGTGGCGTGTGATATACTGGTAGCTGTTGATGTTTTGTGCAAACTTGCTGTAAGTAGAGTTAAATGACATGGTACTTAAAAAATCTTGTCATCCTTCTCTGAGGATGATAGCAACACTGTGTATTCTATTGTTCCTGGTATCACTAGGTCCTTTGGAGTTGCTATGGTAGGAAATTTTAGAGAGAAATGGTCTAGTGCAGTAGTATGAGTACCCTTAGGGGTATTTGAGAGAAGTCTGGAGGTACATCAACACAACTGAAATTTGGCGAAAACTGAATTTTTGTTTTAAGTTTTACAGCGCTTTATTATTTTTGTACTTTTTACACCCAAAAATTTCGTCGCCCACCTGGCTACGATTAAGTTGTTTAAACAAGCATGTTGCAATAGTAGAAAAAAAAGTTGTGTGTCTGAAAACTGTAGTACTAGGAATACTTATAATTTTTTTTAAAAAAGGAGGTGGGTGTGTGTGTGTGTGTGTGTGTGTGTGTGTGTGTGTATTTTAAAGGGGTACTTTATAAAAAAGGTTGAGAAACACTGGTCTGTTGCAGACATGGTGTATACATTTGATTAGGAAAGAATTTCTAATAGATCAGACATGAAAGTATTTAGCTTGTATGGGCTACCCCACACAGAAGGGAAACCTGCCTTAGAATCACTTCTTCTGAAGGTATAACTGGTACCACACACGGATAGTGCCGTGAATAAACAAAATGTGAAGTTAACTGTTTTCCTGGTTAATGTTAAATTCCTTTTAACCCTTATGAATCTTTCTTTTTTACTTAGAAATTTGTTTTCTAGAAAGCAAAATACAGGACGGGAGAAACAAAATGATTTGGGCTGGAAGTTATTTGGAAAAGTACCTTTGAAAGAGAACTCAGAGAGAGCTGCAAGAAGTGTACAGAAGGTATTTGCTTATCCTTTATTTTGGGGGTTTCTTTTGCTTTATGGTTACAGTTACACATTCAAGCTAGTTAAGTTGTAAGATTTATGTCTTTGTCTCTGAGGTATATTTAGCTCTTCCAATAAACAAAATTGCAAATGAAATGTTGGGGGTGCAGTTTGAGGGGGGTACAATATAGGGATGGTAAGGACTAGTCGACTATCTAACAAGCACATGCTTATTGGATAGTCAGTTGACTAGCTGACTAGTTGATTCCCCTCTCTTTCTCTCTCCCCCTCCCACCCTCCTGCTGCCTCTATCAGATAGGGGAGGAAGAAGGGGTACTTCAAAGATTACAGCTAATAAGAGTACAGTACGGATAATACAGACTACTAATATAAAACATGGGTACAAATATGTATAAACTTCAATTTACTACTAATTCTAATGGAAAAAATTAAAGTTTCAACAAACATAAATAGAATTTACAACACTTTTGTGAATATAAAAAGTTTAGTTTTTAAAGAAATGAGTGATCGGGAATTGTTTTTGGGCGTTCTTGCTTTCCTTCACGGCAAGATCACGCCAGCGTCTGAACAACAGTAAGTCTTTAGCAGTCGCTTCCCTCTGTTGCTCAACATAAATGAGTGCTGCATCGAGAGCCTTTACTCCCTCACTGTGACTCAATCTATCCACTTTCTCTAGTTCATTAACATCCTCTTCCATATTGAGATCATCACCATGATTCACAAGGTCAAATCTAGATCAGTCAGCTGTTCATCTTCTTCCATCCATTCCTGTACGTCGTCGTTGCTTACATCATCACAGCCTGGTAACTGTTTCAATAAGATGAAAAGATTTTCACAACTTTCTTAACTTGTTTCTTCATTATATTCATCTTCATTTATTCTGTTTTCGTCGTCTGTAAGTAGCTTTTTTCATGATCTTGCCAGTGGGTTTTTTTTTCAATTTCTTATCAAGCTTGCGCAACCCAATAAACAAGATCTTTTAAGTTTCTTTTTTCAATTTATCTAGCATGCTGTTTCCATCATCAACCACATCTATAAGTGATTTAAGAAGCTGACATTTTTTTTTTTTTTTTTTTTTTTTTTGAAAGCTTCAATAATACCCTGGTCCATAGGTTGGCACAATGAGGTGACATTTGATGGTAAAAAAAATCACTCTTAAGTCCCCATCCTTCAGTCCATCTGCGTTAGAATGAGAGAGCTCATTACAGGAAATCCCCGCCTTATGGCGGCCCGAGTTGGGAACCCCTGCACTTCCGGCCATTTTTTTTAAGTGCGGAAGGGGCCGAAAACCCCTGACTTGCGACGCTATGCCAAGAACCGATTGCGTTGCAAGTTGGGGCGACCTGTATCAGTAACCAAAATAGCTTTCCTTTCTAGGTTTTTTGAATTCAAGAATCTTTCTACTGATGGAACGAATTAATTGTAAAACCAGCTTTGAAAAATTTCAGAACTCATCCATGCACTCTTTTGGTTGCTATACCAAACTGGCAGTGCTGTAGGAGCTATTTTTTTTGTGAAAGCATGTGGATTTTTGGACTTTTCTATTAAAGCAAGTTTGAGTTTAAGGTTATCTGAGGCGTTACTACAAGCAAGAATGGTCACTCTTTCTTTGCTTCTGTTATAGCCAGGAGCTGTTTTGTCTCTGCTGTATGAACCACGAAAATAAAGCTTCACTCACCTTTTTATACTCAGATTTTTTCACTTTGTCTTTTTCAGACCTTTATTTGAAGCCCTATCAGAGCACCATTTTTCAATTTCATTTATTTTTCTCTTCCAGTTGCCAACAGTAACATGCCCCACACCATATTCTGATGCCACTTTTTGCAGAGTTTCGCCTTTATTTAGTCTGTAAGGCTTCAAGTTTTTGTTCCATTGAAACAACTACTTTCTTTCTCTTTTCACTTGCCATGCTGATAAAGAAATTTCAATCTACTTAGGCGTCATCAAACAAAAGCACAACCACACTCATGTGCGTGGTGTGGGTACGCGGTGCTGATTGTGATTGGCTGTTGTACATACTGCGTTCTTATTCATCACGTTGGCGGGTGACACGTCGGATAAAACGGAATGTCGGATAAGCGAAGGTCGGAAAATCGAGACTCTTCTGTACTAGTACAATCTCTAGTGTGAGTGCAGCTACACCAATAAATAAAGATATTTTATGCTGGGACGTTTTATTGGTCTCTTTGTATGGTAATAAGATGTATTGGTATAAGCACACTTGTTAGTGTAAATACACCCATGCCAATTGGGCTTTTTAGTGCTTTAACCATAGCGCTGTAATTAAAGCTTGACAACTTTTTTTGTGTATGCAAATCCTCTGTTGTCACGTGAAACAATATCTTCACAACTAAAATAGCTAGACATTTCACTCTGTTAATGAAGTGTTAAATTATTCAGAAATTTGCTTGAACTCTTTCACCTCTGTTATTGGAAAGAGCTTCATGCTTACATCAAGTAAGAAGATTTTTGAAGTTCTGCCCTGAAGTATTCCTTTCCCTGAAAACTCTTAAAATTACTGAAATGGTATCATAGTTCCCTGGAGTCGATGGCTCATCAGGCTGATATGGTTAGGGAATATCAATTTCATAGCCAATGGTATAGAAGGGAGTAAAATGGCCAGCATGATGAATGAGCTAAGGCAGGTTTTTGACTGCCTTCATGCAGTGAATCAGGTATTCGTTTTACAGATTGGTCGAACTGGAAGTAGCTTTTCTGTGAGCAAGACTTAAAGAAATAAACTTCAGGATTGTAGACAAGCTTCTTAGGCACTGCACCTTCTAAGAAGGAGAAGTTGGGACCGTGAGAAGTAGCATAGCTTCTCTACTGGTAGACAGGAATGAACCACTTACCTTCAGTCATTTGTATATTGTGATAAGTCTTTTCTATAAAGATTTAAATCTAGAATAATTGTTTATTAGGATGGATATTTCAGCACACATGGTAAGAGCTTCGTGAATGCTAATAATTTAAAATGTCTCATTCAGTCTTTAATATATTTTATCAGCTGTAAATGATGCTTTATTATATTAAAAAAATTACCCTAAGAACTTTATCAAGGTGGCAAAATGAAGCACTATCAACTTGCCAGTGCACATTTACTTCACCTATTTTTCTGTATGTATGCATTACCATGCAGTCTTTAATTATATAATCATGTGGATTTTTTTTTCATATACTTTTTATGTTCAGGTTTTTTTAGGCTTTTATAAAAGCAAACTGAAAAACAGAAATTTGTCATTGACACCTACATCATCAGGGTGTAAGGATCCCTCCCCCGGTTTGAGTTAGTTTCTCTTTTTCTCGTCCTCTTCTGTCCCACTCTGGGACAAGGAATTTGGTTAATCTACTCCTTTCTCTTTTCCCCAGTCTGGCTTTTTCTCCCTGGAATTGAATTAGGCAGCTTCTTCCCTCATGCTGCCTGGGCATCAGCAGTGGGATCAATGACAGCACTGGAGAAACAGGCTTGCCAGCGTGTGTGTGGCATTGGGTTGAGATGGGGGTGGAGAGCTTGTTTGTGCTGTGTATCCTGTTGTGACTCCAATCTTGGCTTCTGGTGCCTGCAAGTTTTGAGAAGCAGGATTGTATCCTAGTCCTGACTAGGCTGGGGGGAGCAGACGGCACAGGGGTTGGTGGGGGAAAGGGTGGGTGGGTGGGTGCTGGCATCTGTGCAGTGAGGTTGAGGCAGAGGGGAGTTTGTTAGGGGTGTCCTGACTCACTTGGTGCAGTCCAGATGGGAGAGTGAGAGCCTCTCTGGCTGTGTGGCGGGGGGAAGCAGGACATGTGCATGATTACATTTCAAACAGAGTTTACATAGGTGTTAACCGTTTAAGGTAAGAAAGAAAAAGATTCTTTTAACAGATTTTTTGGAGTGTTGTAGATACCTAAAACTCTGATCTTACTGATTTTTTTTTAATCCTGTGTTAATAATTAATACATGGTAAATTGTATTGCATTAAGGCCAGATCCTTCCAACCCTATGATTCTATGGTCTGGTAGATTTCTGGCTCTTATGGGTCAGAAGTAGCAAGTACTAGGTGTGATGCTAGTTGTTTTATAGGATGAAACCTTATTTGCCAACTCTTTGAAACGTGGATCTGTCTATAAACCATGAAGCCAAGTGTTAATTTGCTCTGGGACTTCTTCTCTGAGTTGGTGATACACACAAGGTGAAAGTTTCAAACCAGGATAACTTTCATCTGTTTTTATGGCATCATTTGTAGCTTGTGGTCAAAGTAAAGTTAGTTTTCTCCTAATTGTCACGATGTTCTTCTAGGTACTGAAAGTATAGTAAACTAAAGGAGCGGTGCCTCTGAATGTCACCCGTTAACTGATCACTTCACAGACCAGAAGAACACTTTCTCCTCCCTTTTATATGTTACTAGGGCGCTGCATGCCCTGCTCACTATGCTCACCAACCCCCTCCCCCCCTCCAATCTGTCTGCTGGAGCCAGATCGTGGCCTCCCCTTCTACCCATGGTGCAGCAGGAATGGGGCTGCCACCAGCCCTTCCTGAAGCCAGATGGGGGCTGGACTGTGAGGCCTGCCCAAGGATCAGGGCCAGGGAGAGGATGCTGTGGCCAGATGGGGGCTGGGCCCCGATTGAGCAGGGTATTTGGCAGGTGGAGGGATTGGGAGCAGGATGTTGGCCAGGGAAAGGGGGCAGGAGTGGGCTGGAGGATACGGCAGGGGAGGAGGTGCATGAGGTGCTGGGAGTGCAGGGTCTGAGCATGAGGATCCCTTACTACTTTTCGTGTCATACACCACTTCCAAGCACCGGAAGCTTATCCTGTTTCTCCAATGGGGAAGCTGCCACCTGTGTTGACCCTCCTTCCCAGTCTCCACAGGATCAGAAGGGGAAGCAGTGGCCAGGGCTTAAATTCCCCATCCTACCCTGTATTCCTCAGGGAGCACCCTGGGCTCCCCACAGGACCCCTGTCCCCCTGCAGGAGGGCTAGGGGGTGGCAGCAGTAGCTGTGTCTAGCCCACTTCTGCTTCCTGGTCCGAGGACCCCAGGGACTATCAAATAGTTGTGTAACTGCTAAAATTTCATGCAGTTACACAATTATTCAATTATGTGATATCTAATGTCCCTAACTGATATTTTCTTTGCCAGACGAGATGCTATCAAACTAAGTTTTCTTTATCCATCTTGAGTTCTGTTACTTTATCTGGAGGTAGTGGTTGCCGTTAGGATAGCCTGGTATTACACTATTGCCGTGGTCCCCAACACGGTGCCCGCAGGCGCCATGGCGCCCGCGGGGGCATTCGTGTGCGCCCGCCACGTGCTCTGGGCTGGCCTGGCCCCGGGCGCTTGGGGTGGGGGGCGCCTTGGGGGGGGGGGGCCCCGGGCGCCCGGCCCCCAGCGCTTGGAGGGGGGGGGCGCGCCGGCCCCGGGTGCAGCTATGGCGGGGGGCGGCGCGCGGCTATGGGGAGCCCCGCCCCCTGGCGCCCGGCGGGCGAACGGCCACTCCCCCTGGCGCCCGGCCACCACCACAGGTTGGGGACCACTGCACTATTTTATTGAAATTTAGATAGAATGTGATTGCTACTCCCTCAGTCTAGCTGCAGATGAAGGCCTATGCCTGGCATCCTTTTCAAGCTAAAGAGCCAAACTACATCAAAATTCAGAACAAGTGGTCAACAAAGAGCTGTATAAGAGTGCTCATTTGCATGACTGAAAATATACAACATAATATTATTGATAGTTGACATGATTAATAATAGCATAAATGAAACGTACTCACAGACTTCATTTAATTGGCCTTCTGCTGCTTCATCTTTTGAAGTTTACATCATAACTGGTCAAATCCAGCTTCATTCATGCATTCAGGCTGTCTTCTGTCAGTCTTATGGCAGGGGACGTGGATGTGGGGGTGCAGGAGTCTGTTGGGATGCATGATGGGCTCAGAGCAGGGGGATTTGGTGTATGATGGACTTAGGGCACAAGGTTGAGGTGTGTGGGGATGCAGGAGTGTTATGGCAGGGGACTAGAGATATGGGAGTGCAGGAGTTTGGAGATGCAGGAGTATGAGGGGCTCAGGGCAGGGGGTTCAGGTGTGTGATTGGCTTAGGGCCCCGGGTAGGGGTGTGTGGGATGCAAGAGTGTTATGACACTGTGGCCAGATGGAGGCTGGGTCCCAACTGGGGAATTGTTGGCCAGACTTAATTTTTAAAGAAGCAAAATATTATGTCCCACACCAAAGGTTTCAACACTGTTTTTATTTATGGCAGGAGTGGGGAACCTTTTTTGGTCCAGGGGCCACTGACCCACAGAAAAATTAGTTGAAGTGCACACAAGTGAGAAGAAAAAAGGACCCTTCCAAAAAACCCTGTTCCTCACTGATGTGGCCCCCAATTGAAACACCTCACTCTCCTGGTACTCCAGCCACATGGTGGAACGAGGGATAGGGAGGACTGAGGTTCAAGGCCTCAGGACAGATTTACTCTTCTGGAGTTCCAGAGTTGGTGGATTTTGTGGCCCTCCCTCCCCCCTTAGGCTTTAGGGTGGGGCCAAAATGAGGAGTTAAGTGTTCCGGACAGTGCTGCCAGTGAATGGGATAAGACGGGGGTATGGGATCTGGCCGGGAGGTGGGCTGTAGGAGGGGGTGAGGGTGTGAAGTCTGGGTGGGAGGTAGGGTGGAGCAGGAAGGAGGGGGTCTGGCTGGGGCAGGGTAAAAAAGCTTCGGGGCGTGGGGGGGGAGGGGAAGACCAGGACCGGGACAGAGGGGGAGGAGTGGGCTGTGGGTGCTGGATCTTGGCGGGGTGTGGAGTGAATGAGGGAGATGGGAGTGCTGGGTCTGGGCATGAGGAGGTTGGGGGGCCTCCATTGTTCCCATTCACTGGATTCTGGCTAAGGAGAAGCTTCCAGGAAGTGCATCCCTGCAAGACTGTCCCCCCAGCTGGGGGAAGGAAAACAGCAGCACAAGGAGTCATTTTTGGCTCCACTTGTTTCCCGCATGCTGGATCCAGCAGAGAGCTTGGGGCTTTCTCGTCTGTCCCCGTGCAGTAAGCCAGCGCTGGTGTTCCACTTTTGTGAGTGCCGTAAGGTTGTAGCGCCAGCGCTGGCTCCCTGCTGCACGGGAAGCTGAGAGGGCTGAGGTGTAGCTACAAAAGAGCCATAGGCTGCTGACTTCAGCCCCGTTCACTGGGGAGCAATTTTCTTTCCCCCGGGACACCCTTCCTACAGGCTTCCCCTGTGGATCCTTCCTAGCAAATGAGAGTAGTGGGAGGCCATGTTACATAGAATCATAGGACTGGAAGGGACCTCGAGAGGTCATCGAGTCCAGCCCCCCGCCCTCAAGGCAGGACCAAGCTCCACCTACACCATCCCTGACAGATGTCTATCTAACCTGTTCTTAGATATCTCCAGAGAGGGAGATTCCACCACCTCCCTTGGCAATTTATTCCAATATTTGACCACCCTGACAGTTAGGAATTTTTTCCTAATGTCCAATCTAAACCTCCCTTGCTGCACTTTAAGCCCATTACTCCTTGTCCTGTCCTCAGTAACCAAGAGGAACAAATATTCTCCTTCCTCCTTGTGACACCCTTTTAGATATTTGAAAACCGCTATCATGTCCCCCCTTAATCTTCTTTTTTCCAAACTAAACAAGCCCAGCTCATGAAGCCTGGCTTCATAGGTCATGTTCTCTAAACCTTTAATCATTCTTGTCGCTCTTCTCTGTACCCTTTCCAATTTCTCCACATCTTTCTTGAAATGTGGCACCCAGAACTGGACACAGTACTCCAGCTGAGGCCTAACTAGTGCAGAGTAGAGTGGCAGAATGACTTCACAAGTTTTGCTTACAACACACCTGTTGATACAACCTAGAATCATATTTGCTTTTTTTGCAACAGCATCACACTGTTGACTCATATTCAACTTGTGGTCCACTATGACCCCTAGATCCCTTTCCGCCATGCTCCTTCCTAGACAGTCGCTTCCCATCTTGTATGTATGGAACTGATTGTTCCTTCCTAAGTGGAGAACTTTGCGTTTCTCTTTATTAAACCTCATCCTGTTTACCTCTGACCATTTCTCTAACTTGCTAAGGTCATTTTGAATTATGTCCCTATCCTCCAAAGAAGTTGCAACCCCACCCAGTTTGGTATCATCTGCAAACTTAATAAGCGTACTCTCTATCCCAATATCTACATCATTGATGAAGATATTGAACAGTACGGGTCCCAAAACAGACCCTTGCGGAACTCCACTTGTTATCCCTTTCCAGCAGGATTTAGCACCATTAACAACAACTCTCTGACTACGGTTATCCAGCCAATTATGCACCCACTTTATCGTGGCCCTATCTAAGTTATATTTGCCTAGTTTATCAATAAGAATATCATGCGAGACCGTATCAAATGCCTTACTAAAGTCTAGGTATATGACATCCACCGCTTCTCCCTTATCCACAAGGCTCGTTATCCTATCAAAGAAAGCTATCAGATTAGTTTGGCATGACTTGTTCTTCACAAACCCACGCTGGCTATTCCCTATCACTTTATTGCCTTCCAAGTGTTTGCATATGATTTCCTTAATTATCTTCCCTGGGACAGACGTTAAACTGACCGGTCTGTAGTTTCCTGGGTTGTTCTTATTCCCCTTTTTATAGATGGGCACAATATTTGCCCTTTTCCAGTCTTCTGGAATCTCCCCTGTCTGCCATGATTTTTCAAAAATCATAGCTAAAGGCTCAGATACCTCCTCTATCAGCTCCTTGAGTATCCTGGGATGCATTTCATCAGGACCTGGTGACTTGCTGACATCTAACTTTCCTAAGTGATTTTTAACTTGTTCTTTGTGTATCCTATCTTCTAAACTTACCCTCTCTCTGCTTGTATTCACTATGTTAGGCACACCTACATGTGGCACAAAAGCAAGTAAGTGACCCCCCAGCCATCGTGCCCAGACCTTGCACTCTCCTCACTCACCAACACCCCAGCCAGATACCCTGCCCCCAGTCTGCTCCGCTCCCCACCCCACCCCGCTGCCTCGGAGGTAAAGGTAGCAGGGGAGGAGGGGAGAGAGAAGAGGGGGTACTTCAAAATGGCAGAGCCCCACAGAGCCCAGGGTCAGCTGCTCCATGCAGCGCTGCCACTTTGAATACCACAGGGAGCCCTGCATCGGGCTTTTCATGCATTTCAAAGCGGCAGCACCAGCAGGGAGCCCAGGGTCAGCTGGGAATCCCCAGCTGGTCCCCGGCTCTGTGTGGCACTGCTGCTTTGAAATGCCATGAGGAGCCTGGGATCTGCTGTGGAGTCCCCACTTGACCCCAGGCTCCATGTGGCGCTGCCACTTTGAAATGCCACGAGAAGCCCAGTGTCAGACTGCCCAAGTCATTTCAAAGCAGCAGTGATGCGTGGACCCCAGAATCATCTAGGGACTCCCCTGCTAGCCGCAGGCTCTGTGCAGCACTGCTGCTTTGAAACTCTGCCACAGTGTTTCAAAGTGGCAGCACTGCATGGAGCCCAGCATCAGCAGGGCTGTCCCCAGCTGACTCTGGGCTTCAGCACTTTCCTCTTTGAAGTGTAGCAACAGCCCTGGTGCTGTTGCTACACTTTAAAGGCGGAGGTGCCTAATCGACTACTCAAATAGTCTATTAAAAAAATGCATCAACTATTCGATTAGCCAATTATCCGATACTTAACATTCTTAGCCCCCATCTGGCCTCAGCATCATAACTCCCTTGCTCCCTCGCTCCCTCACACACCAACCCTGAGCCCATCATGCACCTGAACCCCCTGCCCTGAGCCCCTCATATTCCTGCATCCCCAGACTCCTGCACCCTCACATCTCCAGCCCCCTGTCATAAGATTGACAGAAGGCCGTCTGAATATATACATAAAGCGGGATTTGACCAATTATGATGTAAACTTTGAAGAAATGTGCGAAAAGATGCAACAGTAGATGTCCCATTAAATAAAGTCTGTAAGTACAATGTTTCATTTTATGCTGCTATTAATCATGTCAAATATCAATAATATTAAGTTGTATATTTTCAGTCATGGAAATGAGCATTCTTATACAGCTCTTTGTTGACCACTTGTTCTGAATTTTGAGGTAGTATGGCTTTTTGGTTTGAAACATTGCTGACCCCTGCATTAGGCCTTCCAGAATGGCTACAGAAAAATGCCATGTTTTTGCCGGGTTCCCACTTTTTCTGGCCCAGGACTCCACAAAATCCTAATCTGACTCTGCAATGTCTGGTAAACTGTGTTTAAAGGCATGTTAGCTAACAAGAGATAATTAACATGTTTTTGAAACACCATTTATTTTTCCAGTTTAGACAACGCTTTCTGTTTAGGATGAGTAGTTTCCTAGGTGCCCAGCCGGTCTTGTTCCAGCTACTTGTTGTTTTTCCTGGAGGGTCTAGTAGGATAACAATATCAGCGAAGCTAAGTTTTTAAGAGGGGAATAAATTATTAGATTGTCTGAAACTGTTTTCTATTTCTTGATTTAAATATTTAATTTATCTACTGTACAGACAATTGTTAAAAGAGCTATGCTGCAGGTTCAAAACTCCTTTTCCTTTGATTATAGACTGAGTCTTCCCAATTCTCTGGCCAATGGATTTAAACATTGTCCTTGCTTTCTAAAAATATACTGAATTTGCAAATCATTACCAAATTCTTACATAGTTTCTGCTTTCTTGTTCAGTTAGACATTGTACTGTCAAATAGCTTAAGTGTATTGATGCAGTGAGCAGCTGCTTGTAGAATATGGATCTGCTCTTGACCTCTCATTTCTTTGTGCATTTTGTAAATTAAGGCATAACTGGAGGAAAAGGAGAGAACTGATTGGATGTGTTATATCTGCAGATGATTAACATGACTGTTGCAGCTTGCTTCCTTAGTGTTGGAGCATTCAACTGCAGAGTCCCTAGACAGCTTTGATTGTGGTAAAGAAAGCAAGAAGGAGTAACACATGATAGCCTTTTTAGTCTTAATGATATCTGATCTCCTTCATGCATACCTGTTCAGTGTTTTTTCTCGGAATCAAGACAATGAAGGTCTTTAATTTTATATTATGGAATCAGCAAGGCCTTAAATGACGGTGAAATGGGCTCCAGTGTAACAATCTCTGAAGAAATACGGCTTTCATGGTGAGTGCCTCAGACATGATGCTCAGAATTTATGCATCATCATAATGTGCTGTTTTAATAGCTATTTGCCAAGGAGAATAGTAGGATGTTACTGAGCTGATTACTAGTAAAAACAAAATAGACTAGAAGCTAGCGTTCAAATGCATAGTTACAAATGTAAATCTCAAGATAGTCTTCTATAGATATTAAAAATCCTTAAAAAATAAAACAATGTAAAACCAGCTTCCGAAAATGAGAATATTTTGCTTTGTACAAAGCAAGGTTGTTTGGCCATTAAACACATTGAAATACTATATCTTCGTGAGGTGGTGATTAAAGAGAATATACCACTGCTAAATGAAAAATAAACCAGGGCTGTTTTGCATCTTTAGCAAGATTTTTGGTACATGTTTATCTCAGTAGCTTTTGAAACAAACATACAATATAAACAATTTCCAGATCCCTTATACATCAAGGTTTAAAAATATTTATTGATAAAGAAGTGTAAAGCAAGCAAAATGGGTGCATGTTGGTGTTGAACTATTTTTGTCATTTCACTTAAAATTTTAAAGTAGGCCTGTTGTTGTGGCACATATTGTAAAAGTTCATGTGGAGAGTTAAGTCTCAAATGATTGTTTCATCCTATACTAATTGTCCTTTTATATATCTTTTTATTGTATAGATTTAAAAGCCCTTAATCTGTATATATACATAAACAAATAACTGTAATGAAGTTATCTTATAAAACGCTATTCAGAAATTCAGCAAGTCTGATAGCTACAGTATGTCTGCATATCATTCAGTCAGCAGATATTAATGTGCATTTGTGTATAGAATTCAGAATTTACTTCATAGCTGAATCTTCAGAGTATGCTATGCCAAAGATTGCATCCTCTCCTCATTAACATGAGGATTATTTAAAAGCTATTGTCCTCTAATTGTTTTTAAATAAAATAAACATATTTTGGAATGAGTTGTGAATATTGACTCTCAAAGGCCATCATTTTTACTCCTTTTTTGATATTATTTGAAATGGTAAAAATACTACATACAGTTCATACAGCTTGTTTTCTAAAATATGCCACTCCTGTTTTAGGAGCAAGCTGATGGTGATACAAGTCCACTGGTCTCTCTTACGCTGTAGTGTTCAGAAAAATTTCAAAAACATTTGCTAAAATGCAGAGATGGATGATTTGGGTTTGAGGGAATGGTTCTCTTAATGAGCCAGCATCTTAAAAAGCCCCCAGCCAAATAGCCTCTACAATTAAACTTATATGAATTTCAATGTAATATTATAGAGCATCTGTATGTATAGGGGAAAATGTGGAGCTGGAAAAAACTGGATCTCATGTGAATGAAGTGTTTTCAAAAAGTGAGTCTTCTAAGAAAACAAAATCCTCTGAACAGTATGTCAACCTCTTAAACCTTCTAGAAGCCGCTGTTTTTATTCACTCTTCAACTGAATGAATGCAAACCCTTTTCTAAAATGTGTGTTCATAAATCTTACCAAGCTAGACACTTGATTCATTCCTTTTTTAAACCAAGTATTGATTTTTTTATGGTCGCGCGCGCGCGTGTGTGTGTGTGTGTGTGTGTGTACGCGCGTACGCGCACGCAGAGAGAGAATATGCGAGTTTGGTACATGATCTTCAAGTCTTTTGTTAATTTAATCTCCTTTCTATTAGTAGTAATCCAAACAATTAAAATGTTTAGGGACAAGGATCAGTTGGCCACTGGAAGCAGTAATATAGGTTGATGTTTGATTAGTTGTTTTTGAAAATTAATTTAATTTAGCAATGTAAGAATAGAAATGCAGGCTTGTAATTGATACAAACGAATTGGGAGATGAAGTGGAATTTGGTTGTTACACAGCTTCATTCAACCAAATGCAACTGATGTACTCCACATTTATAATGGTGTAATTGAGGGCATATTTTGGCATTGTGCCTTTGAATGCACTTCTTTCTTAGTTATGATCAGTTATTTTCCGGGGTTTGTTAAAATTTTAAGAACAACTTTATTTTATCTTTTGGTTTGAGTGTTTAGTCTGTTCTATGTCCCCACCCATGGAACATTTCTTTGTAGATCTCCCCTCTCTAGTCAATTAGCTGATTAAATGCCATTTAACATCCCTAGTCTGCACTGTGTATGTGGACCTAAGACAGACTGTCATATTATTCAGTACCTGAATAATAATAATTTTTCACCTGAATGTCAGGAATGAAAGTACTTTTAAAAAAGTATTTTTCATACCTTTGAGTAAACTAGGAATCTACTTTGGAAATCCTAAATCACCTAGCCTACTGCAGTTGTTCTAGGAACTTCAAAATTACTTCCTTTGTGCCCACGAAAGCTCATGATATCATGTACATTTTTGTTAGTCTCTAAGGTGCTGCAGTAATCTATCATTTTTCTATATCGTTTAAATGGAATTTTAAAATATATCAGCCTCTTAGTATGCTTTGAAATTTTTTTGCCTCAGAATATAAAAGAGTCTCATGGCTGAAAACCTGTTAATGGAAGTACAGGCAGTCCCCGGGGTTACGTACAAGATAGGGACTGTAGGATTGTTCTTAAGTTGAATCTGTATGTAAGTCGGAACTGGCGTCAGCCGCTGCTGAAACTGATCAGTTTCAACCGCGGCTGAATCTGGACGCCAGTTCTGACTTACATACAGATTCAACTTAAGAAACCCAGGCGTCCCCAAGTCAGCTGCTGCTGAAACTGATCAGCGGCTGATTCCAGGAAGCCTGGGGCAGAGCAACTCTGCCTCGGGCTTCCTGTAGTCAGCTGCTGGTCAGTTTCAGCAGCAGCTGACTTGGGGACGCCTGGGGCAGAGCAGCTGGGGTGCTGCTGGGTTGCTCCAGTAGCGCGGCTCCTCGGCACTACTGGAGCAACCCAACAGCACCCCAGCTGCTCTGCCCCAGGCGTCCTGATTCAGCCGCTGCTGAAACTGACCAGCAGCGGCTGAATCAGGACACCTGGGGCAGAGCAGCTGGGGTGCTGCTGGGTTGGTCCGGAGCGGCGCTGCGGGACCAGCCCGGCAGCCCCCAGCTGCTCTACCCCAGGGGTAGGCAAGAAAAGCCTGGTCTGCTGGGGGGGGGGGCACTAACTGCCCCCCCCCCCCCAGCAGACCAGGGAGACGGGGGTGGCGGGACCGCCCAAGTCCTCCACGGCTTTGCTCCGTCTCCCTGGTCTGCTGACCTGGGAGACGCGGAGCAAAGCCGCAGAGCACGCGGGCAGCGGGACAGTCCAGGCGCGCCGCGGCTGTCCCACTGCTGGCGTGCTCCGAGGCTTTGTTCCCCATCTCCCTGGTCTACTGGTCAGACCAGGGAGACGGGGAGCAGCTTTTCTCGCCCCGGAGGACGGGGGCGGCGGACCGCGGCGCATCTGGGCGTCCCGCCGCTCCCGTCCTCAGGGGCGAGAAAAGCCCTGTTCGTAACTGCGGATCCGACATAAGTCGGATCCGCGTAACTCGGGGACTGCCTGTACTCCCACATTGTTTGCAGATTTTGCAGACAGTATTGCATTTTCTTGTGACTATACATCAAAATAAAAGCTTTTGAAGGTGACTGGCTACATAAGAATTTAATATATTACGTGTTTGTGATTTTGACTTTCTCATAGCACTACTTGACCAATTGTGAACACTTCAAAATTAGCTTTATTTTTAGAATACCATCATTAATGATGTGTCTAATTCACTGGTTCACATGCCATAGTAAGATGCTACATAGGTTGGTTTATCAGAATGAGAATCCTTTTAAACTACATTTAAAAAAAATTAAGGTAGTTTGAGTTTTAAATACAGTACTGTGCTGGATATTGATGTTTAGGACCTTTGGCCCAAGATGAAATAAGCAACAAAGGTTTTCTATTTAATCACAATATTTTTCTTCACCCCGCTAGGATATATTTACAAATGGTTTGAATAGGAGAAATAGTTTATAGCAAGAAATAAAGAAATAATGTTTATTGTGGCTTTCATTTGGAAGCATGTGGTCATGAAATTATTATTTTTCTGCAGCTCATCAATAGGTCACATCTTAAAGAGGAGCATAAAATGTTTAGCATATTCAAGTATTACTCTTAGGAATAGCTCATGTACAGTGTCTTCATCTTCAAGAGTTTTTAAAACATTGCTTTTAGAAGGAAATGTAGACTAACTTTTTTTAAATGAAGAGAATTAGACTACAGATTGAACCTCTCCAGACCAGCACCCTTGGGACCTGACCAGTGCTGAGCCAGAGAATTTTCCAAATCATGGGAGGTCAATATTGTCTAGCAGCATTACCAACCCTTCCACTACTCCCTGGGCTCTTAGAACACATTTAGGGGTAAATCAGAGCTAAACATCAGCAAACACTGAGAGCCAGAACTAGGGGCTATAAACAAACTTTATGGAACCACGAGAAACTTGGCCACACCCATAAGTGAACATTTGGCTTCCTAAAATCATGATGGACCACAGATTTTGCTGGACCAGAGTGTGCCAGATGAGAGAGGTTCAACCAATATTACTCAATATAATTTCAAGTGTTGTCTTCACTCTGGGGATTACTATTGATTTTGAGTCAAGAAATGTTTTAAAATGGTAATTGGAGTTCGATTATGAATTGTACAGAGAGGTTTCATAAGTTATTCTAAAAGTGTTCTCATCTTACATGTTTCTATAGCTGTTGAGAGGCAGTGTACAGCTTTGATTTTCTCCATCAGTGTAACCAATTATATTCATTTTGTTCAGGAATATGAAGAAAAAACTGGACAGTCTCACAAGCCACCCTCTCCTAAACAGAATGTGAGGAAAAATCTTGACTTTGAACCACTCTCCACTACAGCGCTTATTCTGGAAGACAGGCCGGCGTAAGTTATGCATCGAACCATAGTAGAGACCTCTTAGGCTTAAGGTAGCAAAGCCATTCTCTTGAATATTCATGTCCATATCTGTGGATATTCATTACTATAAAATACTTAAGCAGATGAGCTTAAATAGACTCTTCCAAACTACTGTGTAAACAAGTGGCATATTTTTAAGGCAAATTCATAAAATCTATTTCACTTCTACTTTCAACCTTTTTGGATAAAAGAAAATGAATTAATGACTGTCTGACACTAGCAGTGGTGCTGGTGGTAATTTGTTTAAATTGGCTTACAAACATGAATGACTATCTTATTTTTAAGGTAACCCAGGAATAAAAAATTAACAAAGCACTTGCTGAAGAATCTGAGTATAGCAAGGGTAGTGTGTCCCTGCCATAGCGGATGTCCAATTCTCATAAATAATGAAACAGTGTACGTTAAAATGCTCTTCGGTGGATTTAATGTCACAGTATGAAGGGTGTCAGACACTTGATATGTTGGCTTATTTTTCTCTCATTTTATGCAGAAGTATGCTTAGATAACCAAACCCATATCAAACTTCTTAGAAGGGACTGTATTGTGGTTTTTCTTTTTACTTCTACATATGCTTGGCTTTTTTGTAGAATTTACTCTGAACATCTGACTTTACTGCTTGCAGAGACAGATAAAAGACAACTAAAAACCATGTCAGGCTGAATTTTAAATAGTCTATTTAAAGTAGTTGTGTATGCAGCTTAAAGATAAGAGTATGTGAAAACAAAACCTGATGTTCAAATATTTAATATATTATTCTGTAAGTGTATTTCCACTGTTTAATGACAGTGAAAATAGATCATATAAAATTCTCAAATATATCCTGTTAGTTTATGAAGCTGTTTGGCTGGGCTAAAGCACATAGTATTAAGTACTAGGTGCATGTGTTCAATCCTAAAGTATGTTACATGTTGTTAAAGTGACCACTGCTATTTAGTGTTGGGGCAGGACTGTTTGTTGGATGAACACACAGTGGTAATGATGCCTCCAGATGCCTGATGGAGAGTTACAGGTTGAACCTCTCTAATCTGTCCCACTCTGAACTAGCAACATCCTTGGTCCAGCATGATTTTAGTTAGCTGGATGTCCATTTATCATGGGTAGCTGGATGTCCATTTATCATGGGTATGGCCAAGTTCCCCTCTCCATAAAGTTTTACAGCCACCAGTCCTGGCTTTCAGTGTTCTGTGCTGTTATTTAGCTCTAATTTACTCTTAAATGTCTACTAAGAGCCCAAAAGCTTCAGAGGGTAGCTGAGTTAGTCTGTACATGATAAACTTAAAAAACAACAAATACTCTGACTACCAGACTATTTGTTGTTTTAAGTTTTTACTAAGAGCCCAGTATGTAGTGGAAGTATTGGTAATGCTGTTTTATATATTGTTCTCTCCATGGTTTGGCAAATTCTCTGGTTCGGCACCTGCCAGATCCCAAGGGTGCCAGACTAGAGAGGCTCAACCTGTGCTATCAATCCAGACTAGGAATGTTAAAATGAGTTTAATTTACTAATTGAGAAGTTGATAGAATTTGTATCGACTATTCAATTAGTCGATGGGGGAAAGCAGCCTGATTCAGTCCTGGCTCGCACTGGGCCTGGAACCAATTCCTTCTCTGGTTCTGCAATTTAAGGAAGTAGGAGCCGGGGGCAGGCTGCTTGGCTCCGACTTCCTTTTAAATTTGTAGAGCCACAGTGGGGTTTGGTCTGGGACCTAGCACGAGCCAGGACTGAGCCAGGGCTGCCATGGACAGGGGCTGCTTCACAGCAGCAGTCTTTGTCTGTGGGGGGATCCCAGTGGGGAGCTGGGACACCCCTCATGGGCAGAGACTGCTTTGTGGCAGCCTCCCCTGGCCAACTCCCCCTTCCTACCTCCTGCGCTGATAGAGGCAGCAGTGCAGGAGGGAGGGCAGGTGACACCACAGAGACAGTGCTGTGGGGGGGAGACCGGCTTTTAAGCTTCCCCCCTGCCCCAACTCTGGCTCCTGCTACCCAAAGGCAACAAGGAGGGGAGGGGAGCGGGGAATGTGAGTTGTCTACTACTTGCTTACATCCCTAATCCAGACAGGACTTTCAGATCCATTCTTCTGGCCATTACATTTTCACCATCAGCAATTGTGGCCCAGGAGCGAGTGATACCCTTTGTGGAGCTACCTCCATACTCCTACAGCCCATCTTATTGTCCTTTTTGGGCACCTGAATATGACAGCTCTGTTCCATACCCAGTAATGGTTACCACCAGAGAACTGCAGATGCCACAGGATCAGTGGATGGAAGAGCATTGACCAGAACTGTTGGTGCTGCCAGAGCCACCACTGTTACTCTTCATTCTCTCCTGATGAAGAAATGTTGTCAGACTTTTCTTCACCCCCAGATAATTTTAAACAGTACCAGACCCTTCTTGGGAGACTCATAGGCTCTCTCCAGATTCCACTGAAGGAGTACTAGGATGCAACCCACACACTCTTGGACTAGGCTACGGTTCTTGCTGAAGTGACACCTCCAATTAGAGATGTGAAAAGCTAACTGGGAAGCGTCACCTTTAATGAGTGCTGCTTACCGGTTCTGGTTAACTGGGGGGGGGAGGGTTGGAGCCCCACAGGGCCCACCATGGAGATGAGCCTGTGTGGGGATATTCCAGCCCAGGTGCTCTTGCCGGGCTAGAGTGGTCCCTTCTGCCCCCTCTGCTTGCCCCCCTTAACCAGTTAAATAATATGCTTAACCATTTAACCAATGAAATGGGATTTAACATCCAACCCTCCATTAATGAGATGAGCCTGAAACCTGCCAGAGTGAACCTGTGCACTTCTGCCATTCTGCCACCTGTGCCCAGACCTCAAAAAGACCTGAGGAAATGCTACTTTATTCTCCCCAAGGAAGTGGAATTCTAGTTTTTGGAACCTAATCCTCCTTCCCCGGTGGTTCAGATGGTTACAGAAAGAATTCAGTTATACCAGTTCACTCTGCTCCAGACAAATGACTTGAGCTTTTTTGGAAGGAAGATGTTGTTTTCATCTAGTTTAGCATTCTGAATGGCAAATTACCATTTTTGTTGTCGTTCAAGTGTGACCTTTTGAATTACAACCTTTTGAAGCTATTGGCATTGATGAACAAACACCCTCAGGATTGTGGACTCCTGTTCTGGTTATCCTGGATGAGAGAAAACTAGTTAGAGGAATTTTCCTTCAGGCATCCCTTGACACGGTGTCACACGGCATGGCTACCTCTGTATTTATGAGAGACAGACTGTGTCTGTAAGGCTATTGGTTCCCCTGCGGGATCCAAGTCACCATGGAGGAACTTCTCTTTGGGGATAGCAACCAATGAATTGCTGCACACCCTCAGACTGATAAACTACATAATGTTCTCTGGATGTTTATAGCAAATACCTCAGGCCTTTTCCATTACAGCATCATCTGCTGCCTTCATTCTTCCTTCAACAGAGTAAATATGACACCCCCCCAAAAAAAATTAGAGAGTGCAGCGAGATAGGCACCCCCATGACCATCCTTCACTTTGCCACCTCTTAGAAAGCCATTTTTTGTGTCACACCTGAGAATTGATGACCAGTTTCCACATTGCCTTCTACCACCTGCTGCAGTGGCTGCCTGGCCCATTTTCTCCCAATGTGGTGCCCTATTATTGTGGACAGATGGGTCCTGGATATTATATCAAATGGTTACTGACTAGAATGGCTTTCTTCCCCTGAGAAGTTTCTGAAACAGGAGGTGGATTTTGGTCTTCACCTGGGGACAGTAGAGCCTGTGCTTCTCCCTTGTGTAAGGAAAGACTTTTTTTTTCCCCTTAAGAAACTTTTCCCATAATGACCTCTTTCTACTCAAGTTACTGGTTTATGGCCATCAATACAAAAGATTCATATTTTCTTTTGGATATTCAGCCTGCTGCTCTTCACAGTGGGTCCAGAGCACTTCCAATGCTGGGTGCTCCTCTTCAGTTTCTTGATGGCCCCAAGGGTGTATATGAAGTTCTTGCAGTGGTGGCTGCATATCAAGGAAGACTGATGTTTTCTTACCTGGGTGATTGGCTGGTCATGGATCAGTCATTTCAGGAGGTACAAGCAACAACTATCACTGCACTTTTCCCTGCTGTCATATGGAACTTCAGAGACTCTTGTTGCGTTTAGTTGGTATCCTCTAAGAAATAATCCGATTCAAGAAAATTGAGTTTTATTTTACTTTTTTTTTCTGGAAACTGGCAGCTGCTATCTCTATTTACTTCTATTTTTTGGATTTTCTGTTGATTTCTAGCATGTGATTGAAGGCGTAGTGGTTGAGAAAAGAGTTGTGGAATACATATTGGTTTCACCATTCTTGAAGCCCCGCACCTTAATGATCTTAGAGTTTCATAGAAGCCTGTTTGTAGCACTATAGGTAAGGTTGCATTCAGACAGTTACAATGGGTATTACATCCCAAGAATATTTATGCTAAAAGATTATAACTCATTCTTAGGCCACAGATAAAACTTTCTAGAAATGAAAGTTCTGGGAAAAAAATATTTAGGTAATTTAGGGGAGTTTGAAGGAAAACTCTTTTAAAAATGTGATCTTGCTGTTAATGTTGTCTTTGGATTCTTCTAGTTGTAATGCTCTCCGAAGGCACAAACCTCAATTTTAACACATTGTACATCTAATAATTTAAGCATAGGTTAAGGAAGATCCCACCCCAATTTCCAAAACAAAAAGTTTAAATGGGATTATTTGGCGCTTCATCAACCCCTGTGTTCTTATCATCCCTGATTTTTTCCCTTTCAACAGTTATGTAACACAGAACCTCAGCCTCACCTGTAAGAAACCAAGGCATTAAGATAACAGGAAGTGACCTACATCGAGTAACCTATTACCTTTATAGTTTAATATGTGGTTAAATATTTCATTGTTCCATAGGAACTCATCTTACCCATTCCTATAGCAACCCTGAGTCTTAACCACAAGACATATACCTAAGAATGCTTTTAGTTTATACATTACAAATGTAACAATTACGGAATTAATGACTTAAATGTTCAACTATACCTATGTTGATGTTGTAAGTCGATAGCGTGTCTTTAGCGTAAGAGGTGGTAAAAAATGTAGAGGTGAATTAGAGACGTAATATGGGTGAGGTAATATTGTCAGTGTTAACCAAATGTATAAATTGTAAAGGATACCATATATAAAATTTATTTGTCACTTCCTCTCTAGATAATGCTGCAGATGTATATTTTGCATAATGGTCATGTTAATTACTTCAGTAGCATTAACTGAAAGATAATAATGGTCTTTGTATGACAGTGTGCTTTTGTGTGGTGAGACTATAATCCAGGTTTTTAGCATTTGAACACCAAATGGTTGGCCTTGGATTCAGTGATTAGCTAGTAGTGGGAAGAGGAACAGAGGACCCGTGTCACTGGAGGAGTTAGGGATAGCACTTTGAAAGATCACTAAGAGCAGAGAAAAAATGAATTGGAATTGGGAGACATGACTGCACAGATAAAGGATGGATGTGTACTGAAGATGTGTGAAAGAAGAAACAAGATGGGTCAAATGAAAATTTTGCATCCTTGACAAGTAATTACAGAAAATACTGTTTCAGAATAGCAAACTTAATCAAACATAAACTGGATAAGCATCAGTATATTGTATTGATTTACAAAATTATTCAGTAGGCTCAACTGTGTTCATTAAAATGTGCTCAAATCACAAAACAAAACAAAATTACTGGGCATTTTTTCTGTGTAGGAGATTGACTATACACTGTCAATGTTCTTTCCTTCTCTTTTGTTATCCTTTGTGGAAAAATCTCCCACAAAAAAACTGATAAGTAGCAGTATCATGCTTCCTTCTTACTTTGCCCAGAGGTTTTAAAGTTATGCATGCCAAACTAAAATATTACATTTTTGATCAAGGAACCTCCCTGCAAAACCAGCAGAAGAAGCTCAGAAACATAGACAACAGTACGAAGAAATGGTGGTACAAGCAAAAAAAAGAGGTGATGGATTTACTTTTACATCAGGAAATGTAAAGGGATATTAAACGTAAAAATATACTTGCCTCAGTAACTACCCTTTAATATAAGGAACAGATTATCTGCCGTCTCTTATAGAAAACCCAGTCAAGGAAAACAGGCAAAGATGGTTTTAAATCAACCGTACATTACTTAGGTTCTAGTCACTTGGAAGGCTGATGAAGCACATGAGATAAATTAATGTAGCCTGTAGGCTGCTCTGATTTACAGTGACCTTAACTGGGCTACCTATGGCTTGTTCCACAGTGCAGCATCTCCAGTTGACTGTGGATATTACTATGAGACCAGTGGCTGGAAGGGGACCAGTATACAGTCTCTGCTCGGCTGGTGGATAATTCCCCTAGCTTGCTGTGATGTTTCTGCAGCCCCCTCAGTCTAGAGCAGGAATGGGCAAAAGACCGTCCGCGGGCCAGATCCAGCCCACAGATGCCTTACTGTTCCCATGCCCCTGGGCCATTCAGGGTGTCCTCTCCTGCCAGGGGCACACAGTGCTTAGAGTGAACTGCCAGCTGTTCAACTTGTGGTTCACTCTAAGCACCACATGCCCCTTGCAGGGCTGGGGCAAGGGAGCAAAAGACTTTGCTTATTCCCCTGCCTCCAGGGCCTGATTGACTTGGGGACAGGGAGAGCACGCAAAGGCTTTTCCCACCCTGCAGGGGGCACGTGGCACTTCAGAACAGCTGGCGGTGTTCTCTGGGAGGAGCAGGGACTTCACATGCTATCCCACCCCAAGGCCAATCAGGATCTGTGGGCAGGGGAGCACGGAAATGTCCTGTCCCTGCTCCTGAGCCTATTCCGGGATGGCCGAGGGCCACTTCAAAAATTTGTGAATTGGCCCTCCTCCTAAAATTGTTGCCCACCCTGGTCTAGAGGAATCCAGACACTTTTTCCTCAGTACGTTTATCCAAAACAAAAAACCAAAAACCCACACACCATAGAATCCTGCAGGTAAGAGCTAAATTATGTGGCAATTGCTAATCTCATAATTCCACAAACCTACTGAAAAATTACAATACTGAAACATCCCAGGGCTTAGATACTAAGGGAAATCTTAGGAAGAAGACTGCACTGATGATTTGTATTGCAATCTGTGTCCTTTTCACAGACCTGGGTACATGTGCATCAGGCTTTCCTAATGGTTTACATTATCTGCAGCTGTTGGGTAGTGGAAATGCCTCATCCTCTTCCTGCTGTGCTGTGAACTCAAGGTGGAGCTGGCACTGTGAATAGTGGATTGGCCCTGCTATATGCAGATTCCAGCTCTGACTGCCTACCACCATTTCCCAGTGCAGGGAAGCAGATCGTGTATGGTGACAATGAGCAGTCGGATAATGGGTCTCATGAGTATTTGCACTCATGTCCAAGTGCAGTCCTTGGAGATGAAAAGCTTCAGAGGGGTAGCCAAGTAAGTCTGTAACAGGAAAAACTTCAACAACAGATAGTATAGTAGCACCTAAAAGACTAACACAACATGTAGATGTTATCATGAGCTTTCGTGGGCACAACCCACTTCTTCAGATGACTGGAGTGTTGGAAGTCCAGATCTAAGAATACATTTATAATATTTATTTATAAAATGTATTTCTTTATTTATGAATTTATTCTTGGATCTGGACTTCCAACACTCTGGTCATCTGAAGAAGGGGGCTTTGCCCACGAAAGCTCATGATAACATCTACATGTTGTGTTAGTCTTTTAGGCGCTACTAGATTATTTGTTGTTTAAGATTTTCTTGGAGATAATGTCCCATCTGCTGGACAGCACGCCTAGGACCACATCTAGGCCAAGAATCTGCTTGCTGCCTGCTCTTAATCTTCTACTCTAAGTGTTTACTGTAGAGTTTTTGAGTGTCTTGTGTCTAGTAGTTAACCTAATCTTCTTTCCTTTGTCAGTGCTCATCATGCAGCATTATATCACTGTGTCCATTTCTCAGACAATAATACAAGGGAGTGTTGCTCCTCTCTTCTCTATACATGTGCCGTAAGCAGTTTTTGCCCCTTGAGCACAAATATGCCATCCAGGTTATCTTATCATTCAAGCACTCCTACACTGTAAAGAGCCAAATAAATGCATGTTTTTCACCCCCAGCTAAAGATTGAGGCATTTTTCTCTCTAGCCCTTCCAACTCCATTTCTTCTCTTCAGCCCTGATAATAAATGCATTACTTCTGAGGAAATTCTGCGCACACTATTTTTAAAATCTTCATGATTATGCATATATTATTTATCAAAACACAGTATGATCACTCCAATTTCAATTATTTGGTAATTTCTTTCAAAGTACAGGCAGTCAAACTGACCAGCGGCTGACTACAGGAAGCCCGAGGCAGAGTTGCTCTGCCCCAGGCTTCCTGGAATCAACCTCTGATCAGTTTCAACAGGCTGAATCTGGACGCCAGTTCCGACGTACACACAGATTCAACTTAAGAACCCCAGGCGTCCCCAAGTCAGCTGCTGCTGAAACTGATCAGCGGTTGATTCAAGGAAGCCCGGGGCAGAGCAACTCTGCCTCGGGCTTCCTGTAGTCTGCGCTGGTCAGTTTCAGCAGCGGCTGACTTGGGGACGCCTGGGGCAGAGCAGCTGGGGTGCTGCTGGGTTGCTCCAGTAGCGCCACTCCTCGGCGCTACTGGACCAATCCACCAGCACCCCAGCTGCTCTGCCCCAGGCGTCCTGATTCAGCCGCTGCTGAAACTGACCAGCAGCGGCTGAATCAGGACGCCTGGGGCAGAGCAGCTGGGGTGCTGCCGGGCTGGTCCAGTAGCGCCCAGAGCGGTGCTGCGGGACCAACCAGCAGCGCCCCAGCTGCTCTACCACAGGCGTCTCCCTGGTCTGCTGGAGACCAGCAGACCAGGGAGACGGGGAGCAAAGCGGAGCAAAGTTGCGGAGCATGCCGGCAGCGGGACAGCCGCGGTGCGTCTGGGCTGTCCGCTGCCCGCGTGCTCCGCGGCTTTGCTCCACGTCTCCCCAGACCAGGGAGACGGGGAGCAAAGCCGGGGAGCACGCGGGCAGCGGACAGCCCAGACGCGCCGCGGCTGTCCCGCTGCCGGCGTCCTCAGAGGCTGTCCCGCTGCCGGCGTGATCAGAGACAGGCAGCAAACCCTGTTCGTAACTCGTAACTCAGGGACTGCCTGTATGTCAGCAAGTAGGTCTTTAACAATACAAAGTCAAGAAGTGGATTTCTGATATAGATTCCTTAATAGACTTATTCACACAGAACTTTGAATAATAATTAATTTAAAATATGTTGCAGCCCGAAAACAGGGGGCTGCAGAAGCTTGGTGGAAGGCAGGTACACAGGTAGTTGGGTATGTGGGTTTATGTTCCCCAAGTAGGCTTCCAGAGACTCTGGCTCAGCCATTAGGACTCCTGAAGCCCATCTGGAGTCAGCCTGAAAGGAAGGCTGATTAGAACACCTGCCACCAGTTAAGGCCTATGGGCACACAATAAAAACCTTCCCTCTGGCAAGGTAGGGGGAGAAGAAAAGGGATGGACCAGAGGAGAGGCTAAGCAGAAGACAAACCTGGAAGGCAGCAAGCTTAAGAGGGCCTGTTCCCAGATGCCAGGGAGGAGGTACCCGGGGAGGGGCTGCTATTCAGTGGGGCAAGAGTCAAGTCTCACCCCCACTTGGGGCTACTGCATAGGGCCCTGGGCCAGAACCCAGAGCATGTGGGTGGTTCTGGGTTCCCCCCCAACCACCTCCTGGCTGGTGGGCTGCCAGCAAGGAAAGAAGGACCCTTAGACTATCGGAGGGCCTGACCTACAAACCCCTGATTGGCCGCTGATGAAAAGGGCTCTTGGAGCAGGGTACCCTTGCCTTTTCGGCAGTGGTAGGGACACTGTGAGCCTCTGACACATACGCAAAGGTCCCACCGAAAAATGCAGGACCTGGGGGCTTAGCCCAGTCTTGCCACAGCTACAATACAGAAAATATTTTCTGCACCCCTTAGAAACAGTGCAAAGGCTTGTGGAGGTCAGGGATAACAGAGGAACTGATGGAGAGGGAAGTAGTTTCTGGAAAAGAGCCTGGGAGTGAACTTAGAGGGTTGTTGGGTGTGGGAGTGAGAAGTAGGAACAGTTTTTTTTTTTTTTTTTTTTTTTTTTTTTTTTAAGGGGGGGAAGGGATTGTTAGGGAGCCTTCACTCACACTGATTCCCTAGTCTCTCATTCAGTCAGGCACATCTGTCCTGATACTGTGTGGCCCTTCACCTTTACTCCTGGTGGCCCTACATCCCCCACTCCCTTTCAGCCCCTGCCTCAGTACTGTCAGCCCATTAACTCCCATAGCATCTTTTCCCCTCACTAACTTTTCTGAACCCCAGATTGTGCCCTGGTCTGTCCATCCCCTCCCCCCATATCTCATGCATTGTGATTTAGCCCCATGGGTGGGCCTTGGTGAGAAATTCAAAGCCTCACCCCTTCTCCTCCCCTCTCTGTGTCTGGCTGAGCTAGCTGCCCTCTCTTCTGGCACTACAGTAGTCCTGGTGGGCAAAACTTGTTATTTAGTGCCATCCTGGCAGACTTTCTGTGGTGTACATGAATTCTGTACATGCACAGTGGCGCAGAATTCCCTCAGGTATAATGCATTGTTCTGCAAGGTGACTTCTTATCTGTTCTTTGAGACCTGGAATGGTAAAATGTGTAAGAAAACAATGAAACTGGGGGAAGATAAGAACTTGCTACTTTAATGTGTAATAGGAAAGTGATAACTAGTATAGATAGGATCACAGAACAATTATTTCAAAATAAACATTACAAGACCTAAGATATCATTTTGTGATTTCTGTTTAGGCAGTGCTCCTGCTATACTTAAAACAAAACAAAAAGCCAACAACTTTGAACTACTCAAGGTCATCATGTATATTTGATTCACAGTGGACAAATCCCAGTTATTTCCTATGTAGCAGTAGTGTCCTTTTGATATATTTATATAGAGATGGAACCTGTGCCCTAAGCACTTTACAGTCTATTAAAGGTTTCAGTCCAATAATAGTTTTATGTGCATAAAGAATGAAGGATCAAGATGCATTTAATGGCATATTGGTATATGGGAAGCGTTACATGATCAAGAGCATTAGGTATTAGTTTTGGTAAATGAAATAAATGGTAATGTTCCTTAAAGAAGATGCTACAGTGTCAGTCTTACAGACTGAAAGTTTCTAGTGAACCACAAAGTAAGTTCAGCATAGGATTCAGCAATAGGAAGATTTGTGTATGCCCTAACAATATGCCTAAATCATCTCCCTGGAAGACCACCTGTAGGAACAAGAGCACAATCAAATATATTATCTGTACAGTCCTTGCCTTTCAGATTACCAGTAAAAGCAGGTTTCTCTTATTCCACAGAGGCTATCAGGTGATAACTTTCAGTTGTTACCGAACTTGTTCAGATTTGAATTGGTAACTCAGAGGTTGAAAGACTCTATATTCCATTAATTTTCTCCTGTTTCAACCAGTTCATCCAATATAATACTAATGTGTAGTTCAGTTTTGAACTGTGTTCACACACAACATTATTGGTGTCATATAGAAAATTGTAAAATGTCCAGGATGCCCTTTGGAATTGCTTGAATAGGAGACTGTGATTTCAGGCATATACAGGTTAAAATGGTTCTAGCCATGATTGAAGTATTTAATGGCTCTTACCTTTTTAAGTATACCTTTAACTATATAATTTTCTTTTTTCAGAGCTTAAAGAAGCCCAGAGGCGAAAGAAGCAACTGGAAGAACGATGTAGACTAGAAGAAAGTATTGGCAATGCAGTTTTAATTTGGAACAATGAAATCTTACCCAACTGGGAAACTATGTAAGACACAGCATGTTTATATTGTGTTTAAAAGTAATTTTCTGTACCCTGAAAAGTTATGGTATTAGTCAAGATTACTTTATTTCAAATAAACAATTCCAGAAGCTGCATATTGCAGTCAAAGGTGACTTGCAAAAGGAATTGTCCTGTTTAAGAAGGCATTCAGGTGGGGCTGCCAAAGTGATGGAATTTTGTTAATTCCATTTGCTTGTTACATCTAATAGTTTCACAAATTAGACAATTAGACTGAACATAACTATGTGCATAACTTCCTATTACATAGAGCTATGTAGCCATCCATTTTCTGACTCTAAGGGTACGTCTAAACTACATGGCTCCGTTGGCGGAGCCATGTAGATTTGTTGTTTTGGCAAAGTCAAATGAAGCCGCGATTTAAATGATCGCGGCTTCATTTAAATTTACATGGCTGCCGCGCTGAGTCGACAAACAGCTGATCAGCTGTTTGTCCGCTCAGCGCGCTAGTCTGGACGCTCCCCTGCCGACATCAAAGCCCTTTGTCGGCAGCCCCGGTAAACCTCGTCCCACAAGGAATAACGGGGCTGCCGACAAAGGGCTTTGATGTCGGCAGGGGAGCGTCCAGACTAGCGCGCTGAGCGGACAAACAGCTGATCAGCTGTTTGTCGGCTCAGCGTGGCAGCCATGTAAATTTAAATGAAGCCGCGATCATTTAAATCGCGGCTTCATTTGACTTTGCCTATGTGTCTAATCTACATGCCTCTGACGACAGAGGCATGTAGTCTAGACACAGCCTAATTGTATATAGCAATATAATTTAAACTGCCTTGAGCGTGTTAATTTATGATCTCACTTGCATGTAGAATAAAATCCATGTTTCAGACATGTGCTTCATCACAATGACTACTTTTCCCTTACTGCTGTTAATGAAAAGTAGTGAGTTTCTGAAACTTCTTGTCCATTTCTTCAGACCTTTTTGGCATGTCGCATACAGCAGTGATGTTCAGAAATAATCTAAGATCAGGGAGTGGTTGGTGACTCGGACCTCTGCTAAAAAGATACTAGAAAACATAGCACTTAGACATCCATTTGTCAGGACCTGGTTCTTCTTGACTGCTTGGGGGTTTGATGGTGAATTCTCAGATGTCTGCACAAATATAACAATATTAAGCCTCTTACATTTATGGTGTGATACACTGTGTATGCCAAACAAGTAGGGGGGAAAAAGAGAAATAGGGAAAGCAGTAGTTAAAAAACAAACAAACAAACCCAAACCCCTCTTTTCACAGCTAACACTTTTAAAAAGATGTGTACAGGTAATTAACATGACTAAAAACAACAGCAGCTACATTCAACAGTTGACCTTTTTAAGGGTTTTAACTGTTTCATTTCCCTTTGACTGACAGTGATTCCTGAATGGAACTTTTACTCCTGGGGAAATTCTGGTACAACATTTTTTTTCTTGATCCTTTCCTCTCCCCTCCCCCTCTGTCTTTGTCTCATTGGCTCATACAGAGTGATAGACTGCTAGCAGTGTTCCAATCAAAAGCTTTAGTTTGAGGAAGAAGGTGGTAGTACAACAAAGTTCTAACTGTTATAGACAGTACACAAGCATGAATAAATGCTGCACAATCCTTGTTTGATTTCTGGGCGTGGCAGGGTGGGAGTTGGTCTATGGCAGGCTGATATACATGTAGACCTGAATTTTGCATCCGCCTTTAAAATACCTTCTCCTACCTATAGTTCAGTAGAATGTTTTATTTTAAACAGGTGCTGCTCTCGTAAAGTTCGAGAATTGTGGTGGCAGGGTATTCCTCCAAGTGTGAGGGGCAAAGTCTGGAGCTTGGCAATCGGCAACGAGTTAAATATCACTCATGGTGAGGCTGATTTGTATTCCCTCTGCATTTTGAGGCACTCAAATAAATAACCCATTAGCAGATATTTCCATTCAGTTAGAACATGTCAAAATTTGGGGAAATGACAAAGTCATGGTCAGTTGTACTTTGCTTTCATTAATGGATACCACGTGTTCTTTTCCACAGTGCATAAAATCTTCCTTTTGCTGAATGTAGTATTTAATTTTGAGGGTGTTCTAGGATTTTTTCTTCTGCTGCTGAGTCTGTGTCATAGTTCTGAAATATTGCTGTGGACTGCTTTGATGTCAAGTAAAAATGTTCAGCATTAACCCCATTTCAGTTTCAATAGAAAATGTGATATTTCATGTAATTACTGTGAATTATGTAGTGACTATGGATGTACACACACTAAGTTTCTCACTTCAGAATAAAGCAAGTGTGAGTGAAGGAGTAACTGATTTGGAAATTAAACCTGGTACGGAATTAGTCCTCTTTCCCACATGTTCTTTAGTGATAATAGCAGTAATACATTAATCTCCATTTCCTTGATTTTGTACTAAGTTGTTTTTTCAGTATTTTCTCCTACTGCCCCTAGGCTGAGATGTCATTTTTATACTATGTTACTCTGATGTTATATTTGATACATATTCAGTAGGGGATGTTTCCTTTTCCCCTTATTAGTATTTCCTCACCTTACTAATGGTGAAGTCTTTTTCCTATAGGTCAACATATCATTGATCTCAACTTATTCTCATATACGTCAATTCGTTACCATGGATGGGCATTTTGTGGTTGTCTATCACATTTGTTGTTCCTGTCCTAGCCAATTATTCAATCTCATCTTAACTGGTTATTTCAGGTTTTTCCAAGTAATGATGTACCTGCTAAGTTTGAGGGTATTCTTGGAAGCCCCTATGCCCACTGAAGGTTGTTTTCTAGTAGGGATGTTAAAATGTGCTTATTTTGGTAAATTGTAACTGTTGAATTTTTCTGCTGTTACACATTTACACACGGGGACAGGCAGAAGAGGTGGAGCCAGGCTGCTGCCTCTGTATGGGAGGCAGGTGAGAGGCAGTGCTTGTGGTGCTGCATGGAATAGTGAAAGTTAACTGATGAGCCCAGGCTCATCAGTTACCTGTTTACATGTGTACATTATCGCATCCTTATTATCTAGGTGAAATGTCCTGAATATATGAGCATTGACTTTGCTATCTAGATCAAAAGGTCCCAGGCACGTGAATGCTAGCTTTGCTTTAGGCCAACATATAAGATGTGGCCTGTAAGTCCCTTGTGTTACAACTGAACTGCCACTATAAACTTACTATAACCTCTTATAATAAAGCATATAATCAAAACCATAAAGAAATAATAAATCTATATCTCTATAGGCAAGCAAGTTAGGGCCTATAGGCTATAACTTACGTCAAAATTATATCCCAGTGAAACAAATCTTCCAGCTGTCTGTCTTACCTAAAATTCAATTAGTGTTTTGCTTTATTTCTTCTTACGAAGGGGATGGATTGTTAGCATGCTGACATGTACTCAGTAATTGAAAATAGATTTAAAATAGTACTTGTTTTTCAGAACTCTATGATATTTGCTTGGCTCGTGCCAAAGAGAGGTGGCGATCACTTAGCATAGGAGGCTCTGAAGGAGATTGTGAAGGTACATTTTATTTTGTAAAATATAATTCTGTGTTGTGTGGTAACTTCCTCTTCATTACAAAAGGAGGTAGTGGGTTAAAATAATTCCTAAATTTTAAAACTAAAATAATACAGATTAAAAAGCTAGAAGAAAATTCACTGTTTTAGGTGTGGGATAAATGGTTGGTTAAGCTGCACAAGTTTTTATAGGAAGTCTTAATTTCTTGCATGCTGTTATTGACATTATTTTCCTCTTTAAAGTATCTTTAAATTCAGTTGTCTGTAATTTAAAAAATGGTTTTGCAAAACCTCCTTTTACCAATAGCTGAAAGATTTTTAGGGGGTGTGTGTGTGAGAGAGAGAAAATAAATAAATATTTTAGGCTTGGTGTTGTAACACCTTAAGATGTTACTTTCACTTTCTCTGTTTGAGGATCTAAATTCTTTGAAACTTAAGTAGTAGCAAGTTACTTTCTTATTGGCTCACCCATGAGAGAGCTGCAAGCCTGTTGCTCAGACTCAGCATGTTGAGATTTTCCAGTTGGCTGGGTGCAAAGAAAGAGGAAAAAAAATCAGGGTCCTTGAAATAGGATATTTAATCTGCTAAAATGATCACCTCATTAAGGAGCGGTGCTGAGCAGAGATACAGGGATGGTATCAAATATGGTTTTTTAGCTTTCTTTACTATTCATTATTCAGAGTTGATATCAACATGTGGTTAATGTAAGTGTAAGATAGCAGCAACTTGCCTTCACTAAAAAAAAGGCAGCAGATAAACTTGATGATGATACTGAGGAGGACAGACAAAACCCGGATAGGAATGTTTGGACACTGGTTGGGGGAGGTCATGTTGTAGGTGCATGTTTTCTTTACTTAAAATTTAAGTTGCTGGAGGAATATTACAATACTATTTATCTGTAAGTATAAATAAAATGCCAAATTGAATGTACAAAATTGGACGTACAATTGGAGGATAAGGCACAACTGTGCATGTGTGTTAAACACAGTAATTTTATTTTGATTTATGCAGATGTTGGATTTTCTGCAGCAGACAGGGAAGCAAGTCTGGAATTAATAAAACTGGATATTTCTAGAACATTTCCTAATCTCTGTATTTTCCAGCAAGTAAGTTATTTTAGGTTTTAATCACACACTATTTTGCAGTGTACACTTGAATAGTAAATACATTTTTTTTAAAGTCTTCACTGAAATAAATGTATTGAGTTCCAAATGTTTGTAGAAAAAATCTGTAGTGCAAACTTGCATGTTGGTATTTAAATGCATCTATCTATCTAATCTATCTATCAGTAGTTTGTGGTAAAATTCATGTCTTGTGTTCCTCAGTGACAAATATAAAGGATTTCAGCAGAGCCTAAGACTGCTCATTTTTAATATATGGAAACTTGTAGCACTTCCCAGGACTTGAGATTAATTTATGGTATTTTTAATGAAAATCTTAATATGCTAAGGCTCTTCTTGCTATAGAGTTAAACTAACTTGATTGGTGTTTATCTTCCTTGTACTGAAAAAGCCATGGGAAGATGTTCCTTTGTGACATTACAATGATGCGTTCCATAGAAAAGTTGAATGAACTTAAAATTTTCAAAGCCTGTCTAGAGGATTTGGACACATCTTTTAATAAAATTAATGGAATATGTGTCTAAAGGTATGTCTACACATGCAAGAAAAATCTACAGCTGGCCCATGCCAGCTGCCTAGGTGTAATAGGGTTTGGGCATCTGGGCTGTTTCATTATTGTGTGAACTTCTGGGCACAGCCTGGAGTCCAGGCTGCAGGATCTTGCAAGCCCAGAAGTCTACGCAGGACTAAGCAGCCCCACAGCCTGAGCCCAGGTTAGCTAGTACAGGCCAGGCTTGGTTTTTCTTTGCTCTGTAGACATAACCTAAATCTTCTACACAGCTTTCATGCATTGTGAAATTGAATGATTCATTTTTAATTTTTCATTATAGGGAGGTCCTTACCATGACATGTTGCACAGTATTTTAGGAGCCTATACATGTTACAGACCCGATGTTGGCTATGTAAGTGAAGTTACGTGTTGTAATTATGTGGGAGCATTTCTAAAGTCATTTGCAAGACTGCTTAAAATGATTGTGAGGATTTGTGGGTTTTGCTGTGTATTTTCATTGTATTGTGGTATATTTTTATACAGAACATTATATTAAGGGATATGTGCACTGTTAAGTTTTGCTGTTACACTGCTAGATTTTAATGTTGTAATGAAGTAGAGATAAGACTTCAAAAAATTCTAGGGCACAAGTGTGCGCTGAATAAAAATTGAAATATAAGCCATCTGGTTAAGTCACTCCTTTGAACCACATACTGTGTTTCAGTGCACCTTATTGAGGTGACAGCTTGTTAAAAATACATCTGGTCTTCAAGATGGCCTCTGTGTTCACATTTCTAGGTTGTGTGCCCTGGTGCTGCAAAGCTTCTGGAACATTCTATTAAAGCAGTGCCCATTGGGGCTGCATAAGCTCCCTTGCATCACTGAACAGTCAGAGTGCAGGTTATAAAATGACTGCATGGCCCCAACTGTTTAATTCTTTTCTTTTTCCATGGCATTTAGTCTGGGTGTGCATTAGATATTTTTGGCTGGGTGGAAGTGGAGGAGGTGGCAATACCCAAACAATTTCTTTTTCCTCATTTGTCAGTTAGTATATTTTTGATGTTTCAGTAATTGTTTCTGTGGATTTTGGCTGATCTGGTTCCTGAGGAACTGGAGAAGAACATGATACACAGATAACATCATGTATATGGTATGGCTCATGCTCCTCTGTTCTTGGAGGCCTGTTCTAAGTATCTGCAAGATGTCCATTCCTCCAATCCTTTGCAGGGCCTTCATGTCTCATACCTACTTGGATTGGCAGTGCGGGGCCTCCAAGCTTTCCTCACTGAGAAGGCCTGGTCCATGAATCAAGCATCAGTTCTGTTGCGTATCTCTGAAAAGGGACAGCAGAGACAATTTTTTACTTCAGTGTCAGGCAAATCAGGATAAGATATATCAGTTGGACAGATCAGAAACTTAAAAAGGAGGAAATGTTAGGCAGCATAGTGTTCAAATACAACGTGCCTTAATCCATGCCAGCTGGGTGTAAATTCTTATGGGGGTGGACCTTGTTGGTGCATTACAAGTTCCCTAGTACACATTTAAAAACTACTGTTTGAAACAGGATTACATGAGTAGTATTAATATGTACTAGCAGGATCCACGTAGGCTAGTTAATGTGCAACATGCATTAAAATGTACAGCCCAGCTGTTGTGGATAAATGTAGACAAGCTTATAAGTATACTGGCTTTATATATGTTAGCAAAATTACCTCTAGCACTTCATGCTGCCAATAAATGAATGAAAAACCCACAAAGGGAAGAAGGTATGGAAATAGATGTTAAACTGGCCCTGGACTCAGGTAACATGCCACATCTGAAGCATGTTAACAACCCAGCATCCTGCAAGTGGACCATGCACAGGCTATCTCAGAAGGAGAGAGAACTCACTGGTGCATCATACAATATAATTGCGAAGAGGCAACATTCCTGCAAAAATAGGTTATTCACCAGTAACTATCTTCTTTTTTTAGGTTCAGGGCATGTCATTCATAGCTGCAGTATTGATCTTGAATTTGGATACTGCAGATGCCTTCATTGCTTTTTCTAATCTTTTGAATAAACCGTGTCAGATGGCATTTTTTCGAGTGGACCATGGCCTTGTAAGTATACAGGAAACTCTAATCCCTTTGTGTTTATAATGAAGATCTGATCTGGTCAAGAACAAGACAGCACTTCAGAGAGAGTTCATAGTTTGGAATTAGAAGTTCTATAACATCTAATTTTAAAGCCACATTAAAAAATAAAATGTACTGAAAGGGGAAACTGAATGAAATTCTCTAGCTGCCCAGTACTGTGCAATATTCAGAGATTATTATGAGCATGATTATTCTAGGTGCATTGATTTAATGCATCTATTGTAGGTGGGAGCCCAGACCAATTTAACAGCCTTACAAAAATGGATTGGAAGGCACTTCTTATCCCATGGTAATAGTTTGCTAAAAATAAACTGTTGATGCTTTACAGTGAGAAGCAGGTTTCCCATTTCTCTTTCTCATAGTTTTGCTGTGGCAGCTGGCTAAGGGAATTAGGCAATCAATTCCTTATTTCCTAAGGTTCCTTTGAAATTGCCAGTTAGCATGTACAACACACTATGTGGGGAAAATAACAAAATCCTAAAACTTCATTCTCCTTGCAGTTGCTCTTACTGATCTGCTGTAGCTTTTCTCGTGAGCTGGGCATCTGGCCAACATTACAACCACTGCTTTCCGGTTGCCCAGCTCTGAAGGCAGTTCACAAGTAAGGATGGCAATACTGTGACCCTCCCAAAATAGTTTTGTGACCCCCCCCTCCCACCTCCCCCCTCACACACACAACTCCCTTTTGGGTCAGAACCACGAATTTGAGAAGTGCTGGTTTCCTGTCTGAAATCTGTATAGTATAGGGTAAAAGCACACACAAGGCCAGATGTCATGGGAGTGTTCCATGACGTGTTTTGCATGGCTGTGAATTTGGTAGAGCCCTAGGTACAATGAGCTGATACTACGCTTCTTCCAAGGTAAATGAGATTCATTGATACAAGAGAAATTCAATAAATCTTGATTGACAAAATGAGAACTCAACATATGTACTACAAGCCGTCCTTGCTTTAAGTCCAAGATACGTTCCAAAAAACTTGGACTTACAGCAAACGGATGTATATTGGGGTGACTTATAGCGGATTTCCCATTTCTCTTTCTGTATCCCTATATTCACACATTCTTCCATATAGTTTAGAAAACCTGAAATGTTCAGTTTATGGCCATAGCACTATTAGTACTAGGGAGGTTACGTATCATGTAATTGAATAGCTGTGTTACCACATGAAATTTTAGCAGTTACACGACTATTCAATAGTCCCTTGGCATGGGGCCAGCAGCCAATGCCCTCCTGGCCTCACTCCCAAGGAGTCCCCTGCCACCCTGCACTGCTGCATCTCTATCAGAGACAGCAGTGCTAGGTGGCAGGCAGGTGCCATTCCCCGAGGGGAGCCAGTTTGAAAAACAGTTTCTTGCACTAATTGGCTTCTGCCTGCTGCCCTGCGCTGCTGCCTCTGATACAGTAGCAGCGTGGGATGGGAGCAGCCCCTGTCTACAGGGGGCTTGAGCTCCATGTGGACAGGGACTGCTCTATGGGATGCTGGAGCAGCCTCTGTCTTCAGGGAACTCAGGCCCCGCCGCATGGGTAGGCCTTGCTGCTGCAAAGCAGCCTTTCTCCACAGCGAGCCCGGGCTGCCACAGATGGAGACTGCTTCTTGACATCCTCCCCTCCCCCCGCTGCACTGTTGCTTCATAGAGGCAGCAGCATGTGTGTGGGACAAACGGCACCACGGAGCTGGTACTGGGGAAACTGGCTCTCTCCAGCACCGGCTCCTTCCTTCCTCCCTGCTTCTGTAGGCGGTAGCAAGGGTGGGGGTAGGTGGGTCCGTGAGCCAGCATGTGCGGGGATGCTGCTTGGAAGCTGGCTCCCTGTGTATATTGACTCCAGCCGCGCACCCCTCTCCCCCATGCTGCTGCTTTTCTATCAGAAGTGGCAGCACAGGGGTGGATCTGGTCCTCACGGGCTCTGACTCTGGCTCCTGCTTCTCCCCCCTTACTGCCTCTGCCTCAGCAAGGGCGGGGGGGGGGGGGAGAGGGATGTGTGTGTAGTTGACAAGATCAACCGATAAGCCTAAACTTATCAGTTAATTGTGTAGTTATCTTCATGTTGACATCCCCAATTAATATTTCTAGTAGTTCAATTGCTTTTTTTGTAGCTTGTTGAATAATTGCTTTTTTGAATCTTATTACTTGATGAGTCTGTTTACGTATTCATTTCAGGGCTTCATTTTATTCTGGTTTATAAATAATTATACATCCAAGCTGTGTTTTTGAAACATGCCATAAAACTATAATGTGACATACAATTTAAAAACACCTACCAATTAATCCTCAGAATCAAGATAAAATAGCCTTCTACTATTTCAATTTTAGTATGGCTGTCTAATGAATAGAGCACCAACTTTTTCAGACCATTGTGTTTTACGTTAAATGCAATATCTGGAATGCTGTGCGATTGAAAGGGTTAGTATGCACTGGCTTTAACATCTAAACATTGAGAGAGTATAGAAGCTAGGACTGGACAATGCATTACATAACCTCCATGTAGATTTTTTTTTAACATTGCAGTATAGGTAGGACCCTACCAAATTCCCATTTCGCTTTGGTCAATTTCATGTTCACAAGGTCTTAAAATGAGTAAATTTCAAATGTTTACATCTGACATCTTGGTGGTGTAACAGTTGGGGGTCTGCATCCAAAGGGGAATTGAAAGGGGTCCCAAAGCTCTTGTATGTTGCTCCTGAAACAGTGGGGGCTGCAGGGTCAACATACTCATATCTGTGCTGTCTTCAGAGCCCACCTCCTGCAGCTGAAAGAGGTTCTTGGAGATGAAAGTAGATCTGATCTTCCCAGTGCTGCTGGGCGCACTCCAATTAGGGGATCCCAGATGCTAGTCTGGGCCTGTAGTGTGTTAATGCATGGGCCTGTGCCCAGGGGCCCTGGCCAACTTGAAAATAGGGGCCCTAGCAGGAGCCACAGGTTGGAAGCTCCAAAGCCTAGCATGTGCTATGGAGGATGAAGACCAGAGATTGGGCATCCTGAGCCCCAGGTGGAGCCATGGCAGTGGAGAGCAGCCCCAAGCCTGGGTGGGAGACATGGCAGAGGAGGCAGAAGCCTGGAGTCTGAGGCTAGGACGAGACTGCAGCGTTTTTGCAGAAAAAGCTATGCAAAATGTGCTCCAAATTTTGTGTAGCTTTTTCCATTCTTTCTCCTCTCCCCCCTCCTCCCCGGAAGAGGCTGGCCCTCTCTAGACGGAGCCAAATGACGGAAAAGCCTCCTCTTTCAGCAGAGCCCTTATGCCTTGTGAAACAAGATATACAGAGCTCCCTGAAAGAGCATGTTAGCTCTTCCACACAAAAAAAAAAAAAAGGCGAAGAGCAAACGCGTTGCTTGGATGCGGAGGGGTTTTTGCAGGTTACTGGAGGTATCCTGCAAAAACCCTGTAGTCTAGATATAGCCTGAGGCAGGAGTGGTGGGGATGCAGAAGCCCTAAGTCCCAGCTGGAGCCACACAGGGTGGCAGCCTCCACCTCAAGTCCCTGAGCCTGGGCAGAAGCTGCAGTGTGTGGAAGCCCAAAGGTCCTGGCTGGAGCCTGGGTGCACCCAGCTCTGGCAGGAGCTGCTGGGATTGGGAGAGGGACAACAGTACCCTGAGCTCTGCAGGAGCTGTGCAGGGGGGTGGCAGTCCACAGCCCAGGTCGCTGAGCCTGGGTGGGAGTCACAGGGGTAAGCAGATTTCACTGAAAGGGCTTATTTCTGAGTCCATGACATGTTTTTCATGGCTGTGAAATTGGGGGGCGGGGGGAGGGGGGAGAGAGAGAGCGCTCGCTCGCTCGCAGCCAGCTACAGGAATACCTGGACAGTTTTCCTCTCGTTAGGGAATTCCTTGCATTCTAGTTCTGATTTGCAGGTTCACTATATAGATTTTCCTCAATGACACATTGAATGCAGTGTTTTTACACAATTATTGTATAATTATTCTGTGCCATGCAATCACTGTGCTCTTTGGCTCAGTTTTCTAGCTGTTTCAACTGACTGGAGTGTTAGGCAAACAGAAAAGCACCATAATGTATATGGGCAAGGGTGGGGTGTATTAAAAAGTGAAGAAAATGGGTCTGTCAAATAGTTCAAGGGGACTTAAAGAACAAACAAACATGGACTCACTTCCATTCTTCCATCTGTCCACTTAATTCATACCAGCAGGACTCTTGTTCTCACCAAAACGGTTGTATTTGTATTGAGAGAATTTCAGCCTTTCCTTCCCATTTTAGTTTTGGTGCATATTCTAACCAAAAATACATTAATCGTGGTGGGGAAAACCTGGCTGAGCCAGTAGGCTTGAGAGAAGGCACAATGAGGAAAGAACAAGAGAAGAGCAATTTTTTTAAACTCGTTAACAGTTATCTTTTAATCACACATTTCACTGTCATTTCTGTCCTTCTCTTAAAGACCTAGTAGGGCATTGCACTAGGAGTGAAACCTGATTTCTCTTCTCATCTGTGATATTGATTTGTAGAGTGGCCTTCAGTTTTTTTTGTTTCCCCTCCTATAAAATGCAAACAAGGCTTACTGTGAATGCTATGAGTGAAAGCTGTAAGAGTATAACTTAGCATTATTTACTCTCTAGTAAGGTTTAAAAGCTTCTTAGCTTCCCACCTGAACTTATTGGATGCAATTCATTCAGTCTAAGATAATTATTATTGTGACTTAAGGGTGCTTTCTGTTTATACAGTAACTAGCAGATTTACCGACGATGGCGTTGCTCCAGTACTTTAGGGCAGGAGGTTGGCAGTGTGTGTGTGGGGATGCAAGACTCAAAGTTGGGGGGTGAGGAGGGGCTCAGGGCAGGGGGGGGTCCCATCTAGCATGGGCCTTCCCCCTTCCAATTTGCCCTCTGGCCACCATGGTGCGCCTGCCCCACCTCCCCAGCACTGTAAACCCTTTAGGAGGAATTCTTGAACAAATGGACTTGCAGACAGACACTCGGTCTAAAATATAGATGTAGATGTCTTTCTATGTCTGACATAGATAATCTTCCATTACATTCAAGTGCAATAGCTAGTAAATTGTTTATTTCCCCTGCTGGCATTTTCCTTCCCAAAAGGAAACTGGCCAAAATCCAAAACAATTATTTCTTCCATTGAATTGCTTTTAGGAGGATATACAGAAAGGAACTATAAACATTTGCCTGCATGCTTTATGGTGTATCATTCATATTGTTTTATGCGTGTTTCAAGAAGCAGTCCTGAAATTAAGATCCTTAGAACTTCATTAGAAAATAAAGGTCAAATGATACCTAATGATTTTTCTTTTTCCCCAGATGTTGACCTATTTTGCAGCATTTGAGGTATTCTTTGAAGAAAATCTGCCAAAGTTATTTGCTCACTTCAAAAAAAATAATTTGACTCCTGACATCTATCTTATTGATTGGTAAGACTGTTGAAGTACTGTATTGTTATATACTGTTAACATCGTATACGTGTTTATATAATAGATAACAATTAACAACATTGGTAAGGGTTAGTCAGCATTTCTGTTTAAGTACTTTGATTTCAACAGAAAACTTTGTTTCAAAACTGTCCACTGTTAAAATCTAGTTTTTAATGTTAAAATTGAAACACTCTTGCCCACACTGTAAGTAGAAGCATATTTCTGTGAGCAGTTTATGAAGTTCATCTAAGCTTTTTATAATACTCATATCTGAGTTGCATTGATGCATCAGTGTAATTTCATGGAACAGCTGCGCGTCAGAGTTTGCGCCACATATCTACTGCACAGTTGAATGCACATTCTAGGAAAATCCGGGAGATATGCATATAGAACAATGAGTAGGTGCGGCATGCGGTTTTCTGCACCAAACGGGAAGAAAGGAGAACCAGAAAAACAGGTTGCACAGACCTGGTGTTTTTGTGCAATGTATCAATGGTTACAAGAGGACAAATGGGCTGTCTTAGGCCTGTGTCTAGTTGGGTCAATTATCATTAGTTTGCAGAATAATTAACCCAGTATTAACTGTAGTGTGTGTATGAACACAAATAATATTTAGACTGAACTCTGCCAGTAGTTGGTACAGACAAGTTAAAAGTAGACATATAGAAGGGACACATTTTGGCTAGGAAAGAATAGAAGAGTATCTCTTGATTTCTGGCAGTTGAAAGTTTTTTCGAAATGTGAAATTGCCTTCAGTTAGTCCTTATTCTGAGTTAGTGCCTTTTGACTGGAAATGGACTGCAAACCTGGAACCCCTTCGAATTTCGGGGTGAAGATAGGAGTTGGATTTGAATCTCTGAATATGAGGCTGCACTTCGTAGCATTTTGGTAGCATGTTGACTTCAGAACAGCAGGTTTAGGTTTGGATGGAGCTGAAATTTCATTAATGGCCACAACTATATTAGCATTCAAATATGGTCAAATTACATAGAGACATTTCTGCCAATGGTTGATCCTGTTTTATATTTCAGCCTTAACGATAGATTCCTTTCAGTTGGTTTCTTGTGCACTGTTAACCCAGGGTGACATAGCTTTCAGTTGGTTTCTTGTGCGTTCCGCCGCTCTGCTCTGCTCTGCTCCCCCTCCCCCTGGTCTGCAGACGGGGGGGGGGGGGGGGGGAGCAGAGCGGAGTGCGCGGCCAGCTGACAGCCCAGACGCGTCTGGGCTGTCAGCTGGCCGCGCGTTCCGCCGCCGCTTTGCTTCCTCTCCCTGGTCTGCTCGAGACCAGGCAGAGGAAGTGCCCCGTTCGTAACTGCGGATCCGACATAAGTCGGATCCGCGTAACTCGGGGACTGCCTGTAGTCAATGGAATTTCCATTGACTACTCGATTACTTGATAAGGGGGGAAACTGCACAGCTGCAACAGAGTTAGTTCTTGGCCCCGGGAGCTAACCCCACTGTGGCTCTGCCTTTTTAATGTATTAAGAGCTGCCAAGCTTTTAATACATTTAAAAAGCAGAGGCCAGCATCTGGGATAGGGTGCAAGCTGGGAATCAGATGATTTCCCCGCTAAACCTCTGCCTCCCCTATCCTCCGAGCACCAACCCCTACTCCTCCCTCTCTTTCCCCCCTCCCCCTGTTTCTGCACCTCTCTCTCTCTCTCTCTCTCTCTCTCTCTCTCTCTCTCTCTCTCAGGCAGCAAGGTGGGAAAGCAACTAGTCAATTTACTGTTCGACTATCCGATAACCATATGCTTATCAGGTAGTTGATTGGTTGCTTTCACTCCCACCCGTTCCTGCATCCATGTGCCCCTACAACCTCAAGCTGTGCACTCTTTACCATTAACCCTTCATTGTGCCCTCTCTGTCCCTAACTTCTGCACAGTGCCCCCTTCACCCCAATCCCTGCACTTTCCTCCCAGCTGTGCTCCAACCCTCCTGCACTTCTAGCATGCTGTGCCGCACTGCTCCTCCCCCCCTTGCCCAGAGGCCAGCAACACCTGTACTCAGTTGCCCCTCACCCTCTGGCTATGTCACCCTGGGTATTGGCATTGCCTGACTTACCTCTAGTCACACATGGAAAGGGTTCAAAAGACATCCCAAGGTAGCTGTGAAGATCTCCTTGCCAGACTAGGTCACATGGGGCCACCTTGACTAAAGGTATTCCCCCAGTTGCCTCTTGTGCATGCCCAGCTTTGCACAAACATTCACTTGTGTGTACGTTCATCACCTTCTGTCTCTTGTGCCTGCCAGCAGCAGTGTTTAGATGTGCTCATCCACACAAGGTAGTGGTGCGTGCATCCCTGCAGTACTAATCACAAGTGTGCAAGAATGGCACGTGCTGGGACCTGTACACGGAAAGCTGCTCATTATTCATCTCTATAAACATTCTGGGTGCTTAGCAGGCGATAAAATATGTGCTCCCTGCTGCAAAGAGCTGAAAGTTTAGTTAAAATTAAACTATGAAGGATTGGGATGGACACTTGTATGTGGGGAGATGTAGGGCAGCTGTCTGCCATGCCGCCCTACTATGTGGCGCCTGCTGGACCTGGAACTGGGGCTGCAGTGAGGCTGCCGTAGTAAAGACAGCCTCACTGTGGCCCCTACTCCAGCTGCAGCACCCCTGCCACATGGCCCACCAATGGGGCAGCCCTGACCACCAGAGCAGCACCCTTCCATGTGGTCTGGGCCACCAAAGCAGCCAGCCCAACATGCAGCTCCGAGCAGCCACGTAGTCCTGGTTGCCAGAGCCGTCAGCCAGCCACCGCGCAGTCCTGGCCGTAGCTCCAAACCTAAAGGGCAGAGCCCTGTCACATGGCCTGGGCTGCTGGAGCAGCTGCAGCACACAGAGCAGCTGCCCACCATGCAGCCCACTCCAGGAGCAGCTGCCCCCTCCTCCTCCTCCTACTGAGCCCACCACCAGCAGCTTACCTTCCAGGAAGGTGATTACTACTGCACGGCTCTGCTCAGGAGGTGGGTGAACTTCAAATTCCTTGTGTGCCTGAGCCAGGCACACACCCTAGAGGGAACTTAGCCTGTAGGCCCTTGGAGGCTAGTGGGGATGTGGTTCGGTAACCAAGAACAGGTTCTCTCTTATACTTTTCTTTCTGTAGCCTCTTGTCTGGCACATTGTCTGTTCATGCAGTTTGAAACGTCCCATCTTTTGCCTATGATTGACACATTTGTCTCTCCTTTCATATATCCTATGCTGTGGATCTTGCTATCTCTTTAAACTCAGGGTAACCTGAATTCCAGAATTCTCCCCAGTTCCATTTTCTGTGTCACTGTTGAATACAACTGTTTTCCTGGTCAATCAGACCTGGGGTTAACCTTCGGTGCCTCTTTCTTCCATGGGCATGTCCAAATTGTGCAGTTTCTTCCTGCAGGACATAAGTAAGAGTCAATCTAAGCTAGGTCACGTAACTAAAGCTGTTGTTGAAGCCTCCATCTGCTATCATGACTAGAACTGCTTCCTCTTTAGCCACCTAAACACCTATGATGCCCCATTCAGGCCCTATTCAAAATACAGCCTCTGTCTAAAGTAATCCTCTTGGCCCATCTGTTTGTCCTTTTTCAAACCTACCAACTGCTTCCTCTTCTCCGTTGCATTAGTTCATGCTTCTTGTGATCACCCTCAAGATGAAACACTGTGCCCTTACCTTCTTTTCTGGTAATGAGATCTTTTCCGCCCTTGTGTTCCATCAGTTGTGTCGATCACATTGCGCAGCATGCCTGCAGTCAAACATCATCTTCCTCTGAGTTGGATATCAAAACCATACTACTCTCTTTACTCAAATCCCACCTGAAGACCTATTTCTTCCAAGGCAACTGGTACAAACTACATAAGCTCCCTATTTCATTACTGCTCATATGTTGAGAGGAGCAGAGTCAAACATTGGGAAATACATGGCATAAGATCCCTGGAATTAAAGCTGAAAATTAGCGTGGGAAAAGACAAAAGGAGTTGGGCAGGGGAATGCAGTGGAGAAAACTTGTGAGGCATGTCTAATGGCACTTGGGCAGTTTTGTATATTGAATCTCCCCCTCTCCCCTACACACCCTCTTTTTACGGATTGTATGTCCATTAGGAAAGGAAACAGGCTCTTCCTATAGGTATGTAGTATATTTGAATAGTGCTGCAATCTAAATGATACTTTCTGTGAAAGAGTAAAATAAAAATATAAATGAACTTTCCAGTACCTGATCATTTACAAACTGTAACTGTTATTTAACACTGTGTACCTTTGTGCTGCTGCTTAATTTTTTTCTTAAACCATAAGCCTAATTTTTTTTCCTTTTTTTTCAGGATATTCACATTGTACAGCAAGTCTTTGCCACTAGACCTTGCATGTCGGGTCTGGGATGTGTTCTGCCGTGATGGAGAGGAGTTCCTATTCCGTACAGCCTTGGGAATATTAAGACTTTTTGAAGATATTTTGACCAAAATGGACTTTATTCACATAGCCCAGTTTTTAACAAAGTTACCAGAGGACTTGCCTTCAGAAGAATTCTTCACATCTATTACTGCAATTCAGATGCAAAGTAGAAACAAAAAGTGGGCTCAGGTAACTATCTCGAAATAAGCTATGCAATTTGCATAGCTCAAATTATGACACTTGTTTTCAGCTGTAGGCGCACCTTTATTCAGTGCATTCAATCCCCCCCCTTGTGGTTGATTTTTTGAATACACTTTAAATGTACATAGCTTTCAATAAACTGCTTCAGCAGATAGAAGTTATTCCACAGCATATAGGGTTTGTGAGCGAATGCATCTCAAATATCACTTCAGCCTCCTGATGTAATTTAAGCTATGAAAAGCTCCTGAAAGCTTTGTCACTCTTAAACTCCATATCATTGAATTCGGCAAGGACAAATTTCATGCTGATGGTAATATGCTTCTCTTCAAGTGCTTGCTCATTTTAATTCTAGTGTGTGTTCACTGCATGCATTTAGCTTAATTAGTAGTTTAGGAAAGGGGAAGGTCTTTTCCACCTCTATTTTCTGTTCCCCCATGGAACTTGGGAGTGCCTCAATCTGAAGGCTTCAAACCCTGAAAATCTTGCCACAGGCCCATGCCAATGAGTGACCCCTATGAGTCTTGTCTCAAGTGTCAGGGGGATGTGCACAATTGGCAAAGGATTCAGTCCCAGAATGAAAAAAAACTTTTGTTTGAAGCAGGTCCTCATGGAAACAGCACTGAGAGTGCAGCCTGATATAGGGAACTCCCCATATCGATCTCTTTGCCACTTGAAGCAACAGAAGATGCTAGCAGTTCTCCTTTCAGGACCACAGCCAGGGCTCCCTTATGAACGTGTCCCTGCTATCGTAATCGGATCATCTGCTATATATGTTCCTGCCATTTGCACTCTTACACAAGGCCCTGCTCAAGATCTGCAGGAACAAAGCAATGATCATACTAGTAGCACCAGTGTGGCCAAACAGCACTGTACACCATGCTCATAGAGCTGTTAGCGGACGCCCCAGTTATGTTGCCACTGTTCCTGGACCTGATCCCCCAGACCCATAGTCATCTTTTCATGCAGACCTCCAGCCTCTCCATCTCATTGCCTAGAAGCTTCATGACTAATCCCCAGGGAGCTCAATGCTTGGTGTCAGTCAGAGAAGTGTTGCTCTATAGCCGGAACCTTCACCAGGGTCACCTATTCAGCCCATTGGAAAAGATTTGCCATCTTGTGCTTCCGGGGGAGACGGCCACTGCAGGCCCCCATTCCTCATTCTGGAGTATGTTACACCTCAAGCACCAGGGTCCAGCTGCTTTTTCCATTAAGGTGCACCTGGAAGCTATCTGCATTTAACCTATGAGTGGCTGAGTGCTCCATCTCTGCCAAGTGCATGGTTGGCTGCTTCTTCAAGGGCTTTGAGAATCTATACCCACAGGTTCAGCAGCTGATCCCTGCATGGGATCTTAACCTGGTTCTCTCCAAACTGATGGGGCCTCCCTTTGAATTAACAACAACTTGCTTGCTCCTATATCTGTCATAAAAGGTCACTTTTCTCTTTGCCATTACCTTGGGAATGAGGGTCTTGGACTCAATGCATTACTCTTGGACTGTCCATGCATGGTTTTCTTCAAGGACAAGGTACAGCTTAGATCTTACCCGGCTTTCCATCTAAAAGTTGTGTTCCTATTTCACTCCAATCAGGACATCCTTCTGTCTGCATTTTACCCCAAACCTCCTGTGAGCAGCCATGAGCAGTGTCTCCACACTCTGAATGTTTGACAGGCACTCACCTTTTACATCGAACTCATGAAATTTTTCCAGGAATTGAACTAGTTGTTTATGGCAGTGGCAGACTAAATGAAGATTCTTTTGGTCACATTGCAGAGGATCCCATAATGGATCACCACCTGCATATGCGCCTGCTTTGAATTAGCCAGTGTTCGGGCCCTGGCTCTCATGGCTTATTCTACCAGGGCTGATGCGTTTATACCATTGCTGGCCCAGAGTCCAGTTCAAGAGATGTGCAGATTGGCAACATGGTCCCTTGTTACACACTGGGGATGTTAAATTTCGATTAGTCGATAAGAACTTTAGCATTCTGCCTTTGAAATGCACATGAGTTGTACATTTCAAAGCTAGCACACCACGTACAGCCTGGGGCCAGCGGGGAGTCCTGCTGACCCCAGGGTCTATGTGGGTGCTTCCCCTTTGAAATGTACGAGAGTCCCCAGCGAGGACTGCCCACTAGTCCCAGACTCCGTGCAGCATTTCAACTTTGAAATGTAGTAGAGCCCCAGTGGGGACTCTTGTTCATTTCAAAGTTGGCCATTGCTGCGCCCCTGCTCCCTACCACAGAAATGGAGCTTTGTGATAGAGGCAGCATGGTGAGAGGGAGCAACTAGTGTGTTGACTATCTGATTAGCTTTTGTTTATCAGATAGTTGAGTAATCGTTTACATCCCTAGTACACACCTTTGCTGCTCACAATGCCATTATCCAGCACACAAGAAATAGAGCAGTGCTCCAGTTGGTTGTATCATAGATCTGACCCTACCCCCAAAGTAAGTCTTGATAGTCACCTAACTGGAATTGACATGAGCAAGTACTTGAAGAAGAAAAAAATGTTTACTCACCTTCTCGTTACTGTTGTTCTTTGAGATTTGTGGCACGTGTCCATTCCAGACCGTCCCCCCCCCACCTTCCCCTATGTCAGTGGTCCCCAACCACTTGGAGCTGCTGGGTGCCAGGAAGCGGGGCCGCTCACACACTGAGGGGCGGGGCCGCACATGCGCCACATGCCTGGGGGTGGGGTCCCCCATGAGCCATGTGCTTGGGGCCAGCAACCCTATGCGCCGTGGGCGGGGGCCCCTGTGCACCACGCAGCCGGGGGCGGGCACACACAAATTCCCCGGCAGGTGCCATGGCACCTGCGGGCACTGTGTTGAAGACCATTGCCCTGTGTCAGAGTAGCTGGCAAGAAGGAACTGAGGAAGTACTTGGTCGGTAGGATCATATATTGAGCCCCATCAAGGAACTACTTCAGGGGCTTCCATAACCAATCCGATGGGTGGTGCTAGAAGAAAAACTTAGACACTGCATGCAGTGCTAACACACCTAACTGGAATCAACATGAACGTGTTGAAAAACAAAGTGAGTAACCATTTTTGAACTGTGTGTCACAGGGCTATAGATTACATTAAAAGACAGAAAATTGAGGAATACTTGAAAAACTCTAAATGTAAACTGAATGAATAGAAACAGAAATGAGAGGCTAAAACATCAGGGCCATCAACAACTGTAAAGAAATAAGGCCCTGAGACTCGATTATTCTGTTAATTTAATTTTATGATGATTGACACTATGCCATGATCAGTCATGTTTGGTAGGCTTCAAACTTGCTTAAAAATGTTAAATCTATCAATAAAACATTGTGTTCGATTGATAACTAAAGTTCTGCATATCATATTAATTGTGGTACAGCAATTTGCATGAGTCTTTTTAAAATCAGATTATTTTGTTGTTTTATCACTGAAAACCAGGATCCCTGGTCAGAAACACAGCCAAATACTGGTCAAATATGGCAAAGCAAGTTTGGCTTTCTGTTCTCTGCAGAGAAAGAAGCTACTTACCAGTAACTTTCTTTCTTTCTTTCGAGTGCTGAAGTGAAAAAATGTAGAGACCACCTTAGCTAACCCCTAGAGCAAACTACAAATAATTGTATAATTCAGCAAATGTTTGTTTTAAGTGTCTAGGCTAACAGGCATAAAAACGTTAAGTGCTTTGATTTAGACAAATGGTACGGAACTGTTTAGCTTGAGATCTCCATTTGAAACCCAGTACAGGCAGTCCCCGGGTTACGTACAAGATAGGGACTGTAGGTTTGTTCTTAAGTTGAATCTGTATGTAAGTCGGAACTGGCGTCAGCCGCTGCTGAAACTGATCAGTTTCAACCGCGGCTGAATCTGGATGCCAGTTCTGACTTACATACAGATTCAACTTAAGAAACCCAGGCGTCCCCAAGTCAGCTGCTGCTGAAACTGATCAGCGGCTGATTCCAGGAAGCCTGGGGCAGAGCAACTCTGCCTCGGGCTTCCTGTAGTCAGCCGCTGGACAGTTTCAGCAGCAGCTGACTTGGGGACTCCTGGGGCAGAGCAGCTGGGGTGCTGCTGGGGTGCTCCAGTAGCGCGGCTCCTCGGCGCTACTGGAGCAACCCAGCAGCAACCCAGCTGCTCTGTCCCAGGCGTCCTGATTCACCCGCTGGGGGCATGCTCCAAGGCTGGAGGTGGCGGCTTTGCTCGGGTGTCCCTAGTCTGCTGGGGGGGTCCAGTGGCTTTGCTGGACCCCCCCAGCAGACCAGGGGAACAGGAGCAAAGCTGCCCAGGCGGCGGGAGTCCCGCTGCCTGGGCGGCTTTGCTCGGGGCAAACAAGCAAAGCCGCCCAGGCAGCGGGACTCCCGCCGCCTGGGCGGCTTTGCTTGGGTGTCCCTGGTCTGCCTGGGGGGGGGGGGTCCAGCGGCTTTGCTGGACCCCCCCAACAGACCAGGGAGACCGGGAGTAGCTTTTCTCGCCCCGGAGGACACGGGTGGCGACCCGCCGCCCGTGAGCTCCGGGGCGAGAAAAGCCCCGTTTGTAAGTGCGGATCCGACATAAGTCGGATCCGCGTAAGTCGGGGACTGCCTGTACCTCAATTCTTCTGATAGTTATTGCTATCACGGTCACATTCATAATGTAACATTTATTCACTACAGTCTCAGCAATTAAAATCAGTTTTTTTCATAGGCAGAAGAATATGTTCAATGATAGGCATGGCAGAGTGGAGAACCTTAACCCTTAGGCTTTGTGGTGCATGTGGTCCTTCCCAACTTAGATTTTTGTTTCTTGTCAAAAGGACAGGTAAGTGACAGAGTGCCCCAAAAATCTTGTAATATTAGCTATATTTTAGCACTCCCATTAAATGCAAGGATTCTTTCAAAGTTGGAAACTTTTTGAAAATCATTTCTATACATATTCTTGGTTTGAGGTAACTGAACATGCAATAGGTTGCTGGTGCTCTGTAACCAAACGTGTGAAAGTATATTTTTAATTTCATTGAGTCTTTCCCAATTCCCTTTTTGGAATATCTAGGTACTGGCTGCACTGCAAAAAGACAACCGGGAAGTGGAAAGAGGAAGCCCTTCACTCAAACGCTGAAACTGTAGTTGCCTCAAATTGACACCCAAGGGAAAAGAATCCAAAGTGACAGATGTTTGTCAAGCTGAACTCAGTACACAGATTGCAAATAAGTGTGTTTTGAGTTTTGTTCAGTACTGGAATTGGCCTTAAACAACTTTTTAAGTAATGAAACCGAGGCGTAACCTTAAAACACTTACTAGAATGACTGTTTGTTTGGTGTGGACATCATTATACATTCTGCACTTTTAATGAAGATAATGAAACCAGGCAATTTTAAGTTTGTCTTTTTTATTTCAGTATATAAGTATTTTTAAATACTGGTAATTGGTAACAGTGTGGGTTGCTTTGAAACCTACTCCCCAGTTTGATTCTTAACCACAAGAATACACATGCATAAAAGTAGGTGGATTTGAAGATCCTGTTCTGTAACTGGTGCTGGAGTTTATAGTTAGGTGAAGTGAGGACCAGTTCTTTAGAAATGTCTCCTATTTTTAAAAGCCGTAAGCCTCATTTACCAAAGAAATTAAAATATTACTACATTCCATCCCATTAACTGCAAACAAAGACCAAACAAAAACACCATGATAAGTAGAAAATACATTTAAAAACTAAGGAAGAAGAGTCAGGCTACCAGAAGAGCAGCAGAGTCAATTTTCAACCTGCCTTGCAATGGTGTTTCCCAATGTGGATGCATTGGGAAAGTGCCACATTAATCCCACTGGATAATAAGCTTTCCAAGGTTAGTGCTATTACTATAGAATTTTTTCCCATTGGAGCACACTCATGCTCCTGTTGAACAGAGGTAAGATGCTAGTAAATGATCATTACCAAGTGAAGTTGGCTGGGGAAAGTGTGTATGGGGGGTGGGGGGGAAAGTAATTCACTAAAGGGACAAGTAAAATTCATTCATTGAGCTAGGGTTGTTGTGTTTTTGTTTTTTTTAAATAATGGTGTTTTAAGACCAGCCTATGCCACATGATACTACACTTGAGCAAGTTACGCAGATGGCAAACTGCAGATTATTTCCATTATTCAGCTAAAATTTTTCTCTGCCTTCATCAGCTGAATATTAGGGTACGTCTAGACTACATGCCTCTGTCGCCAGAGGTATGTAGATTAGGCTACCAGACATAGGAAAATGAAGCGGCGATTTAAATAATCGCCGCTTCATTTAAATTTACATGGCTGCCGCGCTGAGCCGACAAACAGCTGATCAGCTGTTTGTCGGCTCAGCGCGATAGTCTGGACGCGCGGGTGTCGACATCAAAGGTATTTGTCGACCACCCAGGTATACCTCATCCCAGGAGGCATACCTGGGTGGTCGACAAATACCTTTGATGTCGACACCCGCGCGTCCAGACTATCGCGCTGAGCCGACAAACAGCTGATCAGCTGTTTGTCGGCTCAGCGCGGCAGCCATGTAAATTTAAATGAAGCGGCGATTATTTAAATCGCCACTTCATTTTCCTATGTCTGGTAGCCTAATCTACATGCCTCTGGCGACAGAGGCATGTAGTCTAGACGTACCCCTGGATAGTAAATCGTGTCTGTGAGTTTACATTGTACACTATACAAAAAGCTATGTGGCATAGAATGCTTTATAAATAATATGAATTTCAACACTGAAAAGGGAAAATAACTGAAGCAATATGTATTCGATAGCTGTAAATGGGAATTTCTGAATCCTCTCTAGCTTTATTTAGGTTCACTATCACTCTTTAGTCTGTCTTTATGCTGTCTGCTCTGATGTTGTCTGAAAAAAGCAAAGGTGAGAAAACAACTGGATTAAAAGTGGAAGTATACTTACACACTCTTGAATTCCAATGGTGTATAGTGTATAACGTAAAATGACTAAAGGATACATGCAAAATACTACCCATTAGTACAGTAATATATTTTCTTTGAGTGGTATTTTGTCTGTAATCTTTTAAAAAGACTAAAATGCAACCATTTTTTCCAAATAAGTGCTTCAGGACTCTATCATGTCAGAGTATGTAATACAAATGCAGCTTGCAAATCTGTTACCTCTTTGGCCTCTCTTCCCCTTTCTCACTTCATATATCTACCATATTTAGCTACTTAGCTTATTTTTTTGTGCTGGCTATTAATTTCTTCAGTAACTAGCAGCATAGTAAAATTCTTGTTAAAGTAAAATATCCAGGCATCAGGGTGGCATTATTTCCATTTTCACGGCAAAAATTGCTAAGCTTTGGTCCCTTCATTGAGTGGTACTGACATTGTAGATGCAATGAAGTGCAATAGAAAGTTGGAAGGTCAGTACCTTTTGATCTACATTATCTTTTTAATATCACAAATATGCCTTCTAGTTAAGGTGTATTGAGGCCTAAAATCCAGAACATTTGCACTATACTTGTATGTACTATACATTACATATTTATGTAGATCAACTTTATCTCCAGTATACATCCAGGTAGATCAGTGGTGGGCAACCTGCAGTCCATCAGGGTTCTATGTATAGCCCACGAGACAGTTTGTTTACTCTTGCCCAGGCACAGGCTTGCCAGATTCTGCTGGTTTTCATCCATGTAGTTTTTTGCCTACTGGTAATACAAAAGTGACACACACGGGCATGTGAAGTGAGGTGCATGCTGATTGCACGCAGCATTGTGAGAGCTGTGAGCTTCCTCCGCATCCAGCAAAAGTGCTGCTCTGGCTTAGTCAGCACACCCGCAAATTCTAGGTACGCAAGCATTTAGCAAAACTACCCTGTCCTGAAAGACTACCTTGATTATGACAATCTTGCAGCCCACTGAGATGGAGGGTCACTCATGCAGCCCACTCACTAGCCCCAGTTGCCCCTCACTGAGTTAGATGTAGCTGGCTTTGAAATTGTAAATTAATCGTCATTGCAACTTAATTTGTAGGTCCTTTTAACCAAGTATCCAGAACGTGGTTCACCTTCCTTATTGGAATGCATTGTTTAGTCACAGGATATTTAACAGCCATCCCCAATCTGGTCTCCTTTTGCTCCCCATCTAACAAAAATGACTAATGTTAATACTGTAAATGGACTTGGTTGTGAAAAAGGCCTGCTGCTACACGTGTGCACTGTTTGTTACTTGCAGATGAAATTGTTCTGATTTTTTTCGTTCTTAGATGTATATATTTTCTAATTGATTTCTTTGTGTATGTAAAGATATGTTCTTTAATGGAGAAAAGCAATACAATAAGGGGCTTTGCACAGTTTTAAAAAGAAAACCTGTATCTGGGAAAAATTTTCACTTGCCTAAAGATGCAGTTGTTTCAACTTTTCAGTATACTTGATTTGAAAATATGCTTGAATTTTGATAAGGCTGTTGAGATGTGTAATAATGGAATAGGATTATTTGCCACTATAGCTTTTTAAGTTTGACAGCATACCAAATCTCTTAATTAAGAGAGGTTTTCGTAATTACATTCAGGGAATTGCATACCAAATTTTGTCAACTTGACTTTATTGTTCAGGTATTCAAGGATATGTGTACCATGATGCATTGAGTCCCCTTATTTCAGCATGTTACCATCAAAACAGAAGCTGTTCTTTTCTCCCATGGGTTTAAAAAAATGAAAATGCTGCAATAATTTAGAAGTCTGCAACTTCCACATTACATGTGGCAACTAAGAGAAACTAGGAAGACTGCAACCAGGCTTAATATTTTGTGCAACCTGCACTTTACAGTAAAACAAATTACTTCAATCAGTAATAGTCAAAATGTATTATTTAATAAAGAATTTCATTTTGAAAGGTACTTTATAATGGCTTCTATTTTTGAATGTTTTAAATACTAGAACAATATGTAAAGAACTATTGATACACTCCCTCTATATGTTTGTTTTTATGTATGGGTATTACATTTTTTTGTTCAGGTAAGTGTATCACACTGGAACTTTTTTGAACTGTAAATATGGTTTTATTAAATAAAGTCATGTACATTTATCTAGTTCATGTGGAGTCAATTACAGTGAAATCCGGGCCAAAATTCCTGAGTTTATATGCAATACCCAGCCTGTTGACAAGGAATCATTTCCTTCTCATGACTCCATACACTGAATGAAACAGGAACCCCAATTTTGCATATACTACAATTTCATAATGTATTTTTAAACAGTGTTTATTTTTCCTTCCCTCTTCATACTGATATAATCCCAGTCTGCTGGAAAATATTTAGAATAAAATTTTCCCTTTTTTCAACTAGCATATTCTATCATGTTTAACAGTTCCAGTATAGTGCCCTATTGAATAAAAACAGCTATAGTGGGTCAAACCCAAAGCTCAGTATCCTGTTTTCTGTCAGTGGCCAATGCCAGGTGCCCCACAGGGAATCAACAGAACAGGTAATTCCCAGCTTCTGACAAACAGAGGCTAGGGACACCATTCCTGCCCATCCTGGCTAATAGCCTGTCCTCCATGAATTTATCTAGTTCCTTTTTTAACATTGTTAAAGTCCTGGTCTTCATTTCCTCTGGCAAGGAGTTCCAAAGGTTGATGGAGCATTGTGTGAAGAAATACGGTCTTTTGTTTGCTTAAATCTGCTACCTAGTTATTGTGTTATAGAAACAAGTAAAAAATGTTTCTTTATTCACTTTCTCCACACTAGTCATAATTTTATAGATGCCTATCATATTCCCCATTAGTCATCTTTCAAGATGAAAACTCCCAGATTTATTAATATCTCCTCAGATGGTAGGAGTTCCCTACCTCTAAGAAAGGATTAAATCAGGTTGGCAACCTTTTCAAACCAAATGGTCAACAAAAAGCCATATAAGAATGCCCATTTGTATGATGGAAAATATACAACAAATTAATGCCGTAAATTAAACATTGTACTCAGATGTTATTTAATGGGCCTTCTGCTGCTGCATCTTTTCACACATTTCTTTGAAGGTCAAATCCAACTTCAGGCTCTCTTTTGTCAATATTATGGCAGGGGGCTGGGGATGTGGGGGAAAGGAGTCTGGGTTGGGGTTTGAGGGGCTCAAGGCAGGGGATTTGGGTGTATGATGGACTCGGCATGAAGTTGGGGTGTGTGGCATGCAGGAGTGTTATGATAGGGGACTGAGTATGTGGCAGTATGAGGGGCTCAGTGCAGGGGGTTCAGGTGTACGATAGGCTCAAGGTGTATGGGGTGCAGGAGTGCTATGATGCTGCAGCCAGATGGGTGCTGGGCCCCATTTGGGGGCTTGTTGGCCAGGCTTCATTTATAAATAAAGTAAAATATTATGTCCAACACAAAGGGCTCGTCTACACTGGCCCCTTTTCCGGAAGGGGCATGTTAATTTCAACTATCGTAGTAGGGAAATCCGCGGGCGGCATTTAAATAAAAATGTCCCCCGCGGCATTTAAATAAAAATGTCTGCCGCTTTTTTCCGGCTTTTCCAAAAGCCGGAAAAAAGCGGCGGACATTTTTATTTAAATGCCGCGGGGGATATTTAAATCCCCCGCGGATTTCCCTACTACGATAGTTGAAATTAACATGCCCCTTCCGGAAAAGGGGCCAGTGTAGATGTAGCCAAAAGGTTTCAACACTGTCTTTATTTATGGCGGGTGGGGGGAACCTTTTTTGGGTCGGGGCCACACCAGTGAGAAGCAAAAAAACCCCAATAAAATGCCTCCCTGATGTGGCCCCCAACTGAAACTGAAACACCTCACTCTCCTGGTGCTCCAGTGGCGGGGGAGGCAGGGAGGACTAAGGTTCAAGGCTTCAGGCCAGATTTACTCGAGGTTCCAGGGTTAGACTTTGTGGGCCTTCTAGGCTCTGGGGTAGGGCCAAAAATGAGGGGTTAAAGGTTCAGGATAGGGCTGACAGTGAGTGGGATGAAGGTGCAGGATCTGGGCAGAGGATGGAGTGTAGGAGGGGTGAGGTCTAGGTAGAAGGTAAGGTGCAGGAGCTGGCCCGGATGGGTGAGTGAGGGGGTGGGGTCTGGGCATGAGGGAGTGCGGGGCACTTGTTTTCATGCCACGTCCCAGGCACAATGTAACATGGCCTCCTGCTGCTCCAATTTGCCAGAAGGATGTCTCCAGGACAGATTTGCAGGGGAAGAAAAGGCAGCGCATGGAGCCATTTTTTTACTCAGCCTGTTCGCTGCATGCTGTGGGAAGGAAAATGGCACAGTACACAGATCTGGCAGGGAAGCTTGGGGTTTTCTCCCCTGCCTCTCCCTGCAGGAAGCCAGCACTGGTGCACCAATCTTGGCGGGGTGTAAGGCTGTAGTGCCAGTGCAAGGGAAGTGGCGGGGGACGGGAGGGATCACTGAGTTGCGGCTCCAGAAGATCCATATCTGGCTCCCTAGTGACCCATAGAGTGCTGACGCCAGCATTAAAGGGCCCATGGATCTGGTGAGTCTCATGTTACACATTGTAATCAATTTCCTCACGAGGGCAGGCTTTAGAAGCCCAGAGTGGTAATTGTTTGTCTTCCAACATTGGTACACAATGGCTACGTCTAGACTGGCATGATTTTCTGGAAATGCTTTTAACGGAAAAGTTTTCTGTTAAAAGCATTTTCAGAAAAGAGCGTCTAGATTGGCACGGACACTTTTCCGCAAAAGCACTTTTTGTGGAAAAGCGTCCGTGCCAATGTAGACGTGCTTTCGCACAAAAAAGCCCCAATTGCCATTTTCGCGATCGGGGCTTTTTTTGAGGAAAACAAATCTCAGCTGTCTGCACTGGCCCTTTCGTGCAAAAGTTTTGCGCAAGTCTAGACACAGCCAATAAGAAAAGAAATTCCCAAGGAGGCAGTATAAGCTTTTGTTTTTAACAACTGCAGAGTGCACTTACTCCCTAAATTCTTAATCTGACAAACCCTAACCCATTGGAGCTTCTGAGTAATCCCAGCCTTTTCCCCCCCTGCATACTAGCCTCTTCTCCCTTGGCCAAATGTACCTGACAGTGAAAAATGTTGCTGCTTAATAGTCCTTAAAGAAAATTATTTGTGACGCTTTTCTTTACTTAGAGTTCAGGCAAAAGAAACAATGTGTAAGATGACTATTTAAAGGAAATCCAGCCACCCTTGTAGGGCTTGGAATATACTCCAGAAAGTAGGAATATTGTCTCTCTGGAGTAGCAGGAGAGTAAGTACAACTTCATAAATTCTATAGTGGAGAGAAAACTGGAACTTGATCATCATACAGAGGCTGAAGTAAGAGTGTAACAGAAATACAGTGTTCCCTGTAAGCTATGGGCTTGTGTGACTACTTAGGAGAAATTCAAAACCTCCTAGCTGATTAGCAATACACCTGTAATTAGGTTTTGTGTTTTTGTTAGTGGTGCTGTACAATTTATTCTGCACATGGATGGAAAAGATTAGAGGGAACATTGATTACGGGGAGTCCATTTCTTATGTCTTCATTTTTACTAGAACTGTTGAGTTAGAAACTAAATGGCTGCTTGACTGCACAACAGAACATCTCTCTTCACTTACAATTTTAGCTGGTGAAGAGCTAATCTATTTGGCTGAGTTATACATTCACCTTGTAACAGCCCCATCTAGGTTGTATTTCCTTAATTTATTGATAAGGTCATGCAGGATTGTATCAATGCTTTACTAAAGTTCAGGTATATCATGTTCTCTGCTTCCCCCTTATCCGCAAGAATTGTTATCCTATCAAAGAAAGATGGCTGTTATCTATCACCTTAACTTCCAGATGTTCACAGATGAATTCCTTAATTATTTACTCCATTATCTTTCCTGGCACAAGAAGTTAAGCTGACTGGTCTGCAGTTTCCTGGGTGGTTCTCATTTCCCTTTTTAAAGATAGGTACTATATTTGCCCCTTTCCAGTCTTCTAGAATTTTTTGACTTCCATGACTTTTCAAAGATGATAGCTAAGGGCTCATATCTCCTCTTGGATTATCTCTGAACACCTTAAATAAGTTTTTCATATTAGGCTACTGGAGCATAAAAACTTAAATATGCAGCTCTAACATAAGGGGGTGTATATAACTGATAAGAAAGTAAATCTTAATCTAAAGCAAAATAACCAGATTAAGCACTTTAACTTAATGTTAGTTTACCAAATGTAACTTTTAAAGTAATGTCTTTGTGGCAAGGATGGGGAACTTTTTGGTGGTTAGGGGCCACTGATCCACAGAAAAAAATCAGTCAAGGGCCACACAACTGAGAGGCAGCAACCCTCTCCTACCCCCCCCCCCAAAAAAAAATTAACTAAGGATGTTAAGCAGCAGTAACTGAGTAATCGTGTAGTGGTCAATAAGGGAGGCACGCAGGAGGAGCTACTCTCGCTGCAGCTCTTCAGTTTCAATGTAGTAAGATCTGGGCATGCAGACAGCCCAGCTTCTACTACATTTAAATTGCAGAGCTGGAGTGGGGGTAGCTCCTGGACCCAGCATGAGCTAGGACTGAACAGGACTTGCTCGCTCCCATCTTGTGCCAGGTCCAGCAGCCCCTGTCCATGGAGAGTCCCAGGAAGCCTCAGCAGCTCCTGTCCACAGGGGTTCCAACTCCCCACTGGGACACCCTGCGGACAAGGGCTGCTTAAGTAGTCGACTCAACTATCCAATAAACCTAAGCTTATCGGTAAATGACTAATGGACTACTCTTCTATATTCCTACCCTGAACCCTCACTGATATGGCCCTCAACTGAGAGACCTCATTCCCCTGCTGCTCCAGCCCCATGGGGCGGGAGGGGAGTAGGCAAGAAAAAGGGCAGAGAGGACCAAGGTTCAGGGCTCCCCTGGCCAGATTAACTCTGAGATCTCAGGGTTGGTAGATTTTGTAACCCCTCCCTAAGATCTGGGATGAGGCCAAAACTTAGGAGTTAAGGTTGCCAGTGAGTGGCACAGGGATGGGGATACAGGAGGGGGTGAGTGTTTGGGAGTCTGACTAGGAGGGAGGCTGTAGGGGTGGCCTTGTGGGTAGAATGTCTGGCCAGGAGGGAAGGAATAGTGCAGGAGCTGGCTAGGAGTACAGGGTCTTGGGGGGAGGGGTACATGAGGGAAATGGGGATGCAGGGGTCTGGGCATCAGCAATATGGGGGCTTTGTGCTCCCTACCACTCCTGGGCGCTGGTCCCATTGGCCATGATTCTACCTAATGGGAGTAGTGGGGAAAGCCTCTAGACAGTGCATCTGTGTGCTGGTGTTCCCCTAGCTGGAGGGGGCTGGGGTGAGAGGGAGCAGCAGCACATAGAGCCACTTACTCCTCCCATGAGCTGGATCCAGCCGTGAGGCTTGGGGCTTTAATTCTGTGAACAAATAGGGAAGATGCTCCAGAGCACCAGTGCTTCATCAACCGTACCTTGAGGATAACTACGTTAGTCAAACACCTGTACAGGGTACTGTGCAAATAAGATACAACTGCTATATTTTCATACTAAAAGAAGCTCCTGTCCTCTGTTCTTAATTAGACTGCTGATACATTGCAAATACAGTCTACATGTACCACTTTATATCTTCATGAGGCTATGTCTACACTGCAGGCTTTTTGCGCAAGAACAGCTGTTCTTGTGCAAAAACTTGCAGTGTCTACACTGCACGTGCGTTCTTGCACAAGTAAATTTACAGCAAAGCGTTGGAAAACAGGGCTTCTTGCACAAGAGTTATTCCTCTCCCCACGAGGATTAATCCTTCTTGCGCAAGAGCTCTTCCACAAAAGGGCAGTGCAGAGAGACAACAGGTTTCTTGTGCAAGAAAGCCCTATGGCTAAAATGGTCATCAGAGCTATCTTGCACAAGAGCATCCACACTGCCATGGATGCTCTTGTGCAAAAGCACATCTCTTCCACAAAAGCACGTGGCAGTGTGGACACACTCTTGTGGAAGACCTTTTGCACAAGAACTCTTCCACAAAACAGTTCTTGTGCAAGAAGCCTGCAGTGTAGACGTAGCCTCAGAGTGTTACAAAAATTAATCCTCAAAACACAACACACACAGGCAGGTCAGCACTTGCTTTATAGTTGGTAGGAACAGATTGTCAAGGCCACAACATGAGTTAGTGGCAAAGCCAGGACTGGAGTCTGAGGGTATGTAATGGAGCATGCCTCAGGGCTACAGGTATTTCCTGCTGGCCACTTGGGAATTAGCTCATCCAGCCCTGGAGTGCCCCCTTTTGACCTGTGTCACCATTACCTATTTTTCTCTCCACTTCTGGATACTGCCCTATCACAGTGCCCCAAACTCTGGGGTTTTCCCCTTCTGGGAACCCCCACTTCCTTATGCCTACCTTGCCTCAGTGACCCACTGCAGCTTCATCAGCCCCTTATCTCAGGGCAAACTGCAGTCTGAAATAGCCACTCATCATTGGCAAGGAAGTGTGGACTTGCTACTTTTGACAACCACCCCTCCCCCATCCCTAGTACTCTCAGGCCTTGCTACCTGGGGCCTTTCCTGGCCAGAGTTTCCCCAGCTGTTTGCCTTTTACCAGTCAGTCTCTCTCTCCTCTCCTTCCCCCCTCCCCCGGCATCTAGATGCCTTCCTGCTCCCAGCTAGAGCAGGAGTGAGTCTGTGTCTCTTCCTCTCCAGGAGCCTTTATTTATAGTCCCTTCAGCTGGGCCCTAATTAGCTAGTACCTGCCTCAGCTGTGGTGCTTTGCTCTCTCAGCCCTCTCCTAGGGCTGGGTTTTACTCTTAAAGGACCAGTGAGGAGCAGACACCCCATTATAGGGTATTTCATTGTTTTTTGCTTATACCACAAGTTGATGCTATTAGCAATTAGAAGAGAGTGTGTGTGTTTTAAATGCATAGCTACTATATATTTGAGAGTTTGTCTGCCTGTGAATGTATCTGTCTGTTCAAAAACTCCTCCTAAATGGTGCTAGGATCACCAAATTCAGTATGCAACTTCTTCTCATAACTTAAGCCACGGTAATGGTTTGGTTGTGCCTGGAATGGGATTGTTTCTCATATAAGAGAAAAGAGACAATCACCAGCAGGAGTGGCGCAGAGATGGGGGCTGGGAGTCTCAGGGCAGTGCATCCTCCTTCGCCAGAAAGGATTGTCCCAACCTTGAGCCTCCTTCCCCGCCTCTCTCCCCCAGCATCCTTTAGGACAGTGGTCTACAACCTTTTTATACCCAAGATCACTTTTTAAATATCAGAACAAGCAAAGATCTACCACCTCACCCCACCCCTCCCCTCCCCTCCCCCCAAGACCCCATCCCTTCTTTGAAGCGCTGCCCTCTCTTTTCTCCTCGGGTGCGTCTAGACTGGCATGATTTTGCGCAAAAGCAGTCGCTTTTGTGCAAAATCTTGCCGCCTGTCTACACTGTCCGCGAGTATTTGCGCAAGAACACTGACTTTGTACTGTACAAAATCAGTGGTTCTTGCGCAAATACTCCAACGCTCCCGCTCAGGGATAAGCCCTCTTGCGCAAGTATTCTTGTGCAAGAGGGCCAGTGTAGACAGCCACGTTAATTACTTGTGCAAGAAAGCCCGATGGCTAAAATGGCCATCAGCACTTTCTTGCTCAAGAGAGCGTCTACACTAGCACGGATGCTTTTGCACAAAAGCAAATCTTTTGCTCAAAGGCACATGCCAGTATAGATGCTCTCTTGTGCAAATACTTGTAACGGAAAAACTTTTCTGTTAAAAGTATTTGCACAAAATCATGCCAGTCTAGACACAGCCCTCCTCTCCATCACTTGCTATCCCCAGCTTTTATGCACTCTACACTGCCACTTTTCCCCCCAATTCTTATGTAGGAAGACGTTTTTCCAACATTTGGCCTGTCTAGACTGGACCAAATGTTAGAAAAACCCCTTCTTTTGGAATCCCCCTTATTCCTCGTGGAATATTCCACTAAAAAAAGGCAGAACAAATGCAGGGGTCAGGGTACAGTGGGAGCAGGGGACACGGTGCTGGGGTGGGGGCAGGGTTCTGCAGCAGGGGACAGGGTGCCAGTGGGGAACAGGAGAGAGGGGACAGGGTGCCAGTGGGGGCAGGGAGTTCCCTGCACCAGCCTCCCCACAGGACTCCCCTCCCCCTGCAGAGGAGGGAAGCCCCTGCATGCGCCTCCTCCGGGGCCAACTCCCCCCCCCCTCCCATGGCGCAGGGAAGCCCCCTCATGCCTCCTCTGGGGACTCTCCCTCCTCGCAAGTTTTGGCACGCCACAGACCTGAGGGAGGACAGCGGCCAGCACACTTCCAGAACTCCCGGAAGTGGCGCGCAGCTGCAGGACTTCTGTCCACCCTGCAGGACGCTGGCACTCATTTTCATTGGAGGTAGGTAGTGGGGCTTCTCACAGGTGGGAACAAATGGGGGGGGGGGCCCAAACACCTCGCTATCGACTCGTTGAGCCCTCGGGATCAACTTGACTGGTTGGTGACGATGGCTTTAGGGAGAGAAGGGGGGCCTGAAGCCCCTGCTGCCCTATTCAGACAGGAACATTGCTGGCCGTTCTCCTTCGTCAGGGTATGAGGAGAAAGTATAATGCCAGGAGTGCAGGAACAAATGAACCTGGACTTACCCCAGCCAGAGGACATGTACTCTCCTCTGGCTGTGCTCTCTGTAGCTGCAGCAGCCATGGAGAGAGGCTTCTCACCTGATCCCAAGCTGCTATGGTGAGAAAAGGGTGGGGTAATCAACCTGCATACTAAACCCCTCATCTCCAGGCCCACCCCTCTGCAATGATTTAAATGGAAAACAAAAAAAACTGAGTTAAGGATCCGATGCTGGGTAAATCTAGTTTAAAATATATCAGTAGGACAGTGATTAGGCAAATATGCTAGGTTTCTTCATGAGCCACTGAAAAAAACATAACTTCATGGCAGTCTCCTGATGAAAAGTATAACATTAAGACTTGGAATCAAAATGTGCATTAATGTGAAATTGAGCTTATTCCATCCTTTTACATCAAGCCTTTACATGGAAAACACTTTCAGAGTTAAGCCAACTTAAGTTCTCATTTTTTGTTTTTGTCTTTAACCTCCCCTCTTAAAACCCCTCATTCCAATAGAAAGGATTTTGCTTCCTTGATTTTTTTCTTTATGGCTTTACAAGTAAGGGTGAGTCCAGCATAGTGACGTTTCAGCATCTCTAGCTGCTGACTTAGCACCTCAGCAGCATCCACCTTCTTCTCAAAGTCCCGCAACAGTGCCTCACTTCCGAGAAGCCCACACTTCTGTCGCAATTTCAGGTTGTGCACTCGTAAACTATCCCTAGCCTGTTTTGTTTTTGTCAGAATCTCTCTTTTCTGGGTCACCAGTGCTTCAGTCTCGATTAGGTGGGCCCTTTGGTTTTGATTCTGAGCTTCCACAAACTGCAGTTTTTCTTTGAGCTGAGTCAGGATGTGTACGGTATTAGTGATCTTCTTCCGGAGCTTCAGAAGCTCTTCATTGCGCTCCTCAATTTTCTCATTGTAGGTCTGGTTCTCTATCTTCAGCTGCTCAAAGTCAATCAAATGCAGCCCCTCTGCCAGCTCCTCTTGTGCTTTCAGGCTTGCTTCCAGCTTTTCTACCTTATGCTGCAACTTGATGTTTTCAAGGCGAACCTAGAATGGTAGAAATGAGACCATGGTAGAAATGAGACCACGAAAGATTTATTAGCTTTTCTAGTCCACCTCTCTATTGGGATTGCACTTCTTTACACTTTGTCAAATCTAAGTATAAATGACCTAACCCATTAAGCATCTTCCACTGACTTCTAGCGGGTGCTAGATACCTGCCGAGATTTTCAAAAGTTGCTGTGTGTGACTCCTTCATTGTTAGCTGCCTAACTGCTTTTATCATCTAAAATGTGTGCATATATGCATGGGAGTGGGAAGTACACTAAAGAGATGCTATTAAGGCCCCGTTGGAAGATTTCATGGGCACTGCTCAGGAACTTCAGCACATGTCCCTTGTTAGCAGTGTCCTCACCTCACTCATCTCCTTCTCTTTACGCTGCTCCTTGGCTTGGATCTGCTCGACCTCCTTCATAGCAGCTTCCTTGCCCCCCATCTGGCGCCCCATGGTGAAGAGGGCCACTTCCTTCTTGCAGGCCTGGAAGGCGAGCCAATCGGCCTTCACCTTGCCCAGCTTCTCGGTGCACTGCTGCTCCAGGTCGTCTATCTGGAGCTGGTACCAGGCCTTCTGCTGGGCCAGCTGGTTCCTCAGCTCCTCCAGCATGGTCAGGTACCTGGCGTAGCGCTGCTCCTTGTCGGAGACCAGCTCGTCCAGCTCCGCTCGGGGCGGCTCCTCGCCCTTCTTGCGGAAGATCTCGTAGAGCTTGAACTGCAGGTGCCCGTTGTACTGGCGCGTGCGCTCGCGCTCGGCCAGCAGGAGGCGGTACTGCTCGGTCAGCTCCGCGCGCTGCCGCTGCTCCTCCGCGGCCGCCGCCTCCCTGCCTGCCGCCGCCGCCTCCTCGTCCTCCTCCTCCTCGGCGGGGCTGCGCAGCTCCAGCAGGGGCAGGCCCGGCGGCCCCTCCCCGAAGCTCACCTGGGGGCTTAGCACCTCCCCCACCTGCAGCGGGGGCGGCTCCTCGGCCTCGCCCTCTGCGAAGCTGGCGCTCGGGGGCGCCGCGTGGGCGGCTCCCGCCTCTGCCTCGGGGGCTGCTCCCTCCGCGGCCGGGGAGGGAGGCTCCGTGCCCGCCCCCGGCTCTGCCGCCCCCACCGCCTCCTCCTCCTCCGCAGCAGCCTCTTCCGCCGCCGGATGCTCCGGGGGGCTCTCGCCCCCGGCCTCCTCCGGCCTCTCCTCTCCGGCCGCCTGCTCCTCCGCCCCGGGCCCCGGGCCCTCTGCCTCCGCAGGGGCCTCCCCCGGCTCCGCAGGGGCCTCCCCCGGCTGCGCGGGAGCCTCCGCGCCCTCCTCCCCCTCCTCCTCCATCCCCTCGGCTGGCCCCGGCGCGATTCGGGCGCCTCAGTCTCAGTCCCGCTGCTTCCTTGTTTACGTGTCTTCCCCGTTGCCAAGGCGACAAGGCCGGACTCCTTCAGCCAATAGGAGGAGCTGCCCCCTCCCTGCTGCGCCACTGCGCCGACGCCACAAACCGTTGGCCGACCATTCCGCGAAGGGGTTGCCTAGGGTCGCTTACCTGATTGGTTGTAGTAGAGGCGGACGGAAGCAGAGCCTCGATTTCTACTGGCCTTCCGTTTGTAGCCACGCCTCCTCGCCCTCCTCTTATTGGTTTCACTGAGGAGGGGCGTGTCAGATGTTTTGGGCTCTATTGGGCTTCCACCTCGGGTCCGCAACCGTCGGGCGCCCTGCCATTGGCCGTCTGTGGGAATGGGCGGCGCCGCGCGTGCGCAGGGCCGCGCGGCGGGCGGGGTAAGATGGCGGAACTGGGGAAGAAGTACTGCGTGTACTGCCTGGCTGAGGTGAGCTCGCTCCGCTTCCGTTGCACCGAGTGCGCCGACATCGAGCTCTGCCCCGACTGCTTTTCGGCAGGCGCCGAGATCGGGCCGCACCGCCGATGGCACGGCTACCAGCTGGTGGACGGCGGCCGCTTCACCCTCTGGGGGGCCGAGGCCGAGGGCGGCTGGAGCAGCCGGGAGGAGCAGCTGCTGCTGGACGCGATCGAGCAGTTCGGCTTCGGCAACTGGGTAAGCGAGCCGGGCAGCGCAGGGGGCCGCGGAGCCGGCAGCCGCTCACCCCGCCTCCCCTGGCAGCCTCGGGGCCGGGCATTGCCCTGGCCTGTCAAACGGGGGGGGGGGCTGCTCAGGGAGCCGGTCTCGGGGTCGGTGTGTCACGGCCGCGGCTTTTCCGGGTGGGAGATGTCGTTCCCTCCACGCTCCGCATCCAGCCGTGCCTCGCGCTTCCCCGCCGCCCCTTCTGCCCGTGTCAGCTCCACGGCGTCCCGGGGCTGACAGCCAGCTCGTCTGCCCACCCCAGCGGCTCCCTTCCCCTCAGCTGCTCTTCGTGCTCCAGTGTCAGGCATTTCAAGACGGTTTTTGCCTTTCGCGGCTCACTGAAACCTCACCACTTCGCAGGCCATCAGACGGGCTAGTAGTGTTGATACCGAGCGCCACGCCGCTTGGCCCCAATGAGCACTGCAGCTGCCCGTCGTGTGGCCCCACGAGCCGGGCTGCGTAGCGGCTGCTGGAGCTGGGGCCACGGTGAGGCTGCCCCAATAGGGACAGCTTATTGCGGCACCAGCTGCAGCACACCCAGTTGTCTTCTGAGCCACCCAGCCTGCTACTGCATGGGGAACTCCAGCTGGTGGGCTCATTAGCATCTGGGGACATGGCATGGCAGTGTGCGTTGACCCGGCAGGCAGGGGTTCATGGCTCGCTGCCAGTCTGTGGACCAGTGGTTAGGAACTGCTGCCCCTACACAATGAACAGAACAGGTAGTTAGTTATCAAGTGATCTATCCCGTTGCCCATTCCCAGTTTCTGGCAGTCAAAGGCTAGGGACACCATCCTTACCCATCCTAGCTAATAGCCATTGGTGGACTTATCCTCCATACATTTATCCAGTTCTTCCTTTAGCCCTGTTATAGTCTTGGCTGTCATGACATCCTCTGTAAAGGACTTCCATAGGTTGACTGTGTGTTGTGTGAAGAAATACTTACTCGTTTGCTTTAAACAAGCTGCCTATTAATTTAATTTGGTGACCCCCTCATACTTGTTTGATAGCCTGCCTTTTTTCAGTACCTGTTTCACAGTCCGTGTGTGTGTGTGTGTATTTGAAGAGAAATAGTCACCAAAGAAGCCCACAGATTGCATAATTAGTATGTGCGGGAGTGATTCTAGTAAAAGAAGTGTTTGCCCCCCCCCCCCCCCAAAGACTTGCAACAAAATCTGTCCTTTAAAAAGAACAGTAAAGATGTCCTTTTGTACATAACCCTATCCAGTTTTATTGCAGGTCTGATTCAGTTTGCTAACTTGTTCTGTTTTCTAATTACACCTCTGTTCGTTTTTCATTCCAGTATGTGACAACTGTTAAGTCACATGGATTCTTACTCTTTAAACTACATTAACAACATTTCCTTGTTTTGGCACGGTATAGCATAAGGATGTTAAGTATTAGGTGGTTGACTAATCGAATAGTTGATGCATTTTGAACAAGATGGTGTGAACCCACACTAGAATGGGTAATCTATATATTGCTGAGAAAAAGACACTTCTGTTTGATGTTAGGGATGTTAAATTTCAAGTAATGGACTAATCAAATAGTCGATGCAATTTGCATCGACTATTCGATTAGTTGATAGGGCGCCTCTAACTTTGAAGTGTAGCAAATACATACAGATGCCAACAGCACCTCAGTGCCTAAACTCTCAGACTGAGCAAACTACAATGGTTTCTCGATGAATTCCAACACATCCTCAGTATCTGCATGAGCAACACCAGGAAGGGACATCCTCAGGCTCATTATCAAATCTCCCATAACCCTAGGGCTGCTGCTATACTGCAAAGGCAAAAGCACTGCGGGGAGCATAGGGCTGGCTGGGGACTCCCCCGTTGACCCCAGGGCTCTGTGTGGCACTGCCAATTTGAAACATCACGCGGAGTCCAGCATCAGACTTCATGTGGTGTTTCAAAGGGCCACACGGAGCCCGGGGTGTGGCCCCAGGCTCCATGTGATGCTGCCTCTTTGAAGTACCCCCTTGTCGTTCATTCCCCCCCCCCCCCCACTGCCTATTTCTGATAGAGGCAGCAAGGGGTGGGGGAAGCGACTAGTTGACTCGACTATACAATAAGCATTTGCTTATCAGATAGTTGACTATCATTCATATCCCTAGTTGATGTTATTCTTGATAACTTGAGACGTTATTCTTGATAACTTGGTGTATTTTTAGAACTGAGCTAATCAAGTTGGCACTAATTTCCTGAACTCTCTCCTTCTAGGAGGATATGGCTGCTCACGTTGGAGCATCCCGAACTCCCCAGGAAGTGATGGAACACTATGTGAGCATGTATATCCATGGCAACCTTGGAAAAGCTTGCATCCCTGACACTATCCCTAATAGAGTGACAGATCACACTTGTCCCAGTGGTGGCCCACTTTCTCCTAGCCTAACCACACCCCTCCCTCCTTTGGACATATCAGTGGCAGAACAGCAGCAGTTGGGGTATATGCCACTTCGAGATGACTATGAGATTGAGTATGACCAAGATGCTGAGACTCTGATCAGTGGCCTTTCAGTGAACTATGATGATGATGATGTGGAAATAGAATTGAAAAGAGCTCACGTTGATATGTATGTAAGAAAGCTTAAGGAGAGGCAGCGGCGAAAAAACATTGCACGAGATTATAATCTGGTGCCTGCCTTTCTTGGGAAAGATAAAAAGGACAAAGAAAAAGCTCCAAAACGGAAAATCACAAAAGAAGAAAGGGAGTTGAGGCTAAAACTGAGGCCTCTCTATCAATTCATGTCTTGTAAGGAGTTTGAAGACTTTTTTGAAAATATGCACAAAGAGAGGATACTTCGAGCAAAGATTCGAGAACTGCAGCGGTACCGGCGAAATGGAATTACCAAAATGGAAGAGTCAGCGGAGTATGAGGCAGCTAGACATAAACGGGAGAAGAGGAAGGAGAATAAAAACATAGCCAGTTCCAAGAGAGGAAAGGAAGATGGTAAAGATGGGGAATTTGCTGCAATTGAAAATCTGCCTGGCTTTGAACTCTTATCAGACAGAGAAAAGGTACTCTGTAGTTCTCTAAATCTGAGTCCTGCACGTTATGTGACTGTGAAAACTATAATTATTAAAGACCATCTCCAAAAAAGACAGGGTATTCCTTCCAAAAGTCGTCTTCCCAGTTACTTGGACAAGGTACTAAAGAAAAGGATTTTAAATTTCCTAACAGAAAGTGGTTGGATATCTAGGGACGCTTCATGAAACTGATCTGAAAGCTGAGTCATTGTGAACACATGGCTCATCATGAGCTAAATGGCTCTAATACTTTCTCTCCTTCCCTGAAGATAGGCTTTTCTTTCTCTGTAAAATATGAGTATTTACTGTCCTGTCCAAAAGGACTCTACATCGCTGGATCATGAAAAATATCAAACTGTAACTTCTTGTTTGATTTCAGAGTTAACTACTTTAAGATGAAGGATTTGCTGTTAAATATTCATTGCAGATGAGGTGATCAAATTTTATTATATTTTGGAACATTATTGGAATGGATAGGTTCTTACTTTGATTTATTCAACTCCAGTAGCCAAAGGCTAGTTGTTACACTCTCTACTGTTGAACAAAAGGGTTAATAATGCAACACTTGCTTATTTTGGGGTGGGGAAGCATTCATTTGGTGGAGCCTGTCTTGAAGAGACAGCAATACATGGTGCTGGTAACCAAACCATACTTAGAAAATCCTGAGCTTTGAAGTACAGAACACTTGAAGTGAGCATTTCTTGAACAGTGATTAGTTTCCAGCACTCTTTACTCAGTAACAACAAGGACCTGTAGTATGGTAGAATGATGTGAGCACATAGAAAATGCAAGAGGAGGTGAATCAACAGGATGGGACAAAGACATGGAATATGGTGGATAAGTTGCTTCCAGTCACTTCCCTCATGGAACAGATTATTTAAGATTTATTTTCACACTGAATGTACTCTTAGGCAGACAACTTAAGGGTCTGTGCTGGCATAGGCTCTCTAGAAAACTCCTGTGACAGATAATTCAATAGGAACTAAGTTCCTTGCCCCTACTCCGGACACAGGAAGTGGTGGTGGGGGGAGGAGGGGAGCTTAACTGGTCCAGGGAAGAGTAATGTCCTTCTGAATCTGGCCTGTTGTTTGTACACTTTCATCTATTACTGATGTACAAACCACTGACACTGTAAAAACATGGGAGCTACTTTAGACTTGCAGCTAAAGTTCCCTGCTTGTTTAAAAACACAAAACCTAAATCAAGCCATTACATGTTGCCTACTGCACATATTTTGCTTAAAATATTTTGAGATTAATTTATTGCAAGTGGCAGCAGAAATCTTAATTTGCTATGTGGTCTGCTTCAGTGCAAATAATGTGGCATTTCACTAAAATGTGATATACCAACTTTTGGGGGAGAGATTGTGGTGCTTATTTTGTTGTTGGTTTGGGATTTTTTTAAGGGCTACACTATGAATTTGGTGCTTGCAACAAGCACAAATTTCTCTCCAAGCAGAGCATACATGAGCAGTATCTGATCAATAAAATGTTAATCTTGTGCATCAAATTCTTAATTGTGAAGCAGGGAACAATTCTGAAGAACTAAAGTAGGATTTTTGTTACAAATACCTTATCTGAATGTAGCAAATTTAAAAAAAAAAAAAAAAAACCTGCTTCTAGCTGATATTCTTGCAAATTGCAGGGAACTATGTGCTATTTAGGGTCTTCTGGGTTTTAATTCCTAGTTCCCTATATTCTTGCTGGCTTCTTTTTCTTAAGAGACCTTTCCAAACTGGGAAGTTAGCTAACTTGATGTGTTTGGAATGCAGGCACTCTGAAAATTGGTACTTGAAGATAACTAGAAAAAAATAGAGCATTCAGAATGTCTAACACTTGTTTTGATATTTCATGCAGTGGACAGAGAAGTAATCCTCAAGCCATGTAATTATTCTTTCAAGCTGAAGAGAATGTGACACATGGAATTGAGTGTTCTTAATTGTCAATGTATTCAGCATTACCAAAACAGTGTTAACAGTGAGTGCTAATAATAGTATTAGTACAGAAGTAAGAATTTCCAAGGGACTTCATGGTGGCTTTTTCTTTTGAGCTTGTGGTATAAAGTCTCTTCAGAAAGGCAAGGGCTATGTCCCCAGTTGTGTAAAGCTTTTTGTCATAATTGTAAATGGCTTCTTGTAAAATGCTTAAGATAAAACTGTCAGTCCCACTATTTGTTTTGTTGCAGTACAAGTGACTGCAGTGTGCTCAACAGCTAGGAGAACCACCTCTGTCACTTGTGTGTATCCTTTTGTGCATACACAAGTTCAGATACTACAAACCATGATGCATTTTCATGCCCTACTTACTTGGAAAGGGAGAATATTCTCAATCTGTCTCTATTTTCAAGCATGGTTACTGGATAAGATGGTTGGTTGTTCTTTTCAATTTGTAAATCCTGTTATCCGGGTGCCATACCATCACCATACATTCAGTATTCTGGAACATCAGCTGCATAAGTAACTTTTTCATTTAGTAACTTTTTAAATCTACATCACTTTTACTTTGAAGGTGCTCTAGCAAAACTTTTAATTGGTTTAACTGAAGCAATATTTGGAAGCCCATCTGATGGATAACTAAAAGAATCAGCCTTCTAAGCACTCATGACATTCAACTAAATATTGTATAAATCAGCTCTTCTACATTTACACTTTGTAGTTTCCTATTTCCTCAGCCCTTCCAAAAATGTTACTTTGGTGCTAGATATAACTTATTGAAGATCTGAATGAATGTAAAATAAAGTATTTTTAATGTATGAAAACCATGGATATCAATAGTTATTTCATCCCTGGAAGCAGATTCAAGGATGCAGAAGTGTTCTGTTACCTTTGAATGCTATTCTGTCAGAAAGGGCTTCCTTAGCAGCAAGGTTTCATTGTCAACTATTTTATTTAAGTAAAGATGACTTGTGCTAGAGGAAATGACTGTTCAGCATCCTCACGTGACATTGCTCTCTTAGCCTAGGGGTATGTCTAGACAGCATCCTTCTGTTGGAATAAGCTACACATTTTGCACTATGTAAATTGTGTAGCTTATTCAGAGTCTGTTGAAAAAGCTTACTTTGAAATGTGGCATTGTGTAGACAGCATTATTCTGATAAATCCTTTAATGTTACAGGGATGCCAGAATAGCACGCACCTGCTATTTTGGGAAATAGCAGGCACTTTTAAAGACACAGCATTGCTATTTTTGGATACTTCAGTAATATTTCATAAGTGCTTTTCAAACCATACCACCATGTATAATACACGTCCTTTTTTATGCTGAATTAATCCTAACATACATGTTGCTAATTTACAAGGAACTTGCTATTTGACTGTCTGTGGATGCCTCAAATAGCACTATAATTTCTTTAAAAATGAGTAGGGCTGTGGCACCTTAGAGACTAACAAATATATAGAGAATCATGAAAGCTCATGATATATGTTAGTTTTTAAAGTGCCACAGGACTACTCATTGTTTTTAAAGTTAGAGTAACACGGCTACCCCTCTGAGACTATCGTCTCTGTCCTGAGAAATGAAATTAGCTTAAACTGTGACAGTTGAGCTTGTGTTCAGAGCACTGACCCTGTACTACAGATTGAACCCTTCTAGTCTAGTACCCTCAGAACCTGACTGGTGCCGGACCAGAGAATTTGCCAGCCATGGGAGGTTAAGATTATGTAACAGTATTACCTGCACTTCCACTGCTTACTGGGCTCTTAGACATGTAAGGGTAAACTAGAGCTAAATAATAGCACAGAACAGTGGGACCTAGGACTGCTGGCTGTAAATAACACTGGAAAATTTGGCTGCACCGATGAGGAGGTGGCCATCTAGCTAACTAAAATTGTGCTAGTTGACAGATGTTGCTGGACTAGAGAGTTTCAACCTGTACAAGAACAGTGATGACCTCGCCTTTAAGTATACTACTATATCCTGTCCCTAACATTGTGTATCTATTGTGCCCAACCAAGTTCCAATAAGCCCCTCCCTAACCAACTTTTTTTCTGTAACAATGAAACTTTTATCTTCACTTTACAAATATGTACTAATCAGCTTTGACGTTACAAGCTCTTCAGCAGCAAGAAGTGCTATCTGCATACCTGAGGTAGGAAAACCATCCTTAGTATTAAGTAGCTGTTCAGGATGCTAGAATGATTCCAGTGGACATTTGTGATTCAGGGTCCAGGAATGGCTTTGGACTTCATTTATGGTTTCCTAAGTACTTTACCACTTTTCTTCCATACAGTTGGTGCTATGGTACTATGCCAATCTCTTTTTTTAAAGAGAGATCTTGCAAGAGGCTGTTGCATATACCCCAACTACTTTTAAACCATGGTAAGAAAATACTGCAAGGAGGATATCAGCTGCCTGTTTAAGTGTATTCAGTTCAGTAGGGGTGTGTCGGTATGGGGGTGTGTGTGTGTGGTTTTTTTTTTGTAAATCAAATCAAACCATGCATTCATTTGAAGTGTGCTCTAGTGCAGCTATGCTATACCCATAACTGCCTTTGCTGCAGTCATGTAAAATCTAACTAAATGGGAACACTGTGCACAAACACATTTGAACAGATCTCTTCCCATTGTATAACTGAGATTTTTACATTAATAAAGTCTTTTTATTACTGTTAGTAATAGAGCCTGTATTTTACAGAAAGGCAGTTAGACATGCTTATGAATTTGTGCTCCTAGGTGGGAGGGAAAAAATAAGTGGGAGCTGTTTGTAGCAGCTTTTGCTTTTTGAAGAGATGCAGTTAAACTAAAGACATTAAATTGCATTTAATCAGCTAATCAAGTAGTCAATGGAATTTCCCTCAACTATTTGGTTAGTCAATAAATGGGGAACTGCAGAGCTGCAATGGTATTAGCTTCTGCCCTGGCAGCTAACCCCACAGCGGCTTTGCCTTTTAAATGTAATAGGAGCTACCTGGCGGCTGCTGCTCGCTCTCCCCCCGCCCCTCCCCCCCAAGCTGCCTAGGCTTATTGGGTAATAGGGTAGTCAACTACTCAACTAATCACTTACATCCCTATTAAAAACAGGCAAAATACTAGCCTTCTGGGGGGAGAAGAGTTGTGATCCTGCAGTTATACAGGATACTCTCTCCAAGTACCTTTTTCTGTCTTAAATAGGCACTCAGTGTTGGTGTCTCAAAAGCATTAGGGACAGCTTTTTACTACTGCGGTGGTGTTGACATCAGGCTGCTTCCAACAGCAAACTTCTCTGACCAAAAACTGCATATTAAGCTGCTGTAAATGTAACATTACCCAAGTATACCATTGCTCAGTAACTAACTAGGTGGGAAAGCAGTAAAAAAGCTGCCTGTGGATAGGAGTAAATCAAAAATGTATGTGCCACTTTTGCTCTGCTCCCCAAAAGCTCATTGCAGACAATTTTAATGTTTGGTCCAGCCGCTCTGCTTTGTAGGTCAGTTAATACATACATGCAGCAATCAATCTTGTTAGTGCTAGTGGCACAGGTGTCCAGTTACTTAACAAAAGCATGAGGCTGTAACCAGCATTGCCTCACAGAGACATGCACCTGAGGCACCCAAACCTCAGAGAGGCTAGACTCCATCAGAGCACATAGCATATATCCACTGATGCAAAGTATGTCAGCACACAAAGTACTTTAGTAATTGTTTTCTTATTATGGTGTTAATCTTATGTTCCCAGAATGATTTTAATGAATGCAGCCAGATTTGGAGTTTTGCCATTGCTGCATTTTTCCAGCATGTTATTTTAGAAGAATACTTCAAGGACAGACTCCATGGGCTAATGTACTAGTACCTGTTGACTTATGTGTGAGACAGTTAATTGACACGAAATCAGTAGCTGTGAGCCAAGACCTGTGCCAGCAGTGCTTCAGTCTCCCTCCACCTGGAGCCAGAAAAACCACCTGACCATAGATGCCTCTACCCAGACACTGGTGTGGTTTTGCAGGGATTGTGGCTTGCAATTCCCACTTACTGATATCCAGGCTGGGGGGAGGACAACCAGTGTGAAAGGTGCCTGCTGGTGGAATCTCTCAGGAAGCAGGTGAGAGAGCTACAGGAGGAGGTGGCTAGGTTGAGGGACATCCGAATCCATGAGCAATTCCTGGACAATGTTCATGTGGAGACAGCTGAGGTAGCTGTCCCACTACACAAGACTGGTGCCACACTACTGGTGGAGGAGATGGCTCAGGGCAGACACTGGCAGCTGGCTATTTCTGGTACTCCCACCATGGTACTAGCAAACAGCTATGCTCTTCTTGATACAGGCGATAAGGAATCACCCCCTACAGCTGAGGAGAATCCCTTGTACCCCCAAGGCGAGGAGGAAACATACAGCAGTGGTGGTCACAGACTCTCTTCTGAGGGGACTGATACACCCAGCTATCACCCTGACATGTAACTAAGGAGGTATGCTGCTCACCAGGGGCCCGTATCAGAGACATTTACAGAGGCATTGTTGAGGATCATCTAGCCCTCTGACTAATACCCCATGCTACTCATCCATATGGGCATTAATGATATTGCGAGGTGTGACAGCGGATCAAGAGTGACTACAGGGCTTGGGTAGAACCAGTGAAGACGTTTGGAGTGCAGGTGGTATTCTCTTCAGTCCTTCCTGTCAAAGGTTGGAGACCAGGCAGACATAGGTGCATCCTGGAGGCAAATGTCTGGCTGTGAAGATGGTGTTGCCAGGAGGGCTTTGGCTTCCTCAACCACAGAATACCATTCCAGGAAGGACTGCTAAGCAGGGATGGGGTTCACCTTTCAAGGAAGGGGAAGACCGTATTTGGATGCAGACTGGCTAACCTCGTGAGGAGGGCTTTAAACTAGATTCAACAGGGACAAGTTCCCAAAGCCCACAGGTAAGTGAAGAACATGGAGACCTGGGAGATGGGAAGGAAATGAGGAAGTGTGGGCTATAATAGCAAAGAAAAAGGAGGGAGGGATAAGGCAGAACTGGGAGGCAAGATCAAATCGGTATGTTAGATGCCTATACAGAAAGGCAAGAAGTATAGTTAATAAGCAAGCAGAACTTGAAGTGCTAATAAATAAATACAACTGACATCACTGGTATCATAGACTAGGTAGGATAATACACGACTAGAATATTGGTATAGAAGGGTACAGCTTACCCAGGAAGGATAGGCAGGGGAAAAAAGGGAGGAGGGGTTGTCTTATATTAAAAATGTATACACTTGGGCTGTGTCTAAACTGGCAAGATTTTGCGCAAAAACATGCTGCCTGTCTACACTGGCAGGGAATTTTTGTGCAAGAACACTGACATTCTAAGGTGTGAAATCAGTGCTTCTTGCGCAAGAACTATGATGCTCCTGCTCAGGAAAAAGCCCTCCGCTGTGTCTAGACTGGCAAGTTTTTCCACAAAAGCAGCTGCTTTTGCGGAAAAACTTGCCAGCTGTCTACACTGGCTGCTTGATTTTGTGCAAAAGCACTGACGTTCTACTGTCCGAAATCAGTGCTTCTTATGCAAATGCTTTTGACATTCCCATTCGGGCAAAAGCCTTTTTCCGGAAATGCTTTTGCGCAAAAGGGCCAGTGTAGACAGCTAAAGTGTTTTGCGCAAAAAATCCCTGATGGCGATTGGTGCTTTCTTGTGCAAAAGCCCGTCTAGATTGGCACGGACGCTTTTGCGCAAAAGCATTTTTTGCGGAAATCTAGACGCACTTTTCCGCAAATGCTTTTAACAGAAAAACTTTTTTAAAAGCATTTGTGGAAAATCATGCCAGTCTAGATGTAGCCCCCTTGCGCAACTCTTCTTGCGCAAGTGACCAGTGTAGATAGGCAACATGAATTTCTTGCATAAGAGCATCTACACTGGCACAGATGCTTTTGCGCAAAAGCACATCTCTTGCACAAAATCTTGCAAGTGTAGACATAGCCTTGGACATAGGAGACAGATATGTTGAAAGTCTCTGGGTTAGGCAAAAAGGGGTAAAAAACAAGGGTGATGTCATGCTAAGGGTCTACTACAGGCTACCTACTCAGATGGATGAGAATTTTTTTTTTAAAATAACTAACAATCATCCAAAGCGCAGGATTTGGTGGTGATGGGGAACTTTAACTATCCAGACATATGTTGGGAAACTAACACAGCGGGGCACAGACTATCCAATAAGTTCTTGGACTGCACTGAAGACCACTCTTTATTTCAGAAAGTTGAAAAAGCTACTAGCGGGGAAGTTCTAGATTTGATTTTAACAAATAGGGAGGAACTGGTTGAGAATCTGCAAGTGGAAGGCAGCTTGGGTGAAAGTGATCATGAAATAAGAGTTCATGATTCTAAGGAATTAGAAGGGAACACAGCAAAATAGAGACAACGGGTTTCAGGAAGGCACACTTTGGTAAGATCAGAGCTGGTAGGTAAGATCCCATGGGAAGGAAGACTAATGGGAAAAACAACTGAACAAAGTTAGCAATTTTTGCAAAGGGATATTATTAAGGGCCCAAAAGCAAGCTATTCCGCTGCGTAGGAAAGAGAAAGTATGGCAAAAGACCACCTTGGCTTAACCAGGAGATCTTGCATGATCTAAAAATCAAAAAGGAATCCTAAGAAGTGAAAACTAGGACAAGTTACAAAAGATAAATGAGAATAATACAGGTATGCAGGGGCAAGATCAGAAAGGCAAAGACACACAACAAGCTCAAAGTAGCTACAAAGGGAAACAAGACGACATTCCATAAATATATTAGAAGCAAGAAGACAACTTAGGACAGAGTAGGCCCACTGCTCAGTGAGGAGTGAGAAACAGTAACAGACAACTTGGAAATGGCAGAGATGCTTAATGACTTTTTTTTTTGTTCTTTACTAAGAAGTCTGATGAAGGAATACCTAACCTAGTGAATGCTAATGGGAAGGGGGGTAAGTTTAGAGAAGATAAAATTTTAAAAAAAGTTACAAATAATTTAGAAAAGTTAGATGCCTGCAAGTCAGCAGGGCCTGATGAAATGCGTCCTACAATACTCAAGGAGCTGATAGCTAAAGGCTCAGATACCTCCTCTATCATCTTTAAAAAATTATGGAAGATGGGAGAGATTCCAGAAGACTGGAAAAGGGAAAATATAGTGCCCATCTATAAAAAGGGGAATAACAACAACACAAACTACAGATCAATCAGTTTAACTTCTATTCCAAGAAAGGTAATGGAACAAGTAATTAAAGGAATTCATCTGCAAATGCCTGGAAGATAATACGGTGATAGGTAACAGTCAGCATGGATCTGTAAAGAACAAATCATGTCAAACCAATCTGATAGCTTTCTTTGATAGGATGACGAGTCTTGGGGATAAGGGAGAAGCAGTGGATGTGGAATACCGAGACTTTAGTAAGGCATTTGATACAGCCTCGCATGATATTCTTATTAATAAGCTAGGCAAATACAAAGTAGATGGGGCTACTATAAAGTGAATGCATAACTGGCTGTATAACCATTCTCAGGGAGTAGGTAACGGTCCTGCTGGAAAGGCATAACAAATGAGGTTCTGCAGGGGTCTGTTTTGGGATCAGTTCTGTTCAATATCTTAGATATTGGCAGAGAGACTGTTTATTAAGTTTGCAGATTATATGAAGCTGGGAGGGGTTGCAACTGCTTTGGAGGACAGGGTCATAATTCAAAATCATTTGGACAAACTGGAGAAATGGTCTGAAGTAAACAGGATGAAGTTTAATAAAGACAAATGCAAAGTGCTCCACTTAGGAAGGAACAATCAGTGTCACACACAGAATGGGAAAAGACTGTCTAGGAAGGAGTTCTGCAGAAAGGGATTTAGGGGTCATAGTGGACCAGAAGCTAAAGGAGTCAAGTGTGATGCTGTTGCAAAAAAAGCAAACATGATTCTGGCATGCATTAACGGAAGTGTTGTGAGCAAGACACAAGAAGTCATTCTTCCCCTCTACTCTGCGCTGATTAGGCCTCAATTGGAGTATTGTGTCCAGTTCTGGGCACCACATTTCAAGAAAGATGTGGAGAAATTGGAGAAGGTCCAGAAAAGAGCAACAAGAATGATTAAAGGTCTTGAACATGACTTATGAAGGAAGACTGAAAAAATTGGGCTTGTTTAGTTTAGAAAGAAGACTGAGGGGGGACATGACACCTGAAAAATAGCTATCTAAAAGGGTGTCACAAGGAGGAGAGAGGAAAACATTGTCCTTATCCTCTGAGAATAGGACAAGAAGCAATGGGCTTAAAAATCCAGCAAGGGAAGTTTAGGCTGGACATTAAGAAAAGCTTCTTCGTTGTCAGGGTGGTTAAACACTGAAATATGTTGCCTAGACAGGTTGTGGAATCCCCATCTCTGTAGATATTTAAGAGGTTAGATAGACATCTATCAGGGATGGTCTAGATGGTACTGGGTCCTGTCATGAGGGCAAGGGACTGGACTCGATGACCTTGAGGTCCCTTGCAGTTCTAGTGTTCTATAATTCTAAGACAACAGCGATTAATCTCTATGTATGTATTGAAAGATTAAAAACCCTTTCCACCTGAAAAAAAGTGTTTGTTCTGCTTTCTAATTGGTCAGGTTAGAAACTAAGTTAGTGCTGTCCTACATTAAACTGGTCTCTGTTCAGACAGACAAGTCTGGCTATAAAGGGAACAACCTAGCACTTGTACTATTCTAAATCATTGCCATGGTGCTGTCAAACAATCCCCTGAGGTGTCACAAAGTTTAAAAACCATTCTCTCTCTCTCAGCACTAAAACAGATTGGATTTAGAACAGGGGTAGGCAAGATTTTTGGGGGGGGGGCACAAGATTTTGGAAAGTGGTCAAGGACTTCACTTATGTGGAGGTGCAGGGTAGGGTCTGGGATGGAAGCTGGGTGCAGAAGGGCACATCACAGGGTAAGAGACTAGGGTGCAAGAGATGGTGAGAGGTCTTAGAGGGTGTTTGGGTGAAGGAGGGGGTTGTAACCTGGGTCAGGGAATTGGGGTGCAGGGCCTGGTAGGTTGTTTAGGTGTAGGAGAGGATTCTGGCCTGAGAGACAGTTAGGACCTGGGGCAAGGGAGGGTAGAGGATTTGGATGGTGAGCTAGGGGAGGGAGTTGGGGTGAGGGAGGGGCAGGGATGCTAGAGGCAGGCTCTGGGTGGGAGGTGCTTACCTAAGCATCTCCTGGCTGACTCCCTGCCTGCTGCAGCTCTAGATCACTTAGGCTATGTCTACACTCGAGGCTTCTTGCGTGAGTAAAATGCAAATGAAGCTAAGCATGGAATATTGCTGAGCCTCATTTGCATACCTAACGAGCCACCTTTTTTTTCAGAAGAGGCTCTTGCGCAAGAAGGAGCATCTACACTGCCCCTTCGTGCGCAAGAAAAGCCCTCTTGTGCAATGCTGTTACAGTTATTACTTTTCAGGAAGATGGCGTTGCGCAAGAGGGTTTTTCTTACATACACAGAAAAGTTTTCAGAATAACAGCCATTAATCTGAAATAACGCAAGTGTCTACCCAGCAATTCCTTTCTAAATAATGTCCAACTTATTCAGACTTTGGTAAACCTCATTCTACAAAGAATAATACCTATTTTGAAATAGCTATTTTGAAAGACACATGTAGACACTCCACTTCTGCTATTCTGAAATAGCCCCTCAGCTGGGCCATAGTAAATTATTCCTCATGGGGCTCTAAATCAAGATAACATGTCTATATTAGGGAAGCCTGTTGGACTAATTTTTAGGCTTCCCTGCGGTACAGACGTGCTGTTTTGAAAAAAGCTATTTTGAAATAACTGTTCCAGAATAGCTTATTCTGAAATAACTCTGCAGTGTAGACAGCCTTAGAGCTGTAGGCTGGTTCCCTCCACTGGCTCTAAGTTCCTTAAGGGAAGAGGCTCTTCCCCTAGGCCAATCTCTCAGCTCCTATTGGCTAGTTATTTCCAGCTGAGAGATTGACTGGGGTCAATTCCTATTGGCCAGTTGTTTCTGGCCAACAGGAGCTGAGGAGTGGGCTGGGAGATCACACAAAGCCTCCCCCTCACTCCAGAGCAGAGAGCTGCTGGACTGTGCTTTAAACCTGCAGCAGCTGTGTGCCTGAGGGTCCTAGCAAGGTGGTCTGCAAGCTGGATCCGCTGACTTCGAGCTGCATTTTGCTCAGCCCTGGTTTAGAGAATACATGTATAGAGGCAGTCCAGTAAGTAAAAATAAGAATTCTCCAAAGTTAACTCACAGGGCTTAAGGAAACACACTCCTATAACCACAAACCAACATTTTTAAAGAGTGCTCAGCATTGACCTAATTGCTCCAATCAAAGACACAAAGTTTTACCCTAGACACCAGTGGCAACCGTTAGGACTCTATTGAGTGCATTTGAATAGCCTATGCTCTGTGTCCAATGGGTGGATTGTGAGGATGCGTGTTATATACGCCACTGGTACTTTTTGACCAAGGAGCAGGGGATTGGTATGGTTATCACCTCAGATATGAGTGGCTAACATAGGAGCACTGATGTGGCTTTCAAGCTAGCAGAATCAATCAAGACTAAAATACAAAACTAATAAATAACAAAAGTAAACTATCATGAGTTGCATTTAGTATGGTTTCTAGTAAAAGCATAGGTGTCCTTGCAGGAAAGTAAGTTTTACTAATGCATGTAAATAAAGTATTCATTTATGTTGTTTGATTGTTATTTTGACAGCCACATGAATTATAAAAGGGTAACAGATACCAAAACTACTTTTATATACTTAACTTTTCTGGTGGTTGCTATTTTGACCTTCAATACAGTTGCAAATAAAATTTGCATAGCAAACTGATTTAAAAAAAATCCAGAGATTTGAAGTAGCTATAGGAAAAATCCTGTCCAATGCCATACATATATTAAATGGCTTTTTCAATAAAATATACAGCATACAAATATTAAAAATATCTATGAAGCCAGTCCTCCTCCTTTCTCCCCCCCCCCCCCATTTTAATTTACAACTTCTTAAATCTGGAATCCCTAAGGTGTTTAAACTTTTGCTGTTCAAAGACCCTATTACAGGAAATAGACACATGACACAAACAAGTGAACAAGCAGCTGATTACCACATCTCCTTTGTGAAAACTGGTGAGGACACCTGCAGACAACTAAATGCAAGTATGGTTTCAGATACTACTGTGATATTAGGAAATGCAACACGAGACACACATCAAATTGTTCTTCATTCCAGATAGTAATCCAACTGTTACCAGGCCCTTTCCTGTAGGTATGTTTGTTTCAACTTAATATACCCTCAGTAGCCAGGATTATTACAGATAAAATGTTATCCAAAACACATCTGATGTAATAGCTCTTGTCAGCTCTGCTTCTTATGTGCAAACTACAAAAAAATTCTGTGAAGTCAGATTCATGGTCCCTTAAGAAATGCAATTTCAGCATTTCCTCAGATTCACTGGTTTAATTTAAGCCTTTCGCAGAGAGTGTGAGAATGGGGGGGGGGGGGGGGTAAGCATGTTGGAAGAGGAAAACTATTGAGCCATCTAATAGTTGTATGGCATTTTTAATTCTTATAAATTGAGCCACTAAGCTTCTTTCACAACCCCCACCAAGGCAGGCCTCAAGGTACGCCCATGCAGCTTATAGCCAACCTTGGATACTAATGCAATAGAGCCAGGCTCCTTCCCTTCCATGGGAGCATGGAACAAAGCTTCATGTTCATAGGGATCAAACTTGGCTCCAACAGGATTCAGTTTGAGCAGGCCATGTTTTTTGAATACTTTTTGAATCTGCACTTCTGTCATGACAAGACCATCATACAGGTTCTTCAGATGAGGGTTTTCTTCCTTGAGCGCCTCTTTTGGAACACTCTCAGTTGCTTTTTCCAAAATGTCAGCAACTTCTAATAAGTCCTTGCAGAAGCTCTGAATCCCTATAATGAGATGAACAGCCATAAATCACAAGCAAAATCAAATTAATACTTGTTAAGGGAGATAGTTAAATTTATATTAAAAAAACCCAATGTGCTAGGAGTGCTACACAGCACTTCTGCCTTTGAATTGTAGCAACAGCCAGATGGGCTCTTGCTTCATTTCAAAGTGGAAGCACCCTTATTGACTAATCAATGGAAATTCCTACTAAGCACTAGGGATGTGAAGGACTAGTCTATCAGCAAGGGGTGGAGGGAGAGAGAGAAGAGAGGGTATTTCAAAGCAGCAGCACTGCGTGCCAGACCCCAGACTCCATGCAGCGCTGCTGCTTTGAAACGCTGCTGTGGGAACCCATGGGCAGGGCTGGATTACCCAATAGGCAGACTAAGCATGTGCTCAGGGCACCAGCAAAGCAGGGGCACAAAAAAAAAAATTTACAGTATAGTATTGTTTTTATTTTGAATTACATGGGGGGGGCCACAACCATAATCTTTTCAGTGCTTAGGGCCTCTAAAGGTCTTAATCCGGCCCTGCCTGTGGGGTCTCTCCTGCTGACCCCGGGCTCCATGCGGCCTGCTGCTTTGAAACACCATAGGAAGCCTGACTTCGGGCTCCTGTGGCAACACCACATGGAGCCCAGGATCAGCATGGAGTCCCCAGCTGACCTCAGGCTCCATGTGGCACTTTGACCTTTAAAGTGTAGCAACAGGGCGTTTCCACCTTTGACTAGTCAATGCAAAATGCATCAACTATTCGATTAGTCAATTACCCGCAATTTAACATCCCTACTAAGCACCATACTAAGAAGGATGCTTGTGAGGAGTGAATTTCAAATTAATGTATTCATATGCTCATGGAAATTGTAAAACAGTTCTGAGTGGTGTTGAACTTCACTAAGGGTACGTCTAGACTACAGGCTTCTGTCGACAGAAGGCGTTATGCCTTGTAAAATGAGGTTTACCAGCGTCGACAAAACTGCTGAGTTCTGTCGACGTTATATCGACAGAACTCAGCGGTAGTGTGGACGCAGGTATAGTTTTGTCGACAAAAGTCCACTTTTGTCGACAAAACCCTGTAGTCTAGACACACCCCAAGTCTGCTTCTTTTTAATATTTAATTAACTGGCCATGTTGTTTTTAGGCTTTAACTGAGGAGTTAAACTAATGTTACCCTAATAGCTCATACTGATATATTTTATCAACAGTAAGTTAGGAAAGAAGATGAAATAATTATGGATACGCATCATGTAGGATCAGATCCAAAAAGGAACTTAAAACCCAGATTTAGGCACCACTGTAATCCACAAGATCTCTGCTTGGCTGTCCCTTAAGTTGGTAGATGACTAAAATCCACACTGTGTCTCCGAAATGCCTACACTCTAGCATGATCTACCTAGATGGCATAACATTAAAAGACACTGAGCACTATTAGCACTCTGAAGTTGGTGTTACCTCCATGTGCTCAGCACTCTGAAAAATCTATTTACTTTAACATATTAATAAGAAAGCAAGTAGTTGAATACTACTGGTTTCAGATCTCTTGTACTCAAATTTAAGTTGAAAGGGGGTGGAAAGGAACCTAGGAAAAAGGAAGAGAATTCAGGCTGTCATTGCTCATTAAAAATGCTGTCATATGGGTAGAAATCGGGTAAATATTGCATTTTGTTAATATCAGCAGAACTGACTTAAATGGGGCCTGCATGTTTTATAGTCTTGCCTTAATCCTTGTATTTATGCATGTCAGTATGAAAGAAGCTATTTGCATATGTATTTTCATGTATATGCAACCACACTTAAGTTGAGGCCTTCTGCATGTGCTGAGAGTATCACTGTGGCCCCTGGGACTTTCAAAGTTGAGCTACATCTTTCCTAGTAGAAGCAACATTTCATTGCACTCTGGTAAATACTTTCCTTGTGAAATCTGTATAATAATGCCACAATACATTCAACAAATGCAGATCCAATCATGAAGATTATATATCATGTCCGTGTACAAGTGCCATTATAACTCATTTACTTATAAGTTTCTGGAAAATTTTGTAGTCATCAGGCAATTGAGTGCATCTAAATCTAATGCTTCTAGAACTCATAGGCTACATCTACACTGGCATGATTTTCCGGAAATGCTTTTAACGGAAAAGTTTTCCGTTAAAAGCATTTGTGGAAAAGAGCGTCTAGATTGGCACGGACGCTTTTCCGCAAAAGCACTTTTTGCGGAAAAGCGTCCGTGCCAATCTAGATGCACTTTTGCGCAAAAAAAGCCCGATCGCCATTTTCACGATTGGGGCTTTTTTGCGCAAAACAAATCTGAGCTGTCTACACTGGCCTTTTTGCGCAAAAGGACTTTTGCCCATATGGGAGCAGCATAGTATTTCCGCAAGAAGCACTGATTTCTTACATGAGATCGTCAGTGTTCTTGCGGAAATTCAAGCGGCCAGTGTAGACAGCTAGCAAGTTTTTCTGCAAAAGCAGCTGCTTTTGTGGAAAAATTTGCCAGTCGAGACACAGCCATAAAGTTTTACACCCATCCAGTGAAATCATAATGATGCTGAAGCATCTCAAATCACTTTAAATTTATATCAGGACACTGTCTAACATTTCATGCTCTCAGCAACACATTGTAACAAGGATTTGCAAAATATTTGGGAGTTCCAAATGACAGGCTTTGTGAGCAAGTGGCAACATCCGCTCTGAATTTCCAAGCTGTGGCTTTCAAGTTAGTACTACAGTATCTCAATACAACACAGGCACACAAAGTTTCCACCCACCATATAACTTTGCTTCTTCTACCAATTTCTGGCTTCTTTGCCTCAAGTTTTCTGTATCTGCCAGAGCTCGCTTGTACTTGTCCTGGGGAAGAAGATAAAGCATATTTGCAGAAGATATCCCAATGCAGCCAGTATACTGCATGCCAATAATTTAAACCAAGGCTCTCATTTTATTAATTTCATTACAAAGGCACAGTTTAACAAGCTAGGCCCTGTGGTTTATTATGTTATTAAAAGTTACATTAAACTCCAAACTATTTGTTCTAAGCACTTGAAATGAGTGTACGAAGACTGATCCTTATGTCTTTGTGATGTAGGCATGTATTAGCTTCATTTGACAGATGGAAAAAAACGGGGAGGGAGGAAATCAGTACTGCTGTGTTCACTCTTTTGCCCACAATTAGTTTTTTGTTGTTGATATTTTAAGGGGACTTGGGGAAAGGAGGAGATATAAGGCAGTGGCATGGGAAGAACAGATGTGCTTCCACTCTGTCAGGCCTAACTCCATTGAGGTATTTAAGGCTCCCAAATGTCAGTTAGCCAATTAAACAGGATTTTACATACCTACTCTGCAGAACACATTCATATGTTAATCATCGCTCATGCCACTGCTATTGATATCAATATAAGCACCTCTCTCAGATTTAATTCTATAAATAATAATAATAATAATAATAATAAAAAAGCTTAAAATTCCAGGATTACTAAAAGAGAAAAAGACAGGCCAAGGAGAATCAATTTGAGTAAAGAAAGTAGCTTACAGTCCCAGGCCTCAGTGATGAGTATTACTCCCCACATTTTTCTAGATTGAAACTGAAGCCCAGAGAATCTATGAGCAGATTGTTCCCAGCAAAAAGAACATGTATTAATAATGGACTAAACTTTTAAAGGGAAGAGTCCAATTAGTGTAATCCAAACCTGTAATATTTCATTCATGATCTAACTGCTACATATTCTTATCCAGCTTGTTTACAGCTTGTGTAGCTGGAACTTCATACTTTGCCTAAGGTATGCTGGCTGATCAAAAGACCCTTACTGTAATTTCTTTTAATTGCTCTTCAAGTTTGGCTTTCTCTTCAATTAATATCTTCTCAGGAGAGTTCAGTTCAGCCTTTGGCTCATTCTGGCTCTGACTCTGGTCATCTTCTAAATTCTGTCCAGTGCTTTTCTGTTGTGTTGCTATGCAAAGCAACCGTGGAGAAGTGCTAAAGCAAACATACAGCATTAGTCAGCTACTCATCATAGGAAATATTAATGGTTTTTGGACATACTGGACACTTGATTTGCCTTGCGAAGACCAGGACTTTAACAGCATTCAAAAAAGAATCAGATAAATTCATGGAGGTTAGGTCCATCAATGGCTATCAGCTAGCATGGGTGCGAATGGTGTCCCTAGCGAATGGTGTCTGTTTGTCAGAGGCAGGAAATGGATGACAGGAGAGGGATCACATGATGATTCCCTGTTCTGTTCACTCCCTCTGGGGCATCTGGCACTGGCCACTGTTGGAAGACAGGATACTGGACTAGCTGGACCTTGGTCTGACCCAGTTTGGCTGTTCTTATGTTGAACACATATAGAAGAAACTGCCATCCTAAAGCCTGAAAAATTATTTGTGAAGTAACAAAGGTTACACTCCTGCAAGCCACTGTTCACATTAGGGATGTTCGATATCGGTTAATAATCGGTTACTCAACTATTCTATAATCCCTTGGGGAAGGGGCAGGGCTGGCAGCCACCCACTATATCAGAGGCAGCAGCACGGGGTGCCAGGTGGGAGCTAGTCCACAAGCGGAGGCAATTTAAAAACCAGCTCCCTCCGTGGACCAGCTGCCTGTCGCCCTGTGCTTCTGAGAGAGGCAGCAGCAGATCCTTTCTGGGGATGGGGCGGGGTCCAACACAAGCCAGAACTGTGGTGGGCTGCCTGCTCAGCCAGCTCTTAATACACTTGAAAATGCAGAGCTGAAACTGGGGTAGGTCACGGACCCAGTTTGAGCTAGAACTGAGCCGGGCACAAGAGCGTCCATGGCAGTGTGGACACTCTCTTGAGCAAGAAAGCTCTGATGGCCATTTTAGCTATAGGGGTTTCTTGCACAAGAGAGTGTCCACACTTGTCCATCCACACTGCCTTCTTGCGCAAGAGGGCTTATTCCTCGTGGGGAGAGGAATAGCTCTTGCACAAGAAGCCTTCTGTTCCAATGCTCTACTGTAAATTTACTTGAGCAATAATGCACACAGTGTAGACACGCATGTAGTGTAGATGCACCGCAAGTTTTTGCGCAAGAATAACCATTCTTGCACAAAAAGCCTGCAGTGTAGATGCAGCCCATGGCTATGTCTAGATTTTCCGCAAATGCTTTTAAAGTTTTTACGTTAAAAGCATTTGCGAAAAAGAGCGTCTAGATTGGCACGGACGCTTTTCCACAAAAGCACTTTTTGCGGAAAAGCATCTGTGCCAATCTAGACGCGGTTTTGCGCAAAAAAACCCCTGATCGCCATTTTCACGATTGGGGCTTTTTTGCGCAAAACAATACCGCGTTCTCTACACTGGCCCTCTTGCGCAAAAGCATTTGCGCAAGAGGGCTTTTGCCCGAATGGTAGCAGCATATCATTTCTGCAAGAACACTGAGAATCTTACATGGGATCGTCAGTGTTCTTGCAGAAATTCAAGCGTAGACAGCTGGCAAGTTTTTCCGCAAAAGCAACTGCTTTTGCGGAAAAACTTGCCAGTCTAGATGCAGCTCATATGTTTAGAACACCTCCTTCTTACTCTGCCTCAAAATTAATAACACTGGTATACAATTTTTTAGAAGTTGTCTGCTTCAGAGATAATAAATAGCACATTTTATGTATTTTGATGTGCTGAATTCAAATATGGCAATTAAAACAACTGATTGGCTACTGTTTCCAAGATATTTAAGTTTTTACATTTTACGTCTATGTATATTGTGTAGATAGTTTTAATCATCAATTGTAAACCTAGGTCTTTTCATGTGTTTATGGTTGCTTTACATGATAATATTTCACCTGTCCTGTTTATGTAACACTTTAAAAATCAGGAAAAGGGTTACATAAATAAAATTTATTATGAAACAAAAGGCAAAAAACTATTATGTACATAGTTTAGCCCTATTCAGTGTCTATTTGGCGCTTCTTGGCTTGTCTCTTGTATTCATTAAATGGAGCATCTCTTGTCACTGTCCAGCAATAGTCTGCAAGCATTGATGGGCTCCATTTGCCCTGATAGCGTTTCTCCATTGTTGCAATGTCCTGGTGAAATCGCTCGCCGTGCTCGTCGCTCACTGCTCTGCAGTTTGTGGGAAAAAAAAAATCTAGATAAGAGTGCAAAAAATGTATCTTTAGTGACATGTTGCAACCAAGGCTTTTGCATGCCTTGAGGAGGTTTTTCACCAACCTGTAGTTGTCTGCCTTGTTGTTTCTGAAAAAAGTTTATTGCCACTAATTGGAAGGCTTTCCATGTCGTCTTTTCCTTGCCACGCAGTACATGGTCAAATGCATCCTCTCGAAGAAGTTCACGAATCTGAGGACCAACAAAGACACCTTCCTTTATTTTAGCTTCACTTAACCTTGGAAATTTTCCACGGAGGTACTTGAAAGCTGCTTGTATTTTGTCCATGGCCTTGACAAACTTCTTCGTCAGACCCAGCTTGATGCGTAAGGGTGGTAACAAAATCTTCCTTGATTCAACAAGTGGTGGATTCTGAACACTTTTCCTCCCAGGCTCCAATGACTGTCGCAGTAGCTAATCTATCTTGATGTAGTGGGAATCTCTTGCACGACTATCCCATTCGTAGAGAAAACAGTAGTACTCTGTGTATCCAGCCTGCAGACCAAGCAAGAGAGCAACAACCTTCAAATCGCCACAAAGCTGCCACTGATGTTGGTCATAGTTTATGCACCTCAAAAGTTGTTTCATGTTGTCATAGGTTTCCTTCATATGGACTGCATAGAATCATAGAATCATAGGACTGGAAGGGACATCGAGAGGTCATCGAGTCCAGCCCCCCGCCCTCAAGGCAGGACCAAGCTCCGTCTACACCATCCCTGACAGATGTCTATCTAACCTGTTCTTAAATATCTCCAGAGAGGGAGATTCCACCACCTCCCTTGGCAATTTATTCCAATATTTGACCACCCTGACAGTTAGGAATTTTTTCCTAATGTCCAATCTAAACCTCCCCTGCTGCACTTTAAGCCCATTACTCCTTGTCCTGTCCTCAGAAACCAAGAGGAACAAATTTTCTCCTTCCTCCTTGTGACACCCTTTTAGATATTTGAAAACCGCTATCATGTCCCCCCTTAATCTTCTTTTTTCCAAACTAAAGCCCAGTTCATGAAGCCTGGCTTCATAGGTCATGTTCTCTAAACCTTTAATCATTCTTGTCGCTCTTCTCTGTACCCTTTCCAATTTCTCCACATCTTTCTTGAAATGTGGCACCCAGAACTGGACACAGTACTAATCTGAGGCCTAACTAGTGCAGAGTAGAGCGGCAGAATGACTTCACGAGTTTTGCTTACAACACACCTGTTGATACAACCTAGAATCATATTTGCTTTTTTTGCAACAGCATCACACTGTTGACTCATATTCAACTTGTGGTCCACTATGACCCCTAGATCCCTTTCCGCCATGCTCCTTCCTAGACAGTCGCTTCCCATCTTGTATGTATGGAACTGATTGTTCCTTCCTAAGTGGAGCACTTCGCATTTCTCTTTATTAAACCTCATCCTGTTTACCTCTGACCATTTCTCTAACTTGCTAAGGTCATTTTGAATTATGTCCCTATCCTCCAAAGAAGTTGCAACCCCACCCAGTTTGGTATCATCTGCAAACTTAATAAGCGTACCCTCTATCCCAATATCTACATCATTGATGAAGATATTGAACAGTACGGGTCCCAAAACAGACCCTTGCGGAACTCCACTTGTTATCCCTTTCCAGCAGGATTTAGAACCGTTAACAACAACTCTCTGACTACGGTTATCCAGCCAATTATGCACCCACCTTATCGTGGCCCTATCTAAGTTATATTTGCCTAGTTTATCAATAAGAATATCATGCGAGACCGTATCAAATGCCTTACTAAAGTCTAGGTATATGACATCCACCGCTTCTCCCTTATCCACAAGGCTCGTTATCCTATCAAAGAAAGCTATCAGATTAGTTTGGCATGACTTGTTCTTCACAAACCCATGCTGGCTATTCCCTATCATTTTATTACCTTCCAAGTGTTTGCATATGATTTCCTTAATTACCTGCTCCATTATCTTCCCTGGGACAGACGTTAAACTGACCGGTCTGTAGTTTCCTGGGTTGTTCTTATTCCCCTTTTTATAGATGGGCACAATATTTGCCCTTTTCCAGTCTTCTGGAATCTCCCCTGTCTGCCATGATTTTTCAAAGATCATAGCTAAAGGCTCAGATACCTCCTCTATCAGCTCCTTGAGTATCCTGGGATGCATTTCATCAGGACCTGGTGACTTGCTGACATCTAACTTTCCTAAGTGATTTTTAACTTGTTCTTTGTGTATCCTATCTTCTAAACTTACCCTCTCTCTGCTTGTATTCACTACGTTAGGCACACCTCCAGACTTCTCGGTGAAGACCAAAACAAAGAAATCATTGAGCATCTCCACCATTTCCATCTCCGCATGACCAACTGGAATTGATGGCAAAACATTGCCATTATGCAGCAAAACAGCTTTAAGACTCGTCTTCGATGAATCAATGAACAGTCTCCATTCATCTGGATCGTGAACGATGTTGAGGGCTGCCATTGCACCATCGATGTTGTTGCAGGCTACAAGAACACCTTCCATGAAGAAGAATGGGACAAGATCCTTTTGACGGTCACAGAACATGGAAACCCTAACATCACCTGCCAGGAGATTCCACTGCTGTAGTCTGGAGCCCAACAGCTCTGCCTTACTCTTGGGTAGTTCCAAATCCCTGACAAGGTCATTCAGTTTACCTTGTGTTATGAGGTGTGGTTCAGAGGAGGAGGATGGGAGAAAATGTGGGTCCTGTGACATTGATGGTTCAGGACCAGAAGTTTCATCCTCTTCCTTGTCTGACTCAAGTGAGAATGATTCTGGTGCATCAGGAACCGGCAGTCCTTCTCCGTGGGGTACTGGGGGTATAGCTGATGGAATGTTTGGATAATGCACAATCCACTTTTTTCTTCTTTGACACACCTTTCCCAACTGGAGGCACCATGCAGAAGTAACAATTGCTGGTATGATCTGTTGGCTCTCTCCAAATCATTGGCACTGCAAAAGGCATAGATTTCCTTTTCCTGTTCAACCACCAGCGAAGATTTGTTGCGCAAGTGTTGCAGGATATGTGTGGGGCCCACCTCTTGTCCTGATCTCCAGTTTTGCAGCCAAAATAAAGTTGATAGGCTTTCTTAACCATCGTGGTTATACTGCGCTTTTGTGATGCAAAAGTCACTTCACCACAAACATAGCAGAAGTTATCTGCACTGTTCACACAAGTACGAGGCGTCTCTGCTCACTTTGGCTAAACAGAAATGTGTCCCTTTGCAAAATCAAACACTGACAAATGAGAGAGTACGACACTGTATGATTTCTAGAGCTGATATAGGGCAATTTGTTCAGCAGAGTGATGTAAGCTTCGTTATGATTGCATCATCCATGACTTCTAGGAATAACATGATGCAATTCATATCATGTATGATGCAATACCAGCTTCAGATTGCATCATTCATTGTTTTGACTAAAAAGCAAGTACTGTCCAAACCCAGTCAGATTTATTCATAGATCTAGTCAAAGATGTATTTTAGTCATTTCTGGTTTAAATTGAGATTCCTTTCCTTTATAACTCACTTAATCCTCCGCCATTCGCAAGTCAAGGGTCATATATACTGACCCAATAGCATATCTTGAAAACTAGAGCCAATCAACAATTTTAAGCATCATTTTCTTTCTCAGTGACCCAGAATTAGTAAAGTTTGACTACATTTATTTCAGAAGCATTGTGGCTATAGAGCAGTGATAACTTAAAAACTAAAAGCCTTATTTAGATGTCTTAATAAATATAGATGCAGCTGATTAACCTGAGTTTGAGTTATCTGAGTCTCTTCATGCCAACCTGTGATCTCTTTTAGGAAATGAAGCATCCTTGTTCCAGATCAGGCCTGCACAGCTTGGAAAGCGGCAAGAGCCATATTACTCCAAAGAAAACAGCTGCGGGCCGCAAATAGGGTTGCCAGATGCTCTCCCAAAAAATACCAAACACGCGGACTAAAAATGTTTGTCAAGGGGAACCCCCCTCCCCCCCCCATGTGTTGGGCATACAAAAAAAGCCTCACACCATCCGGCTTCAGCACGCAACCACAGGAGGCGCCATCAGGCTTCCGTCCAGTGTGCAGCTGGACAGAGCGTGCAAATACCGGACTGTCCGGTACAAAACCAGACTCCTGGCAACCCTAGCCGCAAGGGTAGGTTTGGGGGGGTGGGGTGAAACTTTATTAAGAATTTTTTAATTAAATCAGGGCTGCACAACATACTGCTCCCAATGCCCTTACCCTCTCCTCTCCCAGCATCACCTTGTCCCCCCCTCCCACTGACACCTCCCCTCCTGCCCTTTTCCTCATTGTTTCCAGTTGGCCCTGGGGCATGTGTCTCTCCTGCATCCTGTCCCTTGGTGCCTCCCGTTTCTCCTGACCTGCCCCCATCCCCTCAGCACAAGCCCCTTCCCCTCCCCTACCTGGCTTTTGCCTTCCGGTTTGCGGGGCTGCAGGAGCCTTTTTTAATCCGGCGGTTGCCAGCTGTGACATCACGACGCCACATCACGCCAGCATCCTGGAGTCCGCCAGCGTCCTGCCTTCTAGCTCGCGCCCCACCTCCTCATGCCAGAGCTGCACGCAGGCAGCCCAGCGGCAAGAATCACTGCACTTCCCCCTCCCCGGTGGTGCTCCGCTCCTCTGCCTGGCCAGCTGATCGGATGGGGCCACACCGTGTGTAGTTGTCACAGGCTACACAGTGAGCCCCTGCGGGCCACATGCAAAATGTTGTGCAGGCCTGTTCTACATACCCACAGCTGAATAACAGTAACTACTAAGTAAATATATTGCTTAGCTTGCTTTGTCTACCTGACCAACTGGTTCAGAAATGTATCCAAACTGCATGAGCTGTGAAACATGACATGCAGTCATGTCAAGACAGCACAGCAGCAAACTGGGTTTAGCTACTGTTTATTTTACTTTCACAGGAGATTTCTCCCTGCTGTTACATGACTCATGTAAGTTGGGCAATAGCAAGGTTTTCTATTGAAGCATTTAAAATGCCTCTGAGCTGGAGATCAAGCACTGTATTACACACAATCCTGTAGCCTCTATAGTACCAGTGAAAAGCGTGGCCACTAGAACGTCAGAGTTTTGTGCAGCTCCCTGCGGGACACTTCTCACATGATTTCCCTCACATGCACTGCCTGCCTCCCAATAAGCGGGTCATGCTTGAACCTTGCCCACCCATGGGGAGGATTTGTTTTTGCTCTTGATGGCAAAGAGACAAGCCACCATGGAGCTGCACAACGCCGTCCCCTCAAGCCAACCTTGCCTTCCCTGGAGTCAGCGCGGGACTCCCCATCTCTGGCGGGCCCAGAACTTTTTACGCCCCGCTCGGGCCCTGCCAGGGAGCCACCCCTCGTCCCTTCTCCGGGAGCCTCTCTCGGCCACGGGAAAAGAGGGGCCGAGCCCTGGGGAGGGACGCGGTGGTGCGGGCAGCGGCCCTGCTGTGGGCGGGGCTTCCCCACCGCCGTGCCTATAAAGCCCAGGTCGGGCGCGAAGCCGCAGCTCGGAGAGCCGGGCCTACGGGCTCGCAGGCGGGGACCCCTGGGGGGCCGGGGAAGCGCCCCCCCGCAGGAACGACGGCGGGGCCAGCGCCGCCCGCCAAGCCCCTCCCGTCCGCCCGCGGGCCCGGAGCGCAGCGGAGTCGCAGCCCCGCCCTTACCGTGGCGGGCAGCTCAGCAGCGGGTAGCACCGCGGCCTCAGCAGCAGCCGCACGCACCGAGCCGCCGCCGCCATGGCTCCCTCCGCGCTGAGTGCGCGCGGCTCGCTCTGCGCCGAATGCCCTGGGGGTCACGGCCGAGCCGCGGCCCAATCAGCGGGCCAGGCACCCCGCCTGGCCCGGGAGTGACGGGACCGTGCTCCAATCAGCTGGGGCGGCCTCCTCTGGGGGCGGGGCCTGCCCCCTCCCTGGCTCTTAGCACGCTTGCGGGAGAAGAAGTTGAAAGGTCGCAGACGACTCTGGGTAGCCTTCGCTCAGGGGCGGGCCCGCTGGTGAGCGATGGGCGTGGTCACTGGGGAAGGGGGCGGGGCCTATGGGGAGGTGAGGGAAGGGCTGGCTTTGCCCTCTTCCTGCACTGCTGGGCTCAGGCCCTTCAGGGCTCCCTGGGGAAAGGGACTCAAAGCCCCTAGGCTGGCCTAAGGCAGGGCTTTGGTCTCCCCTCCCCTTGCCTCATCCAGGTCTGTCTGTGGTGCGGGAACCTCCTGTGGTTCTCTCTGCCCCAGAGTTGCCCCAGCTTAAAAAGCCAAGGAGGCTAGTGGAGTGCATTGGGAGCGAGGAGCTTTGCTAGGCTAGCTGTGGTGTATATAGGGTAGCATAGCTACAGGCAGCAATGAAAGGCTCTGGCAGTGGGGAAACTGATGCAGCTTTTCCCCAAGGCCCGTGTCTTTCTCAGGGTAGGTCAGACAGTGGGAGGCTACATTGTTAATAATAGCACCAGTCACTACATTGTTGCTTGGGTGTATCTAGATCTGTGTAAGGAACACACCCTAAAGTTCTAGTGTGTTTATCCACTTCATTTTACCCATGCTGCTACATATACCAGTGCTAAGTGGGTGTGTAGTGTACAGGTTACCATAAATACAGACATAATCTAATTTGCTATGTAAAATTGTATCTAGGTAAGGTATATCCTTTTTTCTCCCAGTGTCCCTGTACTTCCATTTTGGTTATCTGGTCTTAGGAAATATAGTGCTTAGTTTGAATGTATAGATACAGAGAGATGAGAACTGAAGACTTTATCTGGTTAGACCGAGATTTAGCATTAGTTATCATGCTGGTCATTTAAGATAAGTCTGACCTCTAAAGCTACTAACTTATGAAAACTAGTCCATCTTTACTTTATTGTAATTACTGGCCTCTCTAGGGCAGCGATTCTTTGTTCTCCTGACCCTGATTGAGATTGCTGTGATATAAATGTAACCCACCCTTACAAAGTGTGACATAAAGCCATTCTATATAAGTGTAGGCTATTTAAATAACAATACAGTGAGAAAAGGTAGTGGGATAGTCAGAATATGGGATAATTAGAACATTTGGTGTGGAAGTTGGTCAGTTCCTCCCCTTTATTTTATTTTGAAATTTAAGAATAGGGACAGGCAAGTAAAGTCATGACCCAGTTCAGACAATATATGAGAAACAATGTTTCTGTGAAACAGCTGGCAATGCATCAATAATTAATGTTCTACTCTGTTCCATGTATAGCATTGCATAATTCATTAGGTTTAAGTACAATCCTATGGCTGTAGCTGCAGACCAAACCCTAATATATGCACAACTGTCATCTAGAATCTATGCTTTTATTTAAGAATATTAAAGTTTCTTTTCCATTTGTTCCACATATGAGTCTCCAAATGTGAACAGCATAAACACATGGGCTGTGTCTACATTGGGCCACTTATTCCGGAAAATCAGCCGCTTTTCCGGAATAAGCTGCGAGCTGTCTACACTGGCCCTTGAATTTCCGGAAAAGCAACGATGCTCTACTGTACAAAATCAGCCGCTATTCCGGAAAAACTATTCTGCTCCCTCTCGGGCATAAGCCTTATTCCGGAACACTGTTCCGGAAAAGGGCCAGTATAGACAGCCCAGTAGTCTTTTCCGGAAAAAAGCCCCGATCGCGAAAATGGCGATCGGGGCTCTTTTCCGGAAAAGCACATCTACATTGGCCACAGATGCTTTTCCGGAAAAAGGGCTTTTCCAGAAAAGCAGCCTGCCAATGTAGATGCTTCTTTTCCGGAAAACCTGAAAACGGAATAGTATTCCGTTTTAAGCATTTCTGGAAATTCATGCCAGTGTAGACACAGCCATGCTGTATTTGCCTGAATATGTGATCAGGCTATAAAATATTTTGTGTGAACTGCCCTTGTTAATTTAAAGGGATATTTGTGATGCTATAGTTGATAATTATCTGTTATAATTTCAATAGAAACATCAAGCTTATGTGTATCTCAAACCAGTTCCCATACCTTCACTGAAGCTAAAAGCTCCATATATCATAATGTTGCTACCTGACAATGTCTTGCTTCATTTGTGGACTGTCCATACAAAATCTGAAGCAACCTGAAAACTTAGAAGCAGTAAAAAAAAAAAGGATAATAAACTAAATGTATTATCCAATTAAATATAAGAAATACCACGGAGAGAACATTCAATAAAAAGAACCTTCCCTAATAATTCATCTGAAGCAGACTGGAAATGCTGCTGCAACTATACCAGAGTGATGTAGAATCTTGCAGCCTTAATGCACAACTTTTAGGTCATGCATGCTGTAGAGCTCACAGTCTTAAGCATATATTTCTTAGTAGTGGTTGCCTTTCTCTGAAGCATTGCTTCTTGGCTGCTTCAGGAAGCAGCATATATAACTTACAAGACAAATGGCCTTGTGATATGCAATCAATCATATGTTAGAACATAAGAACAGCTGTACTGGTTCAGACCAAAGGGTCCATCTAGCCCAGTATCCTGTCTGCCAATAGTGGCCTATCGTATATTTGTAGAACAATGAATATAGCAAATGCATCTTTATTAGCACTGTCCCCTAGTTATGTGAAAGTGGGGCTTTTGTTAGCATGTAACACTATGGAAGATTCTTGGTAATCCCAATAACTGTACTAATTGTAGTGGCAACAGACATTGTAATTTCCACTTTTAACATCAGAATTAGCAACGTGCATTGGGGGAGTTTCATTACTAGCATGAAAAACAATGATTTTTGTGTTATTACATTGTTGCTTTCAAAAATATTGTTGAATTTCTTTTGTTCTTACCAATACTTAACAAAAACATTGTAGATTCTGACAAAAATAATAACACTGTGTAGCAGGATTGTGCATGGGGAGAACGAGTGGAGAAGGTCATAAAAGGAGATGCATGCAGAAGGGTTAGAAGATACGAGAATCTGAACAAGGAGTGGAGATTCAATATCTGACCTCTTCAATATCTGGCTGGAGAGACTACCAGTCTGTTTTTAAAAATTCAGATAGTAGTCTATCCTCCTCATTCTTTGTGCATGTCATCTTTCCCTAATCCTTAATGCCTTCTGCATGGATCTTCCTGTTTAGCCCTTCTCTGCTCATTCCCTCTGATCCTCATGCAGTACTATTACTACCTCTGAAAATGGCAATTGCTATGATTGTTAGAAAAAAGAAGTTTATAGGATTGAGCTGAGCTGAGCTGGGCTGGGCTGAGTAGCCTCTTAGTAGTAAGTGTGACTAGTTATCGAGAAATGCATATTAGATTAAATATTTCCAATGTGAATATGATTCTTTTCTGCCCTTTAGAATTCATTAATCCGAGTATAGAAACTTTCTGCAAGTAAACAATCTTAAGGCAAATGAAGATTTGGAAAGGTCCCTGCTTTCTGAAAGTGAGGTTTGTTGGGATTTTCAACTTTAACAGCTGCCAAGAAAATACTCAACTAGAATAGCATAGGTGTTGGTGCATCAAGAATGAGGAGTATGTGCAGAGCACTGTCTTTTTGCATTATGACTTACTGAGCAAAGCTCATGTTCCAGTTAAAAGAACATTATTATTTGTATTGAGATAACACTTAGAAACCTCAGCTGAATTTGGAGCCTCATTATGCAAAACACTCATAATAAGAAAGTTCTACTTCCAAAATGCTTAATTTCAGACTTAAAATATGGTGAGAATGTATTCACTCTCATTCTTAAAATACTGCAGATTGCATTGTTTTGGTTATAGTGCCACCTGGTGAGTTTATTTTATATGTGCAAATAAGAGGGCCAATAATCATTTGCTGAACTGTTCTATGTAGTGACAGTTGACTAGCTTGTACAACTGTGTTATTGACTAGTTCTCATGGTGTCAAAGCTGGGCATTCCTTTGCCCAACACATAAATACCTTATTTGCATAATGCATAGCACTGTTCAGCCATACTTTTTGTTAGTTGTCATTCAAAATCCCAAGTGTTGAGAGATGATAAACAGATTCATGCAGTATTTTGCCCAAGAGGTGGAAGAAATTATTCTGCTATTTGCATGGGCTAATGGTCTGAATATGGGATACAAAGCTGGAAATCCCAGAGTACTAATCCCAGCTCTGCTAATGAGACTCCCTCCGTGGCCCATGTCAGTCACTTAAACTCTCTACCTAAGTTTCCCAGTCCATGACTATGTTCTAGTCTTAAATCATGATCATAAGTTGACATCTCAAATGTGTGGAATAAAAAGCCAATTTCTTTTCCCCCCTTTGGGTCTATTAAAATGTTTCACCTCAAGAACTTTGAAATACTTCATTTATATTTCAACCTTTTTTCTTCAGCTTTATTCCAGTCTACACTTAGATTTCAAAATAAAAGTTGCTTGAAACAGGAAAAGTGGTCATTTTCTAAATGAAAAATTCTAAACAAAACATCTTCACAATTTCAAAACTTTCTCAACAATTTTTCAGGATTGGGAAGTTTTGTCAAATACCATACCTGTTTCAGTTTTGACAAATTGATTAAAAAATAATTGAAAATCGTAACTAGTTCTAGTTCCTGTATCTGTGATGTAGAGCCTTCCCAATAGATCTGTGAAAGTTAATATTTTGTATGGTAATCTGAAGTGTCAGATAAGCAGTAAGTCTTTTCTGATTTATTTGGTAGTAAAGCGCTTTGGGGATGAAAAATACTGTATGTTTTTCTTGATAATCTCTGCTTTGGTGTGAAGCTAAATTTCAAATTCTTTTTATGTCAGTGAAGAGACATAGTAATAGTTCTGTCTCTTAAGGCTAAGGTTCAGTCCATTGGTATTCAACAGGCAAGTAGAATACAGTACTATTACATTCTGTTACAAATGTGAACCATAACTGTGTTAACTATGCATTAAGAGTAGAAGAGAGCAAATGTGACACTTCCTTGTATTCTCTCCTCTGATCAGGTATTTGTAGGTAATTTTAATAAAAAATTGAAGGGAAAAAGACAAAAGTGAAAAACAAAAATATCTTGTATATTAGTGCTTACCCTTTTTAACCAGTTATATGGATATATAAAATGAACTTCGTTTTTTAAAAAGTTATCCCATCTGCAAGAGTGTTACTGAACAAATTACCAAAAAAAAAGACAAAATTGTTACTTCTATCTGTGCTCTTTAGAAAATGTCTCTGACAAGACCATTTGCCCATAATATACTTTATTGTATCCCAAAGAGCATTATAGATGGAAAAAAATTAAGAGTACCTGTCTTTGAATATAATAAATTATGTCCCCTATATGCCCCCTAAAAAGACTATCGAGGTTGAGAGTCACATACACCATTGATCCACTGCAGATAAAGGCAATAAATGGGCCTACAACCTGTTGGTGCTCGGTTCGGTTCAGTAAAATGTCGGGAGTCCCAGAGGGTACTCGGTTCGGTTCAGTAAAATGCCGGGAGTCCCAGAGGCTTAAGGCCAAATACCCAGTGAAAACATCGAATGATGGCAAAACAACAAGTTTTAACAAAGAAGGAATGATTTATTAAACTGAACAACTTAAAATGAGCAGTTACCCAATATTTGCCACAAAACAATTGAACCACAACAGTTTTTAAAACTCTACCTAAGTTACAGCTAAGTCAAATATATACACATTTCAAAAACTGTTTCTTTAAACACACTGACAATAGCAAAGGTAAAAGTTACAACTGAGCAATATATTTTCTAACCTGTCTCTCTTAAACCACTTAACAACAGTGAGGGTACTTAGGAACTCAGCAACAACAACACTACAAAGACATACAAGGAATCGGAGCATACTCCGAGATTCGTACACCCCTTTTTAGATTTGGTGGGTGGGAGGTGGCCTTTGGGTGATCAGTCCTAAGCCAGACTCAGATTCTGTCTTCCAATATTCTGGAGTCCTCCCCGAGCTTAGGGCTCAGGGCTTTTTATGTTATTGCCTATTACAATATTTGGTATTGTTTGTGCTCTGGGAGTGGCATGGGTGTGGTCTGGGTGCAGTGTGATGCCCATATATGGTGTTGAGTGTGGGGACTCTGGCAAGCTCCATTTTATTGGTAGATAAGCCTTGTTGCTATCCATGTGACTGGTGAGGTTGCTGAGGTAGATCTCAGCTATGTGCGAGTGAGGCCTGGCCAAGAGAACCCATACTTGACACAACCCAGTGCTTAAACTGGGGAATTTTGAACCAGCTGCAATAAGAAGTGGAGGGTATGGAGTAGTCATACTCCCTTAATTTGGACGTTGTTAAAGTAATGAATCTGACCATTCAAAATTTACAATTTTTATGAAAACCTTCCAAGAAACAAATTGAAATATTTTCTTTCTACTCTCTATGTATGTTTGACAGAGACTATGTGGAATAATTTGCCATTTTTGAGTTTTAAAAGATGACAGTTTGCTCCAAATTCCCATAGCTTTTGTTAGCTTCAGTGCCCAGAGTCAGCAGGTTATGTGCTCTAAGGTTATGTCTACACTGGGGGCTCGTCTACACTGGCCCCTTTTCCGGAAGGGGCATGTTAATTTCAGCTATCGTAGTAGGGAAATCCGCGGGGGATTTAAATATCCCCCGCGGCATTTAAATAAAAATGTCCGCCGCTTTTTTCCGGCTTTTAGAAAAGCCGGAAAAGAGCGTCTACACTGGCCCCGATCCTCCGGAAAAAGCGCCCTTTTCCGGAGGCTCTTATTCCTACTTTTTCCGGAAAAAAGCGGCGGACATTTTTATTTAAATGCCGCGGGGGATATTTAAATCTCCCGCGGATTTCCCTACTACGATAGCGGAAATTAACATGCCCCTTCTGGAAAAGGGGCCAGTGTAGACGTAGCCTGGAGGTATTTGTCGTCAGAGAGGATGCAAATGAAGCACTCATTAGTATTTGTCACTATGTCATTTGCATATCTCCGCCGATGCTTTTTGCACAAGAGGTTTTTGCACAAAAAAAGCAGTGTAGACGGGTCCGTTTTGCACAAAAAACCCCCAACCCTTTTGTACAAGATCCTGTATCCCTCCTTTTTTGAGGTATAAGGGATCTTGCTTCATTAGCATACTCTCTGCTGACATACCTGCCATGTACACGTAGCGTAACAATCTTGTTTCTTGTAGAATGTTTTCTGTCTCTCAGAAATCAGAAATTATAGGCATGGGGCTGAGAAGAGAGCTAATCCAAGAGAGCAGTTTATGGAAGCATGCTTTCTATTGCTGCAGTGGATTGAGAAGAAATCCTGCCCCACAGCAACACACCAGAGAAAATGTATTATAATATTCCTTTGAGTCATCTGGTATCACAAAGATTTGCAAATCTAGCAGACTGTTATGGTTTGTTCTCGTCACTCTCATGCTATTATGGACAGTCATGGATGTCCTGTAACATTCATGAAGATATAAAAATTGAATAACTCTGACAGTCAAAGCATCATCTATCTTGGCTCAAAGAGAAGTTGCTAGTTACAGATCAGACTGAGGCTGTTCCTCAGCAATTGAACAATTTTCTGTTGTGCTGCTGTGGCTTTTTGCCTTGGTACAAGACTAATTTATTGACTCTGGAACAGGAGGTTTCAAATCAGTTGAGGGTCTCATCAACTGACTGTTTTTCTTAAAAAGAAGTTTATTTTCTTTCCTAGAACTGTAGATAGGAGTGGAGGTCACAGGTTTCATCTGGGAGATTCTGATGGGCTTTTAGTGTTTTGTTTTTACTCTTATTTATATAGGCAGAATGTTGTATTTCAAATTGTAGGTGGCTGTCAAAGTGCAGTGATCTTGTCTCCAGGTTGACATGCAAAGAGTGATATTTGAACAGTGATATTCAAGACTTACAGTACTACTTACAGAATTCATAATATTCTTCTCCTTTTTTCCTCCTTAAGGGTCTACAGATTGATAGATAATTGTAGGCTAATTCCTTGCCCTTATGTACTAGTACAACTCCCATACCGTATTTTCTGGCGTATAAGACGACTTTTTATGCTAAAAAACATCCCCCAGAAATCGGGGGTCGTCTTATACGCCAGGGCTTCTCTCGCCCCAGAGGACACAGACTGCGGGACCTTGCGGTCCCGCCGCCCATGTACTCCGGGGCGAGAAAAGCTGCTCCGCGTCTCCCTGGTCTGCATACCAGGAAGATGCGGAGCAAAGCCGTGGAGGGGCTTGGGCAGCGGTGCAGCCCAGGCGCGACGCGGCTGTCCCGCTGCTGTCCTCAGAGGCTTTGCTCCCAGTGTCCCTGGTCTGCTGGAGACGGTCCCCAGCGGACCAGAGGCACCGGGAGCAAAGCCGAAGCGGCGGCGGGATACCGCGCTTCTGAGGCTTTGTTCTGGGAAAGCCTCAGAGGCACGGGACTCCACCACGGCTGTGGCTTTGCTCCCGGTGCCTCTGGTCTGCTGGAGATGGTCCCCAGCAGACCAGGGGCACCGGGAGCAAAGCCGCAGCCGTGGCGGGGTCCCGCGCCTCTGAGGCTTTGCCAGAGCAAAGCCTCAGAAGCGCGGCAACCCGCAGCTGCTTCGGCTTTGCTCCCGGTGCCCCTGGTCTGCTGGGGACCGTCTCCAGCAGACCAGGGACACCGGGAGCAAAGCCGGGGAGGCGGAGGGGCGCTGGGGCGCTGCCAGTTGGCCTCTTAAGCGGGGGTAGTCTTATACGGCGAGTAAAGACAAAAACCTATCTTTTAACTAGAAAATTAGGGGGTCGTCTTATACGCCCAGTCGCCTTATACGCCGGAAAATACGGTAAGTCAAGCAAAGTATTGTTCAGGTGTGACTTGCACAAATGTTTTCCCCTGACTGTCTTACAAGTTCTCTGTTAAATGACAAGGATTTAGTCCCTAGTCTATGCTGCTACTGTCATGCTATCCGATTTAAAAAATGACCATGTAAATAATTTTTGGAATCCCTGTTTTATATGTACAACACAGCTTGTACAAAATGTGTCATGAAGGGTACCTGTGAAAAGGCTATGATGTGCTGAATGACTATGCTATTTGTATGCATGTAGAATCATTTAATCTTAGGGCTGGAAGAGAACTCAGGAGGTCATCAAGTCCAGCCTCCAGCCCAAAGCAGGACCAACCCTAACTAAATCATCAGCCAATTTGTCCTAATATCCAAGCTAGACACCCTTCCTCCCACTGTAACTTGGGACCATTGCTCCTTGTTCTGCCATCTGACACCACTGAGAAAAGCCTCGCTCTATCTTCTCTGGAACCTCCCTTCAGGAAGTTGAAGGCTGCTATCAAATCTTTCCTCGCTCTTTTCTGCATACTAACTAAGCCCAAATCCCACAGGCTCTCCTCATAGATCATGTGCTCCAGCTCCCTAATCATTTTGGTTGCTCTCCACAGGACCCTGTCCTATGCATCCACATCCTTTCTATAGCGGGGGCCCCAAAACTGGAAACAATACTCCAGATGTGGCCTCACCAGAGCCGAATAAAGGGGAATAATCAGATCTGCTGGCAGTGCTCCTCTTAATGCACCTCAGTATGCCATTAACCTTCTTGGCTACAAGGGCACACTGTTGACTCATATCCAGCTTCTCATCCACTGTAATCCCCAGGTCCTTTTCTGATGAACTGCTACTTAGCCAGTCAGTCTCCAGCCTGCAACAATCTTCCGTCCCAAGTGCAGGACTCGGCACTTGTTCTTGTTGAACCTCAGATTTCTTTTGGCCTAATCCTCCAATTTGTCTAGGTCACTCTGGTCTCTATCCCTACCCACCAACATATCTACCTCTCCCCCTAGCTTAGTGTCATCTGCAAACTTGCTGAGGGTGCAATCAATCCCCTCATTCACGTCATTAATAAAGCTGTTGAACAAAACTGGCCCTAGATCCTTGGATCAATTGTGCTTGAAACCAACCACCAGCCAGACATTGAACCATTTATCACTTTCCATTGAGCCCGACAGTCTAGACAGCTTTCCAGCCACCTGGCAGTCCATTTATCTGATCCATACTTCCTTAACTTGCTGATAAGAATATTGTGGGAGACCATATCTAAAGCTTTGCTAAAGTCAAGGTATATCACATCCACTGACTTTCCCATGTCCATAGAGCCAGTTACCTCATCACAGAAGCTAATCAGGTTGGTCAGGTATGACTTGTCCTTGGTGAATCCGTGTTGAATATTTCTGATCACTTTCCCCTTCCACGTGCTTCAAAATGGATTCTTTAAGGATTCCCTCCATGATTTTTCTGGGGACTGAGATGAGGCTGACTGGTCTATAGTTCCCTGGTTTGTCCTTCTTCCCTTTTTTTAAAGATGGGCTCTACATTCACCTTTTTCCAGTCATCTGGGACCTTTCCCGATCTCCATGAGTTTTCAAAGTTAATGGCCCATAAAAATGTACCATTTTTGTATTTGAAGTTACTGATCTTGACCCACAGAAGCTGCGATCACCCAGACCTCCAGAGGCGCAGGTAAACAAATCATCTCATAGTCAGCTAGCCGCTTGCCTTTACAAGCTGTGATCCCTGGATTAGAGGTCCAGAAGATCCTGACCTAAGAAACCATGTCCTGGTGGGTCACAGCTAAGAATACCAAATTCAGATCACAGTGTGGAGAAACAGGGCAAATACATCCCAAAATGCTGATGGTATCTCTTATGGGAGAGTAACCAAACTGGCCACAAAATAAAACTTCTATCTTACTACACTGTGTTAACAAGAAGTCATAAAATCAGTTACCTGAGACATTCCAATGTTTATATCACCCCAAACCCATGATTTTAAGATAAGCAGTTCTTTAAAACCAGCCTCATCAAATAACACATTCTTCTGCTCCCAAAACAGTAGAGCCACACACTGGTCAATATACTCAGATGTTAAGCAAAAATCATGCTGTTGCCAATTATTTCATATGAGCTGTTATTTTGTAGCAGCAGCAGCTGCACTCAGCAATCCTGTCAGGGAGAGAACTTGGAGACGGGAGAAGTAGACCTCTGTATGAAAACACAAGTGACACAAGCAGTATATTGATAGAATTAATGAACTCCTCCCAGAAGCAAAACCCTAATAAATGAACATAACCCAAAGTAATGGGCAAATCTGATAACAGAACTCCCACTCTGCATGTTCCCATTTGTAATGTCTGTTTTCATCAGTGGATTTAGAATGCGATCCCTTCTGGCCAGGAACCCCTTCACCTGTCAGACGCTAAACTTGCTTTATACAGCATGATGTGTGCTTTTGGAGACACCTATAGTTATTAAGGTCAGCTAGCATCTGCCTTTCCTGTGGGGATGGAACTGAACTCCCTTGCCTCTAGACATCTGTCTCAGTTCATCTCTCCCTACAATAACAAAATCAAACCCAAACAAATACAAATCTTACCTCTGCAAGAGGGCTATTTATTTTGTCCAACAGAGCTGCCATCGTATTAATTAATTAATCCCCCTCAGTTGGCTTACTTTGAGTTTTAAGCATCTATGTTAAAATTATGCTTTTTAATCAGCTGTTTATTATGTTGTATGACTCCTTGAGTGCCTTGTTTGATGAATGCTTGATAAATATAATTATCATGTTCACCTATAAAAATATTTTCTCCTTGTGAATGAGACTTGTACATTTGAAAGAGGTGACAAAGATGGGAAGACTAGCCACTGGCGTAAAATTACCCTTAACATTTTTTTAAGGAACGTGGAGTGAAAAAATTAGAATATATCCTTAAACAGATTCTGTTGATTGCAATTGCAGTTATGACCAGGTAAGTATCACCTCCATCCTGCCAAACTCTGTAGTCTACTCATGCACCAATGCCACCTTTTCTTTGCTCTGCAGGGAAAGAACTGTTTCAGGCTGTCAGTTCCTTTCTTTTCAATAAGAATTCGTAACTACATCAGCTCAACATGATGTGCTTTGTAGGAGGTCTCTCTTTATGCATAAGATATAAAAGTGATAGTTCAAGGGCTTGAAGTCTTGAACTCACTTTGCAAGTCATAAGCTAGTCTCCTGCAGTGGGACTGGAGTGGAAAGTGGTGTGATATTGATTTTTTTTCCCCCCACATGCATTAGGGAAGAAACTCCAGTTCTCACCTTCACCCTACACCGTAAAACTGCTTTGGGAGCTGCCTGCAAATAAAGATTGGCTCCATTAGGTAGGAAAGAACAAACCTGCATTAGGCAAACTGTCTCAGAGTGAATGGCGAGCCATTTAAATAAACTCTAAACCCTGTATACAGTATAGTGAAAACCACTTCAAGCCAGGGGAGGCAGCAGTACCTCCAGCTCCCCTAGTTCCAGCCCTATGACCATGTACTCCCTCTTTCTCATCAGAGTGAATTGCTCTCTTAGCCATAAAGAAGACACACTCTGTATCATTAAGGCTGAGACTGGAGAATGCCTTTTTTCCCCCTCTCAGGCTATGTCTACACTACAACGATCTATCAGAAAAAGGATGCAAATTGCGTACCTTTTTCCAATAGTTTTTTCGGTAGAAGCTTTTCTGAAATTTGGCCTGTCTACACTAGGCCAAATTTTGGAAAAGCCTCCTCTTTCAGAAGAGCCCTTCTTCCTTGTGGAAGGTGGAAGACAGGGCTTCAGAAAGAATGCATCTGCTCTTCCACAAAAAAAAGCAGATGTGTTCCCTGGACGCGGCGGAGTTTTTCCAGGATACTTCTGGTCAGGGCTTGACAAACGGTGGCGAAAGCCACTCACCAGCCCCACGCTGCACATGCACAAGAGCCTCATTGCGCATGTGCGCGCCGCCGGTAAATGAGGCATGCGGCTGAAATCTACTCACCACAGGTGAGTAAATTCTATAGTTTGTCGAGCCCTGCCTCCGGTATCCCAGAAAACCCCCATAATATCGACATAGCCTCATATAATCAACTGGCTGTGCTGGAGGATGGCACGAATTGTTTCTCATAGAGCAAAGCAGAACTCTAATGGGGAAAATGGCATACATACTCCACTCTAGTCCTTTTCCCACATTACAAATCACTCTGCCTTTTAGAGCTAATATATCAGTAAACACTAGCCACAGGTTGGACTTCCAAAAACCGGGACTACCTTGTTTGGCAACATCTGTGGTGCTGCCAGACCATGGATGTTCCTGGACCAGTGAGTCCTGGCTGGGTGCCCCAGTGGCATGAGGGCTGGTGGCTCAGAGCCTCTTGGGCTGGGAGCCCTGGTAGCACAGCTGGAGCTGTGGCCGCCCCAGCAGCGGAGCTAGGGCCACGGCCGTGGAAACCTCAGCAATGGGGCTGGGGACATGGTAGCCCGGTAGTGGAGGCGGGATGGGGACACAACAACCACGGCAGCCCCAGTAGTGGGGCCGGAGCCGCGGCAGCTCCAGCAGCAGGGCTGGGAACACAGCAGCCCCGGCAGGCCTAGTAGCGGGGCCAGGGATGCAGTAGTCCAGGCTGCCAGGGCACAGCAGCATGTCAGCCCGGAAGGGAGGGTGGCTAAGGTTGGCAGTGGGGAGGGGAGGTGGGCTGTGGCGCTGGTAGCAGGGGATCTCCCCTGGTCAGGCAAATTACCTTGTTTGGGACTGGTCAGATCCTGAGGGTGCTGGACCAGAGAGGTCTAACCTGTACATTATGCAGATCTTGTGAATAGTTGGCCATCTCACCTTGAGGCAAGGTCAAACAATTACAGCACAGGAGATAGTTGTGTGTCACTGGAATCACCCTGGTTGTTATTGCTCTTGGTTCATAAAGAATAAATTTCCATTTGGAACAGTTCTTAAGGGATGTGAATGGTTAACCAGTAAGCATCACCTTAAGTATCGCCTGGCCAGAGAAGCCACCACCTGCAATAAGTCCTGCAGGCCCTCATCTCAGTTTAATCAGTTAACATAATGTTTAACCAGTTAACTTATTGACTGGGATTTTACACCCCTCGTGGGAATATGACTTTTAAAATTTAATTAAAACTTTACAGAAGTGCAGACATAAACAGTTCATTTAAGCCAAAAATTTCAAATTTGGGGTGGCTTAAATTGTGCAGTTAAATCCGTATTTACTCATGTTAGTGGTCTGGTTTTCAGAGGTGCTATGCCCCTGCAGTCCCAGTTAATTTCTAATAAGATTTTGTAATTTCTGTATAAGATTGTATTTTACAAGTGCTTGAATATAGATATTGTAGCAGGCTGTACCTGGCCCTTCACGGTCTCATTCCAGAGGCCTTCCTGTCCTACTGCAAGTATTGTCAACTTCAAGAAATCTAAAATTATGACTTGGATCCCCTCCAAATCATGAGGTTTTTTTTTAGAGAAGATTGTGTGATGAGGTCACTCTCTTAATTTTAGAACTCCGCTAGGCCATCTCCAGGGTGTGTGCTTGTGAGGAAAAGGTTTAGAAAAGGGCAACAAAAATGATTAGAGGTTTGGAACGGGTGCCATATGAAGAGAGATTTAAAAGGCGGGGGCTATGGCTACACTGCCCCCTATTGTGCAAAAAAATAGTCAAATGAGACGACGCGTGGAATATCGTAGCACCTCATTTGGATAATTTAATGAGGCTCTGTTTTTCAATGTACTGTACGTGTGCTTTGATTTCTGGATAGATGCATATAACAGATTGAATTAAAGAAAATAATAAAATATATTTCATGGAATATAAAGCAAGTAACACTGACAGCTTTTCAAAGACTGCTGTTACTATGTATTCTTGCTTATTTCTCTTCTCAGTTATGCCACATACTATTTTTTTTTCCTACTCATTAATTTATCAGAGCTCATGCTGACTTCTGTAACATAAACAATAATGTTCACCAGGTGCCCTGACCATACTGGAGATGAAAAGCACCATGTTTCATCATAAATATTATTTTGTGCCACTCTGAAGTGGCAGCCAACAAACACAGCAGATTGGAAATGTCTTCAACTCTTTTTCTAAAGATCTGCAGTGAAAGCAGCATGCTGAATGTATTATTTAAATATTCTCACTTCTTGTATTTTTGTATCCTATTAATCTCTTTAAAAATAAATAAGAACAAATTGGATCCGGGGTTGTGAGAGGTTCGGGGGTGCGATCACCCCCTCCCGGCATGGGAGGGGGGCTCAGCGGACCCCTTCGCCCTCTTTCCGTTCGTGTCCCGCCCCAGGACCCTACTCTGGGGTCCGGGTAATAGGGTGCGATCACCCCCTCCCCCACGGGGAGGGGGGTCAGCGGACCCCACAGATGTCACCCGTCCCTGCGGGAGGGGCTTGAGCCCACAGTCCATGCACCCCCTGCTCGGGGCCCTAGTTCTCTAGCACGTTTAAATCAAAGTTATCTTGAGCTGAACGCTCCTGAGGGGGATGGAGGGGGACCCGGTCCCACCCTCTCTCCGGGTCCCAGCCCGGGGCCCTAAGCGTCGGGGCTTGCTCGCGCCCCAACGCGGTAGATGGGGTTACTCCAGCTGTAACCCATCTACCCACTGCCGCCAAAAACGCCCTGCCCCAGGCTGCTTCCTTCCTGCCCAAGTCCCTTGGGGCCGCTGCCCCAACCTCCAGAACCTACCCTGGTTCAAGCGGTCGAGTCTGGGGTCGTCCCGGTGATCCCTCGGGGGTCTGCTCCCACCGCCGGGTCCGTTCCCACCCAGGCCGTCCTCTCCAGGGTTGGCGTAGCGGGGTCCAATCCCCGTCAGAGCTGGGGCTGACCGACCGCCAGCCGCGGTGACCATCTCGGGGATCCCGAGGTCGGGGCCGAGCCGACTGCCGGCCTCGGTGCCACTCGGGGTCCGTCCTGGGACCTGGGGTTCTCCTCCCTCTCTGCGAGGAGGCTTCCCCCTTCCTCGCTGGCAGCGGGCCTTTTTAAACTGCCGGACGCTGCCTGGGGCTCCTCCCCTTCCGGCGGCGCCACGGCATTCTCGGCCGTGGAGCGGCCGTCTAGCCCCGCCTCGTTCCCCTCTGGCCCGGCCGCTGGGGAGGGGCCAGCGTTTTCCGGCCGACGGAAGCATGGAGGCTGAATGCGGCCCTGCCAGCTTTCCCTGCCTGCGCCGGGGCCGCCGGGAGGGGCTTGGGTATGCCCGCCGCTTCCCACGGCGCGGCGGCCCCCGCCGTTCCCCGTGCGGGTCGGGGGCAACCTGTCACAGGGATATTGTAGTGTTTTGAAAAGACTGTATTTTCTTATATTTATTCGTGCTGGCCAAATAGTCATTGGTGAATGGAATCCCATATAAAACCATAATTCATGATGTTTTGGAATCTCTTTTCAAGTTAAAGAGGAACAGAAAATATAGAAGTGATTGGCTGTAACTAATAAATATTTTTATCCTTTGGCATATAATTGGTGCCTAGAGGAAAAAAATATACAGACCATACTGAATGTTCTCCCTCTACAGTTTTATTCTAGTCAATGGAGACAGGTTGCAACTAATCATTCTGCTGTAGTGAAGCTGCCTTCATTGTTACACTGCAGGGTCAAATTAATCCATAGTGTAACTTCTCTAAAGTCATTTGAGTTACACCAGCCAGGAAACTGGGCTGCTACCTCTCATTGTCTCTCGCTTAGTTGCTATTTTAGAGAGACTAAATTCTAATGCAGAATTTCCATTCTCTGTTTACATATATCCACACACTGTACACCTTAGGGGAAAATTGTTATTTTATAATACAGTACTTTTAAAATAGAACAAGGCTGTGTGTGGCATGGTATAACATAAATATGTCTGCATATTTGTCTGAAAGTAGTTAACTGTTTTGTGCTTAGGAAATAAAAGCAAAGGAAATATAATACAGGCAGTCCCCAGGTTACATACAAGTTAGGGACTGTAGGTTTGTTCTTAAGTTGAATTTGTATGTAAGTCGGAACTGGTACATATTGTACGGGAAACTCTAGCCAAACATTTCTCCTGAGCTCAGTTTTATTCTCCCACACCTCACTTCCCTCAGTCCTTTATTCTCAAGCTGAGGTGTCTGCTGAGAAAAGCCACTGAGAAAAGTCTCCCTGGTCTGCTGGGGGGGGGGGGGGGGGGCGCTAGTTTTGCGTCTCCCTGGTCTGCTGGGGGGAAGCAGCTAGTGTGGGGTTGCCTCACCCTGTTTGTAAGCAGGGATCCGATGTAAGTCGGATCCATGTAACCCAGGGACTGCCTGTAATCTCTTTCACTACAAAGCCAAAAATCATCTCTTTTGCTACAAACAAGTAACAGGTAGCAGCAGTGCCAGCTTCCATGTTTTGAAATGAATTAACTAAGAAGTAGGAATGGCTAGTGAAGAAATGTTGGTGACTAGCAAAATCATTTTTTGTGTGCACCTGAACATTTAGCAGTGGGAAACAGGAGAGAGAGAGACCCTTCCTATCACTCCTCACTTCGAAGATTAGCAAACCCTCAATAAATATCTCCTTATCAACTTTCATAGTGCTAGGGTGATCCTTCTTGGAGATAATGTCATTCAGTCTGGCCTTGCTGAATATGGGAGAAATCCGTGCTCCTTATGGACTCAGTCTTGGAAGCAATTATGCACAGGACTAACTTTACCTATGTGAGTAACCCCCACCCCTGGAGATATATTTACACATGCAATTGTTTGCAGGACTAAGCCCTATATATGTAGGGGGTTGGTGTGTGATTTAGGCTATGTTGCTCTGGGATGCGAATAAGCCATTCCTGAGTGACGTAAGTTACTCCAACCTAAGTTGCTAGAGTGGACAACACTGTCAGTGGGAGAGTTTTCAGACATTCCAGTAAACATATTCGCATGTTTTGTTTCAATGTGATGCCAAAAATTAGCTGATTTTAAGTCCTCATTTGATAGTACCTCCTTAGGGTATGTCTACACTGCCACCCTAGTTCAAACTAGGGTGGCTAATGTAGGCATTCGAACTTGCAAATGAAGCCCGGGATTTAAATATCCCAGGCTTTATTTGCATGTTCCCGGGCACCACCATTTTTAAATGCCCTGTAGTTAGAACTACCTGCCCGCGGCTACACGTGGAACAGACTAGCTTATTAAAGCTCCTAATTCGAACTACCGTTACTCCTCCTGCAATGAGGAGAGTAAGCATAGTGGATATGGTTGAGATTCATTCCCAGTGCATGTAAACTCTAACTCCAAGTACACATCGCTATATTTTCATGTTTTCCATTTATTTTGTGTTTATTTTGAAGTTTGTATTAACATTCCACAATGGTCTCCCGGTTCCTTTCTTTTCAGCGTCCCTGTCTTGATCCACTGATCCGTTTTTGCTAGTGGCCCTACTAAGCCCTTCCCACCACTCTAATAGCTTTTGAATGGTTAGAGTGGTGTGACATATTCACGAAACATGATGATTTCAAAAAAGAAAAAATGGTAAAAAATGACCGACCCATTTATAAGCCGACTCCAGAGTACAGTCATAGCTTGTCAGCTTCAGCACGGGCTGAGGGATGTGCAGACTGCAAGGCAAGGAGCTTCTCAGCTCCCATCGGCTTCTGTTCTCTGTGTCTGCAAGCAAACAAATGTCCCAGCAGTGTACAGTAGAGTCTTCAGTACTTCCCAAGGTCACTTCCCAGCCCAGCAGGGCAAACTACTGGCACACTGGGATTTTTTATCTACATGGGGTATCTGCAGGCTTGGAGCCTCTCACCTCCCAGTTCCTGCCTTTCACCTTTGTGGGTCAAGGAGAGTGGCAGGAAGTAGTGGCCAGCATGTCCTTTGTCCTGCACTCCTTTCTCAACTCCTGCACCCTGCCCCTCCACGGAGGATACAGCGAGGGGGCTGTCATGGCCAAAGGCAGCTCCTGACCCAGAACTCTGCCTTTGGTTGGGCACAGAGCCCTGAAAAGAAAAGAAAAATTGGACCCACTGTGGGACTGGGATGGGGGAGAGGGCTAGAGCATAAACGGCAGCGCAGCTAGCAGCGGGAGAATGGATGGTCGCAAATGGGGATCCCCAGGTGAGACTGACCTTGTGGAAAGTCCCAGTTCTGCGGTGGGCCCAATCCTTACTTTTAAACTTTTTGCGGGCCCCTTACAGTACTGTCACAGACCACCAGGGGACCGCGGACCACAGGTTGGAAACCACTGTGTTAGACATTACAGCTGTCCGCGGGGTGAGATGACTTTTGAATGTAACTAATGCTTTAGGGGAGAGTTAATAGTCCATGCTCTATAACTTCATCTTGCAGAGAGACTATTCTAGAATACTCCACAATATGAAGTTATAGAACAATGGCCCTTCTCAGCAGTGGTCCTAGAATAGTGGAAATTGGTTGGAGTTACTTCCTCTGTGACTGCTAGATTTTGGTAGACCAAACAGGTTCATGTCACTTCATTAGCATCTTTTCTTGCCTTTATGCAAGAATAGGCAATGGTACAAAGGGAAATGGGCTGACATGACCTTTCCTAAAGTTTCTATTTTCAATACATGTTTTAATAAGTCAAAAAGAAAGGCGAAAGAGAATGAAATACATTTTGTAATGAAATTAGGTCCAACCTGAAATAATCCAGTTCAAAATCCATGGTTAACTCTTACGTTTCTAAGGAGCCCTCACAAACCCATGCGCCTCAACATGAAATATGAATCCCTTTTTTATGGACAAGCGCAACATTGATTATGAAAATCTGATTTTTATTAAAGCTGATTCTATTTTTCCATTTCCTGAAATTATCAAATGTCTAAAAATGTACATGCTCTGTGTTACTGTCTGATTTTTATTTTTATTTCTTTTAAGGATGCTTTTAGTCTTGTCAATAGCATGTGCACCATGTGGTACAGAGGTTGCTATGGTAAGTATGAAATTTTTATTGAGTAGCACAGTAAATATTAATATAGGAAGCTAACACTGTCTTCTTCCTGAGATACTCTGCTTCTCATATTTTGTCCCTTGCCTGCAGTTTCCATCATCTCCAGGACAGGGAAAGCTCCAAGGCATAATAATATCATAGCAGCCAAATAAGAAGGAAATGTGGGATATTAGGTTAGTAAAGCAAACCAGTAGTAACAGAAGAAACAGAAATGAGCTTGTAGAAGAAATATTACTTTTCACTCCAGATGGGACCCATGGCACAAAACTAAGGTCTAGATTTTAAGCCCCTTAAAGTCCAGGACTGTTTGGATTCAGGATTTTAGGTCAGAGCCATCTCCAACTTATAGAGTGAATGCAGTACAGAAAAAAGGGAGTGCAAAGGATATAACTGGTTTTAAAAGAGGTAGGATGGTTTTATGGTAAAGGTACAGAACTGGAATTGGGTTGGGATATCTATATTATATTCTTGAGTTTGCACCTGATGTGCTGGATCACCGTAGGCAAGACTTAGGACAAATGTGAGCATCAAATGTCAGGCATAAATAGTCATTTTAAGTCACTGAATCAAGACTTTGTAAGCTTAAGTAGCCTACTTTACGCATCCAAATGTAAAAATTGGGCCTTTAATTTCTTTGTACCTCAGTTCTTCTGTTTGTTACTTGGGGATGATAATACTGGTGAATAGAAACGCTATAGTAGTGCATTAGATAATTATTGATGACATTATTCATGTACATTGTACATCAATGTCTTCTTCTGCTTTAGCCTTTGGGGATGGGTGTATATGAAAAAAGGACTTGATCATGTTTCTGTTGTAGTCAAGGTGAACTGGTTTAGATATAGAGTTACTAAGGCTGTGTCTACACAACAAAGTTATTTCAAAATAACAGCCCTTATTTTGAAATAACTTTCCTAGCATCTACACAGCCAAACCGCTATTTTGAAATAAATTCGAAATAGCGGCGTGCTTATTTTGAAATTGATAAACCTCATTCTACAAGGAATAACGCCAAATTTGAAATAGCTATTTTGACTATGTATAGACACTTTGCTGTGTAGACGCTTATTTCAAAATAGGGGGCCTCCAGCCTTCCCAGGGTGCTCTGGTGGCCACTCCAGCCTCAACCAAGAACACTTTTCTCCCTCTCTCCTCCCCGGAGCCCTTAAAGGGGTAGACTCTGGCCACAGTGCGTGTGCCAGCTCCAAGCCTGCCAGCCCAGAGCCAGAAGTCACTGCCCCGACCCAGTGGCCCCAAAACATGAGCCAGCAAGCCACTGGCAGCCAGCCCTCCACCACTCCCCAGGAGCCTGCCAGGGCCTGGAGAAGGTGGGCGCTTTCCTGGTCCAGGGAGGAGATCACGGCAAACAGAGCACGTAGAGACAAAATGTTTTGCTGTCCCTCATCAAGGTAGACAAGCAAGCAGGGAAACCTAAGAACTGGCTGTCGGGGCGGGGGGGCATCCCTTTAAGCACATACCTCAGCTAGCCTCAGGCAGCAGCCCCACACAATAAGTCCTGACCTAGTGCCTTGCTGAAACTGGTTCCGGCCAGCCTTAAATGCGATTCAGAGTCCACTCAGTGTGGGCGCGCTATTTTGAAATAGAAAAATGCTATTTTGAAATGCGTTTTGTGTGTAGACGTGTTATTTCAAAATAACTTCTTTCGAAATAACACTGTAGTGTAGACATACCCTAAGTGTGTGTAGAAATTATTTTAGCCGTCTCTGGATCAAATGCTGCCACAGCAGTTTTAACTGAATACTGTACAATGGAACTATTCAACAATTTAGGACGGGAGCCTGTTTCCAAGGAAGCTAAGGTATCTCTTCATCCTGGATGTCTAGCATCAGTGGTGTAACACAAATTATCAGATTATAGCTGCTCAAAGAAATGCTTGCATTAAATAAACTGAAATTGTATCCATTTATTAAAACTAATAAAAGAAAGTTCTTCACACAGCGTGTAGTCAACCTGTGGAACTCCTTGCCAGAGGAGGCTGTGAAGGCTAGGACTATAATAGAGTTTAAAGAGAAGCTAGATAATTTCATGGAAGTTAGGTCAATAAAAGGCTATTAACCAGGGGATAGAAATGGTGTCCCTAGCCTCTGTCTGTCAGAGGCTGGAGAAGGATGGCAGGAGACAAATCGCTTGATCATTGTCTTCGGTTCACCCTCTCTGGGGCACCTGGTGCTGGCCACTGTCAGCAGACAGGCTACTGGGCTAGATGGACCTTTGGTCTGACCCAGTACAGCTGTTCTCATGTTCTTATGAGAGAGCTAATGGGAAAGTCAAGCAGTGAGTAAGGTGATGACTGAGATTAGTTGCTAACAAACTGAAATACTGAGGGACTTTTTGTGCATGAGTATTTAGCAATTTTGCAGTAAGAGTACAGGGCTGAGAATGGCATTCCTGGTCAGAGGCGTCCCGTGCCTATAGGCAAACTATAGGCAGCTGCCTAGGGTGCCAAGTTGCATGGGGCGCCAAATTCCAAACCCTGCCCCTTCCATTTCCCATTCCTTACCTGGAGCACGGCTTCCCTGCAGCCAGGAGGGGGGTAAGTCCTGGGAGAGGCAACACGTGGGAGGGTTTCCCCTGTGCCGTGGGGGCAGGAGGAACGCGGGGGAATTTCCCCTGTGCCACGGGAGAGGGGGGTCGGCCCCGGGGGTGGAGGAACGCAGGGGGGTTGCCCAGCGGGAGAGGGGGGTTGGCCCCGGGGGAGGAGGAACACGGGGGTTTCCTCTGCCCCGTGGGGGGAACACGGGGGGTTGTCGCCCTGGGAGAGGCGCATGCCGGCTTCTCTTTGGGGGGGTGGGATCTTGGGAGGAGGCGGGTGCAGGGGAATCTCTCCCTGACTGGCACCCTGTTCCCTCTCCCCGGCCCTCAGCCACAGAACTGCATCCCCAGCCTCCCTCTCCCCAGCACAGAACTGCATCCCCAGCCTCCCTCTCCCCAGCACAGAACCAAAACCCTCAGTTGATATCTGCCCTTGAGGTGGGGGGGGGGGCGATTGTATGGTTCACCTAGGGCGCCAGTTGCTGGCAGCTAGTCTAGGGCCGCCCCTGCTCCTGGTTATCACAGTGAGGATCAGAAAACTCTGCATTGTTGGGTAAATCACTTTGGACCAGACTTTTTATGGTATTTAGGCATGAACAGATGCAGATGGGCATACGGTGAGTTTTTCAGTCTGAGTCTTTAGGTGCCTAAATAACTTTAAAATCTGGCAGTTCAGCTTTGTTTTCTCATTTGTAAAGAGGAGCTGATGCTGCTTCTCTTTCTGGACAATGAAGGGGAAGAAAGGCCTTGGGAGGTGAATGTCTGACTGATTGTTGAATAGGTTGTTGTAAAGAGCAGATTTAATTGTATTATTAATGGAGTGTTCAGGGACCTTGAGCCTTGGAACAATCTCTCCAGTTACTTAAATATAAATAACAATGCTTGGGTATGTTGTGAGGGTTTATTAACTTATGCCTGCCCTTTACATCTTCAATGTGCTTTACGAACATGACACTTTTTAACATACCCAGCCCACACAGAGTTTAGAAAATGCTCTCAAATCGTTGCCAAGCATTTCCATTGGCAAGTGGCCCTTTTTTCTACCCATTTCATGAGCAATCCCATTAGCCATGAGAACTCCTGCCCCATAAACAAGGTTTGAGCTGGGCCTTGTTTTAAATATAACTCTTATTAAATGTATAAAAGCAGCTCATATTATTCTATTCTATAACACAAAGAAGCATGTCACACTAACTATATTGAGCAAAGTGGAACCACTACATGAAACCTCAGATCATCTTATAATGTGATCGATACACACACACACACACACACACACACACACACACACACACACAATAACTCAAAATGTCACCACTGTAACTACCTCATAGTTGCTAGAAAAACCACATTGTAGTGAAGGTCATGTGCATATATGCTATTTTAACACATTTATTCACACCTTGCTGCAATAGTGTCACTGGGAAAATGAGAGCAAACTAGTGAAGTTTTGTACTTTAAAGGAATGTTTTCTATTCCCTCCTAGTTAAAGAAACAAAGGTCCTGCTATGAAAAGGAAAGAATTTTGTGATTATATTATTTAGGGAACATAGAAGCTCTTGTGTGCAGTAGTTATGCTCTGACACTACTAGTACTTTTGATAGTGTCACAATTGTTTTCTGATTGTGCCTTAATTTGTTCCCTGAGAGTTCCTTAATAATTTAGGTGTTAGATTTGACACTTTTGGACTCTGGGAGCAGTGGAGGCAGGGCTTGTGGAGGCATCAGTAGTGCAGAGAGCCCCCTGCCCACTCCTGACCCTAAGCGCCAGAGCAGGGGTGGGAAAGGCGGGGTCTGTGGGCCAGATTCTGCCCACCAAGCCATTTGATCTGGCCTGCTGCCACCTTGCCACACCTCCATCCCAGGCCAATCGAGACCTGGGGACAGGGGAGCACTCAAAGTTTCCTTCCCCAACCAGGGTGTGCGGCACCAGAAGGAACCACTAGCTGTTCAAAACAGATGACGGTTCCCTCTAGGCACTTCATGCCCCTGACAGGGCGGGGGGCAAGAGACTTCACGGGATCCCCTGCCCCTAGGCCGTGATTCGGCTGGGGATGGAAGGACCACAAAAAGTCTCCTCTCCCCGCCAGGAGGCACCTAGAGGGAACATTCAAAACAGCTGGTGGTTCTTGCGAGGTGCCACACATCTCTGACAGGGCAGGGGAGGGGGCAAAGATTTCACATGCTTCCCACCCTTAGGCCAATCAAGGCCTGTGGGTAGGTGAGCACACAAAGTCTCCTCCACTGCCAGCCTAGAGGGAACAGCCCCCTTCTAGCCAACACCACACCACTTCCACCTGAGGTTCCACCCCTTCCCACTGGCCCCCCTTCAAAAACTATTGCTCACCCCAAGGTGAGCCAGAGGGACTTGCCAACCTCAGGGTGGAGTCCCGGCGGTGCTTATGTGGCGTGGTTCCTGCTGGGAAGCATGTCTCTGGTTCCTAGATTTCTAGCAGTTGGGTGGGAAGGAGCCTGCATATGCTGCTTTTGCCAGAAGCACAGATTCCAGCTGCCACTCATTGGGAACTGTGGAGCTGGGGCTTACATGTGGGTGCCAGCAGTGCCCATGTAGGGGGAACGTTCTGATAACCAATAACACGGGTACGCCATTTTTGAAAAGTCCAAACAACAACATGGGCTCTATCTTGGTCGCCCTTCTCCCTCCTCTCCTGAGGGCATTTTCCTGCTCTTTTGGCATTTTCCTGCTCTTTTGGCATTTTGGCAGGACATTTGACCTAGGTTCTGCCCAGCAACAGCAGCTTATTTGAGGGCAGCCTCTTGAGTTCTAAGGGGCTGCCCTTCCGAGTGGCAGAGTCTGGAGCTACTTTGAGGAGTACTCCAGCACCACGCAGATAAGTTTCGGTTGTGGGAGGATGAACTTACCTGCACTCAAGGGGTGTGCCACCAGCTGCCACCCCTCGTCACCAAGAACATACACGCCCCCACGACGGCGCAGGGTGGGGAGTGGGCCGATCATCGCTGGAGCAGAGCTAATGCAGCCTGGTTGCTCTTTACCTGTGAGACCATCTGGTGATGGAATCCAGAGCTGTCCCGCCGCTGTGAGGGTCCGTGAGCTGCAAGATATGGTAGTGATTTCATAATCCTCCATTTCCATACCTGGGTCCCATCCTGAGGGAAGGGGACTCACCCAAGTTGCAGTTGTGCACCACCTTTGTGTCACTTAGGCTTAACTCAAAATAAGCTACACAAACTGAGCTACGTCAATTGCATATCTTATTTCAAAATAGCTTATTTCGAAATCGGGAGCATCTACACAGCTCTTATTTCAAAATAGAGCACTCTTCCTCCGACTTCCCTTACTCCTTGTACAATGAGGGTTACAGGAGTCAGAGTAAGAAGTCCTCCACCTTGACAATATTTTGCCACTATTTCAAAATAACTCCTGTTTTTAATTAAAAGCCAGGCAACTTTGAGGGGAGGCTAGTTCCCAACCCTGCCCCTTCTGCACCAGGCCCCATCCCTTCCAGTGGTGGAATTAGTACATGGCCACATACCAAAATTCATTGTGGGCCCCCAGCGAAAATTATTGCCCACCCTTGCAATGGTTGGTCATTGCCTCATCCCCTATCTGCTGGAGGTGCCCCTCCCACTCTTTACCCCCTTCAGCACTTTTCTTCCAGCCATCCCTGCCTGCATCCCTCCTCACTTTTGACTTCTCAGCCTGGTCCCTCTGCCGCCCCCCTCGGCGGTTGGTCCCCGCAGTCCTATGCCTAGCTTTACCCCTATAGCTCGGCTTCCTCCTCTTCCGAGACTGGCTCTACCCTTCCATTTCCAGCCTGGCTTTCCCCTCCCTGTCCTGCCACTCTGTGAACCCTGGCAGGGGTTCAAAGCAGCAGGGAGCTTCTCTCTTGAGCTCAGGGCTTAAAGCATCAGCGAGCTCTGCGCCCACCTCCTGTGCTGCTGCCCCATGGATCTGAGCTCCAGGGGTCCCTGAAGCTGCTGCCACATTGCCACCGTAGCGATATTTAAAAGGACCCCGTCAGGATACCGGAGCCCCTTAATTCTACTGGGCCCCTGTGAAATTGCTCCTTCCTCCCCCCACCACTTCATTGGTGGGCTGGTCAGGAATGATCTAGTTATTACATAGTCCTGCCTTGTGTGCAGACGACTGGACTAGATGGGGTTAGAGAGCTTCCTTTTTGCTACTGTCTGGAAAATCCATGCAAAATTGGCTGAGTTACAGCCAGTTAAAAATTGCTGTTCCCATCTGTGCCTGGCTCAGTGGGGAGTGCTGCTACAGGCCCCTGCTCATTCTGTTGGGGGTGACATCTATGTAACCTAGTGGCACTGAGCCCACAGAGAGAGTCTACAGGACAGCCTTAGCTCAGGGGACCTTGGCTTTTAGCTCATGCAGTAGAGGCTCATGTCTTTAGTTCCACAGGTCCCATGTTCAATCGCACCTGCCGACAAAACTGGATACATTGGCATTGCATGTGCTTCCCATCCCCTTGTTTCAACATGTTTCACTGAACTGAACTTCTGGGGGTATGTCTATACTGCAGAGTTTTTTCAGAAAAATGGCCGTTTTTCCAAAAAAAGTCACTTACATCCACACTGCAATTGCGTTCTTTTGAAAAAAAATTGAAAGAACAGTGGGTTTTTTTCAGACATTGGTAAACCTCTTTTTATGAGGACGAAGCCTTTTTCCGAAAGCGCTCTTTTGTAAAAAGGCATGTGTGCACAGGGAAGAGGGAGTTCTTTCAAAAAAAAGAGGAAAGAGGAAAAAGCATAGGTGCCCTGGTGGCCACTCCGTCCATAGTAATCACAGCTTAAATGTGACAGAGCGTCCGTTCAGTGTGCATGCTATCTTTTAAAAAGGCAGATCACTTTTTTGATGCGCTTTGGCAGTGTGGATGTTCTTTCAGAAGAAGTTTTTTTGGAAGAGCTCTTCCGGAAAAGCTTCTTCCAAAGAAGTCTGCAGTCTAGACATCGCCTGGATGTTGCTACCATCACTCTCGTTACTGACAGAGACTTCACTTCCACTGAGGGTATGTCTACACTACAGATAAGATTGAAGTTGCTGCTGTAGATCTTCCTGAGTTTGAATAAGTGGGTCTAGTGAAAACATGCTAATTTGACCAGGGTGCCCCTCTCATTTTGATACTGGTAGTCCTGCTTCCACAAGGAGTAAGGGAAGTTGAAGGGAGAGTGTTCTCCCTTCGACTTCCTGCAGTGTGGACAGTGCCAAAAGTCAAGTTAAGGTAATTTGACTTCAGCTGCACAGTTAACATAGCTGAAGTTGCGTATCTTAATTCAACTTTATCCTGTAGAGTAGACTGAGTGATTACATCAAATGAGAACAGAACCCAGATTGCTATATGACAGACACCCATTACATCTTCCCTTATTCATCATAAAACTAAATAATATTTTTTGTCACTGCATCCCCCCCTTGTTCAGTCTAACTGAATTAGTTATGCTGTGATTGTTGGTCTCTCATAGTCTTATAAAAGCTGCACAAAACCAACTATTTTCTGTTATCACTGCTGAATTTAATTTATTACAATAAAAATCCACAAAATTGTACTTTTCTTTGATAAGCTTGCAAAAATTGTCCTAATGAATTGGGCTCCATGAGAAAACTCCACTCGACCTAACAATACTTCTCAAGACTTAAGGTTTGGTTTGTGTTTATGGATTTCTGTAATGGTTCCCATACTGCAATATAACATAAGAATGTTATATGGGACCCAGTTGTGCTGCATCGCTTGCATTACCACAGATCAATAAATGCACTTTAAGAAACCAAAACCGTACAATAAGAATTATAGACATAGGCAAGGGTCACTCTACCAATCAAATTCCTCCTCCCCCCCATTTCTAAAATGGAAAGATATAAAACAAGTTGTGATTGCTTGGGCTAGCGAAACTATTGATTTTCAGTGTGATGAAAATGAGGCTGAAGTAGAGTGGAAAAAAAGTTACTTTAAAACCTTTCTCATTAAGGAAAAAACAGAGGAGTCTCCTGGCTTATTGTCTATTCCAGCTAAGTTAAAAGAAATCAGAAGCTTTGCTGTTCTCTCAGAAGTAGCATGTGTACATCACACTAAGGGGTGCTTCCTATTGTCCTGCTCTGACAATGAGTCCAGGAGTCACCCTGCACAGATACAGTAGCCGAACTGGGACCTAAATTGGTGTTCTACCAAGTTCAAGTAATTTTTAAAAAGACATTTCCAAAGTAAATACTTCAGCATTTTCTGACGTTTTCAAGCCCTGAATGCTAAATTGAAACATGGAATTTAAATGCTGTTATTTAATTGCACCAAATACTGCAATGGTGACAAGTTTATTTCAAAGCCATTCAAGCACCATGGAGATGAATATAAAATAAATTCCAAGATATACTTCTTTGCTTGATTATTTTAACATTCTTCTAAGGTTAAATTGCTCAGACTAGTTTGTTGACATTTAATCATTGTACTGATTTTCTACTTGAATGTAAGTTCCTTGTTTAATTTTACTAGTGAAATTAGTATGTATAAAAATTGAGATAACTACTGTTTCAAAGGCTATCTAGTTAATAGAGTAGTTGACTAACTGCATGAATTCTTAGCGGTTAGTTGACTATTCCATTCAGGCGGGAGCTGGTCCATGAGGGGAGCTAGTTTAAAAACAAGCTCCCTGTGCATACCAGCTGCCTTCTGCCTCGCACTGCTGTCTCCGATACAGAGGCAACAGCATAAGGTGGCATTAGCCCCTGTCTGTGGGGGGTTTGAGCTCCCTGCAGACAGATGTTTCTGGTGGGGTGGAGGGGATGGGGAAAGGTGCCACAATGGTGGCCCGGGCTGACTGTGGACAGAGGCTGCTCCAGCAGCACCCCCTGTCCATTGGGTGTTTGAACTTCCTGCAGACATAGGCTGTTCCAGCCTCTGGGCCCACCACAGGTAGGGGCTGCTGCCTAGGCTTACCATGGGCGGGGGCTGCTGCTATGAAAGCAGCCTCTGTCCACAGCAAGCCAGGGCCTGATGAGGGCAAAAGCTGCTTTGCGGCTGCCTCCCCTGCCTGCTCCCCGTGACAGAGGCAGCAGTGCAGTGGGGGACAGGCGGCACCATGGAGTCGGTGCTGGGGGGAACTGGCCTTTAAGCCGGCTCCCCACCCAGCACCAGCTCCTGCTTCCCCCACACCTTGCTGCCTCTGATACAGAGGCAGCAGGCGGGATGGGGGTGGAATGTGAGTAGTCTACTAGATTAACCAATAAGCCTAGGCTTATCGCTTAATCGTCTAGTTGACTACTAGTTGACATCCCTAATCTACAGAAGAGATGCAGTGTAGACAATGGTAATAAGTGTCTTTGTTTTTCCTGATCAATATAGCTCAAGTCCTATTCTAAGGACTTGTCTACACTGGCAAGTTTTGCCTGCAAAAAAACCCTTTTTGGCAACAAAACCCAGAGAGTGTTCATACTGCAATGCGACAAAAGTCATGACAAAAAAATTCCACCTCCATAATGGATTTTTGTGTCTCCTCCTCCCTTTGGCAGTTGTGTAGTGTGTACCACAGTAGGTTTTTTGTTGAGGTTATTGAACTCCTGCATGTTTCCCACAATTCCTTTGGAACAAGGTGTAACGGTAGTTCAAATTACCTAATTCGAACTACCTACTCCGTGCCGCATGTAGCCGCGGGCATGGAGTCTGAACTACCGGGGATTTAAAAATGGCAGCGCCCGGCAAGATGCAAGATGCAACTTCAATTGACTACATTAACCACCCTAGTTCGAACTCGGGTGGTAGTGTAGACATACCCTAAGAGTATGTCTAAGAGTATGTCTAGACTGCATCCTTCTGTCGGCAGAGGGATGCAGATTAGGCAGGTCGACATTGCAAATGAGGCAGGGATTTCAATATCCCATGCTTAATTTGGATAAAAATGGCCACCACGTATTGTTGACTCAGCACTTTGTTGGCAAAAAGTGGCAGTCTAGAGGGGGATCTGTCAAGAAAGAAAGCCTTTTTTGACAGATCCCTTATGCCTCCTGCAAGGAGGTTTACAGGACCTGTCGAAAAAAGGCTTTGTTTCTCAACAGATCCCCCTCTAGACTGCTGCTTTTTGCCGACAAAGTGCTGAATAGGCAAAACATGGTGGCCATTTTTGGGCAAATTAGGCACGGGATATTGAAATCCCTGCTTTATTTGCAATGTCGACCTGCCTAATCTGCATCCCTCTGCTTATGGAGGGATGCAGTCTAGACATATCCTAAGGTGCCACAGTACTCCTAGGGTGCGTCTAGACTGGCAAGATTTTGCGCAAAACTGGGTGCTTTTGCGCAAAATCTTGCTGCCTATCTACACTGTCCGCGAGTATTTGCACCAGAACACTGACTTTGTACTGTACAAAATCAGTGGTTCTTGTGCAAATATTCCTACGCTCCCGCTCAGGGATAAGCCCTCTTGTGCAAGTATTCTTGCACAAGAGGGCCAGTGTAGACAGCCAAGTTAATTTCTTGCGCAAGAAAGCCTGATGGCTAAAATGGCCATAGGAGCTTTCTTGCGCAAGAGAGCATCTATACTGGCACGGATGCTTTTGCGCAAAAGCAAACCTTTTGCGCAAAGGCACATGCCAGTATAGACGCTCTCTTGTGCAAATACTTTTAACTGAAAAGTTTTTCCGCTAAAAGTATTTGTGCATAATCATGCCAGTCTAGATGCAGCCGTAGTGTCACTTTGTAGACTGGGGAGTAACATTTTCAAAAGCTTCTAAGTCCCATTTTCATAGTTTCTTACAGTTTGAGGTCAAAAGGGACAGTTATGTCATCTAATCTGACCTCTGACATTTAGGAGCCCATCTCTTTGAAAGTCAATGGGATTTAGGCTGCTAAGTAACCCAGGTGCTTTTGAAAGTTGTACCCTAGCCCTAGTAGAAATTCATTTTGTACCGGCCACAGAGGAGATAAGATCTGGACTGGGAGGGAGGGGTAGGCATGATACCCCTCTCAGGCCAGATCTGGCCTGCCAAGTCACCGGATCCAGCCTGTGGACCATACTTCCAGGACCTCAGGCACACAGCCAAGAACATAAGAACAGCCGTACTGGGTCAGACCAAAGGTCCATCTAGCCCAGTAGCCTGTCTGCCAACAGTGGCCAGCACCAGGCGCCCCAGAGAGGGTGGACCAAAGACAATGATCAAGCGATTTATCTCCTGCCATCCTTCTCCAGCCTCACAGAGGCCAGGGACACCATTTTATCCCCTGGCTAATAGTCTTTTATTGGACCTAACCTCCATGAAATTATCTAGCGTCTCTTTAAATTCTGTTATAGTCCTAGCCTTCACAGCCTCCTCTGGCAAGGAGTTCCACAGGTTGACTATACGCTGTGTGAAGAAGAATTTTCTTTTATTAGTTTTAAACCTGCTACCCATTATTTTCATTTGGTGTCCTCTAGTTCTTCCATTTAGGGAACTAATAAATAACTTTTCTTTATCGGCCCTCTCCACACCACTCATAATTTTTTATACCTCTATCATATCCCCCTTTAGTCTCCTCTTTTCTAAACTGAAAAGTCCCAGTCACTTTAACCTCTCCTCATATGGGACCCGTTCCAAACCCCTAATCATTTTAGTTGCCCTTTTCTGAACCCTTTCCGAGGCCAAAATATATTTTTTGAGTTGAGGAGACCACTTCTGTACACAGTATTCAAGATGTGGGAGTACCATAGTTTTATACAGGGGCAGTAAGATATTCTGTGTGGGTATGTCTACACTGGCCCCCTAGTTCGAACTAGGGAGGCTAATGTAGACATTCGAAGTTGCAAATGAAGCCTGGGATTTAAATATCCCGGGCTTCATTTGCATCTTCCCGGGCGCTGCCATTTTTAAAAGTCCCTTAGTCCGAACTCCGTGCCCGCAGCAACACGCGGCATGGAGTAGGTAATTCGAATTAGGATCTCTAATTCGAACTACCGGTACACCTTGTTCCACTCCTCGAGGTGTACCGGTAGTTCAAATTAGAGATCCTAATTCGAACTACCTACTCCGTGCCGCATGTAGCCGCGGGCACGGAGTTCGGACTAAGGGACTTTTAAAAATGGCTGCGCCCGGGAAGATGCAAATGAAGCCTGGGATATTTAAATCCCGGGCTTCATTTGCAACTTCGAATGCCTACATTAGCCTCCCTAGTTGGAACTAGGGGACTAGTGTAGACATACCCTGTCTTATTTTCTATCCCTTTCGTAATAATTCCTAGCATCCTATTTGTCTTTTTGACCGCCGCTGCCCACTGTGTGGAAGTTTTCAGAGAATTATCCACGATAACTCCAAGATCTCTTTCCTGATTTGTCGTAGCCAAATTAACCCCCATCATACTGTACGTATAGTTGGGGATATTTTTCCCGATGTGCATTACTTTACACTTATCCACATTAAATTTCATTTGCCATTTTGTTGCCCAATCACTCAGTTTGGTGAGATCTTCTTGGAGTCCCTCACAGTCTGCTTCTGGCTTGACTATCCTAAACAGTTTGGTATCATCCGCAAACTTTACCACCTCACTGCTTACCCCTTTCTCCAGATCAGTGACAGAACAGCTGTCACTGTTTTAAATGCAGGACTGCTCCATGTGGCTCTCTGCTCTAGAGCCGTGGTCCCCAACACGGTGCCTGCGGGCGCCATGGCACCCGCGGGGCCATTTCCATGCACCCGCCAGGTGCTCAGGGCTGGCCTGGCACTGGGTGCATGGCGGGGGGAGCGCCGGCCCCGGGCACGCGGCACAGGGCAGGAGGAGCGCCGGCCCCGGCATGCGGCTATGGGGGGGGCCGCCCCCCGGGGTGCAAGTGTCCCCGCCCCCTGGCGCCCGGCGGGCGAACGGCCACGCCCCCTGGCGCCCGACAACCTTGAAAGGTTGGGGACCACTGCTCTAGAGGGAAGAGAGGCTTTGTGTGATCTCCATGCCCCCAGCCCAATCCTCAGATCTTATTGCCTAGAAACAACCAGCCAGTAGGGACTGACCCCAACCAATCTCTCAACCTGCAGTTTTAAATGATCTAGGGCTGCAGCAGGCAGGGAGCCCAGCCTATCTTGGGGGTGCTGCATGCCGGGAGATGCCTTCCCAGCCAAAGCCTGCCTCTGGCACCCCTGCTCTTCCCGCACCCTGACTCCCTCCCCCACATCACCATCCAAACCTTGTGCACTCCCTGCTCCAGGTCATAACTCCCTCCCCGGACCCTGCACCTGATTCCCTTGCCCCAGGTCACCACCCAACCCCTCTGCAGTCTGCACCCCCTTTTCTCCTTCTCCCAGGTCACTATTCCCTTTCAGACTTTGAACCCCCTTCTAGGGCCCCTCCCCCAGTTTAGAATCCTCTCCTGCACCCATATTCCCTCCCTGACTGTACACCCCAATCCCCTGACCCAGGTCACAACCTCCTCCTCCCAAACTCCCTCTCAGACTTCACACCATCTCCTGCACCCCAGTTCCTTACCCCATGCACCTTTCTGCACCCAACCTCCATCCTAGACCCCGCACCTCCTCCACAGAAAAGTCCAGCCCTTGACCACTTTCCAAAATTTTTGCCCCCCACAAAAAATTATTGCCCACCCCTAATCTGGACTAAATTTGTACCAGTGAAAGGAACTGTAACTCATCCTGGTCACCCAGGTCTTGATCTTTATTTTCTTGCGGTGTGGAAATATAAAGAAAGGAGTGATGCAGGGGAGGAGAAATATCTAGAAGAAAAATGGTAACCAAAATCTCTGTCAAAGATTTACTGGAAAGAAATGAAAAGTACCAAATAACAAATTAATATTACAGAAGAAACTTTACATATAGAGATGTCTCCACAAATATGAAGTGAAGTTAGGTTCTGAAAGGTTTTTTATTTTTATTTTATTTAGGACTTTCCAGGAAACACTCCACTGAAGCCATATTGGTTAAAATAACATCTTGTTTAATTTATTGAGCTGAATATGGCAGTGTTTCCCAAGTATTCTCCTCTCCTTTAGCTCTGTTTAATTGTCAGTGTGGTAATACAGATGTTTTTTATTTTAAAGATTCTGTCATTAATTTTGAATACCACAATGTTTTCAGAATGAAAATTATTATTGATTCCATTCATAATTGGCAATAACTGGTTGTGGTGCTAGGTTTCATACGTCCTGAATTTGATTCTCCTTTCATTTACACCAGTCTCATAAGCTGTAACTCGGTTGATTTTTAAGTTAAACTACATCTGATTTACACCTATGTAAGACCCCCGTCCAAAACGTATTGAAGTCAAAGGGAGCTTCTCTATTGACTTTATTGGGCAGTCGATTTGGCATTAGAGGTCTGATCCTTTTGAAAAGTCAAAAGGAAGGTTGTGAGGGCTTTGGGTCAGGTCTATCAAAGATGAGTCCTCCAGTTTTCCAATTTCCCTTCCCTCAACTTTTTGTATCTTTTCCAGCTGTCTTTTGTTCTTCCCTGCTATGTGAGAGTGAGCAAGGAATTTCACAGAACCATTTATGCATGTGTGACAGGATCTTAAAGGGAGGAAACATTTTTTTCTGTTCCCATACTAATGAAAAACAGGTTTGAATATAGTATCATCAATACTTGCTGTCATAGCAGAAAATCTGGGATTTTATAACTCCCTTTTTTCAGGGCTGTAAATGTCAGCTATAAACAGCATTCCAGGTGGAAAACTAGCACAGCAGTTGTCAGTTCGGAATGTTCTGAACTCTTTCCTTATGCAAGGCCAAAGAAACATTTTAAAGATATTTCGGTTCATAGGCTGATGTGTGGGGTAGTTGTTTTTTTAAGACTTGTTTTGAGATTTTTTTTCATCTCCCAGTCAACCTTCCATATGCCTGTTGGTAATATGAGGGTCCACAGCTGACTTCAAGCCTGCTTGTTGATGTGACATCCTTTCTAGAAGCAGGAGAACCAAGATAGTATAAATAGGGCCAATGGACAGGACTGAGGGTCAGAAATCTGGGGCTTACTCCACAACCTTCTTGTGTGAGCCTGGGCAAGAAGCTTAATTGCTTTCTGACAGGTTCCTTCTTGTGTGAGCCAGACCAACCAGTCACAGGAAGTATTCACCCTTCTGGTACCCTCCCCAGACTGCCTCTGGAGGCTCTAAGTCTGAGGCAGGCTTCATTCAATATGGATGCGCAATTTTGGACTAATTTGAACTAATTTTGAGGTTTCCCCATAGTGAGGACACGCTAGTTTGAAATTGTTAAATTGTGAGTTAAATAAAATTTACCAATTTCAAAATAGTTTTCTAGTGTAGACATGGCCACAGCAACTACACTGCTCCTAAATTGGTCAGATGTCATTCTATTCAAGGTGTTCTCTCTTACCCTCCTGTCACCAGCACAGGGTAGATCATTCAGGGAGCCGAACACTCCTGCTTCCCCAAATCTCAAGACCGCTGATTTTTCTCTGTCTCTTGCATCTCTCTATGTTTCCGTGCAAACTCCCTCTCCTTACTGACCTGCACGTTCCCCCATACACAACCGCTCCCATTTCCCCTTCTGTCCTTCACTTTCTTGGTTCTGTTTTATTGTGTGTATGTACATGCATGTATACACACACTGGTCTCATCTCGCCCATGGTCTGTTACTCCTACACTCTGCTTGAGTAGATCTGATTGAATAGGATACTTTTGAAAATAAATATTTAGCTTTAATGGTAATATTTTTGCCATTATTTTTCATAACTGAAAGATTATCTGACAGCAGAAGCTGATGCAAAAAGTCTCTAGAGAAACTCATGACAAATGGCTGACATCTCCCTTTGTTCTTATTGGGACTGATGCTATGGCTGCCTTGAGTTAAAGTACCCTCTTTTAAAATGACCACAACATCCCATTATTTCCAGTGAGACTGAAGCTAGCAGACATCTTTGTTATGTTTGTGGTGTCAGTTCTTTTGAGATCAATGAATGACAGCCATTTTGAAAGAGGGCATTTCTAAATGCCATTCTCCATAGTAGAATATTATATTTCAGTCTATGCTGATAGACAAGCTTTGAGTTATGAAGAATGATGGGGGGACAGGAAATGATCAATTAAGCTTAAAAAGAAAAGCTACCAGCGTAGTCTACGTGCAAGATTTCTGTAAGATTTAACTATAAGGGAAGTTTAAATTGTCTATTATTCTATTAAGAAAATCTAGAGCCAAGAGAAGGTTGGGTGCTAATGCTAAATTTATTAAAGGACCCTTCTTCTAATGATTTTTAACGTATAAATTATCCAGTTTACTTGTAAATGCTCAGAAAACTAATTCTACTCTCAGAATTACAGAGGTGCAGCAGTTTGAAGTAGTTTCCATTAAATACAGAGTTTGCAGTTTTGTTCAATTGCTTTCAGCACCCCCACTATAAAAATTGTTCCAGCATGTACTGTAGGGGAGGGAGTTATGCTTTATCCTTCAGACAGAACAATGGTTAAATCCCTGCTTTAAGTGCAAAACTCAGCCCAGCCTTAACTACACAACTATGCTGATTCCTGTTCTCCTTCCCCACCCCTCAATTATCCTACAGCAGACTAGCTTTGATTTACTTCAGTTAGGATTGTAGGTACCCAACATCTCTTGAAACTACCCTTTAATATTTAACATTAGGTCTCCCAAAAAGAAGGCAATCAAAATCCGGGGCTACTCTTGAAAATATTGGCCGTATCACGTTAAGCTTACATACACTCCTCTGATTTAGATGTTACTGCCCCCATTTCTGAGATGGATGAACAGAAGCCCACAGGTTAAATGTCTTGGCAAAGGACACACAGAATGTCACAGTTTCAGAAACAGAACCCAGTGCACCTAGGCATGTGCAATTGTGCACCATCAATAGAAACACATGCAGCTGACTGTGGGAGGCTGTGTGTACTCTGCTAATCAGCTGGGTGGCGCCACATGCCCCTGGCAGCAGGAGGAGATTTTGCTTGCTTCCTCTCATCCCCAGGCCAATCAGGGATGCACAAAGTCTCTCGTCCCCCGTTCCCACCCTGTCAGGGGCACACAGTGCCTAGAGGGAACCGCCAGCCATTTTGAACAACTGGTGGTTCCCCCTGGTGCCGCATGCCCCTGGCGGGGAAGAGGAGACTTTGTGCACTTCCCCTGTTCCCAGGTCTTGATTGGTGGGGAGCAGTAGAGTGGCCGGGGGCAGGATCAAATGGCTTGGCAGGCTGAGAATACAAAAATGCTCAGAGCTGCAGTGATGCAAATAACAAAATACAGTATGTTGTTGATTTTACTGTGATAGTGGCTGGGAAGTGTGTGTGTGTAGTGGAGGGAGAGGGGGCTAAGCGGTGAGGCTAATTAAAATAATCCAGGAGGAGGATATTGAAGAAGAATCTGTAATCCTCACGTGAGACCCAGTCCCTTTCCCAGCTCACTTCCTCCCTCCCCTTCTTACCCATTTCCTCACTCTTCAAATTTAAAAAATAAAATGTAGCAGCATGATTTATACAGCTTATCACTCGACCTTCTCTGTATTGATGCTGTACTTTCAAGTTGAAGTGGCGAGCACCCAGGCTCTCACTGACTTATGTGAGATGCTTGCAGGATTAAGAGCTATAATTGTTCAGAAAAATCTCTGTACTGTTGACCTCTTCTGAGGTTGTCTAAATCGCCATGGGCTTGTGAAATTCTCTTTTGGCAAACTTTGCTGCTACTAAAACCTTTCCTGGCAAATTCTTTTGCAATTACATTAGGTCATTCATCAAAATGAACGTGTCATGTCCAGATTGGGTGTATGAAGTATTGTACGGCATTGGTCCCAGCGTATGAAAGAGAAGGTGGGTGAGGTAATATGTTTTTACTGGACCATCTTCTGTTAGTGAAAGAAACAAACTTTCAAGCTACGTGGAGCTCTCTGGATGATAGTCCTGTAAATTGAGTCCAGGGGCCCAGACTCTAGTTCCCACAACAGCTTCTTGCAACCATTCTGGCAGTACAAAGGAGTCATAATGTAGACTTAACTGCCTAGTGCAGGGGTGGCCAATCAGTTAGACACAAAGAGCCAAAAGAGCTGTGGATAGTAGTGTAAAGAGCCACACATCCCTCCCCCAGAGCCAGCCCCTGCCACAGCCCCTGCCACTTCCCCTCAGCCCCTGCCACAACCCAATGCCCTCCCCCTCCCCCTTCCCCAGACCCAGGCACCCCAAGGCCCCTCCCATTCTAACCCAATGCCTGGGTCTCACTGGTGCTGTCACTGCCACAGCCATGTACTTCTCCCTCCAGGAACTGGGACGTGTGCACAAAACGGGCATGCAGCTCCGAACAAGCCGTAACCCTGAGAGCCGCATTTCTGTGAGCAGAGAGCCGCATGTGGCTCAAGAGCCACAGATTGACCACCCCTGGCCTAGTGGAGGATTACTGTTGTGCAAGAAAATCCACCAGTAGCAGAGCGATGCCTTAGCAGCTCTGTCATTATCTCCTTCTGGTCCCAGAAACAGCAGCCCGGGGAAGAAGTAGAAAAAAGGGATGATTTGGATGCTTGAACAATGTCAAACTGCCTGAATAACTAACTACTTGAGGTTCAGATTGGTTTGGCTTCTGCAATAAACCAAAACAGTCTCCTACTAGTGTCAGAGAGCTACTGTCACAAACCAGGACGTACCATTTTAGGAGTCAGAGCAATGGAAATCAGGCCGAAATGTCTAAACTAATCTAATCTGAACAAAATTATAAAACCTATGTAGGTCTATTTTCATGAAGATCTTGGAGTGGAATCTTTCCAAGAGTTCGTTTCAGATAGTAATCCTGTATAATGTCTGATAATGCACACAAGGCTGCAGAGAGTTATCCTTTTTAGTCACAAAGAAAACCAGAGCCACAGTCAGAGATGTAGAACTTTACAGACTCCTTGGAGGTAGCTCTGGAGATCCTATAACATAGCTTCTAAGGGTATGTCTACGTGGCCGTTTTTCTGACAAAACCTGAGTTATGTCCACACTGCAATCACGTTCTTTAGAAAGTAAATCGAGGTTTTTTTCTGGTGTTGATAATCCTGTTTCTATGAAGAAGAAGCCTTTTTCTGAAAGAGCTCTTTTGGAAAAGGCATGTGTGGACAGGGAGGAGGGTTTTTTTGTTTTTTTTCAAAAGAAGAGGCCTCCAGGAAATAACACAGGTGCCCTGTGGCCACTCCATCCAAATTAATCAGAACACCATAGTTCCTGTCTCCTGGCCCCTCTTAAAGCTGCAGGCACCCTGGACAAGCCTTGTGGCAGGAAGCCAGCCTGAGAGCAGCACCTCACCACGTGGCTCTCCCTGCCACAGGTCTTGCCACCCATGGTGGAGCCACAAGCCTCCCGCAACTTTGCTGGCTCTCACAGGAAGCAGCCACAGGGATCCCAGGACCCTCCTGGGTTGGGGCAGAGATCCTGTCCCTCCTGGAGCTGTGGGGCTCTCGGCTCTCAGCTCCTATTGAACAGAAATTGGAAACCACATGGAACAGACAGACCACTGTTTTGAGTGATCTGGGTCTGCTGTCAGGCAGGGAAGCCTGTCTGAGAGTGCTGCTGGCCGGGAGCTGCTTAGGTAAGCACAAGATATATTGGAATATCCAAGTGGGGGATATGTTAAAATTGTATAGTACATGAGTTCACACCTGGTTGATAAAATCTATTAGGTCTGTGCCCTACTCCTTCACAGTTTGCCCCGAGGTACTCGCATTCCTGATGACAACCAATACAACTGTGATCTCTTCCTCTGCCATTGCCCATGGCTACCCTGGCCACATAGGCATCCTGACCCTGGAGGCTTCTATCCAGATCCTGGTCTTGAATTCTGGGAAAGTTGCCTGCATGTCCCTACTGAAGAAAGCCACACAGGAAGAACTATCCAGTGTGATAGGTGTCGTTTGGTAGAGTTTCTTAAAAACCAGGTAAGAGAGCTGAAGGAGGAAGTGGTGGCTTGTCTGCATAGCATCTGGGAGCATGCTTCATCCATAGCCAAAACATTTTTCTCCTGAGGCTTTGTTTTCTTTCCTTCATTCAGTTTTCAAGCCCACCCGGATGGGCTTCTTTGCATGCAACATTTCTCAGGTGTGACAGAACCATTAGCCAATCCTTTGTATTATGATGATCCTTGATGACTCATGTGATTTTGATAGTCCTTGTGTGTGGGGAGGGGAGGAGGAAACGACAATTCCCATCACTGGACTCGTAGGTTGAGAGGAAACATTTTCAAAGTTACAAAGCAAAACTTATGGTATGTATTTTCTTATAGCATGGAACACAAATATTGGAAATGTGATTAATACATATAGCAATTTGCAACCATTTCATAAAGTCTAAATGCGATATACATTCTTACAAGATTATTTTGAGCTAAACTAACATTTAGGTGAAGTAGTTTGATCTCCAGCTATGAGTTTCAGTTCTTAGCCAATAGCTGCATCCTTAGCAAAAGAGGACATCTGTCCTGTTGGTGTCACACTGTCTCTTTAAAAATATTTCATTATTAAGTACTATATGAAAAGCATACTGTAATAACAATTACTGGCTTCAGCAGTTGTAAGATATGACCGCTTCTACCATAATTGAAAACTAATATGCACCAAATAGTACAGTCATTGATTTTCATAGGATTATAGAAGACACGTGGAAATTGATATTGCAATGATGTCCTGGTTAATTGACCATTGTAGTGGTTCAGTAACATTTCTATCAATGAGGGAAGAAGTGCCCTTTTTTCTGGGTTTTTTTTCTTCATATTGATGACTGTAGTTCATTCTCTCTCTCTCAGAATCTTGCATAGAACCAGATTTTGCATCTGCTCATGTCATCAGCTGCATTTATTTTAATTGTATCTCTGCTTCATTGTTACCTACAACTATATATCACCTGGGAAACATACTGAAAGGGAGAGAACTAAAACAATTTTTGCAGACTGAAATGGGAGAGAGTTGGGGCCAATTTTAAACACAAGTTTTAAAAAAATATTTCTGTAAATAGTATTATTCTTTTCAGCAGGAAAGGGGCTTACCTTGTGAAAAGCGTGCCTTGCTCACACTGTCTGGTATACACTTTGTTATATTTATAGTCATAACACATATTCATATCTGTAACATTTATAACATGTATTAATCATGTAATATTTATAAGCTATGTATAACATGAATCTTAATGAAAATGTGACTTTTTAAAATCTTTTGTTTTCATGCACAGTTTTCAGTGCATTTAGTGTTTTGTTTTTAAGTCCAAACTTCCTGTTTTTGATGCGTGGTCTTAATTTCAGGATCTTTGTCATTCGTGCTGATCAAATTTGCATTTGCATCTGGATCAAATTTAAAAGTTGTCACACAGTTGATCTATTAATCTCCAGTGGTGCCACCCACTGACCAATTATTACTGCCAAACATTACGATGAAGACTTGTTTTCTCTGCCATATGCCAGTAGGGTGCATTTTCTTTTGTTTCGTCATACTCACCAACTGCAATGAGTATTGCCTTAGTAGAGTCTATAGTTCTCTTACAAAAGCACATTTTAACATAGATATTAATGTTGTTATTATATTCTTAGCTCTGATTTGGTGTTTCAAACTCTGTGGTGTGCTTTGTTCTCTAGGCTACTGTTTTTGAGCTTAGTTTAATTTTTCCCCTGATTTTCCCTAACATTCCCTAAAATGTGGCCCTTGCATTGATTTACATGTTCCTTATGTTTGTAACAACAGAACTCATATACGAGTCTGCTAGCACGCTGGCTTGACGTATTATATTTGGATTATGACTTTCGTAGAAGTCTCTCATTTTAGTCTTTTGTTAACTTTTTAAAAATGTTACGCACTTCCAGTGTTCACGCATGTTGCAACACTAATATATCTGAAAACTGAAGTAATTTCTTTATCCAGTAATAGTTTGACCAGTTCTATTCTTTATGAATAATTCTAGTTACTAATTTACCTTTTTGTAGAATGATCCCATGGTGACTAAATTCAATGAAAAGTCAGTGCTTTTGATCAGATTCTTGCTCAATAAATTATTCAAGAGCAAAACCAAATTTTCTTTGTATCTGTGTATTCATTGTACTGAGCTGTGTAACTATATATATTTCTATACAAAAACTCTATAGTAAAATAACATTATAAAGGTTGTAGAGTCAAGCTCTCTTAAATTAGGTAAAGCCAGAATTAAGATGGCCAGTCCTAGTCTTTCCTCCACTCCAAGCTCCCAGTATTTTTGCCCAGTTAATTCCAGTTTATCTTGTTACCTTCTGTCTCAAACTTGGCAGATTTCTTGTCCCAATAGGCTTCTTTCCTTCCCCTATTTCTATCTGTTTCCCGCTCTGTATTTAAATCAGATGATTTCCTCCTCCACACTGACAGGGTGAGAATAATGCAGGGGAGTCACAGAGCACAGGAGAGACAGGGTACCTGACCTTAATTCCAGTGTCTGGCCTGACATGCAAGAAAATTCTTCTTTAAAGTCCAGCTTTAAAACTATGGGGATGCCTACGGTTTATCTTGACCTGCTCACACACGTGAAAACTACGTCTTCACTGGGATTTTCTTTGTACCTTTCATATGACAGATAGAAGTTCCTGGAACCATGGAAACTTCAAGCCTGTTGTACTGAGATGTGTGATGGGATTAATCATAAACTTTTGTGCTTTATAACTATTTTATGTACCTCTTTTGAGCAAGTGATTGTAGCTCCAGGAGGGATGGTTATAAGTTACCTTCAAAAACGAAAATCTGTGTATGTGAGAGTAATTATTCCAGATCCCAGGACAGGTAAGCAACTCCAGAGATGTACCACCCCATATGATACTGGTTCAGACCTGGTCAAGAGGCTGAGGGGACAAAGAAAGCTTGTATATATTGCTCAGCATGAACTTGCTGAAGATCCCTCACTTTGATCAAAAAATGATATGAAGTTATAGCTAAGAGGGCAAAACCCAGCTGGAAAGGAAGAGTTCAGTAAACTAAGCAAGAGTGTAGACTGCTTATTGTCTTGTCATCTGTTTTCTCTATAATGCTTGCATCCTCAACTGCATTGTGCTCTGTGAAAGCTGGCTGATCACTGGTAGTCCTGTGACATTGTCCTTGAGCGTACACCTACACTGCTGGCTCTTGCTAAGTGACTTGGATTCACAGTCCTCAAGCTAAGGGGCTGTTTAATTGAAGTGGAGACCGGGCTCTATGACCCTGTGAGGCGGGAAGGCCCCAGTAGAAGTCGGCTTCAGCATGTGTTGAAAGCCTACATAGAAATGAAATAGAACTTTAGTCCAAATCACTTAACCCAGTGGTCCCCAACCTTTTGGGGCTGCCAGGCGCCCGAGGACGGGGTCGCCCATGCGCTGCGCGCCCAGGGCCAACATCGCACATGCTCCGGGCGCTTGGGGCTGGGCCAGCCCAGATCGTTCGGCGGGTGCACATAAATGCCTACTCCTACTCCTTGCAGCCCTGGCTCATGAAGCTTTACACTGGGCAGCTTGACAGCAGTAAGGAGCAATTCTACAACAGGTTAAGCCGCTGCCGAATGGTTGTTGAATGTGCCTCTGGCATATTGAAAAGAGATGGAGGTGTCTCTATAGCAGGCTGGACCTTTTGGAGGATCATATCCCCAAAGGGGTGGCTGTATGCTGTTGCTTACATAATTTCTGAGAGTAAAGATGAACTCTTTCTCTGTGGGTGGAGCACTGAGGCATGGGGTTTGGACACACACTTTGAACAGCCAGACACTCCAGCTGTCAGAGGAGGTGACGACATAGGTTGGCCATCAATATCAGAGAGCCTCTTTGACAATGAGTAGGCCTCAGATTTCTGTGTGTTTTCTAAGCGAGACATTCTTGCCAGAGCATGTGGCATGGGTTGTTTTAACACAAAATGAAAACTCTTGGAAACATGCATGACATTTGTCTTTTATTGTATTTTAAAACCTCACATCTGAGCTAACATCCAGCTGTCGTAATTGAGATCACAGGGACTGGAGTGCAGAGGGAAGAAACCATTGCTGGACTATGATGAGAGTGTTGAGGAAAAAGGGGGTTACTGGTTGCAAAATTGCACCTTTGCAGTCATGCATGATGGGGGGAAGGGGGGGGGAGAGGAGAGGGTAGAGGCACAGCTGCTGGTAAAAGAGTTATAGCTGGGGCGGGAAGGGGGCTTATGTTATGATCTCTAGTATTGTTCAGGAGTATTATGCATCTTAGTATGTCATGTTAGTCCTTCATGAGCTGTAGCATGCATTCAGTGGTCTCCTGTCTCTGTTCATTGACCCTGTCTTGTTTCTTGTCCCGTTTATGCTTTCTTTGCTTTCTCTCCTTAAATCTTTGCTCCCTGTCCCGCTCTCTTTGCTTCCTGACCCAATCAATTTCATGATCCTTTAGCTCCCTCACCATAGTATTTTGGTCTCTTCATAGCTTGTCTATGTTCTATTTTCTCTGACTGAGCAGAGGCGTGATCCAACAAATCCTTCAGCTTATCAGCACATGTCCCCTTGGCTTCTTTTTTTCTTGCTTGCTATACAAGATTGCAGACTCCTCAAGGTCTTGTCTGCAAAAGGTAACCATTAACAATAGAGTTATTGTACTGCTCATGATAAAATTGTTACAGTACTGTCTGTAACATGCATGCCTCTGAAAAAATATCCCCTTTTGTGAGATCTTCTTGGAGGCAAGCAGACCTCTGCTCTGCAGACACTTCTGTATCATAGAGAGTTTTTTTAAATTTGGGAGTGAAGTGGTGGGGGTAAGACGTTTTAATTATGACTCCCCCGAAGTACAGATTACAGTTATGCAGCACTCATACATGGAAACATTTTTAAATTATCCTACACCAGTCCACAGGCTGCAGTCAGTGACATATCTTTGCTGAAGGTTAACAATCCAACCTGGGCTGAGCTTTTGGAAGTGGGTGGGGGCTCCCTGGTCCATATGCGGCCAAAGTGTGTGCTGCCTTGTTCTGGCAGCACACATTGAGGGCTGGTTTGGGAAAGTGTCATACCAGGGAGCTGGGGCAAAGGCAGCCCTGCTACGGAACTTCTGTGAAAAAATCAATAAGGACATCAGGCAAATCTTCGACACTGTTTCCCAGGAAGATTCTATTGCTCTTTGTGCCTGCACCGATGCTGTATTTGGCCATAGTGAAATGGTCTTCCTGTACTGCGGCCTCCCCTCCATGATTGCATAGACTGCCCTGCATGGCCGCCAATGGCTGCTGCACACTCAACCCCCAACTCAGCCTGCAAGTGCTCCCCAGCGAACCCCCTCCATCCTGCCCTGCATAGCCGCAGCGCCAGTCAGCTTAGTCTCCAGCCCCACCCACCTGCACAGCAACTGCTTGCTGGGGAGCCACCTCCATCCTGCCCCACATGGATACAGCACCAGTCCACTCAGCTAACAACCCTCCCCATTTGCACAGCATCGTACCCTGAGTCCCTTCTGTTGCTTCAACATACGGTGTCTCTTCCACATCCTCGCAAACATCATTTGAGAACAGTTCCTCACGGCCTGGTGCATAGGTTGCTACCAGATTGACCTTCACCTCCTGATCTCTTCAATCTCTTCATCAACTTGTGTTTGTGTACCTGAAGCAAGTATTTCTGGCTCTTTTCTCTTCTGAGAACTATTTATGTTGTTCTTGGGTTTGGTTGTTGGGTGCCCAGCCATAATTTCATTGAGCTCTTTATAAAACTGGCAAGTTTGGGGTTTTATAGACTTGCTGTCTGCCTCCTTTTCTTTGTGGTAGACTTGCCAGAGCTCCTTGATTTTGGCTCTGAATTGTAGGGTGTCTCTCTCATACTGCTTGGCATGTAGGGCTTGATAAATGCAACTGTATGTCACTTCTTATGGGTCATCTGCAGCTCTGATTGCACCAAATCTTCACCATACACATCAGTTAGACCCAAAAGCTCTGCATTGCTCCAATCAGGGGAGTGTTTGGGTTTAGAGATGTTACTTCGGTTTCCTGAAGACAACATGAGGACTACCATACAATGTGCCAGAGACACAGGAAATGGATTTAAATTTTGTGGAGTTTGCGGGTGGGAGGGGAGCATTTTACCTCTAAACATTACATAGGTGAAAGGCAGTCAAGTTCATGTTGATGTCCAGAGTGGTTAAACAAGGCATTGTGAGATACATACTGGAGTCCAATGAACTTCACAAAAAATCTGCCTGGTACATACTTCATGGCACCATTGTGGCAAAAGTCTCTCGCAGAGGTGGAAGTTTCTGTCATGACAAAATGCTGATTCAAGTGACAGTTGTCACACTATAGCGTGGACACTCAGCAGTTTTTGTCATTCACGGGCAATTTTTCTCGACCGAAAGTGCAAACGTAGATAAGGCCAGAGTCTTCTAGTTTCTTATTCCCCTTATTTACTTCCTTCGGGCCCTCCTCCACCTTTTTAATGTCCAGGAGTACTTAAAATATAATAGAAACATGGAAATTGGATCAACAAATGCAGTTCACCTTTGCATATGAACTTGTTTCAAAAAATCAAGAGAGGATTAATTTGGGTTGAAAATGCCGAGCTGTATTTTAATTGTAAAGTTTCTCTGTGCTGTGTCTTCAGGTTGCTCTCAGTGGAGTTAGACGGAATGTGATGAATGAAATTTTGATTGGTAGGCTTCAGATGACAGATGCTACTAGATCTAAACAAACATTTAACTAATATGAAATTCAAATTCTGATCAAACAGAAAACTAATATGAATTTCATATTTCATTTTAATAAACACCTATCTTGCTAGTAGCTGAGAATGTTGTCAGGCATCACTGCATAAGAACACCATTTTTCCAGGCTTAGACGCCAAGGTAAAGAGAGTGTTTTGTCTGTATGCAAAAGCAAACCAATTAAAATTCAGAAATAATTGAAGTTGATTTCCTCGGGTGGAAATGGTGGTAGCATCTTAGAAAATTGAAGTTATAATGTATTTCCCCAATATGACAGGTACTTTGTACTGGTCTAAAATGGATAAAATATGCGTGGGCAATATGTGTTATCTTGTACTGCCATTGAAGATACATAGGGCCCAAGTTGAAATGAAATGTCATCTTTGTGAATAATGACGGGGGAATACATAGTACTTGCCATACAGGTCAGAACTGTATTCCAACCAGGGCTCCCTCTAAGCTGTGCATCAGCACAGCTTCACAGGTGATTAATCAGCCCTGCCCATTCTCAGGGCTCCCTGCATGGAGCTGACTGACTGGGCAGGGCTGATTAATCACCCGTGAAGCTGTGTTGCTGTGTAGTTTAGAGGGAACACTGATTCCAACTAAGCAGTATCCTGCTTTGGATTGTGGTTTGTATCAGTTACTTCAGAGAAAGAGGCAAGAAACTCTACAGTGGGCTGGCTGTTAGACAATAACATGCCTAAAGAGGACGACTCTTCCTATTCCTTTCAGTAAGTGGTTTATTCTCTGAAGCATCAGGGTTAATTCTCCATCTTGAAGATAATTCCTAAATTCTCTATGGTGTGACTTGGATGGTCATCTATCTACTTATTTTAAATGTCTGTCTGTATCTGTGAGTCTGTTCAAGAATTCCTCTGAACGGTGAGAGCTAGGGCCACTAAATTTGGTATGCAAATTTGGTATTCCTCTTCTCCTAACATAATGCAAGATCAGAGTTTGGTTATGCCAGGACAACTGGAAGCCCTAGGATAGGGACTGTTTTCCGTAATATGCAAAGGGAACAGATGCTGTTTGGAAGGATGTGATATAATAGTAGCCACTGTGGGAATTGAACTCGCAGGGGAGAACTATCCTGCAGAGTGTCCACTGCAGGCAGTCATACCACCACGGGAATGGCCAGCAGGGCTACAGCTCCATCATCTTGCCTGCCAGCACACTGAATAAGTAGCTTCCCTCAACCAAACCTTTTCCCTCCCTCCCTCTCTCCCGGCCCTTGGCAGTAGTACTGTGGGGGAAGGAGCCTGGTGGCTGGGGGGCAGGAGGAGTCCTGGAAGGAGAGAAAATGTTCCTGCCAGCCAGTAGGACCTTGGGGGAGAGAAAATACTCTTGGCAGCTGGGTGGGGATTTGGGGGAGAGAAAATGCCTCGGCTAAGTCTACACTACACATTCTTGTGCAAGAAGATATGCAAATGAGCCATGGCGATGAATATCGCTGTGCCTCATTTGCATACTTAATGAGCAGCCATTTTTTGCGCAAGGGGCTTTTGCGCAAGAAGGAGCTGTCTACGCTGCTCCTTCTTGCGCAAAACCCACCTCTTGCACAGGAACCGTTCTGCCGCTTGTTTTCATCGCCGTGCCTCATTTGCATATCTTCTTGCGCAAGAATGCGCACTGTAGATGTAGCCCTCTGGTGGCTGGGGGTGGAGTGGGGTGGAGGGAGAAAAAATACCCTTGACCACCAGGGAGGTTTAGGGGGAGAGAAAATGTCCATGTTTTCTGCCCTGAGCCCCTCCTCATCCCCCAACCCTCACTCTTGCACCCCTTTTCTCCAGCCTCCTACATGCCTCCCTCCCACATCCCCAAGGCCCTGCCTTGTGTCTTGTACCCCCCCCCCCACACACACACTGCCAGCCCTCTGCTCTGAAGGACCCTGGCAACACCAGGTGAGTCTACTAGTTTTTAATAAAAGTCATCGACAAGTCACAGGCAATAAAGAAATATTCACTAAATCCTGTGACCTGTCCCTGACTTTTACTAAAAATACCCATGATGAAATGGGAAGGGGCTGGGCAGTGTGGAATGGCTGGGAGCTCCAGGGCCCCACACCAATGTAGGGATCTCCAGGAACCCTTCCACACATGTCTCGGAGCTGCACAGAGCAGGGGGTACCCTTACATCTACGGAGCTTTGGGCCCCACTGCCTCAAGTGGCAGAGATACCTCACAGCTCCCTGCAGCTGCGGAAGGCAGCAGGATCCACAGGTGCCAGCCTGTGCTGAAGTTACAGAGGTCTTTAGGAGTTGTGGATTCTATGATTTCCATGACCGCTGTGACAAAATCATAGACTTACTCCTCATGGTTCACATTGCAGAACCTACTTTCACAATTGGTGCCCTTTTGGGAAGCCACAATGGAGAGACCAAGGATGTCATAGACACAGCACTTGTGTAGAGGTCATCCCCTCAAACTCAGTGTGGTGAGGTATTTTGAGAAAATTGGCATTGTTGCCATGATATATCTGTTCTGAAGAATGAGAAGGGCTTTTTGTCAATCTGGAACTTATCACAAGCTAAAGTCATTTAAATTATAATAATTTCTCTCTGCTCTAGTAAATCAGGCTCTCGGCATCTTGTCTTCCTATGTTCCTTTGTCGCTATGTCTAGACTGCATTCCTCTCTCGAAAGAGGAATGCAAATGAAAGACATTGAAAATGCAAATGAAGTGCGGATTTACAAATTTCGCGCTTCATTTGCATAATCACATTTGAGCACTTTTTCGAAAAAGGGTTTTCAAAAAAAAAAAAAAAACCCCCACAGCCTAAACGGGGTTCTTTTGAAAACACCCCCCTTTTTCAAAAGGACCTTTAAACCTCATTTTTTTCAGGAGGAAGGGTTCTTTCATAGGGTTGGGAGGCAGGTGTGGATCACACCTCACTCACAGCTGGTCCAGTTGTGAAGAAAAGTGAGAAGGGTGGCCATCCCAGGAGACAGGGTGCATGAAGCCTAGCCCTCATCTCTGAGCCGACAGCAAAAGGTCTCAGATCAGAAGGCGGCGAAAGGCCATCTGTGGCCTACACAGTGGGCCCTTTCCTGTAGGGGTACATATGTCCCACAGGGAGCCTCACTGCTGCTTTGCCCTGGGAACAAGCAGGCATGGGAAGGAGCTGGCCAGGCCAGGAGGGAGGCAGGTGACGGGGCAGTTTAGCTTCCCTTGATGCCACACAAACACAGGGTCTGGTAGTGGCCATGTCCCACAGGGAGAGGACTTGTATCTCTGCCTGCTGGAGGAGAGTGAGGGAGGGTATTGTGGGCTGCAAATACCACTTGCCCAGGAGTGTGCTGTTGGGGTCCCTTCCACTTCATCCCCCTCCCATAGATTGCAATTAGCTTTGAACATGGAATGACAAACCTTATGAGCTCAGTTTATTATCTTACCGATGGTCAAAATTGATTAGTAGATATTTTTGCTTTCATCAGTAAGTTTTTTCATGGTGATTTTGCAAAAAATAACTGAATGCACCAAATAAGTAAAATACAAGTCTCTATCTCCCACTCTACTGCTCCAAGATTGTGCAGCTAGTGTGATTACAACATAGTTTACTGTTTTTGTGGCTTGACTGTTATCAGTTTATCTTTAGATTTGTTTACTCCATTGAAATTGCCCTGGACACCGTTTCTAGTTACTTATCTATTACTAAATTCCAAGGCTTGAAGTCAGTCTAGAATCTGCTCAATTTAACTGCAGCCTTTGACACGATCGATCATAATATTCTTATCACTTGATTCTTCTCTATTTGGCCAGTGTAGGGTAATGCTTGATTAGCTTTCATCTTATCTCTCCAGCCACTTGTTTCTGATTAAATAAGGAAAAAAAAGTTATTAGGACTCTTGATAATCAGTTTTTAACAGGTTCTCCTTTTTTATATGTCTGAAATGCTGGCCATGCATATATCAGTAGTATCACTTATGCTGGCCATGCACATATCAGTAGTATCTCTTATGTTGGAGCTCAGGGATTTATTGAATTGATAAAGTCATACGAAGTTTCAAAAAAAAAAAAAAATCATCCAGTGACTAATTTTTCCATTATTGTTGTAAGATACCCTCTGTCTCTCTTCTCCACCGCCCATCATTTGGTGAAAGGACAAAACGACCTATATACTTTTGAAGAGTAGCTGGGCCAGATTCTTGTCTTGTTTCCTAAATTTTGAGTATTTTCAGTGGACTTCACAGGGGCACTTGAGCTCAGAATCTGGCTCTTTTTATTAAATCCCGGGGAAGAGAGGGGGAGAATGGGCTTTTATGTGAAATTAGAAATGATGGAGGAAAATGCTATAAGTAGGAGTGAGTGGTTATTGGGAGCGTGATAGGGTGCCAACCCCCACACTGAGTTAACTGCAAAGGTTAACCAGGGTTACCTGGCCGAGAGAGCCCTGCCCCCACAGTCTTGATGGGCATGCTCCAACCGCAGGCCATCTATAAAGGTTGGTGGAGCAGCTCAGTTGGAGCTGACTGCTGCTGTAGCAGCAGCATCATCAATATCAATCATTATCGTGATCTGAGGCCAGCCAGTGAGGAATGGATGGATGGAGAAGCCCCCAGCCTGGAGGAAAATGGTGAAAAAGGCTCCTTCAGTGAGTCTGGTTGGAAGTAGGCCAGGGTGGGGAGTTGGCCCCTGCCAGAGCTCAGCATGTTTTATGCGGATTCCCTGCTGAGCTAGTGGTAGGCCACTCTACCACTAACAGGGGCCCTGGGCTGGGACCCAGTGGAGAGGGTAGACTCAGGTCTTCCTACCCCACCTCTGTTAGCCCCCCAATGGAGGCACTACAATTAGTGACTGCAGCCCTTAGGCCTTAATGCCCTGTGAGCAGGGAATGTTGCTACTGACTGGCTGCTGGACCTCACTGCCCTTCAAGGGCGGGAGTATTTTACTAACTGTAGCTAGACTGCCTCATTGGAGATTGGAGACTGACTCATCATTGACCCTGAGCCATAGGAACTGAGATGCACATAGGGTAGAACATGGTTTGAGAGGTCTTAGAGGCCTAGTGCCCTGCCCCTGAGGGGGCTGGTATACTCACCCAGTGACAGGGAGTCAGGCTGCTTGTTCCTAGGCTTGCCTCCATAACTGGCCTTTGTCCTGCAAGGGTCTCCTTCCTTGGATCAATTGGCTTCAACCTATTTAATCACAAGATCACTTTTTCAATGTAAGTGCAATGTAAGATATACCTCAAACCCAAATACCCTTGATCCACTTCCTTCCTGCCCCTTCTCTGAAGCCTCACCTTGCTCACCGCATCCCTCTTCCTCCCCCATCCTCACTCACTTGTACCAGGCTGGGGTAGGGGTTGGGGTGCAGGCTCTGGTCTTGAGCCAAGGGGTTCAGAGAGTGGGAGGGGATCCAGGCAGGGGATGGGGTCCAGGAGGGGGTTTCAGGGTGAAAACTCTGAGAAGGGGTTTGAAGGCAGGGGGACTCACTTCTGGGCCAGGAGGTTGGGTGGAAGAGGAGGTTCAGGGCTGGGACAGGGGTTCAGGAAGCGTTGGCTGGGCACCGTTTAACGGAGACGGCTTCCAGGTGGTGGAGCAGTGGGGTTAAGGCAGGCTCACTCCTGCCCTGGCCCTGGCTGTAAGCAGCGGGTATGTATAGCAATGGTTCCATGGCACCATGTGTTGTCCCTTAGCTACAGGCACTGAGCCCACAGCTTCTATGGGCCATGTCTCCCAGTTACTGACCAATGGGAGCTGCAGGAATTGGGGCTGGAGGCAACGACAGCATGTGGAGACCCCCTGCTCTGTCTCTCTCAGGGGCTGCAGGGACATGCCAGCCATGTCCAGGAGCAGCAGTTACCATGGGGATAATGACTCCAGCCTCGCCAGGTTAGGCATGTTAGAACACACAACTCAAAGAATTAAATGTAAGTGTAAGAGAGAAATGAAAATTATGAAATGCACAAACCAGTCAAATCCCAAAACTAACACACTCTGCAAGCAGTAAAAGTAACAACAACAACCCACGTATGTGTTGGGTCAGGAAATGAGAGGACAGTGTGTGTTTGTGAGAATGACAGAGACCCACACAGTGTGTGAGAGTAACAGAGATTTGCACTGCCAAGCTCCCTCCATCCCCTTCTCTCTGTGAGACAGGGTACAGAAGTGGGGGGAGGAGTGACACCCTGACATCAATGTCCCTCTCTTCTCCCTCCCACACCTTGCACAGCAAGAAGGAAGCTCCCAGGGGGGCAGCTCCAAGGCAGAAGGCAGGAGCAGCAGGACAGCGGTTGGAGGGGCAACTGAAGTGCTTGATAGCTTCCTGGCCAAACCAGTCAAGGTCACCTGTCAGGCTCCAATACCTACCAGTAGATCCCGATCTACTGGTTGGTGACCACTGCCTTAGATCAAAGTGCTAAATGGCTAGAGGCATCTTACTTTTCTGTTAGGCTTCCTGCAGCTGAATCCATTCTTTTTACACCTAGACAGTGAATTAAATTGTGACTTTGCAGCTGACAGCACAGCTTGATAAATACAGTAGTTTCCTTTCCCTGGGAACTGCACCAGCCAGTCAGCCACCCATAATTGCTAATAATAATAACAGGACTCAAATTTTTTGAGCAGAGAGAGTAAATAACCATTAGAAAAACTAACCAAGTGATATGATGTACTCTTTATCACTTTAAGTCTTTTAACTCAAGATTGGATAGCTTTGTAAAAGATAAACTCTAAATTATTAGGTAATATTAGATGAAATTCTATAGCTGTTTTATCAAGGATTAGATCATAATGGTCTCTTATAGCCTTAAAATCTACTGAAAATTACCTTTCTAATGTTATAGCAGGACCTTGAACTACCAAGGGGAGATAAAGGCAGACTGTTAACATAATAAATCCATGGCTACCTAAGAACTTCATGAGCTTCAGAGGGGTAGCTGTCATCTGAAGAAGTGGATTGAACCCACGAAAGCTCATGATACCATCTACATGTTTTGTTAGTCTTTAAGGTGCTAGTAGTGTATTTGTTGTTTTGTTTAAGAACTTCATAATTGTCATATCATGGCCACTGGAAACTTTAGGGCAACAGCAGATTTTCCTGTTTTAGGAAGTTTAACAGCCTACCACTTGACCTAAAGAAGAATCTTCTTTTAACTTCCAGTAGTATAGGCTCTACGAGGCCCAAATAAGCAGAAGAGGGCTGTGGTACACATACTCTCATCAATATGTCAGAGTACATTCAGAGCTTTCTTGTTTTAGAACAGGGTGGTCTGGATCTGGTCGCCAAGCCTTTTGATTCAGCCCCTGCAACAGGGAGTAGCACTGATCAAAACAGCTTGCTGCTCCCTGTTGCTTTCCGCACTGCGAGGAGAAGGGAGGGAGAGGCTTCAGCACACTGCCTCTGCCCCCAGCGAAATATCTCAGTTCCTAATGGCTGGAAACCATCCAATGGGAGCTGAGAGATTTTGCAGAGATGGGTAGTGTAGCATAATTTCTCAGCTCCCATTGACTGGTTTCTGACCAATAGGATCTGAGAGATTTTGCTAGGGGCAAGGACAGTACGTGAAGCCTCTCCCACCCCCACCTTCTGGCTGTGCAGAGAGCCACATATACAGCCAGCCAGTGGTCTGGGGTTGCTGGGGGGGAAAGTCTGCCTGAGAGCTCTGCTGGCTGGGAGATTCTTAGGTAAGCGCCTCCTAGCCAGAGCCTGCCTCTGGCACCCCTGTGCCTCTCTTCCCCCGCAACTCCCTCCAAGATCCTGCACCCTTCCTAAGCCCTCCCTCAGGCCAGAATCTTTCTCCTGCATCCACACTGCACTCTTGGACCCTGCACCCCAATCCCCTGACCCAGGTCACAACCAAACACTCTTTATCCTCCTCTCCTTGCCCCAGGTTACAACTCCCCCTGACCTTCCACCTCCCCAAGCCAGACTTCTCTCCTGCCCCCCAATTCCCTGCCCCAGATCACAGTCCCCTCCTTCACCCAAAATTCCTCACAGGACCCACATCCTTTCCTGAGCCCCAGTTCTTTACTTCAAGCTCCCTTCACCAAACCTCCCACAGATCCTCAATAGAAAAGTATGGCCCTTGACCATTTACCAAAATCTTGGCATAGCCCCCATCAAAAATTGTTTACCACCCCTGTTTTAGAAAGTGGGCCCATATTAATTTTCATTCTCAATTTATGCTGTCTTCTTACCCATTTAAATCCTGTTGAATTGTCCTTCTGGTTTTTAAATCTCCCTATAAATCTATGCCAGGTGACTTTTCCAATTGCTAGTCATCTGTGTTCTCACATATACATTCTGCTTCTGCAATCTGGCCCCCTTCCTGTTTCCTCATTTGTAACAATTACTACATAATTTATTTGAATACATCTGTTACTCAGTCTTTCAACAGGTAAACTAAGGATACATGTAAGAATGAGGGGAGAAATCTACATAAGGGTTATAATTCAAACAAGAAGAATGTTTGGTAGGAAGATTAAAACTGTAGTAGGTAATAAACAGAGAGAGAGAAAAAAAACTTAGTTTCCAGAGCCTCTTTTATGTTGGGATAATATGTCAGGACAGTAAAAAAATTCAGTCATGAAGATCAGTTAAATATATTCTGTAAGCAAACCCAGCCAGTATGCATAACAGCCATGTAGTACTGTGGCAGTTTCCTGAGTAATGGAGACTATAAGTCTGTAAAATAGTCCTACTTGCTCAACTGTTTGTAAAGTCATCTATCATATGAAAGAATCTAATAGAAAATGTACCCTCTAGTCAAATGAGACGGGACTGAGCTCTGTTCATGTCTGTAAAATATACTTTGTTTTGGTTACCACCACTGATCAGGCAGAGGCGGATTCAGATTTATTGGGGCACTAGAACCATGGAGGAATATAACTTCCCCATGGAACATGTCCACCTATTTTTCAACATGGACATAGTATGGGGGAGGCAGGGAAGCCACTGCCCCCCCAAACTGCATCCCTGAAACCCTTTTATATTTTGAAACCATCATTTCTGGCCCCACCCAGAGCCTGCACCCCCATCTGGAGCCTTCACCCTCCCGCATTTTTACCCTCTGCCCCACCCGGGAGCCCTCTCTTGCACCCTGAAACTCATTTATGGTCGCACCTGGAGCCCTTGACCCCCTTCCCATACCCCAACGCTTTACCTCAGCCCAATGAAAGTGAGAGAGGATGGGGGGAGAGGAAGCAATGAAAGGAGAGGGGATGGAGTGTGGGGGGGGGCATGTCCTCAGGGAAGGGGCTGGGCCTCAGGAAAGGGGTGTGGCAGAGGTATTTGGTTTCGTGCAGTTAGAAAGTTGAAAACCCTAGTCTGTAGATCAAGGTGAAGGGGCAGGAGGCTGGCCCAGAGCCTCCACCCTTGCATCTTACTGACATCATCCCCCCCCCCCCCCAGGGGATGGGGAAACAGGTTGGAGGCTGCTCTTGGGCACCCCATACTCCACCCAGGAAGGTGGAGGGCCAAGGCTCCTCACGGCGGCTCAGGCTCCTTAGGTGGTTCTTTTCACAGCCTGGCTCTGGCTTCTGGCCCGGCCAGCAGGTGGTGTCCCTGGAGGAAGAGGAGGAGCAGGAGACAGGGCCACAGTTCCAACCCCTCTCCATTTTTACCTAGACCTCCACATTGGTCATGGACTGTGTGCCCATGCATTCATCCTCCACTAATCATTCAGGTTTATGATCTACATTTTATTTCCTAACAATGGATTAAATTCTGCTACCATAAATTTAGTATCAGAACTCGTGTGCATTTCAGTGGGAACTGGATTAGATCTATAATCACTGATACTATGATAGGTTTATGACAAAACTGCCCAGATCTATATGACAAAAGATCTTATATATTGGTACAACGCCACAATCACATAAATGTACCATATCAGGTTTCAGTTCTCTGGATTTCATGCATGTGAGCAGTAAACATATGAAAATCCATTTATAATTAAACCCTAAAAATGAAGCTGTTACTATAAGGCAGTAATTCCCAATTTTATTTGGCCATGGAACCCTTTCAGCTTAAAAGAATTTCAAGGAACCCCTAGGGTTGTCAAAGTAAAATTTGTCATAAAAAAAAATAAAATAAAAAAGACAGATCCACCAAAAGCTGCAAAATAGACTCTGTCACTTTAAGTGGGGTGGAGGCGTGCCGCATTCTCGCAGAACCCTTACTTTCCGGAGCACCAATTGGGAAACACTGCTATAAAGGAGATTTAGAATTGATTATAAAACCCATTGTCTATTGCTCAGGAACTTAATAGTTTGTAGATTACTCATCCAGTTCAGTATTACTTGATGCCTAAGAGTTCTTTAAACTTTATACAAAAGTTGTTGCTCAAAAGGTCTAATAATAATCTAGCTAGCAGGGATACACTCTCCAATCTGATGTTTTAAGCCTAAGCATTTAAATACCAGAGCTAAAAATTGTGCTGCATGAATGGAATCTATCCCAACAGTCCAGGATATATACACACTAATCTGCCATCACACTGTCTTGGAGACATTGAGTAATTTCCTCTTTTAAAATCTTCTCTTAAAGCTTTCCTTTTCTTTTAATTTATAATTGACTCAGTATGTAATGCGTTTTGTCATGCTTTAAGTATGGATGTAGTCTAGGGATATAGTTTTACTGTATCTTCTGTATGTTCTGCTACAGAGACTCCTCTCTTCTCTGCACCTCACTCTATGTTGCATCTTTAAGGTGTCATAGGACTCCTCATTGTTTTTGCTGAAACAGATTAACATAGCTACCATTCTGAAACTAGTCTTTAAACCAGGGGTTCTCAAACTTTCTCTGAGGCTTCCTCAAAATTCTATAAAAATTCTACCACCCACCTGTGTCTCAAGTGTTTTTCAGTAGATTAAAAGCCAGGGCTACCATTAGAGCAAGCAAGCAACACATTTATACAGTGTCCCATGCCACATGGGATCCACAGAGCTAAATTGCTCAGACTTTCTAACCAGGCAGAGGGGATCAGGTTTGAGCTTTCTGCCCTGGGCCTAAGTGAGTCTGACACTGGCCATGTTCTGGTTAATTTTGGCAGACCCCCTGAAACCTGCTTGTGGACTCCAGGGAGCCCTGGCAGCTTGCTTGAGAATTACCGCTTTAAACTCTATGGCTCTGATTCTGTGGTCTATCCAAGTGGTGTAAATCAGGAGTTCCTCCACTGAATACAGTGTAATTATACTATAAAACAGGGATAATTGAGAGTAGAATTGTGCCCTGTGCCTTCACACATCATATTCTATCTTGCTGGGACCCAGGATGTTCCTCTGGTTGACTCTCTCAACAGCTTGTGAAAGAGAATACACTTATAAAATATTCACTAGTATGCTATCAGTTTACATCAGGTTAATGGTAACATGACATGATTCTGATATTTGTCATTCCAATTTGGTAAGACCTTTTGAAACTAGTGAAAAGTGTTGTATAAATAATTTAACTTCACCTCCATCAAGCTCTCATGTTTTGCCAGCATCGCTCTGTATCTGGAGCTACAATGTTCTTGCAGAAGCAGTAAAGTGTGTTTGTCACCACTCCCCTATTATGGTAAAGCTCCCTGATAATTAAATGGTGATACAAATAAAATGAGGTGTGACAGTTCTTGAGGCTGTTTGGCCACTGGCCCTGCTGTAACTGGAACGACACTGTTACTCTAAACAATTACATGCCACCTCCACCTGTTTCTCAAAAAATACACTGTTCCTATTGGGTTCACTGCCAAAAACTCCTATTGACCTCAAAAGGAGCAAGTCTGAGCACTTAAACTTCCAGGTTTCATTGCTCTGAAGGGCTGAATCAGAATTAGTCTGAAGGCCCAGTTTTCTTGGCTGGTTGAGAAGTTCCTCACTCTCAAGGGTTGAAACAATTTGTATAGTTGGGGTGCTGAGAGCCATTGAACCAAACTGTTAACCCAGAATATGATTTAAACCACTTCAAACCATGGTGTGTGCAACACCCCTAGTTCAGCATGTATGCTCAGTCTCCCACCTTCTCTTCTTATCCCTCAGAGGCCTGCTTCTTCACTCCCCTTCCCTCCCCTCCATACACCGTGCACTTTCCTAGTCCTGCATGCTTGCTGGATACAGCTGCTGTTTCCTACATTGACTGTGTCGAGGTGCAACCTATCAGGTGCTTACTTCCCTGCTTAGTTACCTCATTCATTCAGCATCTCACATGGCTCGCAGTCCCCCTTGCCTATATCTCCTGACTTCATTTCTCCTTCCTCCACTGCTTCTCCTCTGCATCTCCCACATCTCTGCTCTGTTGACATTGTTTTCCTTCCCCTTCTCCCAGGCCTACCACTTCTGGAAAAAAACTAGAGATGATATTATTGCCCATTGTGCTAAGCATTGCACAAAACTTACGGGAGCTTTAAGACCAGAGTCCAATTGCACTTGGTGCTGTACAAACATAACAAAAAGACCCTATCCCAATAACTAGGTATGACAAGGGAAAGAGTGGAATAAGAGGTAATAATGACACAGTATAAATAGAATAAGCAGCTATCACAATTGTTTAAAAGTAGATATGGGTCTGAGCCCAAACCTTGACACTTAAATATCCTTGAACTTTGATCTAAGAATTTGGGCTCAAAATCCAAATCTAAGTATTGCTAAAATGTTTACAAATGACTGAATCAAATGCCTTATTTGAACATTACTGAACTCTGAAAAAGAGGTGTTAAAATCCAGAGCTGCTTCTTTCATAGGGTACGTCTACACTGCATCCCTAGTTCGGACTAGGGATGCAAATGAAGATGACTGAAGTAGTTAATAAAGCGAGGATTTAAATATCCTGCGCTTCATTAACATGCTCTCGCCGGCGCGCTATTTTGAATCACAGCTGATTCAAACCAGGAAGTGCGCGCCGGGAAGCATTAGTACGGACTAAAGCCCTTAGTCTGAACTAACGTTATTCCTCAAAAAATGAGGAGTAATGTTAGTTCGGACTAAGGGCTTTAGTCCGAACTAACATGTCCCGGCGCGCACTTCCTGGTTCCAATCAGCTGTGATTTGAACTAGCGCGCCAGCGAGGTCATGTTAATGAAGCACAGGATATTTAAATTCCCGCTTCATTAACTACTTTGGTCGTCTCCATTTGCATCCCTAGTCCGAACTAGGGATGCAGTGTAGACATACCCAAAGTGTGGACCCATGTTTAAATAAAGGTGTGTGTGGGGAAGCTCAATGCAGTTGTACTGAAAAAAAACAAATTACAGAATGTGGCTTACTACAGTCACAGTCATATTGAAACATTGCAGTCATACAATGCACAGGAAGGCTTTTGCAGGGACGACATCCTAACAAGATAAACTGATAGATAAATCAACAGTTAAAAAAATCCCTATAAAATACTCCACTACCAACAAACATTTACCTGAGGGGTACTTTTCTCCTCTTTAATTTTGTTTTAGTATCCTAATCTCAGAGGTTATGTTGGAGCTGTGCATACAGCATATAAACTTTTGAAGAATAATAAGTGAAAGTCACTATAGAAATAATACTAGAGTGCTTAAGAATGACTTTTAAATGGTGTGGTGAAGTAGATACTGGAACTGCAATTTAAATTCTATCAGACAAGGCAATGGAGGATGAAGAAACTGGTGTGCAGAAAGACTAGAAAGCTAAATGATAATGTAAGCTTAAGGTACAGAAGAATTGTGAGCTTTGATAACACTTTTATAAAGGGGGCAAGAGGTGCTAATGCATGTATTTCTCTAAGAGGACTGTAATCTGAAACAGGAAAAAAGGAATATTCAGCTTGTAAAGATGCAAGGAGAGGTTCTGGCCCACATTTCTGTTGTCTAATTGCTTGGCTTAGAGTAACTATGGGTCTCCTGCAGGTTTTCAGTGTTTGGTTTAAAGTCTTGTTCTGTTTAGTGCTCATGAAGATCTAAATTGTGTCTATTTTCTAACTTACTGTTTTCTCTCATTGGTGGATTCCATGAGGAGTGTTTGTTTCCCCTATTATAACATCAGTCTGTGGAGACCGGAACATCTAATTTTACTTTGTAAACCTGTTGTCATGTGTTTGGCAGGAAGAAATGAAATCAAGGCTCTTGCAGTAGTTTGGCTTGTTGCACAAATATTACATCTGGTAGCCCTCCTCCTGCATTTCTTATGCTTCTGATTTCTAGGAAGAGTTTTGCACAAAGGCAGAGTAAAGGCTTGGTGGAATGGGAGATTATTTTATCTCTAACAGTACGGCTAGACTACAAGCTTTTGTTGGAAAAAGGTACACAAAATGGGCCGCCCCTACCAGCTGTCTCTCCCCCTCCCACCTCTGCCCGCCCCAGCTGTTTTACGGCTCTGAGCACGCTGTGCATGCCCGTGTCTCTTCTGGCCTCCCTCTATGCTGGGCCGGCGTACGCGCTTCTAGAGTGTGGGGCTGTGGCGCCCAGTCACACTCCCTAAATGGGAGATTCACTTGCTGTCCGTGCCTGGGAGAGTGAAGGGGAAATGGAGAAAGTTGACCCTAATGTTGTGAACCTAAATGGTGGGGAGAATAGTGATGCTGTCCATTGTGACAAAGAAAGTGAGGTAGGCTTGCAAGGGAAAAATGAGGAATAATGTTATGGCCCTGATTCACTTGGCAGGCCCTCACCTTGTGACAAACAACTTAGAGTGGGGTTGCATATCAAAGTGTGATTTGACAGCTTGATGCAAAAGTAAAGACTGTGGTTTGTCATGTTATATATTAGGATGAAATTCTGTCTTTAATTACATAATGCCACTGACAATATGTAAGTAAAATGGGGTCATAGTTTTTGGGGGAACAAACATGCAAATGTGGTAAAGAGGAAAAAAGGAAAATTACGTCATTTTAATATGAAATGTCAGCTAGAACTGTTCTGAAAAAAGGGAAAGTTTATTTCTCTAGATAGATAAGCCACAGTGGCACTTATATAAGAAACGCATTATAAAAAAAGAGCACGAACAATTTCTATCAATTGTTTATCAACAATTGACAAAAAATCCTTCAAATGTTCATCTAGAGTTTGAAGTGTTCAGCTCAAGGGCAGGTTTGTTCAACAATGAAAGATGCTCAGAGAAGAAACCCGAGTAAAACAAAGGAGATGTATGACAACACATTCTGAATAAACAGAGTTGACATACTGCTCATGCAACAAGAAAGGAATTTTTTAATTATTTTATGGATACTAATGATTTGGCTCTTATTAAATACTGTAAAGTAGCATATGTTGTGCTGAAATTTTATCCTAAAGAGATGATTGTCAATACAAGTAAATATGATAACTATCTGGAAGCGCAAATGATTTTTAAATGTCTCATCAAATATCTTTCCTTGAAGGCTTAAAAAGAAGCTTAGACAAAAGATAGCTGAACAATGATTATTAGCATTGATTATTAACATAACATACTCTGTCAATAAATAAATCTAAACTCCTAAACATCTGAGTTCAAATCCACATTTCTGATTTGTCTTCCCTATATATATGATTTCACTATATTTTTAGCTGATTGGACAGTGCCATCCATGTAACTTAGATTGGCTCAGTAAAGGCACAACTGCTAATAACATGTCAACATTAGTATTTGTCATACAGCAGTATCACTTACAGTCTCCAAGCCTTTTGATCTTCACCCAGAGTGCAGGTGTGCAAGTGAAGAATATTTTGGCAGTTAAACAAAGCACCTTTCTATCCGTTCTGCCCATGTTTTAAATGTGAAAATGACAATCAGCATCTTTTCTAAACTAGAAGGTACCAGTACCCCCAGACCAGATAATTGAGGGGGCATGCACAGATATGTCAAAGGAGCCTATAGGGGGAACGCAATCCTATGAAGTGAAAAATGCCTTTATTGCACTGAAGTTTATGGGAGAGAAAAATGCTTAGCAGAACCTTGTAGGAACCACTTGACACCATGCAAGATTGAGCCTTGTTCAGCAGGTATTACTGTCTAGTGCCCGATCTTCAATGTGTCCCTTAGCAACATTTTATCAGGTTACATTTCACATCTGCTTTTCTTTAAAATGAGGGATTTCCATCCTTGTTCCACATGATTTTTATTCAACAAACTTTTGTCATTGCAATGTCAGGATAGGTTTATTATCCCTATTGCTTTTCACACTTCACTGAATTCAGAGAAGTTGCTTCTGCATAAGTAAGAGTGGCCCTGTGTCTTCTAATGCACCCCATCTCAGTTTCCTTTGAAAACCAGAAACAGTACTAGCTGAACAGTTGTCCTTCAAAGATAGTACTCTAAAATTAAATATACACTGGAAATGCTGATACAAGAAGAGTCAAATCACAAAATGGGCCAGTTCACTGCAGCCAGCCTGTGACAGATCATATTGAAAAGTTCTGTAGCTGCAAAGTCCCCCACCAGAGGGATTATAAGGGTGTGAGATGCCCAGCTCATTAGTTCAGCCTCTAAAACAGGTACACTGGCTGGGGAGGCAACATCTGCTCATTCCCTAAGCAGAATTCATCAGTGGGAGTTTTATGGAGAGGAAATTTACCTTGACATATGTTTGCAGAAATCAAATAAGAGGGAAAGCAAATTCTTTGTATCCCAGGGAGAGATTCACCCAGTGAGCCAGACTGGTTCACAAAGGATCTGTTGACACTTAGTTTGTCAACACAAGTTAATCTGGCCAGATACATATAAAACTTAGCTAACGCAACCAAAAGAGGTGAGCAGTGGATGTGGTCAGTTATTTGAAGGGTGGAAACACTGTAATGAAGACTTGGAGCTGTTTGGGGTGGCCCTGGGGACTGCTGTCTAATTAGGAGTAATGGCATGAGATTGAGAGTAAGACAATTCAGGATGCTATTCGGAAAACAATTCTTCACTAGAACTGTGGCTTTAATACAGTCACATCTAGTTATAACTTATTTACAAATATTATCTGTTTTATCGAATGGTTTAGTTCAGCATACTGCATGGGCATTAAATTCACTTAAACAAATAAAAAGGAAATTTTAGGTCTGCCCTCTCTACACATTACAGCTAGACTGCCCAAGGGTTGGAGAGAATGATGCATAGCATAAAGGGAAAATATAAAAGTAAATGGTTATGGGGACACCATTAGGTCATTTTAATTGTGCTGCAACTGGGTCCCTTGCTTGAGTACAGAAGATAAGCCCTACATATAGTTTGCATGTGAAAAAACAGAATTACACAAATACAGCAATCTGCTTTTGGGTTATAGTGCATCATTAGTATTGCAAATACTGTATTTATTTGGGGCTGATACTCCACATGCTGATTATCATCTGGTGAGGCATTCATACCCAATGAACTCAAGGGATGCAGGAATAGATTCTGTGGGGTTCTGTTCTTGTGCAAGTTTAATCCCTGATCTTGCAAACACGAACACACTTAATTTTAAGCATGTGAGCAAACCTGCTGACGTCAATGGGGCTAGTCACTTGCTTAAAATTAAGCATGCTCTCAAGAATGTTGCTGAGGTGGGGGCCTTTGCACAGAATGGTCCTTTATTTTTCTTTCTGGATATGGAACATATTACATTTTTATTTTATAATAATTTATAGTCTGGCTGTGACAGGGCACTTTATCAAATGCTGCTTTGCTACTTAGTGGTTGTTTGTTTGAACTGATGGTAAGTGGGGGAGTGGTCTCGCCCTTGTGGGGTATTTTCCTAGTTTATTCACTACCTTGGTGAAATGGGCTAATGCTGTGGTCCCCAACCTTTCGTGGCTGCCAGGCACCCAGGGGCGGGGCCGCTCATGCACTGCGCTTCCGGGGGTTGGGGCCGCCGACGTGCCCTGAGCCCAGAACCGGCACTGCACATGTGCCACGCGCCCGGGGTAGGGGCCGCCCACGCGGCCTGCACCTGGGGCCGGCACTGCACATGTGCTGTGCACCAGGGGTAGGGGCCGCCCACACACCCTGAGCCCAGGGCCGGCACCACGCATGTGCCGCGTGCCCGGGGTAGGGGCCACCAACGCGCCATGCGCCCAGGGCCGGCACCACACGTGTGCCGTGCGCCGGGGGAGGGGGGGGCAGCCCAGATGTTTTGGCGGGTGCACATAAATGCCCCGGCGGGCACCGCGTTGGGGACCACTGGGCGCTAATGAAAGGATCTGAGTCCTTGCTCCTCCTTTCTTTACCTAGAGGCCTCCCTGACATCCAGGGCTCCCCTTCCACTCTCCTGTGTGGCAGAGTCCTTGTAACCCCAACAGGTCACTTGGTCACCCTAATGGCTACAGCTCTGCTTCCAGCATATCTCTTCTCTTTGGGCTGCTTCTGAAGTTCTACCCCAGGAACGACCTGCTTCCTGAGCTGCTTCTTTGGCTTTTGTTGCCATGGCCCTGTTCCCAGCACAGATTGACTCCCTGGGCTGCTTCTCTGGCTGGAACAGCTCTGCTCCCCAGCTCTGCTCCGGACCCTGTGCTCTCCTTAGATTGGCCCACCCTGTTCCAGGCAATTCCAGTTCACTGGAAGGATGGGACTCCCTGATTAGCCAGCCAACCCTGTCAATCAGGCTAACCTAGGGCATTGGTGTCTCCCCATTGCCCAGGGGACTCAGTCTCAGGGTCCTGGTTTCTGCACACATACAACATTTGTATCTTCAAAAATGAGCTGTGGATCTCTGCATCCATATCCATAAATGCGGATACCCACAGATAAAGCAGATATCTGCTGATTTGCAGTGTTCTACTGATTTCCCATCAACTCTTCTTCTTTCTTTTGATACTGGGAGCTAGCCAACCAAAAAAGCCCTACATTTTTTTAGTAAGAGGCCACCACAGTCCCCTTACATAATGAAATCCAGAGGCCACATGCAGTTTTCAAGAGATCTAGTCTGGTCTTTGATAGTATATATTTTGTAAAAAAAATCAGTATATTAAAAAAATCTTGAATTAATCCAGTTCCATTTATCATTTGATGCAGGACCATTAACACCCAGTAATTGCGGCTAAGAGATGGTGAACATAGAAAAGGAAGCTATTGTATGGATGGGAAAGAATAAACAGAGGAGGCAAAAAAATTCTGCATTAAGTGAGCTGTAACTAAGTATCTTCAGTAATATTTCTCTACTGAAGACAGAGACCCCATGAGAGCATTTTTCTCCTTTCTTCCAAAACAAGATTTGTGTGTCTTGCAAAGCTGTTTCATGCATCTTGAAACTATAAGAGCACTGCTGGAAAATTGGAGAAACAGTGATTTATTCCTTGGCTGAAAGCTGAACAAGGGAAAACACATAAACACTGCACTGTAGGCACAAAGGGTGATTATTTTTGCCACATGAAATAGTTTTTAAAAAAATTCACAGGGAAAAGTAATTTTGACAGGACTGTGTAGGTATTTTAGGTTTTATAAAAATAAAGCTGTCAGAGAAAGGTTTGTCAGCAACTGCTCTTTCACAGCTTGTTTGGTTTTTTTCCTGAAAAAGCAACAGTATTTGTTTATTGATGGCTGAATTTATAGAATTATAACAGACTCAAATTACAAAAATATAGTAGACACAAATCCATTTCCTAATTTCAGTTACTTTTTTGATTGGCTTGTCTTGCAAATAAAATAAAATTCCATATTCATATTTCAGTTGTTTGATTTTTTTTATTTCAAAATATCTACTTATGAGGATAAATGCATTCTTTTTTCCAGATACTAGGCTTTGTTTCTCATATAAAATCACAAGATTTTGTATGGGAATTTAAAAAGCACCTTGGCACTAAAATATTTAAAAGTAGCCTTCTGTTCCCTTAACATTTTTTACAATTTAGATGTTGAAAACCCCAGATTTCCCAGTGCACTCTCATAAAGCATAGCTGTAAGTGAATTTTGTTGGTAGTGTTATTTCTTCTATTCTTTTTCTCCAGCTCTCAATTATAGCTCATGTAAGCCAATGTGCATTCTCACCAGCTGAAGATGGAGAACTGTAGTCCCAACAATAGGTCCCTTTACATCTCTTTCTTAAGGGCTTGTTTTATATCCAAGACACAAATTCAAAACCAGAAGAAATCAATTCATACTCCACAGCATAATAGCCACCGTAGGCTTTTCCAGCTTCTGAAAGCAAGGATGGAAGACGGCTCACCCTGCCTGGCTACTATAGACCCACATTAGTGCACTCCTTACCAATATGGCCAACTCCAAACCTTTAAAAATTGAGTCCTTCCCCTGTCATTAGATTGGTGTGAAATCTTTGTATTTAAAAAAAATATTAGTGGGCTGCACCCCGTGCTTGCTATGCTCGCCAACTCCCCTCTCTGGCCGCTTTTCCTTTCTCAGCCGGAGAGCGCGAGGGCATCATTCTGTCACCCACCAGGAAAAAAACTTTTCTTTTCTTTTTAGCCTTACATCTGGCTTCATGTAGCTCACATACTTACTTCTAGTGCTGTGTCCTGTGACTATAGCTCCCCCTTTTGAAGGTCCCAAGGCTTTACCAAGTATGCTGTAAAGCATGCTTGTGCCCCAAGGCCTCTTTACAGCCCCATACAAACCTGAAACTGACAATGGCCAGATTTCTAAAGCCACTTAAGCACCTGGTAGGATTTTACAAAAGTACCTAGCTGCCTAAGTCCCACTGATTTTAATTAATTTCAATAGGAATTTAGGCACTCTGTTGTATTTGAAAATTCCACTAGGGGCTTTTCTGCATCGTTAGGCTCTTGGGCATCCACCCAGGAGAGATTCAAATGCTGCCCAGCTGATAAGCAGAGTATCCCACAGTGCCCACAGCTGGCAGCATGTTTTTTTCTATTGGTAAACATCCACACGTTTCTGTGCATATAACAAAATTTATTCTGCACATGAATGGAAAAAATTAGAGGGAACATTGACTTCAATACCTTTAGAAATATGGCCCAATGAGAATTTCTTGAGGCTACTCTTTGAATACTTAAGGATGTTCTCTGGGATCAGAAAGCAAACTTTTTCAAAGGAAAGAAATAGAGAAGCGCATCTCTTTTGGATACTTAATTTTTTCCAGTATGCAGTCCTAAGATGTATATAAAAGAATCGACTGTTGAAAATAGCTTAATATTTTACCTAGTTTTTGGTATTTTCAGGATTAAGTGATAATTAGTTATGAGGCAGTACTAACAAGCAGTTGCGCTTCCTACTCCCCACATTCAACATCCATTTAGAATTTTTCATTGTGGAAACATGGAGTAGAAATTTATTTTTGGACTGATAAATACTAGGTGAAATCTTGACCTCATTTAAGAAAACGGACAGAGCTCCCATTAATTTCAAGGGAGCCAGAATTTAACTAGATACTTTAAGCACCCCATAAATGCATGGCATAACCTGGGGTTTTCCTACAAATTTATTTTTAAATGGGAAGAAACATACTTTCAGCACAAGACATTAAAAGCTTGCCTTGAAAACTTTTATAAACTTACAACCTGCTTTTTTTTAGAAAGTGGTAATGTGTATTGTCAGGGCTAGTGCAAAAGGTGGGGGCCCACACAGATGTTAAATACCTTACCTCTATAGGCTTTGCTTACAAAACCAAAAAACTGCCCAGAGTCACAGATACACTGGCTCTGAGGGGAGAAAACCCCCAAAGCTGCCACCATCAAGTGATTTCATCCTAAAAAATCAGGACGGAACACTTGAATTCCTTCTTTTGCCCAAAAAGAGCTTGAAAAAAGAAGAGAGAGAAACTAGCTTCAGTCTCTGATAGCTGACCACCCAATCTTAGGCAGGCAAATATGCACACAGATCCTCTGTTACTTTCCAAGACACAAGAATCAAATCATCACCTTAAAGTGATTTTTATTAACTAACACAAGATATACTTGATAAAGCATACTTGGTTGCTAGATATACAGAGGAACTAAGTAAAGCAAATTAAAACACAGAGAAAATTTCTGGGAACAACTCTTAGATAGTGAATGGGGGAGGGAAGGTGTTGATTCACACAGAGAAGTTTAAACCAAACAGCCAAAATAAAGAAAAATACACTTTTTCCTCTACTGTGATACATGCTGATTTGTACTTCAAGGTCCAGTTCACATCCATGTCCAGTATTTCTTATAAGCATGGTAATTCTGATGCCTGCATCTGCTCTGTCCAGCCCTTTTCTTAGAAATCTTCACAAAGGAAAATCAGACCAGGTAGCTATAGCCCATTACAATTTCAGTACTGTATCCCCATTGGTTCTTCTGACCCCCTGCCAACACTCTTGCTAGCTACCTGAGGCTATGTCTAAACTACACTCTGCAATTTGCATATGCTTTCCTGATAGTGTTTTCGGAAGAGGCTTTTCCGAAATTTGGCCCATCTACACTGGGCCAAATTTCAGAAAAAGCTCCTCTTTCAGAAGAGCCCTTCTTCCTCATGGAAGGAGGAAGACAGGGCTTCCGAAAGAGCGTGTCGGCTGTTCCGCAAAAAAAAAAAAAAAAAGAAAAGAAAAGAAAAGCAGAAGCGCCGACACGTTCCCTGGATGCATCAGAGTTTTTCTGGGATACCGCCAGTATCCCGGAAAAACCCCGTAGTGTAGACCTAGCCTGAGTTTAACCCCTTAGCCACCCACTTCTGGCCAGCACTCCTTCTATCCATCATAGGTATGTATGAAGATGGATTAAGAAAAAATTATTGTGAAACAGAGAAAATAATAGGGGTCCAATGTGGAGCCAATCAGGCTATGAGGGGAGAACCTGGGGTTTGCACAGAAATCTCAATAACTTTTATTCTCAAATCAGTACTAAGTAATGGCAATATGCAAGATTTTCTTCAATGTCCTCATGAAACATTATTTTTCACCATTGTCTTGTGGTCAATAATATGCAGTGCTGGGATCCAAGGCTAGTATTTTGTAGTGGTGGTGGCCATTTTCAGTTTTGATGACTATGGGTACTCCATAAACTGAGAATATTTTATTTTTCTTTAGCGCCTCTTTGGTGGGCTAACATTGACTATTTCGACTGAGAAGCAGTAAGAATAGGGGTCTATGTTAGTGGTTCTCAACCTTTTGAGACTACAGTAACCCTTTCAGGAGTCTGATCTGTCTTGCATACCCTAAGTTTTACCTTAGAAAGTATTTGCTTACCAAATCATACATAAAAGACAAAAGTGTCATAGAATTCTGTTACTGAAAAATTGATTCCTTTCTCATTTTTACCATACAACTATATAATAATTTGCATATAAATAATGTACTTAAATGTCAGTGTACAGTAATTCCTCATTTAACACGTGCCTGCTTAACACGTTTTTGCGATAGCACAATTTTTTTAGGGAACGTTTTTTGAATTACATGACCATCCCCGGAATAACACGATTTCCCCAGCCGGCCCATCGCCAGCGGCTGTGCGGGGCTTCCCCCGCCTCCTAGCAAAGTGGGGGAGGATTCGCCACTCACTGCTTGGCGTGCCGTTCCCCAGCAATCCCTTCCCCCCGTTGCCGGATGTAGTGCGGGTCTCGGCAGACCCGTCACAGGGGCATATTCCCAACCCAATCCCCCTTCCCTCTCCTCCCTTCCCCTTCCCTTCCCCAGAGCCAAACAGCTTCACTTTCTGCTGTAACCCAGTCCCCTTTCTCCCCCAACCTTATGTCCTGGTCACAACAGACACCACTGCTTGAAACGCAACCCCCACCTTTTCCATTATTTTCAATGGGAAAATTGACCCTGCATAACACGTTTTCACTTAACACGATTATTTTCTGAAACATATCTATAGTGTTAAATGAGGAATTACTGTACAGTATATAAAGCAGTATAAATAAGTCATTGTGTGTATGAAATTTTAGTTTGTACAGACTTCACTTGTTCTTTTTATGTTTGTAGCCTGCTGTAAAACTAGGCAAATATCTAGATGAATAACCTTGGAAGATCTCTGCATACTCCCAGTGGTATGTGTGCCTCTGGTTGAGAACCATTGGTTTATGTATGCCAAGAGAGGCTTTCACAGAAGAGACTACAAAAGACCATACTAGCTTCCATCTATGACAGGAGTAGCATTGCCTGATCTTAGATTACTTATGAATTTCCAGATACTCCCTTTAGGGTTGACAGGTTCTTTGTCCAGTATTTAAATTATTCTATGGTTGGGAACTCTGATGTGCACAGTTGCAAAACTTACACTACAGGAACTCTTGTATATTTACAAATATGGTTTATTAATACATTTAGCACAGTCACAAACATGCCAGCTTCACAAGACAAATAGGTAATGTACATGTATTTCCTTATACTCAGACCATTGCTTCTAGGACAACCTGATGTGTTAGCACTCAAGATCATGTCTTCTGAAGAAGTGGGTTTTGCCCATGAAAAGTCATGATACTATTTATATACAGTATACATCTATCTATCTATCTATCTATCTATCTATCTATCTATCTATCTATCTATCTATCTATCTATCTATCTATCGGCACATCTACACAGCAGTGTTATTTTGGAATAACATAATGCGCGTCTATAGAGCAAGCTGCTCTTTTAAAATAATGTCGAGATGGAGGACTTCTTACTTCAACTTCTGTAACATTCATTTCATGAGGAGTAAGGGATGTCGAAGGGAGAGTGTTCACACTTCAGGAAGTCAAAGGGAGGACAGCACCAAAAGTTGAGTTAAACTACTTAGACTTCAGCTACGCAATTAATGTAGCTGAAGTTGTGTATCTTAATTCAACCTTGTCCTGTAGTGTAGACATACCCTCAGGTGTCATGGGACTACTTGTTGTTTTTGAAGTGTTAGCCATAATCTTTCTCATTACCATCACCTTCCCCATTGTTACCAGTGGCCATCATTCTGGCACCTCCAAAGACATCTACTTTTCCTGCTGCCCACTTTTATTGTATGTTACTCCGATATTGTTATGTTTGATACATATTCAGTAGGAGATGTTTCCTTTTCTCCTTATTTGTATTTCCTCACCTTACTAATGGTGAAGTGTCTTTTTCCTATAGGTCAGTATATCATCGATCTCCACTTATTATCATATACATCAATTCATTACCATGGGCCTTTTGTGGTTATGTATCACATTTGTTATTTCTCTCCTACCCAGTTTTTCAGTCTGGTATTAACCACTTATTTTTTGGATTTCTTATTTGGGTTTTTCGAAGTACTTATGTGCCTGCTAAGTTTGAGGGTATTCTTGAAAGCCCCTATTGCATTAAAGGTTGCTTTATCAAGGTGAAAGGTCCTGAATATATGCACATTCACTTTGTTCCCTGGGTGAAAGGTCCCAGGCATGTGTATGCTAGCTTTGCCTTAGCTCAACATACAGGATATGGCCGGTAAGTCCCTTGCGTTACAGCCATACTGCCAAACTATTTAATATAAACCTACTGTAACTTATTATAATAAACATATAGTCAAATTCATAAGGAAATAATAAATCTGTAAGAATATTCATTGGCAAGCAAACAGGTTATCCTTAGAATCATAAAATCATAGACTACTAGGACTGGAAGGGACCTCGAGAGGTCATCGAGTCAAGTCCTCTGCCCTCATGGCAGGACCAAATACTGTCTAGACCATCCCTGATACAGTTATCTAACCTACTCTTAAGTTTCTCCAGAGATGGCGAGTCCACAACCTCCCTGGGCAATTTATTCCAGTGTTTGACTACCCTGACAGGAACTTTTTCCTAATGTCCAACCTAAACCTCCCTTGCGGCAGTTTAAGCCCATTGCTTCTTGTTCTATCCTCAGAGGTCAAGAGGAACAAGTTTTCTCCCTCCTCCTTATGACACCCTTTTAGATATCTGAAAACTGCTATCATGTCCCCCCTCAATCTTCTCTTTTCTAAACTAAACACACCCAATTCTTTCAGCCTTCCTTCAAAGCCTATCCTTCCTGAAAAGCCTGTGCTTGATAGGCTACATATACCCCTTTGACGGGGTGATATGTAAAATGAACCCTGACACACTGGTACGGATGTAAATGGTCAGATATTTGTAGGGATAGTTTTAATGCTATTGTTACCCCACTAAGGGTGAAGGAGGAGTATCATAAAGATGATACTTTTGATACATTTCTTGTATGTGCACCATATATACATATATTCACTGTCATCAATGTTTGGTACCTGTCTAGGTATTTGCTTATCCCTATTAGATTAACACTGTGGCTATGTCTACATTGGCATGATTTTCCGACAATGCTTTTAACGGAAAAGTTTTCTGTTAAAAGCATTTTCGGAAAAGCGCATCTAGATTGGCAGGATGCTTTTCCGCAAAAGCACTTTTTGTGGAAAAGCGTCCGTGGCCAATCTAGACGCGCTTTTCTGCAAAAAAGCCCCGATTGCCATTTTCGCGATTGGGGCTTTTTTGCGGAAAATAGTACTGTGCTGTCTACACTGGCCCTTTTGCGCAAAAGTCTTTTGGAAAAAGACTTTTGCCCGAACGGGAGCAGCATAGTATTTCCGGAAAAGCACTGATGATCTTACATGAGATTGTCAGTGCTTTTCCGTAAATTCAAGCGGCCAGTGTAGACAGCTGGCAAGTTTTTCTGCAAAAGCAGATGATTTTGTGGAAAAACTTGCCAGTCTAGACACAGCCTATGTGTATCCTAGAATAATGAAAAATAATCTCAATAATCCCTGATCTATAAACCATCCTTTTAATTCAACATCCACACCAGGGATTGTTAAAGACTTATTACCTTCTCTCATTAATTGAGGAAGTTTCTTTTGTTTTATCCATATTGTTAATAATTTCTATGAAGTGGATCTCTTTATGAGAAAACAATGACTTTATTAACAATGATAATCCTAGAGAAATAGGGGAAATTGCTTGGTTAAAGTAGAATACTTTGGAGTAAAACAGAAATTTGGATTTGTGATAGGACTCTCGAAGGGATCATATTGGTACCTCTTTTGATTGGTACTATGTAAAATTGGCCTATCCAAAATAAATCACCCTCTCCACCAGAGTCTTCTTAGTCAACCTCACCAGGCATGAGGACGATTACCTATTCCATACCATTGCTCCTTTCCCTGTAGTCCACACACAGAACAGTGTCTGTCTTAAACACATGGCATCTACAGATGTACTTAACCTAGAGCTGTTTCCTTTCCCCTGCCAGGTAGATCCTGTGGGCCAGATGCAGCCTGTGGCTAGCCTTGATCTGCCCCCCACCTGCAGTAAAGTGAGCCACTGCTGGCGCTCCAGCCACCCAGGGTGGGGAGATGCCAAGGTAAGCCACGGGTTGGTTCCCCATCTACTAGTAGCACATTTTTCAGAAATAGAAGCCTAAAATAATTGACATAATTATACACAGAATTTAGTTAGAGGCACTGGATTTGTAAGCGACTATTTCTTTTTCAGGTGACATTTGTTTTGTATAACATCTTTCTGACCCTTGAGACAGATTATGTGGACTTTGGATAGTATAAAAATTTTTTAGTTGTCCCTCACTTAGGATACAGTACCCTCTGAGCCTGGGAAAGTTGGATTCCCTAGTCTGGAGGGCTAGAGATGTTGGTAACTTGCTGGCGAAGTGAGGAAACTGTTTTACACAAAGATTGTAGCTTGCTAAAGTTGAGTTTTAGTTATGAGAAAGTGTGTTTTGTTTTGTTTGAATCATATTTGCCTCATTTTTTCTCACTTAATATCACTTAAATCTTTCTTCTTTGTTAACAATTTTTTTCTTCTTTGATTATAAAACCATTTCAGTGTCATGTATTGAGCTAACCTTACAGGCTGATACATGCTCTGTATCTGTGGCAGCAACAAACGTAATAATTTCTGTGAATGTCCTGTGAGAGGGACCAGACACCGCAGGAAGACATTTCTGAGGAACTTAGAAATTAAGGTTCACCAATTATTATGAGCAAGGCAAGAGTTTATTGGCAAGGCACATATGTTCCTGTGTCTAGGAATTGGCACACAGCTTAGCATCAGCAAAGCCCCTCTGACTCTTGGTTAGTCCAGGTCTATACTTACTCCAATATTAATGCTCTGGAGATCGATCTTCCAGGGTTCAATTTAGCCATAGGCTGCAGTCTAGTAAGGACCCACTAAGTCAACTACTGGTGGTGCCCCTGTTGACCCCTGTACTCCATGAGGTTGTGAGGAATAAGGGAAGTCAATGGAAGAGTTTCTCCCATCAATCTCCTGCTGTGGGGACACCATAAAAATTAAATTTATGGTACATTGACTCCAGATATGCTATTCTCATAGCTGGAGTTGCATATTTTCAGTGGATTTCTCATGTAGTGTAGACCTAACCAAAGGCATGAGGTAACACAGTGGCTCATAGTTCTAGATATCCTGAGCTGAATGACACACAGTAATTTCATTCACAGTTGCATTCAGTGATGTCTATTATCTTGTTTGATGGCATGAATATGGATAGGGCAGCCGCAGTTGGACCTGCAGTTATAAGTGCTGGGACTAATTGGGCAAGGGTAAGAAAATACTGCTGATGGTATTCAGAGCTTTAATGAGACCAGTTATTGACTATGGCTGCTAAGCTTCTGGGGCAGCATCAAAATCAGAATTTAAAAAATAATTTCAATAAAAGGAGAAATTGTGCATAGTAGGGATGTGAAAGTGTAACTGTGTACACTGTTAACCAATAAGCCTGGGCCTGTCAGTTAATGTGCACAGTTATATGCAGGAGCCCCCCTCCCCTCTGCTGCCTCTGTACCAGCGGCAGTAGAGTGGGGCAGGGGACAGGCGGAAGCCGGTATATGCAAGGAGCCACTTTCAAGCCAGATCCCCATGGGTACAGCTCCAGTGGAGCCTGTTGTCCCTCCTCCCCCTGTGCTGCTGCCTCTGTGTCAGAGACAACAGCACAGGGCAGCAGTCAGGAGCTGCCTGCCCCATGAATAACTGTGTACCTGCTGAAATTTTCAGTGGTTACCTAATTACTTATCTAAAGGCATTTTAACATCCCTTGTGCACAGGGCATTTATTACAACACTGGTCTGTGCACCAAACATAGCGGTCAGTAACACTATGAATGAAAACGATGTGTTTACATTTCTGGAGCAAAGTTAATGGGAGTTGCAGTGACAAAAGTGTCAAATATATGAGGACTTTTAGGAATACAGTAAATGACTATAGAATGCATTGTTAGAACGCCACATTCTGTTTGAGTTAAAATCTGGATGCAGGAGCTGAAAGACAAAAATGCTAAATGAAGTCAGACCATTCAGCTAGGAGAAAATTAGTTGTGAATGGAAAGGCAGATGTCCAAATATGGATTTAGATTTATTTTATGAACTTAAGAGTTAAAAGGAGACAATAGGTATAAAAAGGAAGTGTATCAATATATAGATCAAAAGTGGAGTTATTTTGGCAAATATATACAAATAGGTCTGAAACCTCCCCAGAAAGAGTAGAGATGCCATATTGTGTGTCAAAATTAACACATCTAAAAGAATATCCAATTTTACTAGTAGCAATAATGCTAGCATTGAGCTGGATCTGAGATTTATGGCTAGCAAGGACAGTGATTATTTTGGATTTAGTATCAGGCCTTATGGCATTAAAATGGGTGTGTAGAAGTGATTCAATCAATGAAAGTATATTTCAAATAATGGAAATAGTACAGATATAGGATCATGTAGCGATAGCCTGGATCCAAGCGGATATTAAGATAACAGGAAATGAAATCGTGAACAGAGCAGGAAAGAGTTCTGTAGAAAGCTTGAGATAGACATACCCTTGAGTAAACAGAAATTCTAAAGCCTAGTATAAAAAAGGGAAAGGCAAAAAAGTTGGAACAATGAATAAAGAGGAGGATTTTTTAAATGTGCTTTAGAGTTGGGAGTAATGACATACTTCAGGGCCTGTATGGGGAAAATTAAGTAATTTTTGTTTGGAGTACTGCCTGACTATTGTGGTTTAAAGGGAAATCTTTTTTTGGATAAGTGAATGCAAAGATGGACTATGAATGCTGTAAGGTAAAAGAGACAACTGAGCATCTTTATTGCATGTAAGTGCTTTGATAAAAGAAGGGAAACGCTTTCTGAGGAATGTCAACTGCTGACGGTAACAAAAGATACATTATTCTTATTTTTTATTCTTTAATAAAAACATGGGAGAAATAGGGTAGCATTAGCAAGCACAGAGTCTGAATATAGCAAAAACCTTTAATAAAAGGAGGGAAGTAACTGAGCATTAATTTGGGAAAACACAGCAACTAAACCTAAACCATGAGCCAAGTATGTTGGGCAGTGTCCTTTTCCTGCAGGTTCTTAAGTCCAGCAACTCAAAAGCCCCTTTAACATGCTTTGTCCTTTCTCTTTGTCCTTTCTCTGCCCTCCACTCACAGTTGCTGTCCTTGGTTAGTGCGGCCCCAGAGTTCAGAAGTTCATTGGCAGAGTTCACCTCTCAGTTTGGTTGGAAGGGGGACAAAGAGGCACCTTACATGCTTCACTGTTCAGGCATTCACTTGCTGCCTCAACAGCCAATTGCTGCACCTCTCTTCAAGGCTCTGGTTCCAGCCCTCTCTGCCAGCCATCCTGATGGCTGCTGGTCATTCCTCTATGCCAGCCACCCTGCTGGCCACACCTCTATACCAGCTGCTCTACTGGCCGCATAACTCTATCAGCCACCATGTTCACCACCATGTCTGCAGAGCCCCCATTTAACACAGCGCACAATGATTTCTGCTGTTAGTGGGGAAACCTCACTGCTGGTACGCACTGGGTACTCTTCTTACACCAGAAACACTATCCCAAAGTAGGTTTAATGCTTAGACCAGGTCTCAAACTCCTGACCTGCAGGCCATCTCTGGCCAGAACAATTGCATAATCCAGGAGTTCTAGAGGGCCATCTGACCATTCCTATTCTCCAAACCGCGCCCCTTCCTCACCCTCTCCCCCCAGGGCACCCCATGACCAAGGATGCAGCTTTAGGAATTACCAGAGAAGCTAGACCACAGGGCAGCAGCAGCAGCAGCTTGCCTGCCTCCACCCACCTGCATGCAGTGGCAGGAGCCATGGGGAAGCAGAGACAATGCACCTGTCCATTGTGCTCCACTTTTCCACAGCTCCTGCCACTACAGGCAGTGTGGGGGGCACTGATCACTGCTTCCATGCCGTGCTAGGCCCCTTCTGGGTGATCCCTAAATCCACATCTTCAGAGGACCATGGTGGGAGAGGGTGGTATGATAGCAGGAAGGGGTGAGTCTTGGGGAACGGTAAGAGACAGCCCCTTTCAGCCCACCAGGATTCCTGGGCTAGATTACACAATTGCTCTGGGATGGCCCACAGGCCAGGATTTTGAGACCCCTGGCTTAGACATAGGTATTAGTGATTTCAGCTCTGCAGCACATATCAAGACTCTCAGCTGAGTGTAAATTAGCTCCATTATTATATCACAGAGAAAAAAACCAGTCAAATAATGTTTAGGGCCCTTAAACAGAACCTACACATCCCAACACCAATATCTATCCCCGCCTTATCTCATGGCTTTGGAACTCATTCACTGCTTAGTGAATGTCATTTAATTAAGAGTGAGTCCCTTCTTTGGGGTATGCCAGGTACAGTACTGCTGCCTTACAGTCACACAAGAATAACAACCCTTTATTATGCCTGCTCCAATAACAAGGAAACTGGGGGATACAACACCAGCTAAAAGTGATCATTTGAGCAAGCAATCCCATCGTGCTGAGCATCTAGGCAGGGTGCATGTGCACATACAAGTGAGATCAGCTCATAGAGTCCTCTTCCACGGCTTACCACTAGATGTCAGGGGAGAACTCATTCAGACTCTGCTTACACTTGCCTGAACAAAAACGGTGAGGAGAAGGCAGGAGATGGAAGGAGCAGTCATCAAGCTCTGAGGGTGCACTAGGAAACAAAGGCAGTAACTGGACTTCTAGGCAGAGAGCCCCAAGAGTGTTGGAGAGGAACAGAGAGAAATGACAGACCAAGCCTGGGGATGCCAGGAGTAGGTTTAAGTTTATACTTTTATGCTGGGATTTATTGGAGGATTGCAGGAGAGAACAAAGTGAGTCCTAGTCCAGCAAGAGGGGAGGGCCGGGGGGCAGAGTTTAGAGAGGAAGTGGAGAGTTCTGCTGACAGCCACAGGTAAGAAGCAGCCTACAAAAGGTAGCAGGGGAAGGAGGTGAACATAGACATACTTTCCCTGCTAACTAGAATATCTTTGGGCTGGAACCCCGAGGAAAAAGAGCCTGAGTTCCCTTCCCAGCCACCAGAGAAGGGGATAAGGATGACCAAGAAGGGTGTGAGGTCACTGGGGCCAGAAAAACTGATGGAAGGACACCAAAATCATTTTTGTCATGTTGGACTTCCAGTTACCTCAGAAGGGGAGACTTTAAATGCCCAAGTCACAGCACAGTTGCTGGAGTGACTGTCAACAGGGGGGCATTACACAGGAGAGAGCTGTTATGCCATGCCTAGCCACAAGGAGGTGCGCTAGCAGTGAGTCCACTCTTTTTCAGGCTTCTAAATGCTGCTGCAATATACATAAATAAGAATCAGTGCAAGATTTAGCTACAGGACTCTCTCTGAAATTAACAAGAGTTAGATGGCTATATCCCCTAGCTGGCTCTGAAAAACCTCATTAGGCATATACTAAAGTTGTATAGTATAGTACAGATATTACAGTATAGTTCAATATCTTCATCAATGATGTAGATATTGGGATAGAGAGTACGCTTATTAAGTTTGCAGATGACACCAAACTGGGTGGGATTGCAACTTCTTTGGAGGATAGGGACATAATTCAAAATGACCTTAGCAAGTTAGAGAAATGGTCAGAGGTAAACAGGATGAGGTTTAATAAAGAGAAATGCAAAGTGCTCCACTTAGGAAGGAACAATCAGTTCCATACATACAAGATGGGAAGTGACTGTCTAGGAAGGAGCATGGTGGAAAGGGATCTAGGGGTCATAGTGGACCACAAGTTGAATATGAGTCAACAGTGTGATGCTGTTGCAAAAAAAGCAAATATGATTCTAGGTTGTATCAACAGGTGTGTTGTAAGCAAAACTCGTGAAGTCATTCTGCCGCTCTACTCTGCACTAGTTAGGCCTCAGCTGGAGTACTGTGTCCAGTTCTGGGTGCCACATTTCAAGAAAGATGTGGAGAAATTGGAAAGGGTACAGAGAAGAGCGACAAGAATGATTAAAGGTTTAGAGAACATGACCTATGAAGCCAGGCTTCATGAACTGGGCTTGTTTAGTTTGGAAAAAAGAAGATTAAGGGGGGACATGATAGCGGTTTTCAAATATCTAAAAGGGTGTCCCAAGGAGGAAGGAGAAAATTTGTTCCTCTTGGTTACTGAGGACAGGACAAGGAGTAATGGGCTCAAAGTGCAGCAGGGGAGGTTTAGATTGGACATTAGGAAAAAATTCCTAACTGTCAGGGTGGTCAAATATTGGAATAAATTGCCAAGGGAGGTGGTGGAATCTCCCTCTCTGGAGATATTTAAGAACAGGTTAGATAGACATCTGTCAGGGATGGTGTAGACGGAGCTTGATCCTGCCTTGAGGGCGGGGGGCTGGACTCTATGACCTCTCGAGGTCCCTTCCAGTCCTATTATTCTATGATTCTATGATTATTTCCCTATTATGCAGAGTCACAAACCTTTCATCATTGTGAATTATTTATATACAAAGCATGTCATTTTATCTTTGTTTAATAATGTGAAACACTTTTAAAAGCTGATTTGATTGCTTATTTGTTTTCTGGCTTGATAGAAGTCCCTATAATTAACCAATGAGTTTGTGTTATGCCTGTGTTATGTCAGAAGTCAAATGTGAAATTGTGGAACTATTAACTGTGGTTTGTAACCTATCCTTTAAATCAGCTTCCATACCTAATGACCAGAAGATAGCTAAAGTGACGCCAATATTTTAAAAGGGCTCCTAGAGGTGATCCTGGCAATTAGACCTGTAAGTCTAATGTAAGTAGTTGAAACTATAGTAAAGAATAAAATTGTCAGACACATAGATGATCATAATTTGTTGGGGAAAAATGAACATGGTTTCTGTAAAGGGAAATCATGCCTTACTAATCTACTAGAATTCTTGGAGGGGGTAAACAAACATGTAGACAAGGGTGATCCAGTGGATATAGTATACTTAGATTTCCAGAAAGCCTTTGACAAGTTCCCTCACCAAAGGCTCTTAAGTAAAGTTAAGTTGTCATCAGATAAGAGGGAAAGTCCTTTCATGGACTGATAACTGGTTAAAAGAGAGGAAACAAAGGGTAGGAATAAATGGTCAGTTTTCAGAGTGGAGAGAGGTAACTAATGGGGTCCCCAAAGGGTCTATCTTGGGACCAATCCTATTCAACTTATGTATAAATGATCTAGAGAAAGGGGTAAACAGTGAGGTGGCAAAATTTGCAGATGGTACCAAACTGGTCAAGATAGTTAAGACCAAAGCAGACTGTGAAGAGCTTCAAAAAGATCTCACTCACCAAACTAAGTGATTGGGCAACAAAATGGCAAATGAAATTTAATGTTGATAAATGTAAAGTAATGCACATTGGAAAAATTAATCCCAACTATAAATACAATTTGATGGGGACTAATTTAGCTACAATTACTCAAGAGAGAGATCTTGGAGATCTTTGGATAGTTCTCTGAAAACATCCACTCAGTGTGCAGCAGCAGTCACAAAAGCAAATAGAATGTTAGGAATAATTAAAAAAGGGATAGAGAATAAGACCGAGAATATCTTATTGTCTCTATATAAAACCATGGTACGCCCATATCTTGAATACTGCATACAGATGTAGTAGTCTCCTCTCAAAAAAGATATATTGGCACTGGAAAAGGTTCAGAAAAAGGCAACAAAAATTATCAGGGGTTTGGAATGGTTCCATACAAAGAGAGATTAAAAAGACCTGGACTTTTCAGTTTAGAAGAGAGGGAGGATATGACGGGATGATGGAGGGAAAAAGTGATAAGGAAAAGTTATTTACTTATTCCCACAATATAAGATCTAGGGGTCACCAAATGAAATTAATGGGCAACAGGTTTAAAACAAAAGGAAGTTTTTCTTCACTCAGCGCACAGTCAACCTGTGGAACTCTTTGCCAGAGGATGTGGTGAAGGCTAGGACTTTAATAGGGTTCTAAAAAAAGCTAGATAGATTCATGGAGGTTAGGTCCATCAATGGCTATAGCCAGGATGGGTAGGAATGGTGTCCCTGGCCTCTGTTTGTCTGTAAATGGGTGACAGGAGAAGGATCACGTGATGATTACCTGTTGTGTTCCCTCCCTCTGGGGTATCTGGTATTGGCCACTGTTGGCATACAGGATTCTGGGCTAGATGGACGTTTGGTATGACCCAATATGGCTGTTCTTATGTTCAGTACAGGCTTCTTCCATAACATCATTCCCCTTTCAGCCTTAAACATTACTATCTCTCCAAAGGTGAAAGAAAAAAAATCAGTTTTCATGTCTTTTCAATCCTTGGCCACTTCTGAGTTGGAGATGAAGGGAATCTGTTAATGGCAAGTACACAGTAGGTATTTTAATGCTGATACATATATATCAGTGCATTCAAATGCCATGGTGAGGGACGGAGGGAAATGGGAATTGCCTGAGCCATCTAGTTGAGTTTGCTTTGAAATCCTCTTGATTTACATTCCAGAGGTGGTTTATTTTTCAGTTTATTGTGTGAATTCTCAATGACTCAGAAAGTTAGGGAACTTGGCTTTCTAGAAACACATTTCTACAGCTTGAAATGAGCTGTGCCTGGACAGCCTCTTCTCCCCACAGAAGATTCACTACCTTCTATGTACTCCCGGCAGAAGCATGTGTGGAGCATGGAGAAGACATGCCCAATGAATGAAATGGTCACCCTGATTCTGCCACATACAGCAGGCAGCTATGACCATGAGATCTAACCAAGTAAACAACTGCGCCAGCAACTCTTCAAGAGAACAAAGGCACATTCAACCACCACTCCACATTTGCTGAGCCCATTGTAGAAGTGCCCCTTGCCCGCACAAGCTAATGTAGAAGAGGAAGTTGCCCCACTCAGTTTGCATTTGAATGAAAGCCAGGCCAGCACAAGAGGAAGGAATAGACTGGGACAAAGAGTCTGATGAATGGAGAATGGAGTGGTGGTGGGGACTCAACTGAGAACAGTTGCTCAAAGGCAGAAGAAGTCTTGACATTCAGTGATCACTGAAGTTGCTTGGAGCTGAGTTTGGTTACATAAAGTGCTGTATAATGAGCAATGTTCTAAAAAATAACATCCTCATGTCTGAAGGTGGGTACTTAAAATTAATGGATACTTTTGACTACAATCTATCTTTGACTCAGTTTCCCATCTGTAAAAGGGGAGGTAATACCACCATGTCCCATCATGTGGCTATTGTGAAGATGTAACTTTTATGAAGCACTCCAATACTACAGAGATGCAGTGCAGGGAAAACCCTGAAGGAAATCATTATTTCTTCAGGGTTTGAATAGTATGTTATAAATGAGGTCTAAGGCCAGCCACTGGACAGCAAGGATACAAAAACTGAATAATTGTTCCAGAATTGAGCACCTGTGCAGTGCACTGACTGAGTTAGGGAGTCCCATGGAGAAATATATAATGTAATTAAATCATTTGTACTACAATGCAAGGTGGTGGAATTAAGATTCCACACACAGCCTTAATTCTGGCAATTCCTAACTTTTGTGTGCTCTACTTCGCAACCCCAGTGTTCTTTTAACGTGATTTGTGTGTGTGCCGTGTAGATAATATATATGTACCCACCATTATTTATCAAGCACTTACAGTGTGTAAGTCTGAGCACGGGTCACACAAGAAGGATACTTCATGTGACCAAATATTCTACTCGCCAAAAGACAAGACGGAGGCTGCACCCAAGTCATCTGGGAGAGCGGGGAGGGTGCCTGGTCCATGCATACCGACCAGAAGTGAACAAAGAACATTCAAGAACCGCAGGAGTTTAGATTTTACAAGCCAGGAGCTAACACAGCAGTGCTGCGCCTGTCCGCCAGACGCCCATTATTTGCAGCGGGGAGCTGTACCACACCCAAGCCCACGGGTGATCGCACAGGGCGTCTGTGGGTGAATGGGTCGCTGCTTCCCCAATGCGTTATGTGCGGCTGTGCCGGGCTCTGCTTCTTTCCTGCTGCCTTGGGCTTCAGAGAGAAGCCAGCAGATGGCGGCGCCTCTCCTTGGCTGGGAGCGGAGTCCCGAGCACGTTGTTGCCAGTGTAAACCCTCGCTTTGGTTACAAACCCTGCCTCCCTCCCCGCCCTCCCCCTCCGGAGGCTGTGTATCTGTCTCACATTCACATCCCAGCCTGTCACTATCGCATCCGAAGGCGAGCATGGCGCAAAGGGGGCCACGCGTGTCTCCAGCGGGGACCCTCCCCAGGACGGCCCCTAGCCTGGCGCTGCTGCTGCTGCTGCTGCTCGGTGTCTGCTGGGCTGCGCGCCCCTCGGAGCCGTGGGGCGGCCCTGGCTCCAGCTGGGTAACCCGGGCAAGAAGGAGCCCGCGGGGACTGCTGATCCGCGGCGGCGGGGAGGAGGCTAGTGAGCTGGGGCGCGCTGGCGACGGAGCAGGGGCTGCTGCTGCTGCAGGGAGTCGCTCCAAGAGAGCATCCTCCGCTTCCTCCCGTCCGGCCAGGGAGCAGGTCTCGCTGATCAGCACCTCCTTCGTGCTCAAAGGGGACGCGTCCCACAACCAGGCGATGGTGCACTGGACTGGCGAGAACAGCAGCGTGAGTAGGGCCGAGGGTCCTCCCCAGTCAAAGCCATTTAGCCCGGCAGGGGCAGCAAGGCGTGGCACCCCCTAGCGGAGAGCACAGCCGCTGCCGCCCTAGCGCTGTAACTTGCAAGGCACAGCCTCTTCTGGCCGCACGGCCCAGCCCTTGGCGCTGGTTTGGGGAAGAGAGGGGAGGAGGCTGGGATATCGCGTGAGGGTGTCTTTGGGGTCGGGGCACCAGTGTAGCCCCTGCATGCGTGGCTGGAGTTATCCTGGGCTGGGGCGCAAGGCAGATGCGGGAGGGTGAGGGGAGGAAGGAGGATCACCCTGACTTGGGGGAGGCCGGGAGGGAAGGAGATCAGCCCGGGGGCAGCGGCAGCAGCGAGCCCCCGCCCGGCTTCGCGATTCCTCCGTAAAGTTTGGAAAGTTTGCAGCGCGCCTCCTGCACGTAGCGGGAGGAGGGCCGGGGGGAGCCAGGACCTGGAGCACGGCTCCCGGGCTCGGGCTGCCTCGGCAGCGGGGGCAGGTTTGGAGGCTTCTCAGTGAGGATGGGACCCGGGAGCTGGAAAGTTGGTTCAAGTTTCCCATCCTCGGGAGGCTGCCAGCAGCTTCAGGAGACTCGTGGCCGGTCACACCCACCCCGCGCGCTGGGGGAGGAGAGGCAGAGCGCTGCGGCCGGGAGATAATCCCCGCCAGCCTTTCATAAAAGTGCCATCTTAAACTGTCGAGCCTCAATCGATTCGCCTCCAATCAGTCGCCTGCTTCTAATCCCCGGCCCCTTGGCAAGGCGTTGGCTCAAAGGCCGGAGATGGTAAAAGCCACGGCGGGGGCACTAGGTTGGAAAATCGCCCTCACGGGGCTGGAGGGCGCGCGTCAGTAGCGCCAGGTCATTGGTTTCAGCTGGAGCTTAGTCTGACACCGGCCACGGCTCGGGGTGGAGGGGACTGGCACGCGGCAGGTAGCGCGCTGCCTTCTAGCGCGGGCAGCCCCCGCCCCGCTCCAGCCTCGCCGTGCGCCCCGTCCGTCTCATTCACAGTTAGACTTTATTGGCTGCCCAGCCCCAGGGAGCCGTCTAGCGGCAGGACCCTGTTCTGGCCCCCCCTCTGCCAGTAGCACGCGCAGGAAGGCTCCAGCGCTGTTTGCTTGAGTCAAACTGGGTAGAGTTTATGGAGTCAGGGGTCTTGATCTCCCAGCAAAGAAACCCACAGACCCATTGTGGCCTATGGTGTAAATGAAAGGTGAACGCTTTGTAGCTTTTCTACTTCCTTATACTTGCCCCCTCCCCCGCCCCTCTTTTAGTCTTTTAACAAGCGAGTTTGTTAGGGACTGAGTGTAGTTTTATAAAAATATTTTGCTGGCACAGGTGCACTCTTTGTATGTTTGTACACCAAGTTTCATAACTTTTCATAGTCAAAACAGTGTGTAATTTTAAATAATCATAGGACACTGACTTCTCTGATGCGGTAATTCCCTTTGATTTAGCCTATTATCTGTTTTTAACTAGTATTCAATCTAAGCTCATCTTTATTTCCTCTGTAGCCATAGATGATGGGTATATATTTGCACAGATGGTTTCTGGGATTTGCTGCTTCTCAATGTATCCTGCAGTAAGATATTATTTCATAGCACTGTGTAACATAGGTAAATATTACACCACACCAGGCATTGTGTAATGTCTATATAACTGCATAGGCAGTAAAATCTTGTTATGAAAATGACTTTCTTCTCAAGATTTTAGTATTTATGGAAAACCTCTGCTTTATATTTTTGTAGTTCAGCTGAGATCCTGGCCTGTGTTTGAACTTGAATGTTGCAATTTATGCATAGTGTTCATTTAAACTTGACTTGGCTCAGGAAGCACATATGGATGTATGGATTAGCATCTTCTCCTTTGGATTGTTAAATCCACTTTGTGCCAGTTCTGCTAGTGGGCCACACAAGAATAAGAGCTGTTCAAGGCAGATGGTCCAGGGAGCAGGCTGGCTGCTTGTAATAAGGCTTGTTATATAATCTGACATTTTCACATCGGAATCAGCATCACAAAGCTTGCCACCTACTTGATGTGTTTAGGAGGGAAATGTGAACCAATGGACATTTCTTTTCCATAGAAAATATTGCAAATCACTCGCAGCATCTGTTTCTCCGGCTTTGTCCTTCCCCTGTCTTTGCATTCAAAATAATGTCATTTCTTTTTGTGAGCAGTGCTTTCAGGATATTTTTTGAATAGATCACTATTAAAAAAGTTGGCTCGAGTTTAGATTTTGACATTCAAAAATGTAACAGATTTCATGCAAAATTTTGTGCTCTAAAACAAATACAGTAATACCTTGCTAATCCTCATACTATAATCCATACTTAAATATAATCCAATCCTCACATATAATCCATCTCTAACTTCAGTACTGGGCAAATTAGTCGAAACAATAGTAAAGAATAAAATTGTGAGGCAGTAGAAGAACATAATTTGTTGGACAAAAGTCAACATGGTTTCTGTAAAGGGAAATCATGTTTTACTAATCTATTAGAGTTCTTTGAAGGGGTTAACAAACATGCAGACAAGGGGGAACCAGTAGATATAGATTTTCAGAAAGCCTTTGACAAGGTCCCTCACCAAAGGCTCTTGTGTAAATTACATTGCCATGGGATAAGAGGGAAGGTCATTTCTTGGATTGAGAACTGGTTAAAAGACAGGAAACAAAGGGTAGGAATAAATGGTAAATTTTCAGAATGGAGAGGGGTAACTAGTGGTGTCCCCCAAGGGTCAATCCTGGGACCAGTCCTTTTCAACTTATTCATAAATGATCTGGAGAAAGGGGTAAGCAGTGAGGTGGTAAAGTTTGCAGATGATACCAAACTGTTTAGGATAGTCAAGATAGAAGCAGACTGTGAGGGACTCCAAGAAGATCTCACCAAACTGAGTGATTGGGCAACAAAATGGCAAATGAAATTTAATGTGGATAAAATGTAAAGTAATGCACATCGGGAAAAATAACCCCAACTATACGTACAGTATGAGGGGGCTAATTTGGCTATGACAAATCAGGAAAGAGATCTTGGAGTTATCGTGGATAGTTCTCTGTAAACTTCCACACAGTGTGCAGCGGCGGTCAAAAAGGCAATAGGATGCTAGGAATTATTAAGAAAGGGATAGAAAATAAGACACAGAATATCTTACTGCCCCTGTATAAAACTATGGTACTCCCACATCTTGAATACTGTGTACAGATGTGGTCTCCTCACCTCAAAAAAGATATTTTGGCCTTGGAAAGGGTTCAGAAAAGGGCAACTAAAATGATTAGGGGTTTGGAACAGGTCCCATATGAAGAGAGGTTAATGCGACTGGGACTTTTTAGTTTAGAAAAGAGGAGATTGAGGGGGGATATGATAGAGGTATATAAAATCAAGAGTGGTGTGGAGAGGGCGGATAAAGAAAAGTTATTTATTAGTTCCCATAATAGATGAACTAGAGGACACCAAATGAAATTAATGGGTAGCAGGTTTAAAACTAATAAAAGAAAGTTTTTCTTCACACAGTGTGTAGTCAACCTGTGGAACTCCTTGCCAGAGGAGGCTGTGAAGGCTAGGACTATAATAGAGTTTAAAGAGAAGCTAGATAATTTCATGGAGGTTAGGTCAATAAAAGGCTATTAGCCAGGGAATAGAAATGGTGTCCCTGGCCTCTCTTTGTCAGAGGCTGGAGAAGGATGGCAGGAGACAAATTGCTTGATCATTGTCTTCGGTCCACCCTTTCTGGGGCACCTGGTACTGGCCACTGTCCGCAGACAGGCTACTGGGCTAGATGGACCTTTGGTCTGACCCAGTACAGCCGTTCTTATGTTCTTATGTTATGTTAAATCTGATAGTCTCTCCCCATCTCTCTGCAAAGATTTAATAGATGCTGCAGTGTTAGCCTACATTGTTAAGATTTAATTTTTTATGGTATTCTACAATATACGTATATAGTTTCCACCATAGCAAAAATTCATGATATTGTCAGAATCACTCTGAAAATGCATCATTGTATTCCATTATCTTATTCTTTTATTGTCTGTGCACTTACTGATTTACTAAATTCATTAATGTGTGATGGAACACCACACCATTAGTGCAAATAGATGTTCTCTACTGTGACAAGAATGTTTAGTTGTGCTGTGCTATTTTGAATTCATGCTGTTCAGCGTGCTTGCTATCAGCTGGGCTGTCCCAGATTCAACTGGACCAATAACCTAAATAAAAAAGGCTCTCTATATCCCATTACCACACATCATAGTTCTTTGCTTGGCATGCTTTTAATAAATAGCTAGGTGGGAGGAATTTTCACCCCTCCCCATTCATTAGACTTTTCCGCTAACCTGTTTGGTTGGTTGTGTTGTAGAATATGAGTTGATGGTCCTTCATTGAGAACAACAAGGCAGCGAAAGCTTGCTAGAAAGAAGTGATCTGAGGACTGCAAAACATGTACAAAATTATTGTGTCTGAAAAAAGTGTAGAAGTGTGTCAAGTTCGTGCAGTAAGGATGAGATGAAAATGGTACAAGCAAATGTCACCGTTTTTCAGTCTGTTGTGAGTTTAAATACCTCAGGCAACAAAAATTCCTATTGAGTTTAACCAAGGACCCGATTTACAATCCACTGATGTCTTTAGGAGTCTTCATTGGCTTCACTGGGCTCTGTTTCAGGCTCTTTATCCATATTAGAAAGCAACAGGAACTTTTCCTGTACTTCAGATAAGTATTTGGAGCCAAGAACAATCCTCTATGTGAAGAAATTAATGAGTGGTTGCCAACCTTGTGCCTCATCCTTCACTATTGTAAGAATGTCCTAACTGCCCTTCACCTAAGTAGGGAAGGATGGGAGCCAGAAGCTACTCAGGGCCTGATCCAAAGCCCTGAAATAAATGGAAAGATTCCCATTGATAACAATGGACTTTAGATCAGGCCCTGAGTGCCTCATTGTGAGGTGCTGAGTATCTTCTGATGCCTCTGACTGAGCATATGCGTACTACACTGAAGCTGTGATGTGTGATTTTTTTTTTCAGCTCACATAGGCTCATGCTAACTTTGCTTGAGTTACCACCATAAAATAACACTGTGAAGGTTGCAGCACACATGGTGGCTTGGGTTAGCCACCGAAACTGAAACATAGATGGTCAGGCAGCAGGCTTAGATTCAGGTGGTTAGCATGAGCCACCAGCCATGCTGTTATTTTTAGCATGCTAATTCCAGCAGAGCTAGCATGAGTTTGCCTACTCATGCTGGGAATCACACCTCCCTGCTGCAGTGTGGAGATAACCTGAGGTCAGTGGTGGTGGAACAATTTTTATACTGGGAATACTAAAAGTAGAAGCCTTGTTATTACTATTACAGCCAGGGGGCTGCAATCTCTGCACCCCTAATTCCAGTACCGATGCCTGAGGATGTGGGAACTTTTTTGGAGGCTCTTGGCACTTTGTTAGGCACAGGAGCTAAACTAGGTCTCTTGCACTTTGCAGAGGTTGTGGTTGAAAATTTGATAGCAGTGAGCTCTAGTCAACCATATATCCTGTTAAACACTTTACCTTGTCAAATAAATAAAGGAGAAACACACAGTAAGATTATTCCCTTGAACTCCCTGACGGAGAGACAAATAATCATAAAAGGTGAGTGGGCAGTTGCTTCTCAGAAAGATGTTCCCCTGCATGAGTAGTTCATTGAAAACACTGCCATAGAACACTCATGTGCTGATCAAGGACAAATAAATAAACTTGGAAAGGGCTTAGACTACTTGATATAAATGAATTTTAAAAGGCTCTGTGCTCCTCTTGTAAATCCTACTGTGCCTTAAAGGAAGTGCTTAATTGTTGCATGAGGAGGCCATACATTAACTGTATCCTTTCCCTCCCTCCTCCTTCTTTTCTTTGCTTTAGAACTCTGCTGTGTACTTTTATTATCCTTTCTTAATGTAATTATTTTCACAATTAAGGAAACGTTGGGTTTGATAGCAGAGGAGTATATATGGTTGTAAAGTGAGCTTGAATATATAGGAACATCACTGTGCACTTCCTCACTCTGTTAATGGAAACCTGTGCAGGGAGTTATGTAAATTGCTTCCTGTTTTGTGTCCTTATTACTCTGTTTTGTATTCTGAAAAATTAATTATTTATAAATTCCATAAACAGCAAGCTTGTCCCTGACCTTTTCTGACAGTAGTCTGTCTAGTCGAAAGCATTGTTGGGAATGCAAGCCTTGCAGAGCTGGTACTTTTAATGTCAATAGTGTAGCTAGTTAGTTCATTCCTCCAGTCAGTGTTTGTACTCCTGTTTCCCCTACTGCTTCAAAAGTGCAAGCAGAGCTGTCTTGCACTTCAACTTCCAAACAAAAGTTTTTGCAAGTGGCATTCATTTCCTAACCTACCCCAAAAAAATCAAGAACAGGAGGCTTGACAGATGGGTAGTACAATGTGCCATAAACATCCACAAGAGTTACTGATTGGTAGTCACTTATCTGATAAAGTAACAATACTTAAATCTATCATGGTATGTTTCGTAATATTGACAGTTTCCATCTGTACAAATCATTTTTATGCTGTGTGAAATTTAACATGCTGCTTTAAAAATTGATTAGGGATATACAGCATTCATATCTGATTTAGGGAAGTTTAATTTATTAGTGAAAAACTTTAAACAAACATATTCTTTAGAAGTAGAGAACTTAAAGCCATTCAGTGTGCTGTGATTACAAAGTAAGCAGTTTCTTCACCGCATTTGGACTTTTACTGACCCCCATAGGGAATATCTACTTTACCTTAGTGTTTACTTGTGTTTAAAAAAATCAAAATTCAGAGAAATACTCGATAAATGAAACTTATATTCAGATTTGATCTTGATTCATTGGATACTGTGTGCAGACTGCTAAAGTGTTGTGAACAAGTCTGTAGTCAACTGGTTCTTAAGTCTTCAGTTTCAATGTCTGTACATCCTTTTTTGTTTGCTTGACAATACTGAGTCTGTGCAGTCACTCATTTGCCCAGTAGGTTGGTGTCTTGGTCCTGTGTAGCACAGGGATACAGTAAATGCATTTATATACCTTTAATAAGATTTAGTATTTAGTAGTTGTTTATCAGACAGGTTTGTTGTGTATATACATAGCAGTTATTATAACTAGAAATTTATCTATTTTAATAGCCCAGTTAATCCAGATCTTTCATTATTTAATAAACAAGTATTTTGCTTAATTTAAAAATGTTAGTTTTTGCACTGTTAGTTTCACCATATGTGATTTATGCAATCTGGTAACCACTGAATGTATTCTTTTGGCAGATATTTTATTTAATTGGTTTTCTCTTTTGTTCAATTTGCAATAAATTGCACGGTTGGAATCCATAAAGAAGATTGATTTCAATATTCCTGTAGCAATATATGTAACTGTAAATGTAAGTATTTATCTAAACTAAGCAGTACTCCATCTTCGTGATTTTTGGTTCTCTTTATCAGGAGTGGCCAGATTACTACTTATGGGACCAAAAAACCCCCCAAACAAAACGCATAGTAAAAAATCCTAACTTTCTTGACTTTGATAAATGACAGATGTATAGCAGACTGCAAGGCAAGTTTCCCAAAGGGAAGATTTTGTTTTTAAAGATTCTTTGGGGTTTTGGTAAGAATAAAAACAAGTTATTCTGAAGGGACTTACAGAATCTTACACCAAAGCACTGAGCTTCTTATTGATCTCTTAACTGGCTGAATTATATTCTAGATTTAATATAATGATAAAACAACATAAACTATGCAGTTTGTATTATATTTTCCTCCATTTCACAGCTTTTTCCTTCTTTTGGAGGCTTTCTGTATCATAATAATTCCACCAAATGAAAGTAGGGGGCAGCACCTCTGTAGACACAGACAACCTAGTGCCAGCATTTTCTAAGGCAGTGGTCACCAACCAGTCCATCGGGATCTACTGGTAGATCTTGGAGCCTGTGACAGGTGATCCTGACTGATTTGGCCAAGAGGTTATCAAGCCCAGCACTTCAGCTGCCCCTCCACCCAGACTGCTGCATATCTGCCCTTTGTCTTGGAGTTGTCCCCTCAGGAGCCTCCTTCTTTCTATGCAGGGCAGGGGAAGGAGAGGAGGGTTCTGATGTCAAGATGCCCTCTTTCCCACCCTGTATCCTTTCTCCACAAAGCAGAGAGAGGGCTCAATAGGACTTGGGATGGAGTTTGGTGGCTGTTTTTGGGAGTGGTGCAGGGCCAGGACCAGGGCAAGGGTGAGCCTGCCTTATCCCCCCCACTGAACCACACCCAGGAGCCACCTGAGGTAAGCAGTTTCCAGCTGGTGCCCACATCCCCAAACCCTACCCGTGTCATGAACCTCTTCCTGCACCCCAAGCCCCTGCCCTAGCCCCAAGCACCCCTGCATCCAAACACCCTCCCAGAGCTTGCACCTACAACCCCCTCTGACATCCCAACTGCCTGCCCCAGGCTCAGCTCAGAGCCCCTCACACTCCAAATCCCTTAATCCAAGACCAGATCCTACACCCCAGCACTCTGCCCCAGACTGGTGAAAGTGCGGGAGGAAGGATGGAGGGAGCAGGGGTGGGGCCTCGGAGAGGGGCACAAAGGAGGCGGGGCAAGGGTATTTGGGTCTGAGGTAGATCTTGGATGGCACTTAAATTCTAAAAGTGATCTTGTGCTTAAAAAGGTTGGAGACCCCTGTTCTAAGGGACTCCTGAAATTGACCTAGAAGTTAATAATTAAATGTGTGCGCCAGCCCTACTGCTATTTTTGGGTGGGTAGAAGGATATATTAGATTTCAGAGTTACATGATTCATGAAGGAAAAGAGCAGAGTAAAAAGAAGTACCTCCCTATTGTCATCTCCAGAGGCAAGGAGCTGGGACGAGTGTGGGAGAAAATGAAAACGGAGGTAAAATAAATTTAGCAACTACCAATAAAGACATATGAAAGAGTAACATCTCTAATACTGCAGACACAACCAAACCAGGATTTGTAATATCTCATTAGAGATGTATCTAGGCTTTTGGCATCAGGAATATATCTTGAAGTAGAAATTTCAGACACTACCCTTTGCAGACATGACAATATTAGAATTCTATAAATAGAGATGTTTGGAGAGGAAAATGAGAACTCCTTTTAATGCTGCTGATATTCACTGACATAGGAGAATCTTTTTGGAAGGATGAAGTAGGGATGATTGTAACTGAAGAAAAGGGCCTTTCCCTTCTGGATGGATACTTTTAGTGTATATGTATTCACTAGACACATTCGATTTTCTACAGTCTTAGCAATTTTTAGCTTTCTTGCAACCACTTCATAATGCTCTAAAATTGAAGAATCCTGGAAATAAGAGATGTAAAAATTGTATTCTATTTTATCATCTAATTTAACCTATTATTAATGCCCATTTGTTTTCATGAGTGGATCTTATAGCACTAAGTTCAATCCATGACTTAAGTGATAGGACTTCCATTCCATCTGTTGACGGTTTGTTCAGAAATCTGAGTTACCACTATTAGGACAGTGATATTGTTTGTATGTATCTTAGCCTACATTTTCTTTTCTTATTTTAATCTCACTATTCCTACTTACTCCTTTATGCTACCTAGCATAAATTTGGCTTCCTTCTTAGTCTCCATATCTTTCAGATTCTTTGAAACAGTATTCATGTTTCCCCTTTAATCATCATTTCATTAAGTAAAACTCATTTAATGCTTCCTTCTTAAAAGAAGACTTGCCAGCTCTCTAATCATGCCATGATGACTGATCCTTTATTATAAACAGGGATGGAGAGAATAGTTCTCTTTCTTCATTCCCCTGAGACCTCCACAGTCTTTATTTTAGAGATTTGCTTTTTCTGTTAAGATTAAAGACAGATCTTGAGTAGAGGAATGGTTTTGAATGCTATATCTTACATCCATGTTCCTGCTCACATGTCACCCATCACAATTTACACCCTTCTTCAGAACCATAATTAGGCATTCTAATGCCCAAGGCGAGCATGCATCATTTGTGCCCCCTAGAGGCAATGCGGGTTGGGGGTGGGGATGGTGGTACACTGGACCATGTGTCTCTCTCCTTCAGATTTTTGCCTTTAGTGCAAAGGTTTTTGAACAGTGAAAGGAAGTTTTCCAACTCCTGGGCTGTGTCCAGACTCAGGGGTTTTTTCGAAAAAAGTAGCCTTTTTTCGAAAAAACCTCACCTGCGCCTAGACTGCAGCCGCGTTCTTTCGAAATTAAATCGAAAGAACGCGGCTTTTCTTTCGATGGCGGTAAACCTCATTTCACGAGGAAGAACGCCTTCTTTCAAAAGTTCCTTTTTCGAAAGAAGGCGGTCTTCAATGTAAATAGGGCTTCTTCGAAAGAGAGCATCCAGACACACTGGATGCTTTCTTTCGAAAAAGCAAGCCGCTTTTTCGAAAGTTCAACGTGCAGTCTAGATGCTCTCTTTCGAAAGAGGCTCTTTCAAAAGTATCTTTCGAAAGAGCCTCTTTCGAAAGAGGCTTGCAGTCTAGACATAGCCCTGCAGCAGAACTAGGAGTACTAGGGGAGCAGTGAGCAACTGCCTCTAGGAGTATCTCATAGCTGCTGGACTCCATAGGCAAGGGCCAGCTCCAGGGGGCACTGTCCTCCAAAAATAAAACTGTAGAAAAGTGTAAACTGTGATTTATATTTTTCATAATGAGAATTTAAAAGTACTTCAGTAAATGTGGCCAGTACTTAAATTCCAAAGGGTTAAAGCTCATTTTTATGCATTATTTATAATTACATTGTTAATGTTTTGTTCTTTTAGATTAAATTGTCAACAAATTAACAATTTATACATGTTCTTGCCCATTTCCCACGAGATCTGTGTCTCGTCTTTTTTTAAGCACATGCCAGATGGTTGAGCTACATGGACAACTGGAGCTGGGCAGGAGTTTTTCAGTATACTATTTTTTGGGGGGAGGAGGCATTGACTTCATCAAACTCACAACAGTTTGCAAAACAGGGTTGATTTCTACAAAATTCCCAGTCTGAAAGTTTATTGGAAAACAAGTTTCAATATTATCAAACAGGAATGCTTAACATTTTCAAAATGAAAAGTTTATTTTTTGAGTCAAAATGACTGCTTTAGGATTTACTAAATTTGCACTTTAAAAAGCTAAGTTAAAAATTTAAAATTGATCTGAATAAAAAGAAATATTTCTGGCTTCCAACATTTTTTGATTTTTTTTAAAACTTTTTGTTCTGTAGGCTTTTTATTTTTTAATCTTAAATTTTGCTGGATGGGAAAACCATTTTCCTCCCAGTTCTACAGGCAATGCTGAATAAACCCAGTCCCAACTGCCAGGAAGCTGAAGGGTATCTCCATACCCATTGGGGCATGGGCACATGGTTTATTTCATCCTCAGGCTAATGTGTGCTGGGTAGGCAGGTGGTAAACTACACTGTGCAGCACAAGTCCATGCAAAAACACAATCATGGTGTTTTTATTGTTACGTGTCCCTCCTCCCCCGAATGTAAGAGTTGTGGAGTAGGGATTGTCTTTTTCTGTTTGAACAAAAGCTAGTACTTTGGGGTCCTGAGCCTTGACTGGGGTTCTAGATGCTATTGTAATGCAAATAAATAATGGTGATATAATTGAGAATTTAGCTGTGTCCCCCCCCCCACCCCACCTTCAGTTGTAACTCTGTGAAACTTCCATCTCCCTAGACCCTCTCATTAAGCTACTGAATAATGGAGTTGTTTTTCTCAGCTACTGGAGAATAGCCTGTTTATGATTAATGCATACCCACACTTGCCTCCAACAACCATCATTCCTGAAAGGCATATGCTCGAGGGAGTGAAGTTAAAGGGTTAGCAGGAATACATTGAAACTGCACTTTCAGCTTCGGGCAGTGTTTCACCTTGTTCAACGTGACCAGTTTTGAAGAAGTATTTGTTTCTTTATCGCAAACATGATTGCACCAAGGGATTGTAGGCTGTCACCAGATCTTCAGCTCTATGGGATATTCTTCCATGTCTGGCTCCCTGGGAGTGCCCTTATCAGGTGTTCCTTGTGCAGGATCAGAGTTGTTTGTGGGTCTGTCACACAAAAGTCATAAGCAGTGCTCATTAAATCTTAATATTGGTCTTCTTTGATAGACAAGAAGTGTTCTGAATGCCCATATTTATTCCTTTTTGTGGATTTACATGCTGCCTTGGATTCACAGCTACTGACTACTGGCAGCCTGATCTCTGTAATCTTTCTGACTACTTTAAAAGACACTGACAAGGGTGGGAGACCTAAAATTAGACCTGGCAGCTGTTCTTTGGTTTGTGGATCTGCATGTGTACATCGCTTCTCCCATCCGCTGTTTTTCATTTTGTGATCAGCAAGAGTATTAGGAAATGAGAAACACCTGACTAGGATTCTTGCATATTTCTGTATCTTTTGTGGCTAGACTAAAGCAGGCAGCTGCATGAGTGTTCAGATGGGATCCTGTCCCTTGGGCTGGGCTGCTCAGCAGAGAGCTTGGGAATTTATCCAAGTTGCAACTCTTGTTTGAGAGAAACCTGTTAACTTTGGTGGGACTCTGGAAGTCCCTCTATAAAAAAAGGGTGCCAAACTTTTCCAGGTTACAGGCCAAATACATGATTTAAACTCAGTCAAAGGGATGCAAGAAACAGTGTGGGGCTGATTCTCTGCCCTCTTGTGCACCCTCTTTCTGGCTCAGGCAGCATCAGGAGAGCAGAACATGCCACAAGTTCTGGTTGGGAATACCTTAGCTTCAGGAGGTTCAATAGGTTCAAAGAGGGAGCTGCATTCCTGCAGTCACCAGTGGTGGGTATAATCACTAGTCTACCATAACTAGCTGGCAGGGGTTAGGGAAATTCCCAGACTGATTTCATCTGTCATGGCTGGGACAGAGCATGAGGGAGTCATAAAAGGCTGTTGGTTCTGTGCCTCTCTCCTTCCCTGGGTTGGTATGGGTGGCTGTGTAAGGCAGGGGAGTCAGTCCTGGCAAAGTGACTTGAGATCTGATCCTGCTCTTATTAGGGCTCCCACAATCAGGTAAGGAAACAGACAGTGGAGCCACCAGAGCTGTGCTCACTCCTCTTAGTCCTTGTTTCGCATAGACTCAGACAGACTTCCTTGCCTTGGCTCACATTTGGAAACTGCCTCTGCAGCCACAATGGGCTAGACACATTTTTTTTAAAATGAAAGATAAACATATGCTGTGGTTTGAATCTGGTCTGTGGGCTGTATGTTTGACATCCTTACCATGGAGGGTAACAGCTTTCAGCCATCACCTTCCTGGGGGGAGTTGATTGATCAGTTTGGAAATGAAAAGTTCCATATCCTCTTACCAGTAGTCCAGCTGTGTAATCTACCTCTCCATCTGCACTGTCCTAATCTAAGTATTTCTATAAACTTCCCCCTTACTGTGGTATCTGTGATACCGAGTCATCCAACCTCACTCACCCAGTTTTATAAAAACTCTTAAATATTTTATGTTTAATACATGAATGCGGCTTGGGAGCGGGAGAAGGCAATGTATTTTGCTATAATTCCTGATATTACTAAGGATTTTATCCCCTGAATGTAGTTCAGAGATTAGTGGATACTCCTAATTCATGTGACATAATCACTGAAATGCAGGACTGGAATATACCTTGAGAAGTCATCAAGTTCATCCACCCTGTATGGAGGCAGGATCAAATAACCTAGAGCATCCCTATAGGTGTTTGTCTTATGTGTTCTTAACCTATGAGGTTGGGGATCTGCTATCTTGGATGCCTATTCCAGAACTAACTATCCTTATAGTCAGAAAGATTTTCCCTAATATCTAATCCAAATCTTCCTGCTGCAATATAAGGCTATTATTTCATCTGCTAGCTTCGGTGGACATGGAGGACAATTGGTCACTGTCCTCTTTATAAAAGCCCTTAACATATTTGAACACTGTTCTCAGGTTCCCTCCTCAGTCATCTGTTCTCAAGAACGAATATGCCCATTTTTTTATCCTTTCCTCACAGGTAAGGATTTCTAAACCTTTTTTCATTTTTATTGCTCTCCAATTTATCCACTTTTTTTGCTGAAGAGTAATGCCTAGAATTGGACATTGTACTTCAGTTTAGGCCTCATAACTTTTTTTGTTGTTGCAACCTATTGGTACAAATCTGTTTCCCCTTAAAGTTACATATTTACCGGCTGTGACATAATGCAGCTATTGAATAAGAATACATCTGCGAGAATTAAAATGAACGACACTTTGAAAAACTAATGTGAGCTGCGGAGAGTACAGACAGCAAATGTATGTGAAGCTGTCATGAATGGGGACTTTGCAGCCCTACATTTAGGTTAATCTGCTCCTGACTGTAACTGAGCCTTGCAAAGGTGAAGTTAAAAGCAACAAACACAGCTGATGCCAATATATGCAACCAAGTACTAAGGCTATCTAGTATGTTTGGAGGAAGTTGTTTCACTGATATCAGCAGTTGCTGTGTAGTCCCTCCAGTTTGTGGATGAAGGTGATTGGTAAAATGAGAGTGCTTTGATCTAATATGAAAGTGACATTGTTTTAAGAAGCTGAATTATAATAACTGAAAACAATGTGAGCAGGAGGCAGAAATGAGCTGGTGGGGGAGGGGTTTGAGCAGCTGGAGGCAGGGTTAGGTTGGGGCCACTGCCTTCACCCTGCCTTTATTTGGCATCAGATTATGCAGACTGCTTTTACACAGTGCTAAAAAGAGGCAAATGGGCAAACTGGATGAAGGGGGAGGCCAACGGGTGAACAAAGGGCAGAAATTGGCTGGTGAGGGGAGTCAAGCAGCTGGAGGCAGGGTTATGAGAGGGGCTGAAGGGCACGGGTGAGGCGCTGCCAGAGGGGACAGAGGGCAATACCCTGGCACAGGCAGGGGCAGAGGTGGTAACAGTTATGCTGGTGACTGAGGCACCGATGTTTGCAAAAATAAGGTGTTGGGGCTTTTTTATTTCCCCTCTCACAGGAACAGTACATCTCAGTGAGCACAAGTTCTCCCAGGGCTGGGTTCTTAAAAGCACAGGCATTCCAATGTCTATATATGGCAGCAGAGCCATCCTTGGCAGTGCAGGGCCTAGGGCAATCCTCCCTACCTGCCCCAAGCTCCTCCTCTTCCCACCCCTGCTCTGCCCTCACCCCCATTCTTCCCCTGCTCCACCTAGGGTTGCCAGGTATCCAGTTTTGAACTGGACAATCCAGTATTTGAGCTTTCTGTTTGGGAAACAAATTGAGAAAATATAAATGTCCGGTATTTTCTAAATAAGATGTAATGTAGATTGTGATGTCATGTCAAGTGTGTCCGGTATTTTTGTTGAAACCATCTGGAAACCCTAGCTCCACCCCATCCTGCCTCTTCCTGCCCACTATCCTGAGCTATACAAGTCAGAGGATTCCCTGGGGGGCCTGGTGCAGGGCAGTAGCAGGAGTTGGGGCTCCTGTACTCACCATGGTAATGGGAGCCAGAGCAACCAGCAGCCTGCTCCACTCCACCTCATCCACCCATCTCCCAGCCTGCTGCACTTCACCGCTTTTGTAAGTGGGGCAGGCCAGGGCCGGGGCTCTGTGCTTCTCGTCACCACAGTGAAGCAGAGCGTAGTGGGCTAGGAGAGGGCAGCAGAGGGGAGCAGGCTGCCGGGTAGTTCTGTCTCCAGCTGCTGTCGTCAGTGTGTGTGTGTGTGTGTGTGAGAAATGAAGGGGGAGTTGCAGACCCCTGCAGCTACCCCATGCCAGGCTTTACCTCCCTAGGATCCATGGCTAACATGGGGGACCATCCCATTCATAGGACAGTTGAGGTGGCCACTTCATGGGAGCTGGGCGGAGGGGGGCATCCCAAACCTGTCCTGTGGACAGGATGCCTCTGCATGGCAGCTCTTCTGTGTCTGATGTAACCTACTTAGGTGCTGGAGGCTCTTGGCATTTTGTTAGGCACAGGAGCTAAACTAGGTCTCTTGCACTTTGCAGAGGTTGTGGTTGTGGGTACATATACCCACTCAGAAACAATGAATCCCTTATCATAAAATCCCTTTATGTATTTGACTACATAAAATCTCATAGCTGGGATTCCTTGATTCTCTTAATTACTCTTAGCACTTCATCATTTATTTATTTAATGTATATTTTAATAACAAATACTCATTGAATATATGTGTAAGTACGTACTTGCTAGTAGGTTCAGCAAAAACACCTGTGTTTCTAGTATTGCACTCGCTATGTTTCTGTGATGTCTAATTTGGAATTTTTAATTCTGACTTTCTTCTTTTTAGAGCACAAATGTATTCCTTTGGATCATGTGACTTCCAGTGTGACTGGTTTTCTGGCCTGGTCACTGTAGCCCTGGGCTCCAGCAAGTCTAACACTGGCCCTGTTTGGCAGACCCCCAAAACCTACTTGTGGCCTCCCTGGGCCCTCAGGCCCCTGGTTGAGAAGCACTTCCCTAAAATACATTCAGTGCTGACAGATTCCTAGAACTCTTATCACCTTTTGGAACCATAAACTGTAACCTGTGTGGTATGTTTTGCCTGCTGTAACCTGTAAATAACTCTTATTGCTTTTTCTGAGTTAATAAACCTTCAGTTCGTTTATTACAGGATTGGCTATAAGCATTGTCTTTGATGTGAGATTGGCGGTACAAATTGACCTGGGGTAAGTGACTCTTGGGACTCAGAGCAAATATTTTGAGCCTGAATATTTTGTGATCTTTGGTATGAGTGATCATTTATCACTAAGGCCAGCTTGCCTGAGTCGCAAGATAGACTGGAATGCTCACAGGGACTATCTGTGACTCTGTGGTAAGACTGTTATATTACATCAGGAGTTCACATTTGTTACTGGGTTGGTGAAATCTAATTACAGAACATACAACCAGTTTGGGATGACTGCCCTGCCCTGCCCTGTCAAAACATTCTGCTCTGAGGTTGGCATTCATAGTCGTGAACCACGTCAGACAGCGTGACACCCCTTCATGCTGCAAATTGAAAGGGGTTCAGATTTGAGGTTTTGGGTTCTGAATATTCTAAGTAGCACAAATATTAGTCATTGCACACAGAGCTTAGAATCTTGAAAATGATCCCTAAATATTTTGATTTAAGTGGCATCTTATTTCCAGCAGAGGTCTTATTTACTATTTTTAAGAGACTATGGGGATGTTCAAAAACATTGCCACGGCCTGCACAGCATGTGCAGTTGTTAAAATAGCTTATTGTTTTCATTTGCTCTTAAAATCTAGTAGCAGGCTCCTACCTAGTGAGGAGCATGTATTATTGCTGGAGTTAGAAACTGTTATTTCAGGAGGTGAAACATCCCTTGAAAACTGTCATCTTGGTGTGTTTTATTGAAGCATTTTTTAAAAGAAATATTTCAATAATTCATTCATTTGAAAGATGAGATACATGTCCTGAATGTTTTCTCTAGTTATTTGAAGTTGAATTAATGCTAGTTAAATGGACAGTCTTGTCTGCTTGAGGATTAATCTTGAATTCAAGGCATTAGTGTCTTGGTATATGAGCAGCCCAGTAGCTGCTCTTAACTACAAGTGAGGTCTCATCTTTTATTTATGAAGGTTTACCTGACATTATTCAAATGCCTGGCCCTTTCAAAATCATTAAGAGAAGGATGCTTTTGATGCCTGAATGCTTGACTTTAAATAGTCGATCCTTCCTCGTGCTGTGTGGGAAAGCTGTTTTGATGTGTGTGCACAAGCTTTGCTTCATGTTAGCTCAAGGTATCTGTGGCATAATTAGGCTTGGTTTTCTGGTTCAGTAAAAACTGTTGGTGGAAATATTAAAAAAAAATCAAACAAAGAGCCCCACCAAACTTTCTGATCAAACAGAGATTCATGGCAGTGACTTGAAGCCGTGTGTGTGTGTATTGCAGACCATTGCCTGTCTGTTCTCTAGGGTTTCGGAAAAGGCTGCAGGTAAAGGTAATTTGAGAACCTTTTTGCCTTTTCTTATTTATGAATGTCTCATGATCTTTTTTTAAAAAAGGTATCTAGATCTTCCTCTATAGTTTTAAAATTAACTAGAAGGGCAGTGATTAAATTATTCTACGGCGTGACAATTTAGTAGGCTATCTCTAGGCCCCACGGGAACTCTCAGGTAGTATAAATCAGCGTAGTGCCATTGACTTCAGTGAAGCTATATTGAATTACATCAGCTGTGGATCTAGCTTCTAAATTTTAGTCTCTTCTGTAGTTCTCACTGGAATAAAAAGAGGAGAAGCCAGTGTGTGATAGGCTGTGCACCCCAGACAGGGCCTGGGAGGCCAGTTGGGTGCTTGGCTAAACCTAGTGGGAGAGCCAGACTTCACTGAACAAGAACCTTAGCTGGGTGGGGGTGAGGTGGGGTTGGATTACAAAGTCAGGAAGTTTGCATCCGAAAGAGTCTTCAGGGAGAAACTCTGCAGTCATTCTCTAGGAGCAGAGAGGCAGAAGAAAAGAAAATAAGCCTGGGAAGAATAAGCTTTTTAGCCAGGGAAGAAGGACCAACTCCAGAGGAGCTGCGGGAAAGAAAGTTTGCACAGGCTAGGTAGGAAGAAGTGCATGGAAACAGCAGCCAGGGTAGGACTGTGCAGACCTTGCTTGGATGCTTGTTTATAGGGTCCCTGGGCTGGAATCCAGTGGAGAGGGAGAGTCTAGGTTCCCCTACCAGCCATTGTGAAATGTTGCAGGAGCATTGGAGATGCCAGACAGATGGCTGGTCTAGAGAGACTTGGTTACCTGGGCCAGAGAAGTATATGCTGACTTGGTGAGAGGGCCCAATAACAAAGAGGGAGCACCCTGATATGAGGAGAGAGAGAGGGGTCATAGCTCGAGTAACAAATGGAAGAGCATGCCTGTGCTAGACCAGGTGATGGTGAATCTGCAGAGCAGCTACAAAGAGGCATTATGTGCTGTGAATGAACCCCTTTCAATAGCGTTGGAAGAAAGGATGAAAGAAGAGAGGCGGAACAGGGGAACAAGAAACATTCACAACAGACCCAGATAACATTCTACATTCTTCCCCTGCATTCTTCTCTTGGCTTTTGTCTTCTTTTTACATCTTCACCATTCTCTTTCTCTAACATTTGTATTGTAATTCTGTAGAAAGACTCAGTTAGTTCAATCATAGATTCCCTCCTTCTGCCATTCTGTGGATTTGTTTATTTAATCTTTTTTCCTCCTTTCTTTTTGTATTTGTTTTTCAGTATCTTCAGGGTCAGCATAAATAAACCAGCACAGCACTTTACATATGGAAGGGCTGGCAGCTGAAAGGAAACTAATATCCTGGTCAGTTTCCTGCTGCAGCTACTTACAGAAGGAAATTGACTGGAATTAGTTAATGGCCTTCTTCACTAATCTCTCTGCTCACTGCACCAGCTGCAGGCAAGAAGTGGCCCAGATTGCCCAATCCAATCACTTTCCTTTTGCAGAAGGCTCCCTTAGACTAAGTCTTAAGAGATGCAGAACACTTTCATATCACCTAGGTATAGGGAATTGTGGCTTTCAGTTCCTTGAGGATCAGGTCCACAAAGCCTCACTTTCCCAGGATCTGATCCAAAGCCTACTGAAGTTAATAGGAGCCTTTTAGTTAACTTCAGTAGGCTTTGGATCAGACCGCTGAAATACCAAATTGGCTAGACTGCTTTCATGTCTGCTAATCAAGATGCATCTACAGTGACAGTGAAGCATAGTGGATGTCCGCCATAGTGCACTAAACCCGGCATATACAAAAAATATCAAAGGAAATCCCTAACTTGCAGTCTTCAGAATAGGGAAGTAAGTGACCAGTTAACCACCTGAGAAGCCTAGGCATACTCGACTAGTCGCTTCCCTCCCGCTGCCTATGTATCAGAGGCACCAAAGGGTGGGGGAAGCAGAAGCTGGTGCTGAGGAGAGCTGACTTAAAAGCTGGTTCCCCCCAGCACCATCTCCGCGGGGGGACAGAGGAGGCAGAGGTGGGCGGCTCTTGTACATTTCAAAGGCAGAGGCACAGCGGGATAGCGAGCGCCCCCCTTATTGATTAATCGAGTAGTCAATGGAAATTCCATTGACTACTCGATTAACTGATTAATCAAAATTTAACATCCCTACTTCAGAAGACTGATCTTGATGGGATATTTTATTGATTAAACTCACTTTGGCAACTTCCTTCTTTTTTTGGTATTTATTGTAATAGTATATGCAAACTCCGTTTAGTAAGTATCTTTATTAAGGAGACTGAAGCAATATTTTAATAAGTAGCATCATTATAGTCAATGTGGGAGTATTCTAATTTTTTTCCTCCCCTCCTTCACTTTTTGGATTAAGGACCAAGAATGCATCAAATCATATCTGACTGAAACAAAATTCTTGCATTTAAATTCTGTAGAACTTAGATAATGGCTTAAACAGTCAAGTTAAAGAGGTTAAAGAGTAAGGGTATGTCTACACTAGCCCCCTAGATCGACCTAGGGAGGCTAATGAGGGCGACTGAAATTGCAAATGAACCACGGGATTTAAATATCCTGCGCTTGATTTGCATGTTCCCGGCCGGTCGCCATTTTAGAAATTGACTAGCCTGAAGTAACTGTCCACGTCTACACGCGGCAGTGAAACGGGATTCTGAAATAAAGCCCTAACTCAAATTAGCTGGTAAACCCCATTGCAGGAGGAATACCAGCTAATTCTAGTTAGGGCTTTATCTCAGAATCTCGTTTCACTGCCACGTGTAGATGCGGGCAGTTTCTTCGAGCTAGTCAGTTTCTAAAAATGGTGACCGGCTGGGAAAATGCAAATCAAGCGTGGGATATTTAAATCCCGTGCTTCATTTGTAATTTTGGTCGCCCTCATTAGCCTCCCTAGATCGATCTGGGGGCTAGTGTAGACGTACCCTAAGAGAGTTCTGAAAAAGAACTCTGTATAATTTCAAAAGTTTGTCTTTCACTATCAGAAGTTGGCCCCGTAAAAGATAGTAACTCATTTACCTTGTATCTCAAGTTAGAGGACACCACTAATAGATTAACTGGGTCTCTCTTCCCTTATCTCTTGATTTAGAACTGTCAAGTGAGGGGTTTGATATTGTCTTGTTTAGCCTGACTATTTAAATGGTTGAACTCTTTGGAAGGGAGCATCATTCTTATTTTGATATGCCTTTTTTATCTTCATTGTATCAGAACACACATTACCTAGAGCTTTTATGGTGCAGTAGCTTTGGAAATAAATTGTCATATATGTGTCCTAAATTCATTCTAGCGTTGATCCCAGGGGTGCCGTTAGTCCCAGTTTTCATGGTGGAGTCAAAATGTTGCTTCGCAACATCACTGGGGCTAACAGAAGGTGGTTGTCTGGCAATGTTTTGTCACAACATAGTGACATTTTCTTGTTGATACGGAAGTATACTGTCAGCCTGTCATGATGCAAATGCCACCATATTGTGATATGACAAATTTATCCCTAAAGACAGGCTTTTAAAAAAGGAAAACCCTACCTGATCTGGGAAAAAAAAGAATTTGTTTGGATTATTCCTAAATATGAGGTAAACAACGTCAATCAGAAGTCCAGAAAGCAAAAGTTTACACTAATTTGTTATTACTTTTAATTTCTTAGAGGGCCTTTGTTATATGTTGACGTCATGGTGCCAAATCAGGATGAGGTGGATAGGGATTTCTAGAACAAACAGAAATATGCAGAACAATAAGACTTAGTAGTAAGGTAGGACTTTAACTGCCCAGATGTCTGTTGTAAAAGTCATATGGCAGAACATGTATATGTCGACTAGATTCTTAGAATATACTATTATTGTTTCAGAAATAATTGGGGGAAAGATCATTTTAGACTTGATTCTGACTAATGGGGGAATTGGTTACAAATCTGAATATTGAAGGCAATTTGGCTGAAAGTGATCATGAAATGATAGATTTCATGATAGTAAGGAAAGGAAGGAATGAGAGCAGTAGCAAGGACAATGGACTTCAAAAGAGGAGACGTTAACAAACTTAGAAAATTAGTAATGAAGGTGTTATGGAGAGAAAACATAAAGGTAAAAGGAGATCGGAAGAAACGACAGTTTCTCAAAGAGACAATATTTAAGACAGCAAATTATCCAGATACAAGGGAGAAATAAAGTTAAAAAAACCCAATGAATGGTCTTGCAGCTCCTTATAGACTAATAAAAAATGTACATGGCATCATGAGCTTTCATGGGCACAACCTACTACTTCAGATGAATGGAGCAAGGGTCCAGAGGTACAAATAAATAGCAGAAAAAAAGGGGAGACGGGGAAGGAAAGGGAAAGAAAAAAAAAGTCAATTAAAGTGTTCATGCTAAATAATGCTAAGAGAGTGGGCTGTAAGTGCCTGATACTTAGTTTTTTATGTCATTTGGGTGTTGAATATCATGGCCCATCCAGTTCATGTCTTTGTTCAATTCTTGGTTAAATGAGTCAAATTTGCATAGTGAGGCAAGTTCTGCAGTTTTTCTCTCTAGCTGGTTTCTGAAATTGCTTTGTAAGAGGATAGTCACTTTTAGATCCTTTAATGAGTGCCAGGCAAGTTAAAATGTTCCCCAACAGGTTTCAGTGTGTGACCATTTTGAATATCTGATTTGTATTCAATCCTTTGGAGGAATAGTAAGAGGCCAGTATGGCTCCATCAAAGCTCTTTTTAATGACTTGAAAATCAAAAAGAATCCTGCAAAAAGTGGAAACATGGACTAATTGCTAAGGAGGAGTACATAAGAATAGCAGAAGCATATAGAGACTAAATGAGAGAGGCTACGGCACAAAATGCATTACACCTAGCAAAGGGCATAACCAACCATAAGAATAGTTCCTAGACTAGAAGAACGTTAGGAGCTACAGAAAGAAGAAGGAAATTGTAAGTTCTTTACTTACTAGAGGAGAAGAACTTGTAACACATGCCATCAACAAGGCTAAGGTGTTTAGAGCATATTCGCTTCAGCCTTCTCTAAAAAGTAAATTGGATCCAAATACTTAAAACATTTAATATTAACAAGGAAGAAGGAACATATTTCAAAACAGGGAAAGAAGGTCATTTAATTAGGTTGGATGTATTCAAGTTGGCAGAGCTTGATGAAATTAATCCTTGGGTTACTTAAGGAAGTAACCCAAGCTGAACCAGTCCTGGAACTGTTAACAATTATCTCTTAAAATTCATGGAGGTTAGGTGAGGTGCCACTAGAACTGGAGAAGGGCAAACATAGTTCCTCCCTTTATAAAGGGGAACTAGGATGACCTGGGGAATTATAGACCAGCCAGCCTAACTTTGATATGTAGAAAGATATTGGAATAAACTAGCTACTGAAGAATGCACAAACTGAATGTGTTTAATTGGAGCATTCTTCAGCTTTGACACATACAAATTATGAATCAGTCCATGGGCAACTTTACAACTCTTACTTAGTTGTCTTTATTCAGGTGAAGTCTTTGTAAGCATTGCAGGATCAGGAACTAATATAGGATCTTCATATTTAAACATTAGAATCCATATATATTTTAGAAAGTGTGTGTGTCTTTCTATCTGTGAGTGTGTTCAAGAACTCATAAAAGGTAAGAGTTAGGACCACCAGATTTGGTATGCAACTTCCTCTTAGCTTGCTTTAAGTTACGATAAAGATTTGGTTGTGCCAGGACTATGGGACGTGCCTGGAATCAGATTGTTTCTCATAAAATGGAAAGGAAGGGTGTGGATAGCAGGGACAGATACACTCCTGAATGACCACAGGGGGGCAGCAAATGCCCCAGCCCTGGGGAGTAGCCACTGGGTGGGCAGCACATCCCCCACCATCCTGGCCAGCTCTGGGGAGCAGCCACTGGATATGCCCCACTGTCCCAGGCTGGCCCTCACTGTCCTGGACCAACCACAGGGAGCAGCTGCTGACTGCCAGCATGGCCCCCACCATCCTGGGCTGGCCCTGGGAGCAGCACCTGGCCAACCAGCCCAGCTCCTGCTGTTCCAGGCTGGCAATGGGGAGCAGCTGCTGGCTGGCCAGCACAGCCCCCTCCCTCATACTGCAATTCTGACTCCCATGCTTCCCAACCCCCTGCCCTGCTTCCTGCACTCCCACCCCTGCCTTGAGCTCTGCCCTGAGCCCCTCCTCATCCCCCAACCTGACTTCTGTAACCCCCACGTTTATCCACCTTCCCTGAGCACCCCACAACCAAGTACCTGTCCTGTGTGCTGCTTCCTCCACATCAGCAGCCCCCTGCCATGAAAGACCCGAGGAACTCAGAGTAAATCTTCTAGTCATAAAGTAATTTGGAACAATTTTGAACTTGCAGATGTTTAAATGCTATAGGAAGGGAGACATAGAAGACAATAGCTTCGTTTTGAATTATACTTTGTTCAAGACTAATTAGAGGCAATTCCAAAACATACCAGCCAGTATTTCTTATGCTCCAGCTTCAGAGCATATTCAACTGGGATAGCTTTATTCAGTTAACTAAACATCCCGAGCCTAAAGCAATATCCAAACATATCCACACAGTGGGCCTGAGCCTTTAAGATGCCGGTTCTTGAGAGTTGCTTTAGGATACGGAAGTTGAGGATGTATGGCACCGTTCAGAAGGCACTCAGGGTGTGTCTAAACTACACTCCTCTGCTGACAGAGAGATGTAGAGTGGGCACTTTGAAAGTGCAAGTGAGCCTGGGATTTAAATATCTCGGGCTTAATTTGCATACTCACGTTCGGACATGCGCTCTTTCAAAAGTGAAAGTAAAGTCTAGCCGCGGCTCTGCTCGGAGTACAGGATCTGCCGAAAAAGCTCCCCACTATTGGCAGAGCCGCAGCTAGACTTTACCTTCACTTTTGAAAGGGCGCGTGATTGGCACAGCGCCCGAAAGTGAGTATCCAAATTAAATATCCTATAATATTTAAATCCGGGGCTCATTTGCACTTTCAAAGTGCCTAATCTACATTCCTCTGTCGGCAGAGGAGTGTAGTTTAGACATACCCTGAGTGCCTTGCAGAATCAAACACAGTGTCTTTAAAATATAAGAGAATGTTGAAAAGGGAACCTAATCTAACCAGCACTGCCCTAAAGGCATTTTGATGGAGAGTTTTCCTATCAGAAAGTTGTGAAACTATGTGTTTGCTCTCCAAGCTGAAATGTCTCTGATTTTCATGCACAAATCTGATCTTTGGCGTTGCTCAAGTTTTAGGTGGTTTGTCTGTGTAGGCTGGTCCTGTCTACAGATGGTCTGGTCAGTGATTCTTTTTTAATAACTTTTTGAAATTTGTAGAGAGAAGGAAACAATCCTTTATTACTTAAGCTTTGTGTTATAGTGATAAGTTTTAACCTTTGATTAGAGATCCCTTTATGAAATGATTTTATTGGATTTTAAAAGTGGCCTTGAAAATTGCAGCTGCAGTTTTCCAGGTCTTGGTTTTCTCACCTTTAAAGTGTTTGAATGCACAAAATCTCAGATTTCTGCGTGCAAATTGAAGTTACATGTAAAAATCAGCTGGTTCAACACTTACCAGATTGTAAGAAAAAGTCTGAGGTGCTGAATAGATAAAAATGGAGACATGAAAAAGTGCATGTGCAATTTTAGAATCTAGTGTATTTCTTTTAATAACATTTCTCACTTTAATGCTAAGATTCTTCCAGCTCATGTAAACATCTTTCGGGATGTTTTTAAATTATGCACATCTACAAATAAAAACTCCATATGAAAGTTTACAATGAAGGTGGTAAGTAGGGACACTCAAGAATAAGAGGTCCCTGAATCACCCTGAGACAAGGGAGAGAAGCCAGGACATGTCAGTCCAAGGGTGTTCTAAGTACCCTCTTCCTCAGGTTTTACTTTTAGAGAGCTTTTAGAGAGCTGAGCGTTTGTGCTTTCACACTCACTGTTTCTATCGGCGTTGAGTTGGTGTTGAATGCACAGCCATGCATCTCAATTTTCCCAAGTAGAAGTGGGTGAAGGGGCAAGTTCATAATTCTTCTGTGTTCTGGGGAGACTAGATCAGGTGCTGGAAACAGAGATAAACCAACTTCACTCAACTTGAACGTCTGGTTAGGGTGTTTGGATGCTTATCTGAGCCTGTTTGGTCTGGAAATCTTCTGAAATCAGCCTCTCTTCTGGGATTTGCAATCCTACAAGCTCAGCCCCTCCTCCCTCCAGACTGAGCAATATAATGAGATTAAAATGTAGTAGATTCTGGGCCCATGTAGGGAAAGAGTGATGGTGGCTTATGCCTTTTCTATTCAGGTAATGTCACACTATCATTATTCCTGAATTATCAAAAAAGGATTGTCTAATGGCTAAGGCACTAGCTTGGGTGGTGGGAGAACCATGTTCAATTTCCTATTGTAGGACAGAATCCCTTTGTGACATTGGGTGAGTTACTTAATCTGTGCCTCAGTTCCCCATCTGCACAATGCTTCCCTCTAATCCCTTATCTGACAGACGTGTGATAAGGGTACCTTAAAAATTACAGATGTGCTTAGGTATTGTGATAATTAGAGACCTTTAGATTTACAGTTCATTTTGGTCAATTTCACAGTCATAGGGCTTTAATAATTGTAAATTTCACGATTTCTGAAATTTCATGGTGTTGTAATTGTATTGTTCCTGACCCAAAAAAGTAACAGTGGCCACATCACAAGTTTATTGGGTGTGTGTGTGTGTGTGTTGTGGGGGTACTAGTCTTACTTATGTGCTGCTGCTGGCAGTGTGCTGCCTGCAGACCTGGACAACTGGAGAGTGGCAGTTTCGGGTCAGGGACCCAGCTCTGAAAGCAGGGCTGCTACAAGCAGCAGCACAGAAGTGAGGATGCGCATGGTATTGCTTACATCTACACTGCTGTTCGCAGAGCTGGGCCCTCAGTCAAGTATCTGCCATTCTCCGGTAGCCCAGCTCTGAAGACAGTGCAGAAGTGAACACTGCAACACAACTAAAATAAACTTATCACCCCCCTGCAACTTCCTTTTGGGCCAGGGGCTCCCAATCTGAGAAATGCTGGTTTCTCCTTTAAAATCAGTATAGTTCAGGGTAAAAACACTCTTAAGACCAGATTTCTCAGTCTGTGACCTGTTTTTTATGGCTGTGAATTTGGTAAGGCCTTAGTGATAATGAGGGTATTATAAGGTAGCTCAAGTGAATGAAAGGGACAAGTTGCAGGTTAAATAGTTAACTCATATTTCTGATGTTCAACCAGTATAATTTCTTACACTGCGCTGCCATGTGACTTATAGTCCTACAATATATTACTTGTTACCATGCCAGGAATAGGGTCTTAAGAATGATCATCTTTCTTCTATGTTCTTTCTGTGAAATATATATATTTCTTACTATGTCAACTTTCACTTTGCTATGCTGAACAAAATTGGTGCAGTGTTCTTTTGGATGGCATAGTGTTTAGAAAGCCACTTAACTTTCCTTAAACATTTATTTTAATACATTTTTATTACTGTATCTTCTCTGCTTTAATTTGGTAAGAAACTTGCAAGTTTATGTGAAGAATCACCATGCGCATAGCTGTTAGAGATGCATTCAGCATTATTTCTCCAAAAACAATCTGGATGGTCTGTGATCTGAATCTGAAGGGCCATAAAATATATACGGCACTATATTAAATTTTACAATGCTCATTATATCACTTCTATACCTGTTGGGTAGGAAATCACTGAGGCGGATGTGGAGTAGTGCTGTTTGAACAGCAGAGTATTAGAAATGCTTTTACAGGGGCTCTTTTAGTTATGAATTTCACTGCAGGGTTCCACAAAGAAAATAATTGGTATTTAAGATGTTTGCTAAGTAACAAAACCATTTTTTCACAGTGGAAGAATTACAAAGCAGTGAAGTAGTGTAATTTTTTTTCTTTGGGCTCAGAAACCTACCGTGTAAAGTTTTAGTCCTATAATGAGATGTCTCTGGACCAGAGAAATGAGCACAAGGCTATGAGTTAGAAGGCTTGAGTTTTATTCCGGGAACTGTCATTGTGACCTCAGGCAATACTCTCTTGGGTGCTGCACCCATTGAATTTGATGAAAAATTCCAGTTGACTTTGATGGGAGCAGAATTGAGATTAGGCACGCTCTTGGTGCCTCAGTTTCTCTGTGTCTGAAATGAGGATGTGAATTTAACTATGCCCTTATATTAATTTTTAGAGGGACCATTATTAAAATGTTTAGACTGCAAATTTGATTTACCTTAAATGTACCTACTTCATAATCTGTTAAACTGTTTCCTTTGGAGGCCTAGAATCTACACATCTGCTATACAGAAGGTTGACTGCTCTATTAAGTAGGCTTTAAACAGGTAAATAGCTAGATGGTTTAATGTTGAATACTCTACTGTTTATAATTATAGACATAATAAATCTCTGTATTTATCTTGCACCTAGATATACTTGAATGGAATTTTAATTTATGATCTGTAGAGAATTCATTTTAATGGGCTTTGCATTAACATTGCTAATGATCATAATGCATTTGGTTTCAAAGGACTACCCTATTTTAAGATTTATTGGAAAATAATGAATATTTCACCATCTGCTCCTGGCTACGCATAAGAAATTAATGTAAATATTTTAGGTTTGGGGTACAGCATCATACCTTTTACTTCCATTATCAGTGCTTTGATTGCTTACTTTTGACAGTAATGTACAGAAAAGGGGTATTATCCTCGACTGAATCAACATATAAATTGCCTGTTGCAAAAAAGCTACTGAAAGTGTCCTATAAAAACATGATACAAAGCTGTGTAAAGGCTAGTAGTTTTTTGTTAGGCAGCTTAACTATGGAGCCAGACAATGTCAATGAATTGGGCACATGACAAACCCAATATCACACAAGCCCGCCACCTGCTAACAAGAGGAGTCTAGTCTCAACTAGCACAAAAATAGGGCAGGATGGTGATAGCAGACACTGTTTCAGACAAAAGGAGATGTAAAATTGGCTTGGAATCAATCTCTGAAATGAATGGAACTTGCAGAATGTTAGTCAGCCGAAAAGGAAACCTGGCAGACTACCTCTAGGACGGACGGATGTGGCCCAGTTCCTTTGGCTGAGATGATCTTGCCCCCAGCCCATTCTTGATTGTACCTAGGAAGCTGCTTTGGTCAGTTCTAGTTACTGGGCAAGGTAATAGGCTTAGAGGTGACTGAGTGCTTAGATCCTAACCAAAGAAGGACTTTGTCTAACACTAAGGCTCTGGACTGAATAGCAGTATTGACTGTTTCTCTAGTTCTCTTTGCATTGCTTCAAGCAAGGCTCTGCTCTAGTCACAGCCTTCAAATCCGTTTAAAAGAAGCCCAATTAGGAGCACTTTCTGGTGGTATAGCTTGGATGTGACATAGATACGTGTGTAGCATTCTCTTGATGTGTGTGGAATTGTATTCGACAATCCATCATCTGATGCTATGAGAATGGAACCCAGCAGGTGCTTGGTGGGAATATTACAGAACAGGAATGAGAGAACAGAAACATAAAGAAGTCTCTTGGGTGTCCCCAAACCTTTTAACAGTCTTTGCTTTCTTGCATAAGCCAACTTACACTAAACTCTTACAGCCGCGTTGGCCAAACTGGTGTGCACGTTAATCCCTTCCCCAGCAGTGCCAGGCAGTGTGCTGCTAGGGAGGATTCAACCTTTGAAGGTACACAAGTGTTAACTGATGTGAGCGATTACTACTTTTTCATGCACAGATTTTTGTGAGCTTAATTTAGACACCCAGTCTTGAAAATCTGGTCCCAAAATAACTCTGCAGCACTCCTGCTATTTACACTCTTTTGTCTCTTGTGCTTTTGTGTGTGCGCATGCTGTCTTATCTGACTCCTAAACGTGTTACCCTATTGCATAGGTGGCGGAGAGCAGATGTTACAAGAGGCTTTTCACCATTAAATGTGAATTTGCTGCTTCTATTGTGTTCTGACCTATCTCTAACTTACTAATGCATTGCTACTTGCATCATCCCTTGGACACTGGGGATGTTACCAGTTTTCCACTGGTCTGGATATTCTTTCACCTCTGATTTATAGACTCTTTGCTCCAACCTCCTCCCTCCCAATCCCTTACATCACCTTCACTGGCAGCTTTGTTCTCCCTGCTCCTCCATAATTAATCCCCTCTTCTTTTCCTCTTGCAGCTTTCCTACCTTCCTGTCACTTCTTTTCCTTTTCCTATTAACTAATCTCCTTCCTTCCCTCTCCGCCCAAAATGTGGTCCATAACATGTTTACTATATGTGAATGTGTAAACATGTCTATATAGGAATCAGCTGGTCCATAGCTTAATTGAAATCAGTGGAGGGTCTGATCCTATGTATACACTCTAATACAGAGTGTTGATGTGTGTAAATATTTGAATCATCCCTTCATCTTCTTCCTTTCCAGCCCTCTGAAAAAGCATGGAAATAATGTTTTTAAACGTGTATCCCTTGCTTTCCTCTTTGCCTATGAGCAGTGTAAGCCTTTGGAGCACTGACACTTCCTTATTGTGTGTTCATATATCACCTGTGATCTTGGTAGGCATGTCTAGGTGTTACTGCAATACAAATAATAATAGAAAACAAGTATTAGTGCTCTGTGTATGGCAGAAGCAGGTATCTCACTGTTACTGTAAAGCTTTTAATTGGCCCAAGCTCTTTCCAATCAGTTCTATGGAATTTATTGAGTGGAATAAATTGTTTCAGGATCTTGAAGCGCGACAGTGACAATGCAGTGCAATAATGCTCACAAATATACATTCCCTCTCTGTTCAACTTCCTAGGGAAAGATAAAATGGAGCTATTATCATGCACAAGCTCTGTAAGATAAATTAAAGCCATGTGTCTAGCCAGTGGTAGGATTTCCTACAGGATCATTCAGACAGTGGAAGGGAGAAATAAAATAGCTCTTGGCATAAAGACTGGAATAGGGTTTTCAGACAAACAGAAATCTAAAGGTTTCTGAATTCAAGACTAGTAAGGAAGAGCGAGGGGGCTAATATAGAAATATTGAGGCAGCCAACATAAGTGGTACAGGTGATGAGAAGAACCTTTAAAGAATAGCCAGCACTGTAACAGAAGCCATATGAAAACTCATACATCTGGGGGTGCTGTGATAATACTATCACATGCTATTTAATTGCACCTGGCACAGTCTGTAGGGAAGTGTTTCACAGCTAATTACATATTCTACAAGTAGCATGAATTGTGTATATTACTGGAGGCTTCCCTATAGATAATTGATGGCTGTAATGGCCAGAATGATTGAGCACAGGACAAGTGAAATGTAAAGAAATAGGATGTTATTAATATTGCTTACATAGTGCCATAAGTATGATGTTTATAAACCTACAGTAAGACGTGTTCCCACCACTGTGGGACCTGTAGAGTGAAGAGACCTTTAAAGGATGTTGTGCAGAGTTGGCATGGGTTGAGTCACAGGTGATCTGTGCTATGAAAAGAGAATGGGCTTTAACAAGAGATATGAAGAAGAGGGAGAAAGCTTGTCATGCGGGAAGAGAGAGGACCTAACTGTTTTGTAGGGCCTTAAGAAACTACTCATGGAGTGTTTAGGAATATGCACATTGAACATTAAACACCTCTGAAGTTGACAGTGCTGCTGCTTGGAGTCATTCTTGATGATATGCATTGACTTCATGAGTCAAAATGCTTTATTAGTGAAGGAATGAGAGCAAGTTATTTTGAGCTCATGTAGGCACAGGACAAGAAAGGGCCTCGGAAAAATGGTTTAAGAGACCTCTAGGGACAGAGAGCAGGGAGACTCTCAGATGATCAGCTATCTTGGAAAACTGATCTGCCATCCGGTGTGAGGACAAAGAAAGAAAGATGGAGGTGTGTTCAGAGAGATGAAAAGTGGTAAGTCTAGTGGGGAAGGATGGTCTTGCAATTAAGGCTATAATGCTCTGTCATAGCATTATGGACAAATCATTTAGAATCACAGGGATGGAAGAGACCTCAGGAGGTCACTGAGTGCAACTCCCTGCTAAAGGTAGCACCAATCACAACTAAATCATCACAGCCAAGGCTTTGTCAAGTTGGGACTTAAAAACCTCTAGGGATGGAGATTCCACCACCTCCCTGGGTAACCCATTCCAGTGCTTCACCACCCGCCTAGTGAAATAGTTTTTCCTAATATTCAACCTAGACCTCCCCCACTGCAACTTGAAACCATTGCTCCTTGTTCTGTCATTTGTCACCTCTGAGAATAATCTCTTTCCATCTTCTTTGGAACCCCACCTTCAGGTAGTTGAAGGCTGCTATCAAATCCCCCCTCACTCTTCTCTTCTGCAGACTAAATAAGCCCAGATCCCTCAGCCTCTCCTCACAAGTCATGTGCTTCAGCCCCCTAGTCATTTTTATTGCCCTCTGCTGGACTGTCTCCATTGCATCCACATCCTTTCTATATGTAATGGGTGCTCCAGAATTGAACACAGTCTCTCTCCTCATTTTCCCATCTCTAAAACAGGAATACATTTTTTCTCCCCATCTTGGTTTGCCTGTTTAGATGGTAAACTGTTCAATGCACTAGCTTTTTCTTACCACGTTTTTGCAGAAAATGTCAGACCAAGTGTATTGGCTTCAATTTTTTTTTATAATCTGTGCTGCAGCAACTCCACAAAACAGCTACAGTCTAGATAAAGAATTTTGTTTGACGTTCTCTCCCTGTATCTGGTATTTATCTGGCCTGCAACTAAGTCTTTGTTCTCTCTAAGGAGTGCTATACACACTGATACCACAATAGACACTATTGTTAAATAGTAATAATCCAGATCCGAACTTTGTGGCTCAGACCCATGTCTGACAGGAAGCATCCCATCTAGTATGGGGAAGGAGAATGGAACCCCACCCCCAAAACAAACCATGGTGGATAGATTTAATTGGTGAATGGGTACTGCCAAGGGGAGGACGCAGTTGTATTTTGCTGCCATATTCATCTTTAACACTCATATATGCAGCTACAAAAAAGAATGTGTCACACCTCAGTGCTAAATATTTGAGCCTCCATTTGGCAAGCTAGAGTAGTTACCGGGCATGCTAAAAACCTGTGTTTTAAAAATTACAGGCACTGGTACACAGGATATTTGTGCCTATAACTCCCAGGGGGACTGCATATGATCAGCTTTACTGGCTGCTGAGTAAGGAGATGGAATTACAGTCCCATCCTGCTGCCTTCTTTGGCACCTGCAATTATAAGTGACTGAGGTATGGAAGGCAAAAGAGAGGAGGAAGGCTCCTTATTTCATTCCTCTGCTTAATCACACAGGGAACAGTTACAGCAGGGTCTTAACTTAGTACTGTCTCTGGGGAACTGGTTCTGAATCAGTACAATAGGTAGAGGCTCTGAGTGAGTATAAAGAACACTATGGCTGTGTTGCCATTAACAAAAGCATGTATTGCCTTTAACTCCTTAAACAACAGGTTTGTTGAAGAACAGGTTTGTTTGTTTTTTCTCAAGCCTGTAGATGACTTAGGGTTTGTACAGTAATTGAAGTGGCAGGTTGTTTCATCACACTTAAGTTTATTGATTCCATTAGTACATTGACCTCCTTTCTGCAAAACCTATAGTTTGAATCTCTGCTGCTTGGGATAGCTAAACAGAATATGCCTCTTCCTTCCCCTAACTGTGCAGAAACCAGATTTTTTTTATGGGGTGGGGAAGGAGAAATGAAGATGCTTTGAATACCCTTAGTTTAAGGATGTAGTTGCTTTGAAAATCTGTCAGGAGATTGTTCTGCTTGGTTTTTTTTGCTGATCATTGCTAGATGCTGAGTAGGCCAAGTCACCTTACCGTGGCAGCATCCATATTCCATTCTTTTCAGTAAGCAAAAAGGCAGAAAATCATAGAAATTCATATAAATAGGTGAGTAAGATGAGCTGGTAAAGGAATAATGTAAGGATGTTAAGTATCAGGTAACTGACACATCAAAGTCAATGCATCTTGCGTTGACTATTGGATTAGTCGATAGGGCACCTCTGCCTTTGAAGTATAGCAACAGCCTTAGGGCTGCTGCTACACTTCAAAAGTGAAAGTGCCACATGGAGCCCCAGGATCAGCTGGGGACTCCTGATGCTGGGCTCTCCGAGGCGTTTCAAAGCGGCAGTGCCACACAGAGCCTGGGGTCAGCAGGGGAGTCTCCAGCGCTCAGTCTTCACACAGCACTGCTCCTTTGAAATGCCATGTGCAGCCTGGGGGCACTCCAGGTGGCCCTGGGTTGCATGTGTCTTTCCAAAGCCCAAGGCTTCAAGCGGCACTATCTGATAGAAGCAGCAGGGGGGGGGGGAAGCAACTAGTTGATTATCCTGTCGACTATCCAATAAACATTTGTTTATCGGATAGTCGACTAGTCCTTCACATCCCTAGAATAGTATCTGATTCTGGTTTGTGTACTGCACAGTAAAATGTTAGCTTACATGTTCGTTTGCTGGGAATAGTGCTATGAGCCATTCAGTTTATCTTTTCCTGAGTAACACATCATGTGCTCTCCCTCAGAGTTGTTTGTTCTTTTTGCTGATTTCTTTAATCTCTAATCAGTCATCCACACCAAAAGGACATATGTCTTATGTTTGGAAAATAGAGCAAAACAAAGTGAGGGGATTTATTCACTGACCCCCCCACCCAAATAACTGAAATGGGTTTGGGAGGGGATAATGGATATTTTGGCATTGACTTCTGTTCTGAGCTAATGCAGGAAAGCCTCAAAAGCAGTTGCAAGACATTCTGGCTGTTTTGTTGTATAATTCTGAGTCCCCTCTGGATGTAAAATTCTCTGATTTAGAACAGAGGAAGAAGAGGACCGATTGTATCAGACTAAGATTTAGGACCTCTTAGCAGTACTTAGCTACCTGTAGCAGAGATATTTAGTGAAGCCAGGTTATAGACATTGTATTTTTAACAGAAAGATTTGTTCTTAGATTGCCATAAAAGTGAAGTGACTTCTGTCAGGATTCCAAGACTAGTTTTTCATGGAAGATGGCCTAGGCATGTTGTTTCCATTAAAGTGACTCTGGACAAACCTAGTGGAAGAACTAGCAATCTGGAGCAGCAAGTTACCCTTTTAAAAAGGGTTTCTGAAAACACTTGCTTCTTTCCCCTTACAAGGTAGAAACTTCCAGATACAGGGTTGGATCCAAAAAATTCATTGACGTTAATGGAAAGATTTGAACTAAGTGGGATTTGGATTAGGCCCCATAGTAGAAAAGCAGAAGAAAATGAGCTAGAAATGGTGTCTGCTGAGGGGGCTCTGAGTCTCCTTCCAGTGACTTCGCTGGAGTTATTCCTGATTTACACAAGTGTGTTGGGATGCCATGGTGACAGGGGCGGTATAAGAACCTGAATAGAACAGAATTAATTTCTTGAGTCTTCTATGTGGGAGCAAACATTATAAGGAAGGTCTCTTGTCACCCTTTTTGGTTGTGCGACTCTAAATTTGGGCCATCTATGCAAGACTATATTTAGTATTGTCCCTCCTATTTACGTTCAAGAATTTACAAGCTTTCTAGCAGTCAAGTAGAGGGCATTTCTTCTTATTGTCTTGACAGCCTAGGCAGTAACTGCTTGTTACGTTCACAAATGGGTGTACAGATTCTTGGCAAAAAGAGCAGGCCAGATGAATTCATACATGATTACAGGCCTAATTAAAGTATGTCCAAAGAGAGTCTATCCACCCACATAGAACCTTTTTTGGTCATCCACGTGAAATGAGTGTAGGTTGTTTTGTCTTCCATGTGAAACAAGGGGTGATACATTTTAGAACTGAACAATATATTTTTGTCTCATTTAAAAAAGAAATGGACTTGACCATCCTCTCTCCCCACAAATCTAATATTTTTTCTCCCTGTAAAAACTGTTATAGTGAGGAGGGATTTCTGGTGATTTGTATCAAGCAAATACTTGCCATCTGACAAGAGTGAAACTTGGAGTTGCCAGGAAACAGGAAGGCAAATGTGATATTAATTAGAGGAGAGGATCAGTATTTGCTTTTGCCATCTAATTTCCTTCTACTGTCTTTACATCACTATATAAAGGAAGCACAGCTAGAGATGTAGACTCCAGATGATTATGTTGTCTCAGGTGAAACCATTCTGCGAGGTAGAGTTGCCAGCAACAAAGGCAGAGACAATATCCAAGGATCCTTGTTAGCTGTACAATACAGAACTGACTTGTGCCTATATCCAGTAATCTGGTAAAACTGAACACCACTCAAACACTGAGTTTGTGTTTAGCAGAGACAACTTTTAATAAAAAAGGGAAGGGAACCTAGCATTGATTTGGGAAAATGCTACAGCCATAATTCGAACTCATCTGATGATAAGAAAAGCGTACATTGCTACTGTATTTGTGTACTAGAAGATTTATCCGGTGTTGTGCCGGTCCTTTACTCAAATAAGTTTTTTTTTCATTTCAATCATTGTTCTGGGGTGGGGTTGGGGATGAGGGGTTCAGTATGTAGGCTGCTTTGGAGAGAAAGGACAACACCAGCCCCCTCTCACTGCAGCAGTTTGGAGCCCGGCAAGAAGCGCCTGTCCATAACCTCTGCTGTTCCAGCGGGCACAGCCAGGGAAGGCATGAATGTTCCCCGGCTTGGGGACAGGCAGACACCTAGACACACAGACAGACAAACTCTCTGAAATATACAGTAGGTAGTTGTCCCTTTCTCCTCTCCTGCCTGTTGCTGGCCCCATGGGGTTATAGCTGCCCCAGTCCTCATCTCTGGCTCCTTGCTGCCCCATGTGGTCATTCTGCAGTATAACTCCCTCCTGCCAGACCCCTCCTCTTTCCATTGTATGAGAAACAATCAAATTCCATGCACTTCCTATTATCCTGGTACAACCAATCCCTGACCTTGCTTAAAGTTATAAGAGGAAGCTGCATACTAAATTTGGTGATCCTAGTTCTTACCATTTAAAAGGACTTCTTGGACAAATGAACTCACAGACAGACAGACAGATGAAAATTTTCAAAAGTGAATATTTTGGGAGCAATGACTTTTGCATGCCCAAGTTGAAATATTAGGGTTCCAGGGCCTTAAGATCAGTGCTTTAATTCTATAGCCGTAAAATGGGATTAATATTATTTCCGTACTTTATAGGATTACTGTGAGAATTAATTCATTAAGGTATGCTTGGTGATCTGATATTATCTGATATTATGGTGATGAGGGCCAAATGAGTACCTAAAGTGGGGGTTAGTATTATCTAACCGTATGCCTTTTAGGTTTGATAGCTAAAATATTTTCTGAGTAGAAGATTATGTTGCTAGGCATATTGAGGCCTGGGCAAAACCTGTGAAGTTATGTGATTGAAGACTTCTTGTTTTGTTCATTTTGAGGTTCCACAATTTTTTCTTTGTTTATTCCTTTCCATTTTGATTCAGTTAAGAACATAGTCACCTATTTTTTTTTTAGCTTAAGAGAAATCTGTGCTTTATTGCCGGAATAAAGCTCCATTGCTGTCCTTTAAATATTAGGCTGGTTCAAATAGTGTCTTGTATATGGTATGGAAAGTACATACTATGGAAAAACTCTTCCATAGGTTGAAGGGCCCAATCCTCTGAGGTACTGAGAACTTACTGAAAGCTGCTTGACATCCACAAAAGTATATAGAATAATTCTGATATCTGTGTAACCCATTGTACTCGGAGATGCTGCATGAGTGTAATCCAGTCCTATGTATTATGCATTAGAATTGTTTTCACTTCCCCTCTTTGCTCCTTTATTTACTTTCTCCTTTTATACTCTTCCTGCTTTCAGTTATATCAGAGGTTCCCAAACTTTTTGACACGGGGACCAGTAAATCCATTCACAAGCTTTTGGTGGACCGATAACATTCATTTGCATATTTGCATATTAAATAAGCAAATGATGAATATTCAAATAAGTTGTTTCTGGTCCTCCCAAAGCCCCTAGTGCCAGCGTTAGCAAAGCTTTTGATACAGTCACCCACAATATTCTTGCTAGCAAGTTAAGGGAATATGGATTGGATAAATGGCCTGTAAGATGGATAGAAAGTAGGCTAGATCAGGGTTTCCCAAACTTTTTACTTTAGTTGGAACCCGTTTTTTTTTTTCAGTACTGTCTTTTGCAGCCCAAAAATATAAACACGTATTAAAAAAAAAGAATGAAAAATGAATAAATGTTCAGTGTTTCACCCGGCTGCATCCTCCACCCAGCCTAGGCCAGGGCTTGGGGGATCCGGTGCCACATGGGCACTTCAGGAGGTGGGAGCAGGAGCAGATTGGGGGTAGGGTATCTGGCTAAGAGGGAGGGTGCAAGGAAGGGTAGGGTTGCCAGGTGTCCAGTTTTGTACTGGACAGTCCAGTATTTGAAGGTTTTGTCTGGGAAAGAAATTACCAGACATATAAAATGCCTGGTATTTTTAAATTAGGTACGTTTTATTATAATTAGGTGTATTAGTCCTTAGCTGCCTTGCTGGTAGATGTGCTCATGCTGTCTGAGTGCTTCTACCTGCCATGCAGTTTGCAACTACTCCAGGGAGGGCATGGGGGGGGGGGGAAGGGGGCAAAATGGAATCCCCGGCCAGACTCACTCATCTGGCAGGGTCTGTATGTGCCCAGGTCAGTCCCACCCCCCCTTCTCTTCCCGATCTCCCCGGTCCAGCCCTGCTGCCCCCGTCCAGCCCTGCTTCCAGCGGCCGGTTCACGCCGCCACCCACCAATCTCCCATGATCAGCCCTGCTCCCCTGACGACCCCCCCACCAGCCTCGCTGCCCCCTCTAGCCCTGCTTCCAGCAGCTGATTCTCCTGTCCTCCTCCTCCTGATCTCCCCCAGCCAGCTCCCCCTTCCTCCGTGCAGCCCTGGTTCCGCCACCTGCCCTCTCTGATCTCCGCTGCCGGACAGCCCTGCTACCCCCAACCCTCCTTCCACCGCCCGCCTGCCCACATGCCCGGATCTCCACAGGATAGCCTCACTCCCCCAGTCCTGCTTTTGCCTCCCGCATCTTCTAGGGACAGCCCCGCTGCTCCCAGTCCTGCTTTTGCCACCTGCCTGGATCTCCGCGGGAGAGCTGCGCCGCTTCCAGCCCTGCTTTGGCCGCCCGCCTGTCCGGATCTACACTGAGACAGCCCCGCTGCCCCCAGCACTGCTTCCCGGTGGCCAGTTCCTCCCCCCGTCCTCCCAGCCCGCCCCGCTCTGCTCCCCTCCCGGCAGCCATGCTGAGGCCCAGTATTTTTTTCCCGCGGCCTGGTACCGGGCTGCGGCCCATAGTTTGGGAAATGCCGAGTTATATTATTCACCTTAGTAATTAATGGAATTTTTCCCCATCAGTTTTCCCCAACCACCCAACCTGCGTGACATTAAAATCAGACTTGTCATTATTTAACATTACCACCATCTTTGGTGTGCAACCCCATGTTATTGATGCTCCTGTTTTATCTTCTGGTTTGCTGCCACATTCAGGATTTACTGAAGTTCAGAGATTATTTTTAAGAAGTGATGTAACTAAATCTACTTTCGGTGACTTTAAATTTGGAGTTGTTAGAGTATGGGACTGGAAGCCAAAACCCCGGGTTCTGTTGGGGAGGCATATTATAGGAGAGACATGGAGCCAGGACTTCTGGATGCTATTGCTTGCTCTACTATTGTTGTTTTCTTAACTGTATAACTGTAGCAGTAGGAGCCCTTCTCCTGGTCCAGGACCCCAGGGTGCTAAGTGCTGTATGAATATTACAAATTGTGATGTGGGATTCCAGAAGTTAATGCTCTTAAATGCACATTTAGGCCTTTAAACAAAAATGGGCCTGATTTTTCAAAGGTGCTGAGTACTTACAGCTCTCCCTGCCTTTAATGGATGCATAGTACCTTTAAATAAAGCCAGATTTATTTAGTAGACTAATCCCAAGAGTTTCAAAAGTGACTGGTTATGGATACCTTAATTTTTGGGATCCTAACTTGAGACTTTTTAAAGGGACTGTCAGATGGTGGGGGCTCAGTACTTTCTGAAAATCAGATCCATTTTAGTTCAGGTCCGTTGATCACTTGTAATAATCTTGGGTTTCTAAATTCATATTCAGACCAACTTTAGGCTCTTAAAGTTGGAAACACTGTCCTTAACTTTTTCACGTGTCAGTTTGTTCCTCTGCAAAATGGGCATAATCATACCCATCATACTTTGAAGTCCTTCCATGAAAACTTGCTATATAAGTGTAAAATATTCATTTATGTATTATTCCTGGCTGTGATGCTTGCTTGTTTAACTTTTGTGTATCAGTCTTTCCCTAACATTAATATAATAAAAATCGTCTACATTAAGTTGGATATTAATCATATGCATTTCCACCAGCAGATGGAGACAGGAAGTCCAAGTAAAATTGGCAGTATCCTTCCCTGTAATAGTTACTTACAACTGAGAATTCAACGTCTCTTCTTGTCTCTGCAGGTGGAAACAGTTGAGATGAAAATATTTGCTACTTGAACCCCTTCTCTCCCTCTGCTTTTCTCATTTTGGGACTTATCCTTTAAATAGTAATGTCTCTTCTTCCATCTCCTGCATCCTACCCCAGACCTTTGTGTAGCTGTGAAGTGTGAGTCATCCCAGACAAGAACTACTGTGCAAGGCATCAATTTAAAAACATAAAAGGCATTTCAACCCAAAGTCAGCTTATATTTATATTCAAATCGTGGTATTATCTATCTGTGAAATTATTCATCATATTCATGTGTGAATGCTTTAAATGGTTTAATGTGTTCAGCTGATAACAAACTGCATGCTCGAACGTAATGTTGCTCTTTTTAGACTTGATTAAACTTCATCCTTGATTGTGATTTAATGGCTGTTCACAAGCTTGTTCACTCTTGCTGTTGCATATTAAGTACCATAGTATCCAGCCAGGTCTGCCAAAGTCTTTTAAGAACCCATGCTTTCTCAAGAGAGATGAAAAGCCCTAAGTAGGCTAATGTTTTGATTCGAACTTGGGATTGCGTTTGATTATTCTAGACCACCAAAGATCATGTCTGTAAATCTCCTTGGAAATGTTTAAGTGCTGAAAAACCAGCCTCAGTGCTGGATTTTTCTCTTCCTAAAATCCTGTTTAAATAATTAAGCCAAAACCTTTCAAAGGCAATTAAGCAAAAGCAATGGCAGTCAAAATAGTCCCAACTGTGAGGCCTTGTCCAATTTCCAAATGCCTTTTTGAGGAAACAAATATTGTATCAATGTGAAAGTTGGTAAAGGCTACAAGCTGTTCTGATTTGTCAGGGTAATCTTTACTCTGCTCAAATAGTTTTGTTGATGTCAGTGGGACTGTTCACCTGAGGACTATTCATGTAAATAAGAAAAGTCTGGATCTCAGAATACTTATTGTGCTTGATTCTTTTCTTTTCATGAGTTTAAAAGCGTGTGACATGAGAATCAGCCCTGTGTTTTGTTATTCCCATGTTTAATTGTTCAGCTAAGGTGGCAGCAAAGAAATCACCCAAACAAACAATGTTTCTTTTGATTAGTGAAATTGCTATGTAAAAGTCTTTGGCCAGATCTGTAGTACAGGGCAAGGGAGCAGAAAAGCTAAAGGTAAGGATTGAGATTTCCCAGGGGCTTTACACCTGAATATGCCTGCTGTGGAGAATGGACGAATGTCTCCTCTCCAAGCAGCTTACCCAGCATGGCAGGGTTGCAACACAAGAAGGTAGTAAGTGTTCATAAATCTATTCTTTATAAGCCTTAAGTTTTCACAAAAGCAAATATTTCAAATGCCGCTTGTATAGTGGAGTTTGACAACTTCCTCCTTCGTGGAGAAAGGGGGGGAGAAGTATGCTTACCCCACTGTGCTTCTACTTCCAGCATCACCCATCTTCAGGGTCCTTGTTTTAGCCACCACATTCATCTCAATCTTTGTAACAAAAGTAGCTAAAGGCCGCTAGGAGAACAAACTGTGCTCCCCCTCCCAAAGTCACTGGAGCCATATGGCTGCACTGTCATGCCATTCCAAAGCAAAGCATTTATATTCTTTGTTCGCTCTGTACATCATCTTATTACCGTATACTGAAACTGAATATCTATCCTAGGGTATGTCTACACTACAGCACTAATTCGAACTAACTTAATTCGAATTAGTTAATTCGAACTAAGCTAATTCGAACTAGTGCATCTAGACCTAAAAACTAGTTCGAATTAGCATTTTGCTAATTCGAACTAGCATGTCCACATTGAGTGGACCCTGAACCGAAGTTAAGGCTGGCCGGAAGCAGTGCCGGCAGGGCATCAGATTAGGATTTAGAGCGTGGAGCTGCTGTCTCAGGCTAGCCGAGGGCTGTGCTTAAAGGGACCCGACCCGCACCCCGGACAGACAGTTCTCAGGGGTTCCCTGCTCGCTTGTCTAATTCAGTGAGGGACAGCAAAGCAGTCCTGGCTTGGAGTGCCCTGAATGCCCACACTCGGCACATCACAGCACTCGGCCATCAGTTGCCGCAGGCTGCCATCTGGAGGGGGGGGGGGGGTCAATCGAGGGGCTTCAGGAGAGCTTCCACCCCGAGGAGCCCGCAGAGCCAGCCCAGTCCTCCCCATCGGGGGCTCGTACCCCATTCCTTCCTCACCTCCTTCCACTGATGTACAAAATAAAGGACACGTGTTCAAAAATAGAAACTCTCTTTATTGAACAAAACTCAGGGAGACTGGGAGAGAGGAAGAGAGAGGGTGGGAGAGGGGAGGGCAACTACAATGATGAGGGGTTTGGAACAGGTCCCATATGAAGAGAGGCTAAAGAGACTGGGACTTTTCAGCTTAGAAAAGGAGAGACTGAGGGGGGATATGATAGAGGTCTATAAAAGCATGAGTGGTGTGGAGAGGGTGCATAAAGAAAAGTTCTTCATTAGTTCCCATAATAGAAGGACTAGAGGACACCAAATGAAATGAATAGGTAGCAGGCTTCAAACTAACAACAGAAAGTTCTTCACACAGCAGATAGTCAACCTGTGGAACTCCTTGCTGCAGGAGGCTGTGAAGGCTAAAACTAGAACAGAGTTTAAAGAGAAGTTAGATAAATTCATGGAGGTTGGGTCCATGGAGTGGTATTAGCCAGGGGGTAGAAATGGTGTCCCTGGCCTCTCTTTGTGGAAGGCTGGAGATGGATGGCACGAGACAAATGGCTTGGTCATTGTCTTCGGTCCATCCCCTCTAGGGTACCTAGTGTTGGCCGCTGTCGGCAGACAGGCTACTGGGCTAGATGGACCCAGTACGGCCGTTCTAAACTCAGGGCTCAGGGTCGGGAGTCTCACTGGACCACCTTGATTTTCATGCAAACCTGCTCCTGGGTGGCCAGGCTGGCAGCTATCCTGCCCTAGACGGCCACTTTCCTGTGCCTAGTGCAGAGGTCGTGGATGAGGTCCACGATGTCTGCACCTGACCAGGCGGGTGCCCGCCTCTTGCGGACCTGGGCAAGCTCCCGGGAGCTGCCAGCCTGGTCCCGGGAAGAGGCGGAGGGCTGGGTGGCAGCGGGTGGCTGGCTCAAGCCGTGCCAGGTGCAGGGTCTGCTGGCTGGGTGCTGGCAGGCTTGCACCTGGCACGGGCACCGTAGCCAGCCCGTGCCCCTTTAAGGGCTCCGGGGCCGGGAGAGGGGCAGAAGAGTTTCCCTGGTGGTGCCCAGAGTGGCCACCAGGGAAACCTGGGGAGGGCTAGCCTCCCACTAGTTCGAATTAAGTGGCTACACAGCCCTTAATTCGAACTAGTTAATTCGAACTAGGCGTTAGTCCTCATAGAATGAGGTTTACCTAGTTCAAATTAAGCGCTCCGCTAGTTCAAATTAAGTTCGAACTAGCGGTTCGCGTGTGTAGCGCCTATCAAAGTTAATTCGAACTAACGTCCGTTAGTTCGAATTAACTTTGTAGTGTAGACATACCCCTAGAGACTTATCTGAGCACATAACAAATTTTAATTTATTTATTCTCAGAACACTTCTGTGAAGTAGGAAAATACTAATATTCCTGTTTTAGAAATAGGTGCTGTAAGGCACAGAGACAAAGGGATTTAACCAGAGTCACACAAGAGAAAGGACTTGAATACAGGTCATTTAAGTTAATGCCCTAACCATTGGACCACCTTTTTCTAAATACTCAGAACAAGCTATCTTTACACATTTGTGAAAGGTATCTGTGAAAAATAGAGATATTAAAATGTATTTATTCAGGTAAATGTGTAACTACTGAAATGTCAGTGGTTACACATTTACCTGTGCCTCCCCTCCCCTGCACTGCTGCTTAAAAGCCAACTCCGTGGGCACCTTTTTTTCCTGCCACTGACAAAGAGGCAGCAGCACGGGCGGGGGGTGGGAGAGGGGGAGGGGAAGGGAAGGCGGCTGCGTGTAATTGGTTAACTGTTTATACGATCATATCCCTAGTGAAAAGTCAATAGAGAGACATTGTTTTGGTAGACATTTAAAACTAGCCCAGACTCAGTATAAATGGAGAAGTTCCTAGACAACATAGTGATGGGTGAAACATCCACTTGATTCTGTCTGTGGACAAAAAGGTGGTGGAATGACTTGTAGTGAGGTAGTAGGAAAGTGGGACTAAGGAATGGCAGACACACTTAGTAGTAGTGTGATCCCTTCCTGACTAGAATATCTTATATTCCTTTCCCTCACTAATTCTAGATCTCTCCATAAAAACAAACCAATCCATATAACCTAAATGAGTTTTCGGCCAGATCCTCAGCTGCTATCAATTGAGGTGGATCTGACATCAACTATCTGACCCTCTGATTTGATTTATTTATGAAATGTAGGGTTCCTGATTCTTCTCTTGCTTGCACCAGCCATCGCTCTCCTGTCTTCAGCAGAATGACTCATTTGCACTTATGTAAGAGGAGAATCGGGCCCTGCGTTCTCTGTGCCTCTCTCTTACTTTGTTAAGATTATTGTAGCTTTTTTCTCAGCCTGAATTCTGAATATGGGGCGTAACTGGGACTGTGGAGTTTGGATATATTTCAGTAAATGTATTGATTGTTTTAAAATAAATCAGGTACCAAACTCATTAGTCTCTCATTAAACATAGTAGATGAAACCAGGTTTAAATATAGAGGGCCCAGTATAAAATAAATATTTCACTACAACAGGTGTGTGTGTGACTGGATGCTCTACTCACCACAAGTATGGCATCTCCTCCTGGGCATTCTGGGGAATAGCTCACCAAGCTGACCCCTCTCTCCATGGTTGCAAGCCATTGCCCCACTTGTTTGTGTGCCACCCTGTTCTGACTCCAGGAGCTGCTACCATGGCCTCTTTGTCACTTAGCACTCTGACTAGGGCATTATTGTGGTTTTCCCCTTTCAAGGGAGGAGAATGAGGTCTTCTCACTTAGATAGGTTTAGGGGTTCTTCCTGTGCACTGCTTTGCCAGTGCCTCTTCCCTGTGGCTGACTGGGGAACTCAGGCCCACTCACTAGTCCAGGTCTCATGGACATCTAGGGCACGGCTACGTATCAGGTCTAAAGCCGAAACAAGCTACACAGCTTGAGCTATGTCTATTGCATAGCTTAGATGGAAATAGCTTAATTTGGCTTTTGGTGCTGTCTACACAGCAGGGAGTCCGAGAAAGAGCTCTCTTCCTTTGACTTCCCTTACTCCTCATAAAATGAGGGTTACAGGAGTCGGAATAAGGAGTCCTCCAGCTCGACATTATTTTGATATTATGTCGAAATAACTGCCTGTAGTGTAGATGCAGACTATGTTATTCCGGAATAACACCAGTTATTCTGAAATAACACTGCTGTGTAGACATATCCCTAGTCAGCAGTCAATGCCTGTTCCAGCCCTGTACTTTGCTGCATCTCCCTGGGCCTTTTCCTAATCTTCTGGCTCTCTCTTCCTTCTCTGGGTCTGCCAGGTGCTTCACCATTCCTTGTCCTGGGGAGCATGTCACCACAGCCTCCAAACACTCTTTTCTCTTCCCAGGAAATGACTGCAACCTCTCCCAGTAGCTCCTTATGTTTCCAGCTTCTCTGGCCTGCCTCAGCCCTTTCAGGGCAAGTATTGGGAGGACACCCCATAACAAGGTAGAAAGCAAAGATGTTCATAAATTGCTAATACTTAGGTAATAGGGAGGTGCCACAAATAAAGAATAAATTCATGAATTTTCAGAGACTCCAAAAGTATCATATTGGAAGTGGGTAGCTCTTTAGTAGGCTGTTTTAGAGCACGTAAAGAGATTAAAATCTCCAAATTTGAGTATTCTGGTACAAAGCGGCTCCTTTGGGCTCAATTCAGTCCCATGCCTTCTTCACTGTCTGTCTTTCATTTTTGCTTGGGGAAATAGTCATTCAGCTGAAGTGGATCATGAAATATTTTAATGTGGGTCATACTCAGTTTAATTAGAGCTAAAGTGGCAGGTAGTCCCATTGTGGTATGCCCTCTCTTTGGCACCAGTGGGAATACATGATGGCGGAAGAACTGCAGTGGATCTTCCAAAGGAATACCTTACTTTCTGATTGGTATTAGGAGATGACTGCTATATTAGCTCAGATGTCCCTTGAAATTCTTCCCTAGTATAGCGGACAGTGTGCATAATGCCGCAATTATGCCCATATCCCAACATATAGGACTTGGCTTTCAAAGTCAGAAAAGCATTCTGTAAGTATAAGTTGAAGTATGATGGTTTTTACTATGGCTATCAATTTTGTACTTCGTTAATATTTAGTGTAGACACTTTTATTGGTCGTTAATAGAACCCCAGATCTGTCAGGTGCATGATAATTAAATAGGAATTAAATCATGTAAGTTGTAAATATTAGCTGTTTTGTGAAAACGTATGTAGCTATTTACTTGAGTTCATGAAACTGATTGAGAATGATTTACAGTAAATGGCTGTTTTTGTTACAATGTTGTCTGAATTATATGTGTACCGAAATCCATTATTCAGTGGAGTTCACAGAAGTAGAGAAACACAGGTTTACAATAAAGGTGGTGTTTTTAGAAATACTTTTGCAATGGCTGAACTCTGCTTCCATTGAAACCAATGGGACTTTTACCACAGACTACAGTGGAAGCAGGGGGTAGACCATGTAGAATGTCCATCCCAATGCACATTGAGTTTACTGTACAGACCCAAACATTAGCTCTAAATGATTTTTATAAAGAGTTTGGTTTAACATTGTTATGGAATTGAATGTGCTAAAGCCAGAGTCCTCTTCCAAAGGCAAGGATGTGTTAAAGAAAGCCAAATTAAAAACATCTTATACTCACAGCGATAGGATCATCTGTCTTGTTAGCTTCCCACTGAGGTTGAGTCAGCTCTTTAAGAACCAGCCCTGATGTTATCACCTTAAAGTAGTGCAAGAAAACACTCGCCCACTCTTATTACATCAGCCATTCCCTCTTCAGTCTTAGTGATGCCCATTCAGCTGTTTTTTTATTGGTCCTTTTCTGCACCAGTGCCTACTCCTGCAATATTCTTCCCAAACTAGATCTCCCCCTCATTCAAATAACTCCTTAAGATTCACCACTTGCTGTGATGCCAGCAAGAAGCCAGTCAGCCACGGCATTTGTTTTATAAAACATACATTAATCTATATAACAATATGTTTATCACAAATGAAACAAAAGCTTCAGAGGGGTAGCTGAGTTAGCCTGTAACTGAAAAACTTAAAAAACAACGAATAGTCTAGAAGCACCTTAAAGACTAACAAAACATGTAGATGGTATCATGAGTTTTCGTGGGCACAGCCCACTTTCATCTTTAAGGTGCTGCTTGACCTTTGTTGGTCTTTAAGGTGCTGCTAGACAAATGAAACAGTTCATTTTTATTCAAGCATGCGAGGCCCAGGCTCTTGCTGTGTTGTAAGCAAGACATGAGAAGTAACATTATATTATTACCATGATCCCTCTCTCCACTCTTGTTTGTCCCTTCATTAAGTTACAAGTAGTATTTAACTGCCATTTCTTCAGAGCAGGGAAGCCAAGCTATACTGTGCAGCTCAGCAAACTTCTTGTGAAATAACAAACAGTCCACACTAGGGCTGTGTCTAGACTACATGCCTCTGTCATCAGAGGCATGTAGATTAGACACATAGGCAAAGGCAAATGAAGCCGCGATTTAAATGATCGCGGCTTCATTTACATTTACATGGCTGCCGCGTTGAGCCGACAAACAGATGATCAGCTGTTTGTCCGCTCAGCGCGCTAGTCTGGACACTCCCCTGCCGACATCAAAGCCCTTTGTGGGCAGCTCCGTTATTCCTCGTGGGATGAGGTTTACCGGGGCTGCCGACAAAGGGCTTTGATGTCGGCAGGGGAGCGTCCAGACTAGCGCGCTGAGCGGGCAAACAGCTGATCAGCTGTTTGTCGGCTCAGCGCGGCAGCCATGTAAATGTAAATGAAGCCGCAATCATTTAAATCGCGGCTTCATATGCCTTTGCTAAAAAAACAAATCTACTTGCCTCTGCCGACAGAGGCATGTAGTTTAGACATACCCTAAGGAAATAGGAAAGGAAAGTGTGAGACATCAGACTCACAGCTTTTAACCCACTCTTTGGAGCTGCTTTTGTTGATGTCCTTGGAAGCATTGTGAACTAGTATGACACGTAATGTGTGTGGGACCCACTAAGCGCAGCGGGGGCACGTAACAGAGAGGATTGGAGTCTTAACTCTGAATTTTTCATTTTTTAAAATCATTTAGTGCATAATTCTGCTCTCTGTCTCTTTCTGTGTGCATATGTGTGCACATGCATGTTGGGTGCAGGAGAAAATGCACAGGGAGTCCCCTGTCAATGAATGCATCTGTGCAGCAGCTGGACAGGAAGCTAACCTAGTGCTTCTTTGAATGCTTAGATCTGTGTCCATCCAGGGCTTACAGCCCCTTCCTCCATCCGAGAGCACCAGTTACCTGACGACCTGGGCATTGCAAAAAGCAGAACTGGACAACAAGCCATTTGAATGTTAAATTGCTCTCACTGTTTCTGCGTTCATTTTCTTCTCAGAGCACTGACGCAGTCAGGTTCTTCCCTCTGCTTTCAGACTGAATGTTCCACTCTTATGTCTCCCCGCTAATGCTGGTCTGTGGCTGGGTAGAAAGTGGAATTTCTACCTTATCACACGATCATGTGATCAGATGATGCCCTGACACAAGAGAGGTGAAGTTCTAATAATGCTTTATGAATTGACTATTGTTCATGGTATACAAAGAGGTTACAAAGTCATTAGTTCTTAGTTATCGTACAGGGTGCTAAGTGATACACAGATAAAATAAAGAATGGAAAACACATTGACAGGTCTCCCATAATGCCTTTTTATTTGTAAAAATGAAGGCTAGTTTTGAGGTTGGGTCTTTTCATCCAAATGTTCTACTTGTTGCAAGAGCATAGTGTGTAAACTGTTGTCTGGAAATTCATCGCTGTAGTAACTAAATATAATTATGCTTGAGAAGAAGTTATATTCATTTTAGGGCCCTCTGTATTAAGCATCTTTATGAAAGGGAAGAGAGTTTTCCATGCACAATATATTTGATGCAATTTGAAAAATCTATCTCCACAGCTGTTTTTTCCACCCTAACCATCACCTCTATGCTAGAAGTAAATTAAAATTGTATTGTTGTTTACTAGAAAAGCAGTATGTCCAGAAGATAGCTCAGAGTACTGAGAGTTGGGTCTTTGCTCCTGATTCCTGCTGTGAATTTAAATAAATTACTTAGTTCAACATTTTTGGACATGAGTGCCTAAAGTTAGTCTCCTAAATCAGAATATAGACACCTAAGTAGAAGCAATCTGATTTTCATAGGTGCTGAGTCCCATGATCTCCTTAACTTCAATAGGGATTGTGGATGCACAGCACTTCTGGCAACTGGGATGGTTCAATGTAGGTAACTAAATATTAATCTATGAGCCTAACATTAGACATCAAGACTTGAAAATTTCAGCCTTGACCTATGAGTACATCTTCCATTCACCCCTCTGTGAAACTGACATAATAAGTCTACCTAGCTCAAGGGATTTTCTATGAGGATTTGTAAATGTCGATACAGTCCTTTGAGTGTCTCAGATTTAAAAAGTTCTTATGGTTAAACAGTGGCTGGTATTTTACAGCTTATGAATAAAGGAATGTATTGTTACAGCAAAAGGAAGACATTACTTTGAACCGATTCCCCAAACACAGTGCAGTCATTCATGTAGCAATGGAGATATCTAGGATGTTTCTGAGGCTCAGAACTGTGGTGACAATCATAACCCACCTTATTCTGCCCATGCACCAAACCATATAATTCACAGTTTCTAATGAGCAGTGGGCTAGCTTCTGAGTGGCATGTGCAATATCAGATTGATGAGGTAAGAGTTCATTTGTTACAGTCTCTGGATTCGTGAGCACACTGACTGCATAGCTTGAAATGAAATTGCTTGAATATATCACAGAGAAGTCAACTGATTCAGCAAAGTTTCTAAACCCGAGTCTGATCTCATTTGCACTGTTGTAATTCTGTGTATCCCCGTTGAAGACAACGGAGGGGCTTGGATTTATACAGTATAGCTGATTCAGTTGGATTATGTGCCTCTTGGTTTGGACCAAACAACTGGAATCATGCCTTTAAATTACTTATCTATTTCCAAAGGGGATAATAGCATATATGCATCAAGTCAGCATAGAATCATAGACTCATAGGGCTGGAAGAGACCTCAGGAGGTCATCAAGTCCAGCTCCCTGCTCAAAGCAGGACCAACCCCAATTAAATCATCCCAGCCAGGGCTTTGTCAAATTGAGACTTAAAATCATCTAAGGATGGAGATTCCACCACTTCCCTAGGTAACCCATTCCAGTACTTCTCCACCCTATGCTAATATAGGAAAAATATGCCATGTGACTTGTTTAAAATGAATGGTTTAGCAGCAAGTATATTTGCTGAGGCCAGGTCTACTCTAAAAGGGAAGTTTGAATCAAGATATCTGACTCCAACTATGTCAGTTACATAGCTGGAGTCGAGGAACTTTGTTTCAAGTTTCCCCACTGTCCCCCACAACAGGGGAAAACACTCCTGTTGGCTTCCCTTACTCCTCACTGAAGCAGGAGTACCAGCCGCAGGCAGGGGTGCTTTCTGAGTTTGATTTAGTGAAACTCTCTAAATTGAACTCCGGAAGATCGATGACTGCAGCATTGACCTTCTATTTAAATTAAGACTTAGCCTAAGTATTGTCAGTTTCAGCCTGACATGGCATGTACGATACATTGGTTCCCAATGTATATTAATACAATTTTTGGTAGTTAGGTCTGAAACTCTAGGCTCCCTCACCTCTACATTAATATGGAATGAGTGTGTAGAGGGTGGGCGCACCACTGTCCGCCAGTTTGGGGCTCTTCAAACTCGACTGTAGTTTAAAGAATACATTGTTGCACACCTCCCATTCAGCGAAGCCTGCTTTTTCTCTCATTGAATTTAATGAATTTTGCCACTGACCTAGATTGAATCCCTATTACTGTAATTTACCATAACTGGTTCTGCAGCATCCATTGACTGTCCTCTGGAGCTGAGCACCTCTGGACTTGTGCAGAACATAGGGGAGGACAGGATTCGTCATCCAAGAAGCTCCCAGTCTAAACAGACAGATGCTTAATTCTGAAACCAACTTCCCTTTAGAACTCTGCTGTGGTGAAGAGAAAGTCCTTCTCAGCTGGGTTTGATTCTGTAAGAGGTGTAGGACAGCATTTTTCACTTCATTGCATTAACATTGAAAGGCTTTATTTTGCTGGGTAAAATTATTTTTTTTTCTGAGGTAGATTGAGATCCATTGCTGACAAATTCTCTCCATGACTCTCTGGTAGAGCAATCTTTTAGCATATTGATTCAATAAACCCTTGATTTAAAATTTTCAGAACTTGGCTATTGGGGAGGAGTGTGAGAGAGTTCTGTTTTATATTTTTAAACAATCATCATTTATAAAAAGTACCTTGATTTCAGTTTTTGTAGTGGATTGTTGGTTTTTTTAAATCTCCAAAATGGTAGAGCTTCTGAGCCTTGATTTTTTTTTTTAGCGACTAGAATTGCTTGTGCAGTATAGGGACTATATGTGATGAGACTGCTTGATTTGTTTCTTTTTTGAGCTTCTACATCAGTAGCTTCTTGGCAGAGTCCCCTTCATGGGATGAATTTTAGCTCATGTGTACATATTTGCAGAATATGCCTGAGAAAATGTTTGTTTGAAAGATTGAGAGAAGCAAAGTAAATTCTTTTTTGGATTTCTTAAAAGCCATCTTTGTCTGATTTTTTTCCCCTTCCTTTTTATAGTGTTGCACAATCTGTCTATAAATATTTACCAGTTTTCAATCAGGATTAATCTAATTCCTTCATCTTCAAAGAGTTTACTAGGAGATCATCTAGAGTGCTAAAGCCAATTCTTTGATTCTTATAGGTATATGTTTGACTTGTTTCCACTCATGTTCTGAATGTAGTAAAATACTGAGTATTATCTTTCTTTGATGTCCCTCTTTCTGCCCTCATTCATCCATATCAGGATTAAGGAGATGGAATCCAAGGTGCTGCTTTTACTTTGTATGCTCAGAGACAGAGCATCACAAAGTGATACCTTTATCCCTTGTCTGATGTTTTCTGTGGTGTTTCTTGTTGGCTGTTGGATAGCGTATGTAGTTAACTACCATAACTTGTTTGTATAAAATTTAGAAATAATGCAGTGTGTTCCATTTAATCAGGAAATCTCCCAGCAAATTACTTAAAGTTGCATGTACTTACTAATAGTAACTACTGTTTAATGGGGACAATAAGTCTGCTTAATGAGGATGTGTATAGGTGTCTTAAGGCATTAGTCCTTTCCGTTTCAAGCGGTTTCTGTTTGTTCCTCAAAGAGGTCTCAGTCTTTTTTTAGCTTTGCCAACAAAATGTGTGAATGTTTTCCCACTGCCTATTCCAGGTGACTAGGGTGATCTTTCCATATAACCTGCACATACTGGGATAGCATATTGAGCCCCTCACAGCTGCTTTGTTGATGCTGGGCAAGAGACAAGTTCAGTTCATCTCCCTCTGCAGATAGTGCCCCTTCTGTGTGCAGAGTCATTCCATTACACCCAAGCGACACAGCTCCCCTGTTTCCCTTTTTCCTTCAATGAGCTACCATCTCTGAACTTGTCTAACGTCTTCATGGACATTATCACTTCTGCAAAGTCAGGAGCTCTTCTGAAATAGTGCTTTTAATGAAATACATGTGAGGCAAGAGCACAGATGGCCACTATTCATGGATCTCTCAAGGTTTCTATATTCTGTGGACTTTAGAAGGGATGTGATTTACCAGAGGGATTGATATGAGACAGGAGAGTATTGGGGGAAAGGGGAATGCAGTGAGGTAATGCAAGTGTAGGAATCATGGAGAAAACGGGGAGCAGGGAATCCCCTGGCGTGTCTCAACCCTGCAAGTCTGATTGCACCACAGACCCTGAGTAGTCTTCTTCATCTCAGAAACTCTCTTATCCTGAAGTCTGCAGGAGCCACAACATAAACAGTGTCTCCAGTAAACATTTTACAGAGTATACGTTTGGGCTGTGCAAACCATCTGAAATGCTCACTGTGCCTCTCTGGACCTTCTGAAATCTGGAAGAGCGGTTGCAGACTTTTTAACAAGATGCTCAGGGGAAACAACAAATAACTACATGCCTAATCCTAAAGGAATTTCAGTGTCATATCTTATTAGAGAGACTGTATGAGCTGTGAGGATATTTGAACTTGAGGATATTTAACCTTTTGCTACTTGAAAAGCTTTGGCTCTTTTCAATTCCCTGACCTTACTTGCATTTTAGTTGCTAACACTTGGTGAATTTAAAGTGACATAGCAATTGTAACACTTCTGATTTTATTGCAGTTTTTATTGGTGTTTGTGGTTATGAATGAAATCTACCCAGGGTTTGTGGCATAAAGGATGGCAATGGGACAAGTAATGATTTAAAGAAAAGCAAAAAGGAAAACAAAACAGAAGAGATGCTGTCAGCATATATCAGATGGGTTTTGCGATCCATTGATAATAATATAAAATTAACATGTATCAATCTTTGAGTCAGGAATTTTCTTTCTAATCCCCACTAGAGATGATATTGCCTTAAAGTAGGAGGGCATCTTTCCCTTCTGATACCGTGGGGTAAAATTGGGACTCCACTGAAGTCAAAGAAAAGCTTTCTTTGACTAAACTCTGTCAGGATTTTATACTCTCCCAGCCTTTTAAAAATCCGTTCTGTGGTAACTCTGGATGTTCTCATCGTGACAGGCTTTTTCACAGAGATCCCCTTGAAACTGTCACTTGATGTGTTAATCATGTCACTGATCCCACCTACCTACCCTTTGGGGCACCCCACTATCCTGTCCTGCTGAGCCAAAAGCTCTAGTCTCACCCGTAAAGGCACAAAATTGGGGTAAGAGCCCCCCAGCAGAGTAACACAGATGCTGATTAACATCAGCTCTCGGAGGGCTCCATTACAGGGACTTGATAGCACCCAGGAAACCAACCTCAAAAGAGACCAAATCACCAAATAATTCTGTCTTATTCTGTATAAAAGTTTTATACAGAGAAAACTCATAAAGCTTGCCAAAGGAGCACTCAAAGACGATAAGGTCATTGTGGAGAAACTAAATGAATTCTTTGCTTTGGTCTTCCTGGCTGAGGATGTCAGGGAGATCCCTAAACTTGAGCCATTCTTTTTAGGTGACAACTCTGAGGAATTGTCCCAGACTGAGGTATCATTAGAGGTGGTTTTGGAACAAACTGATAAACTTAACAGTAACAAGTCATTGGGACCAGATGGCATTCACCCAAGAGTTCTGAAAGAACTCAAATGTGAAATTACAGAACTATTAACTGTGGTTTGTAACCTATCCTTTAAATCAGCTTCAGTACCTAAGGACTGAAAGATAGCTAATGTATGGCAATATTTAAAAAGGGCTCTAGAGGTGATCCTGGCAATTATAGACCTATAAGTTTAATGTCAGTACTGGGCAAATTAGTTGAAACTATAGTTAAGAATAGAATTGTCAGACACATAAATGAACATAATTTGTTGGGGAAAAAGACAACATGAATTCTGTAAAGGGAAATCATGCCTCACTAATTTACTAGAGCAGCGATTCCCAACCGCCAGGCAATGGCTCGCTGCTGGGCCGCATACCTCTGGCTGCCAGGCCGCGGCGTCTCTGGGGGCCAGGTCTGGAGTATACTGCTCTCGCTGCAACTTTTGGGAGAGGTGTGGGCTCTGGAAACAGGAGGTTGGTACTAAGGGGTCAGGGGGCTGGCAGTGAGGAATTTGGGATGGGACTGGCATTTGGCACTGGGGGACTCTGAGGGTGGGAGGCTGGCACTGGGTGGCGGGGTTGAGTGCAGGGGATTCTGGGGTCAGTGGCTAGTGCTGGGAGCTAGTGGAAGGCTCTAGGGGTTAGGATTGACTGGTTAGTCAATATAATTCTACTATCCTGTGAGTTCTTACACATTGATTGTTTAGTAACTTGTTCCAGTATGTTTCTAGGTATTAAAGTTAGGCTGACTGGTTTATAATTCTCCAGGCCTTCTTTGTTCTCCTTTTTAAATATAAGTACTATGTTTGCTCTTCTCCAGTCTTCTGGGACTTCCCCTGCTTTCCATGAATTCTCAAAGATAATTTTTAATGGTTCCAGGGTTGCTTCAACTAGTTCCTTAAGTACCCTAGTATGAATTTCCTCAATCCCTGCTGAATAAAATACATCCATTTTATCTAAATATCCGTTACTCTTTAACCTTCTTCACTGATACATTTTAAACTGGGAATTCTATTACTTACTCAGATAAATGTATTGTTTTGTGAGTAAGATGCAGTACCCAACTTGGTTCGACAACACTTGCAATTATTATTTTACTAGAAGACTTACCCAGCGTTGCTCTGGTCTTCAATGTAGGGGCCTGGCCATGTGGGCGGTGCAGGATTTGGGGCAGGAGACTAGCAGTGTGGGGGGTGTATGAGAGTGAGGGTTGGGGCTGAGGAGAGGCCCAAGGTGGGAGGTTCCATCTGGTGGCGTTTTCTCTCTCCATCCCCCAGCCAGCAGTGTCTTCTCTCCCCCTAACCCCAGCCCCTCTGGCTGGCAGGATCTTTTCCCCCCCTCCAACCTCCTTGGTTGGTAGAAATTTTTCTCTCCCTCCCTTCCTGCGCTGCAGCCAAGGGTTGGTTGGGGGGGATGTGAGAATTTGGGGCAAGGTGCTACTTACCAAATCTGATGGCAGACAAGATGGTGATCCCTAGCCCCAGCTGGCTTCTCTCTTGGTTGTATGGCTGCACCCAGTGGCCACTCTATTTTATAGCTCTCTCCTGTGCTCACTGCCCTCCGAGGCCACTGTATCATGTCCCTCCTCTTTGCCCCCCTCCCTTTCCATGTTATGGAAAATAGTCCCATTCCAGAGACTTCCCATTATCCTGGCACAACCAAACCCTGACCTTGCTTTAAGTTAAGAAAAAAGGAAGTTGCATATCAAATTTGGCAGCCCTAGCTCTTACTGTTTAGAAGGAGTTCTTAAACAAATGGACGTGTAGATAGACAGATGGACTCAGACTGACAGACACACTCTAAAAATATATGGAGAAACTATATAGACTAGAAGTTGCCCAGGTACTTCAGGGCAGGGGGTTGCAGTGTGAGGGGGTGTAGGAGTCAGGGCAGGGTTATAGGGAATATAGGGGAGTAGGGCAGATGGTGTGGGGTGTGTGCAAGAGTGAGAGTTGCAAGGTGAGGAGAGGCTCAGGGTGGCCATCCCATCCAGTGGGGCTTTCTCCAGTTGGCACGGCCCTTCTCTCTCCTTTTCAGCCTGCCCCCAGCCAGCATGTGCCTTCTCTCTCCTTCCCAGGCCCCCCACCAGCACAGCCCTCTCCCTCCCAGCTGATAGAGGCCTTCTCTCTTCCACCCCCTCCCGCAGATGTTAGGGGCTTTTCTCTCCCCCCACTCCAGTGCAGCAAAGGCTTGGGGCAGCGGATTACTTACCTGGTCTGGTGGCAGGCACGATGATAAGCCCCAGCCCTGCTGGTCACTTTCTTGGTGGTGAGGCTGCTCCCAGTGGTCTCTCTGCAGTATAACTCTCCCCCGAAGGCTCACTGCCTCCAGTGGCCACTGTCAGTATCGCGTCCCTTCTCTCTGTCCTTTCCTTTCCATGTTATGGAAAACATTCTCACTCCAGGGACTTTCTATTTTCCTGGCACAACCAAACCTTGACCTTGCTTTACGTTAGGATAAGAGTAAGCTGCATACCATGTTTGGTGGCCCTAGCTCTTGCCATTTAGGAAGAGTTCTTGAGCAAATAGACCTTGCAAGAAAGACAGATAGATGGACTCATGGACACAGACACTCTAAAAATATATATATGCATCCATATATGCATATGCACCCAGGGAACGTTAGGAACGTCACAAAAGTACATCCACTAGTTAAATAAATGTTAGGGTTGCCTTAGAGGTCTGATAGTAACAGAAAGCTGATGCCAGCTGATAACTCTTGGTTTACAAATGTGAAGTGAGTTGATGGTCTGAATCCAGTCCCTCATAGAAATACATCCAAGCGCTTATTCCAAAGCCTATGGAAATCAATGGGAGTATGCTCACTGATTTCAGTGACTTTGATTCTGGCCCCAAATCATTCCACGGTAGTTCAAATTAGGATCTTTAATTCCAACTACCTACTCTGTGCCACGTGTAGCCACGGGCATGGAGTTTGGACTAAGGGGGATTTAAAAATGGTGGCGCCCGGGAACTTGCGAATGAAGCCCGGGATATTTCAATCCTGGGCTTCATGTGCAACTCCGTTTGCCCTAATTATCCTACCTAGCTCAAACTAACGAGCTAGTGTAGACATACCCTGAGACAGTTCAGGAACCTGCACTCGGCCAAACAGGAGTGTGCTCGTGGGAGGTTAGTCCCAAACCCATTACAGGTATCCATCATAAAAAAAACCCCAAACCCCAGCACAACCTTCAAAGACAAAACTACAATGGAATTCATACTCAATTATAAACTAATATTGTTTGTTTCATTTTCACTATGCCCATTCTCACCCCATGACAACTTTGTGACATTGCAGTGTTATTTAAGAAAATTAGATCTGCTAAGGTTTGCCTTTGCTGGCAAAACAGAGTCAAAACTTAAATATTTGTTTTGATCAGTAATGTGTTTGTTGTAGATGATGACTATTGACACAGCATACCTCTGGCTACGTCTAGACTGCAAGCCTCTTTTGAAAAAGAGCAACTAGACAACAACCAGTACTTTTGAAAAAGCAAGCAACTTTTTCGAAAGAGAGCACCCAGACATTCTGGGTGCTCTCTTTCGAAAAAGCACAGTTTGCATTACATAGCGCCTTTTTTTGAAAGAGCACTTTCGAAAAAAAGGTGTTATTTTTCTCGTAAAACGAGGTTTTCAGCAATCCAAAAAACTGCTGTGTTCTTTCGATATACAGGCAGTCCCCGGGTTACGTGGATCCAACTTACGTCGGATCCCTACATACGAATGGGGCTTTTCTCGCCGTGGAGGACGTGGGCGGCGGGACCGCCCAGACATGCCACAGTCCCGCCACCCGCGTCCTCCGCGGCAAGAAAAGCTGCTCCGCATCTCCCTGGTCTGCTGGGGGGGGGGGGGCGCAGCTAGTGCGCCCCCCCAGCAGACCAGGCTTTTCTCGCTGACGCCTGGGGTAGATCAGCTGGGGTGCGGTGCTGCGGGGACCTACCCGGCAGTGCCTCAGCTGCTCTGCCCCAGGTGTTCCCAAGTCAGCCACTGTTGAAACTGATCAGCGGCTGATTCCAGGAAGCCCGGGGCAGAGCAGCTCTGCCTCGGGCTTCCTGTAGTCAGCCGCTGGTCAGTTTCAGCAGCGGCTGACTTGGGAACGACTGGGGCAGAGCAGTTGGGGTGCTGCCGGGTTGGTCCAGTAACGCCGAGGAGCAGCGCTGCGGGACCAACCCAACAGCACCCCAGCTGCTCTGCCCCAGGCTTGTCCGATTCAGCCGCTGCAGGTCAGTTTCAACAGCGGCTGAATCTGGACGCCAGTTCCGACTTACATACAAATTCAACTTAAGAACAAACCTACAGTCCCTATCTTGTACGTAACCCGGGAACTGCCTGTACTTTTGAAAGAACGCGGCTGCAGTCTAATGCAGGTGAAGTTTTTTAGAAAAAAGGCCACTTTTTTTGAAAAAAACCCATAGTCTAGACACATCCTCTGAGTTTGTGGTCAGAAGGAAAGTTCTCATCTCTCTTTTCCCTAGGCTCATAACTGTTTTTTCATGGTAGTGTCTATTTTAGACTTTGACACACATTTCAAAATGCCTGTGTATGATCGACCAGAACTGCATTGTTAACAAGGAACAAAATTTACAGCCTCTCAGGCAGAGAATGAAATTACCTGATATTTATTTATTTGCACATTAAAGCCTTTTTATAAATAAACTGTACATTCATTTCTTCACCTCTCCATGAGATGTGATTTCTCCTTTGTAAGATATTTACAATTTATGTAAATGACTATGATTGCTGAAACTAATCAAACCAAGGATGAAAGTAATCACAATCTCTCATGTAGGCTATGGCTTCCTCACTCGACTAAACCCCATGTTAGCTATCACTTCATTAAAATATATATGAACTCCATTCAAGAGCTAATTTGGGCAAAACCATTACACTTCATTGTTAGAAGTATGAAGTTCATTTTCATATGCAAATGAACCTGCTGAGTTTTAGAGTCATGAGTTATTTGTATGTGTGTGGGGTGGGGAAAGAGTGGCAAAGGGAGCTTGAGGGTTGTTTTGCCATGATTTGTTGTCATTTTCATGACTACCCTCTCTTAATAGTGTTTCAGAGGTGGCTCACCAGTAAGCACTTCACTAAAACAAATGGACTAGTTAAAAATATTAAGGCGAATGGAGACCTTAATAAACCAGTAGAAACAAAGTTAGTGCCAGACAATAGCTCTTGGTTAACTAATGTGAAATGAGTTGATGGTCTCAGTCCAGCCTCCATTTGAAAGGTTTATGTAGGCTTGATACAAAGTCCTTCTATTGACTCCAGTGGGCTTTGGTTTACACTCAAAGAATGCTAGTCAATCTGTCTAGATTTTTGTTTCTTTTCAAATCATCTTTAGAAAAGCTCTAAGCAGAAGTAGGCCATAGCTATACCCAGAGGGAATGCAGATCCAGCATTTCAGGCCCACTTAATTAATTATCACAGGCCCTGCAATTGACAGGTACTTCTTTTGCTGTTATATATATCTTGGATTCTGTTATTTCCACGCCCACTCATCCGATGAAGTCAGTCTTATCCACAAAACTCATGATACTGTATATTTTGTTAGTCTCTAAGGTGCTACAGGACTACTTGTTGTTTATTCAGGATTCAAAGATAATTTTTAATCCAGAAAATTCCAGTAATTTATTATCACCAATCCCAAAGCTTTGGGAAACATGTTGTGATTAAACTATCACTAATGTCTACTGAGGTGTGATGTCAGTCAAGCCTTTCTACCCTAGAACTGTAATTGTGGATATCAAGTTATGCTCTGGACTAACTGAGTCACTGGAATCTGCTTTCTTTGTGTGCTTTATCAGCCCTTAATGTGATTGACTGACTCCGTGCAAAGTGTCAAGCAAAAGTAACTGAAATGAAGTAAAATGTGTGTCAACTAAAGAATAAGCCAACGATCTGTCTCTTCAAATTAGTTGTTCTGTTGGCAAGTTGACAAATTGTGCTGATTTAACTGAAAGTTCAGCTGAACACATGATTTAAAAAAATTCTGTTGAGAGCTGGTATTATTTAAATTCTTCAAACAACATGCTTAATGACATCAATACAAATAAAGTAAAATTTGTCTGAAAATCCTGAGGCTGTGGAATTCTTCTGAGATTATATTCCTAAATAGAATTGCATTTTTAACCGTAAAGCAGATATTGAGTTCCACGATCTATGTAAGTATCATATTTCTCCACTGGCAAGATTGAATACAATCCTGGCCCACAATGATACATGAACTTAATACAATACTGCCTTTGAAAGATATTGCAGGACTTTGCCACATCTGTCACCCCCCAAGCCCAAGAAGTGTGTGTAGCTAAGGTGTTTTACGGGCACCTTAGGGGAACTTATTTCCTACACAGAGCATCAGTAACCACATTTGCATTTCCTTTAATGTGAGCCATTTCAATATCATAATCTTGGCGCTCTCAACTCCATTTTAGCAACTTAGCGTTTGTTCCTCTCATTTGATGTGGCCATCTGAGTGAGGAGTGGTCAGTGTGCACAGTGAAATGCCATTCAAAAAGTCAGGGCTGTAATTTGTGTAGGGCCTGCACCATTTCCAAATACTCTTTTCCCACTTTTGTATGCATTCTTTTTTCCTCTGGGAAGTTATTTCTTGCTTGGATGCACTATGGAGTCTCTTCCCAAACCCTGTGTTTGTGGCACCGTAAAAGGTTTGTGAAAGTCTGGGCTTGCCAGAATTAGGTCTGTACTTAAGGCGTCTTTCAGTCCATACAAGGCCATGTGACACTGTTGGACCAGATGAACTTGTTTGACTTCCCAGGGACAGGAGCAGTCAGAATACTAAAGTGAGGGTAAGATATGGCCATCCCAATATAGGACGGTGCAGGAGAAAGAAAGAGCCTGAAGCATGGGCCCGGTGCTTGAACCGAAGTAAGCAAGAGTTATACTGTGAGTAACAGACAAGCCATGTCAAAAGCAGATGTTTGCCTGCAAGTCAGTGTCTCTCGGCACTAGAACTGCTAGCACTGATAGAAGCACATGTTTTGGAGGAAAGTACAAGGGGAGGTACCAAACATGTGTAAGATGATACATAAGGTGTATATCACAGATTGTTTATCTCTGTCTATAAATGTTGGAGTACCTCGACTTAACTCTTTGGCCAGCCTAGGGGGCAATAGTGAAATCCATACTACAGTAAAACTCCGTTAGTCCGGCATCCAATGCTCCGGGACTCCTGATGTTCCGGCACCATCAGGAACCCGGAAGTGCTAGGGCAGCCGGACAGGATTCCCCCATTCAGCTGCTGCTGAAACTGACCAGCAGCTGAATCGGGGAAGCCGGGAGCAGAGCAGCTGGGCTGCTGCCAGGTTGGTCTGGTAGCGCTGCCCCTCGGGGCTGCGGGACCAACCTGGCAGCACTCCAGATGCTCTGCCCCAGGTGTCCCCAAGAGCAGCTGGGGTGCTGCCGGGTTGGTCCCGCAGCCCTGAGGGGAAGCGCTACAGGACCAACCGGGCAGTACCCCAGCTGCTCTGTTCCAGGCGTCCCCAAGAGCAGCTGGAGTGCTGCTGGGTTGGTGCCGTAGCGCCGCCCCTCAGCGCTGCGGGACCAACCCGGCAGCAACCCAGCTGCTCTATTGCAGGCATCCCCGATTCAGCTGCTGCTGAAACTGACCAGCAGCGGCTGAATCAGGGAAGCCTGGGGCAGAGCCGGACTATCGTAAGGCAGGGGCTATGAGGGGCCTGGGGTGGCATCCCCTCCCACCCCACTCCAGACCCCTCATAGCCCCCCCTTCTGATAGTCCGGCATATTTGATAATCCGGCACCCCCTGGGTCCTAAAGGTGCTGGATTATCAGAAGTTTACTGTATTGAGTGAGCCAAGTCCATTATTATGGGTACAAATGCATAGGGGCTCGGAGGCCATCTGGCCATGGATGACTATAATTGTACTTTGTTTGCCAATAAACCTGACTCAGTACTTTTGCATTTTATCTGAGTCTGTGGTCTTTAGGGGCTCTCTTGAAGTTTATGATGTTAGTTACATCTGCAGAGCTGGCATCATAGACCAAGGGAGCATACGAAAACACATGCAGCCAAACGTTTATCATCATTCACGGAGCAGGAGGCCTGTCAGGACGCCATACCAGTGAATCCTGAATATACTACATCGCTGTCCTGACCTGCAGATGGTTCCTCTTGTCTTGTCTGGGGAATAGGTCAGTTCTTAATATCCTCCACTTTGGCAGGCTCTGGTTTTGCACTGCTGCTCCCATCTCTCTCTTACTGAGAGAGCCTGCTTTTGCCATCTTCACCCTGCATTTCTACAACTTCAGAGTGTGTCTACACAGGGCTAAAACCCCCCATGGTGGTCTCACAGGGCTCAGGTTGCAAGGCTGATAATATCTCTTTGTTGATGCTCAGGTTGGAGCCGACTTCTGCACAGTATTGCTGACCCAGGCTGACAAGAAGTTCTCCCCAAAAAGTCAAAACCTCATGGGGAAACGCTGCCCAGCTGAATATTGCTCACAAGATTTCACCATCATCTCTGCTCTATGCCACACACTATCCAGAAGTGTAGCTCTGATCTCTATGATCTGCTACCACCAGAATATATTCTTCCCCAGTTGATCTTTACTAAGGGGGTCCCACAATGTCCACAGTGACCCTCTGAAAGGGTTCTTCTATGATGGGGAAGGGGGATGTGGGCAGCCTTGCCATTACTCCTGTCCTTTCTAACCCTCTGGCATGGGTCATAGGACTTACAGTATTTTTGCACTGCTTCAAAAACACCAGTTCAGGAGAAATTCTGGAGTAAGTGCTATATGGTGTGGGGTATTCCCATGTGCTCTGAGATGGGCGTATCATAGGCCAGACTGAGTAGCCTAAGATGGTACTTTTGTGTTACCACCAATTATCTCTGTGCCCCAATGACCCAGCATTCCCAGGAGGCATCCACTATCAATAGAGTAGCCTCTGATTTCTGATAAACCTTTCCAGGCAGCCTTGTGCCAGAGAAATCTAGAATCTAGAAGCTGCCAGAGAAATCTAGAATAACAGAATCATAGAATACTGGGACTGGAAGGGACCTCGAGAGGTCATTGAGTCCAGTCCCCTACCCTCATGGCAGGACCAAATACTGTCTAGACCATCCCTGATAGACATTTATCTAACCTACTCTTAATTTATTCCAGTGTTTGACTACCCTGACAGTTAGGAACTTTTTCCTAATGTCCAACCTAAACCTCCCTTGCTGCAGTTTAAGCCCAATTGCTTCTTGTTCTATCCTCAGAGGCCAAGATGAACAAGTTTTCTCCCTCCTCCTTATGACACCCTTTTAGATACCTGAAAACGGCTATCATGTCCCCCCTCAATCTTCTCTTTTCTAAACTAAACAAACCCAATTCTTTCAGCCTTCCTTCATAGGTCATGTTCTCTAGCCCTTTAATCATTCTTGTTGCTCTTCTCTGGACCCTCTCCAATTTCTCCATATCTTTCTTGAAATGCGGTGCCCAGAACTGGACACAACTGAGGCCTAACTAGTGCAGAGTAGAGCGGAAGAATGACTTCTCATGTCTTGTTCACAACACACCTGTTAATGCATCCCAGAATCATGTTTGCTTTTTTTGCAACAGCATCACACTGTTGACTCATATTCAGCTTGTGGTCCATTATAACCCCTCTATCCCTTTCTGCCGTACTCCTTTCTAGACAGTCGCTTCCCATTCTGTATGTGTGAAACTGATTGTTCCTTCCTAAGTGGAGCACTTTGCATTTGTCTTTATTAGACTTCATCCTGTTTACTTCAGACCATTTCTCCAATTTGTCCAGGTCATTTTGAATTATGACCCTATCCTACAGATTAGTCGCAACCCCTCCCAGCTTGGTATCATCTGCAAACTTAATAAGCGTACTTTCTATGCCAATATCTCAATCGTTGATGAAGATATTGAACAGAGCCAGTCCCAAAACAGACCACTTGTTATGCCTTTCCACCAGGATTGTGAACCATTAATAACTACTCTCTGAGTATGGTTATACTGCCAGTTATGCACCCACCTTATAGTAGCCCCATCTAAGTTGTATTTACCTAGTTTATTGATAAGAATATCATGCAAGACCGTATCAAACACTTTACTAAAGTCTAGGTATACCACATCCACTGCTTCTTCCTTATCCACAAGACTCGTTATCCTATCAAAGAAAGCTATCAGATTGGTTTGACATGATTTGTTCTTTACAAATCCATGCTGGCTGTTCCCTATCATCTTGCCACCTTCCAAGGGTTTACAGATGATTTCCTTAATTACTTGCTCCATTATCTTCCCTGGCACAGAAGTTAAACTAACTGGTCTGTAGTTTCCTGGATTGTTCTTATTTCCCTTTTTATAAATGGGCACTATATTTGCACTTTTCCAGTCTTCTGGAATCTCTCTATCACTGTCTCCCATGATTTTCCAAAGATGATAGCTAGAGGCTCAGATACCACCTCTATCAGCTCCTTGACTATTCTAGGATGCATTTCATCAGGCCCTGGTGACTTGCAGGCATCTAACTTTTCTAGGTGATTTTTAACTTGTTCTTTTTTTATTTTACCTTCTAAACCTCCCCCCTTCCCACTAGCATTCACTATGTTAGTCATTCCTTCAGACTTCTCGGTGAAGACTGAAACAAAGAAGTCATTAAGCATCTCTGCCATTTCCAAGTTTCCTGTTACTGTTTCTCCCTCCTCACTGATCAGTGGTCCTACCCTGTCCTTGGTCTTCTCTTGCTTCTAAAGTATTTATAAAAAGACTTCTTGTTTCCCTTTATTCCCGTAGCTAGTTTGAGCTCATTTTGTGCCTTTGCCTTTCTAATCTTGCCCCTGCATTCCTATGTTGTTTGCCTATATTCATCCTTCGTAATTTGTCCTACTTTCCATTTTTTATATGACTCCTATTTTATTTTTAGATCATGCAAGATCTCGTGGTTAAGCCAAGGCGGTCTTTTGCCATATTTTCTATCTTTCCGACACATCAGAATAGCTTGCTTTTGGGCCCTTAATAATGTCCCTTTGAAAAACTGCTAACTCTCCTCAGTTGTTTTTCCCCTCAGTCTTGATTCCCATGGGACCTATCAGCTCTCTGAGCTTACCAAAATCTGCCTTCCTGAAATCCATTGTCTCTATTTTACTGTTCTCCCTTCTACCCTTCCTTAGAATTGTGAACTCTATGATCTCATGATCACTTTCACCAAACCTGCCTTCCACTTTCAAATTCTCAACCAGTTCCTCCCTATTTGTTAGGATCAAATCTAGAACAGCGCCCCCCCCCCCCCCGGTAGCTTTTTCAACCTTCTGAAATAAAAAGTTGTTTCCAGTGCAGTCCAAGAACTTATTGGATAGTCTGTGCCTCACTGTGTTATTTTCCCAACATATATCTGGATAGTTGAAGTTAGTTAATGATCTACTGCAGCTCTAGTTTTCTCCCCCCCCCCCCCAAAAAAAAAAGGTCCGTCAGTTGCTTCTGCTTGAATTCCAAATTGGGAGTTTTGAGGCTAACCTCAGGTGATCACTGAGGCCCTTCACCCTCCCTCCTCCCAGTGGGGACAGTATAACAGTAGGACTCTGTATGGCCCCAGGACATGTACTCTCACTGTGAAATAGCACCTCACTGCTGCTACTCTTGTTGCAAGTCAGAGTCAGAGCCGAGAGCTGTGGCTTTTTGCTAATTTTTCTCCTGCCACGCAACAGAATGACGTCATCAGCCGACTTGAAAGTGGAGTCTCGGTGTCTTGCTTACTTGCGCTTCAACCAGAACCAACAGCAAAACCGAGATCTGTCTGTAGATCCGTCTGTAACATGTAGTATGTGAGCAATAGACCAATTAACTGTTTTTTTCTGTACAATTTCATTTGTTCACTTTTCTCTATAATCAGTGCAAGATTATAAGGTCTCTGGCTGTGAAAGCAGCCAGAGAGAGGTGGCTTGGTGAGTGCAGCGAGCACAGGGTGCAGCTGCCTAGTATATCATAAATAATAAATAATCTAAACTCATGCTGGGTTCTGACATGATGTTATCTAGTTCAACCAGAGGTTTAGTCTTTTAGAACCTATAGTTGGGTTTCCCCCTTGGTTACCAGTTCATTCATTGGGCAGAACAGCTGTCTCTTTTTGTATATCATGGGCCTTTCATCTGAGCCTTCTGTAATAAGTTATCAGCAGACAATGACTCTTTCTTCAGGGTGTAGTTTCAAATGGTTGGGTTTTTGCACAACTGGAGGTGGGATATTTGCATTAAATTCTCCCTAGGGATTCTCCATGAAACCTGTTTAACATTTGTTATCCTGAAAGTACATATCTGTCTGGTATCCAGTCAGTATTGTCTTTTTGAATTTCCACTCCTATGTCTGTCATATCCAACCTCAGGAGAGATTACATAAAATCCTGGACCCATAATAACTCATAAACTTTATTATACAAAGTTTTTCAAATATATAGTTGGAAATGGAAATACCGTATATTCCGGCATACAAGACGACCTCTGAAGTTAAAAAACATCCCCCAAAAATCGGGGGTCATCTTGTACGCCGGATGCCCCGCCGCCGGAGCCCCTCCACGGCTTTGAAAGCCTCGGGGGAAGCCGGCGGCGGGGCATCCCAGGCGCGCATGGGCTGCCCCCCCTCCGGAGCCCCTCCGCGGCGGCGCGGAGGGGCTCCGGAGGGGGGGCAGCCCATGCGCGCCTGGGATGCCCACCCGCCGGCTTCCCCCGAGGCTTTCAAAGCCGCGGAGGGGCTCCGGCGGGGGAGAGGGGGCAGCCCAGGCGCTCCTGGCGGCTTTGCTCCCGGTGCCTCTGGTCTGCTGGGGACCATCTCCAGCAGACCAGGGACACCGGGAGCAAAGGAGGCGGAGGGGTGCTGGGGTATAAGATGAAACCCTATCTTTTAATTAAAAAGATAGGGGGTCGTCTTATACGCCCAGTCGCCCTATACGCCGGAAAATACGGTATCTGTCAAAGTAAGCATCTAACACTGAGTAAAATTGATTTTTCTCAACTCTTGTATTGTGCTTGTGGAAGAAGTAAAGAAAATGGTATGGTAACACCTAGAGGTCAAAGTCAAGATTGGATTCCCATTTTGTTTGTTGTCCAGACAGGGTAATAATCAGTCCCTGCTCCAAAGCATTTACATTATAAATAGACAAGACAAAGCATGAGAAGGGAAACAGGATATTTTTTCTCAATTGAAGCATCTACAGATTTTTATCTGCTGATTTTGTTTTGAATAGTGAATAGCATGGTCATTCTAGGTTGTCTTCTATACCTGGTGAGTCAATACTTGCTCTTTTTCAGGTTAAAATCACATGGTTTTAGACAAAATGTCTTTGCTTCCATGGTGGCAAGGTGAGATTGTATGCGGGAATACTAATAAGTCTTCTTTCCCTGAGTTTCAGACTTTGTTGCTCACAGAGATAGCAGTTGTGCTGGAAGACCACACTGTTTACATTTGCAGTTGATTGTTTCCTTTCCATGAACGTATATCAAGGCCTCATACTGGTTGTTTTAGATCTCTAGGTCTATTCAATACCCTTGTCCATCATGAGAAGGTGAGTTCCTTGGGGATGACAATGGGAATGGACAGGGCTGCTTGTAAGTAGTTCTATTGCTTTGTTTCTGAGAATAGTGATGGACAGTTGTTCTGCCACAATGGTGCTTTCATGTGTATGTCCACAGAATTTCATCTTTTCTCTTGATCAATATGTCTGTGGCACCTTTAGGCATTAGTGTACAGTGTGGACTACAGTACCTTCAGAATGCTGATGTCCAAAGGTTAAAGTAAGGAGATAGTTGATAATGCAGCTTCTCAGAACAGCTAAAAGCAGAGGGATAGTTCTGTCTCATCTCCTAGGCTACTCCCCTCCTGCTTAGCTTGTGTGTGGGCATTCTCCTGTCTTCCCTCCCCCATTTCAATTACTGTTGATACTGATCTCTTATTCCATGTGTTCCAACATAGAAGATGTGGCTGAGTACCTTAGTACGGGATTGATATTGGAACATGGATGAAGGCCAGTTGGCCAAGGCTTAATACTGGCAAGAAAGAGGGGATGGCAGTACACCAAGAAAAGTAACCAGAAGTTATGGCAGAGATTCTATCTGCTGATTTCTGTGAGTCTGTATTTGATATCTGAGTTACCAGTTAACTCATAGCAGCAGTTAGATACATGCTACTAAAGGCATCTGCATCTGAGGAAGAAAAAGAACAAACAAACAATTGTCGCTGCTGTTACCGGATCTGTCTTTTAGGATCTGTCTTTCTCCTTTCTACCCCTTCCCCCCACCAGCCACACTAGTCCGGGCCCTTTCCTTCCCCCGCCCAGCCGCAGCATAACCCTGTCTCCTGGTCGAGGCCACGCCAGACCTGCCTGGCCTCCCTGGCCACTGGGGCAGAGACAAGGCATGCCAGGCCCAGCTTTGCTCCCAGCAGCTGGAGAGGGCCATGCTGGCAGCAGGTGGGGCTTGGCTCCAGGGAGCAGATGTTGCAGCACCGGGCGTAGGGCTTTATCTGCCTATGTCTTACCCCCCCAGCCTGTGGATGCTGTGACATAATAATGTCACTTTTGTCGTCCCACAGGAAAAAATATTTTTATATATAGACAGAAAAGCTGAAGCTGGTGTAGAGTGCGGCAAGGTGTCTCGTTGAGTATGTTACATCGGGTACTTTGTGACCTGCACTGGCTAGGTCGGGCTGGGCAATAATTTTTGATGGGGGGCCACTCCAAGAATTTGGTAGGTGGTCAAGGGCTGCACTCTTCCATGATATTAATGGAGGAGGTGTGGGGGTCTGGGATGGAGGTTGAGTGCAGAAGGGAGCTTGGGATAAGGGATTGGGTGAAATAGGGGATCGTGACCTGGAGCAATGGACTGGGATGAGGAGGGGAAACAGATTCTGGGAGGGGAGTGTGATCTGGGATATGGGTGCAGGGATTTGGGTTGTGACCTGGGACAGGAAATTGGGGTGCAGAGGCTGGGAGGGGTATAGGTGCAGGATAGGATTCTGGCCTGGGGGAAGGGTGTAGGAGGAGGGAGTGTAGGGCCTGGGTTGGGGTTGTGACCTGGTACAGGAGTGCAGGAGGGGGTGCAGGGATTTGGGCTGTGACCAAGGACTGCAGATTGGGGTACAAAGTCTGGGAGGGTGTTGTGATCTGAGGAGGGATGTAGGAGGGGATATAGTGTCTGGGAAGGTGTATGGGGCCTGGAGCAGATGTGCAGAAGATTTGGGTTACATGAGGTAGGAGGGAAGAGGGCTGGAGGAAGGAGAGGCTGGGGTGCAAGATACAGGCTCTGGCCGGGAGGCCTTACCTGGCTCCCAGCCAGCAGCCTAGCAGGTTCCTTAGTCAGGATCCCTGCCTTCCACTCCCCTGTAGTGCTCAGGGGAGCTTCAGGAACCATGTTTACTGCTCTGAACTGAATGCTGTAAGCCTGGGGGAGGAAGGAGGAGGGGCACTTCACATGCTGCCTGTCTTGTAACAGGCAGCTGCTATTGGCCAAAACTGGCCACTGGGAGCTACTGGGGGCAGGGGCAGCCTGAGAAGCCTGTCTCCCCCTTCCTCCAGGCTCTCAGCGTTCAGAAACACACACAGCCCTGCAGCCAGTTTTCCTGAGTGCCGGGTGGGACATGCAGGGAGCTGGCTGAGGCTCTTGCCAGCCAGATCTGGCATCTTAGCAGGCCGGATCCAGCTCGCAGATCATCTTTTGCCAAGCTCTAGGCTAGGTGGCGTTTTTGTTCCCTAAAGGACTTTGGGAGAGTATCTCTCTCCCCATGTGCTAGGGATGTTGCATCTGAGATCAGTGGAGATTCTCAAGTTGGAGAACTGGCTGTTAAAGGGAGAGAAGGGGGGCACTGCTGGCAAATTATTCAACATAGAAGGTGCTGACTAGGGAACTTTGTTCCTGTCCCTTGATTTGAAATAGCACATATAGGTTGATCTTCAGGGCTCACCAAAGCTCATCCTCTTCTTGGGTTCTGGGGAGGAATGGTAAATATGGTTGTCTGGGGAGCATGAAGGTTTTCTACTATCATTTGGCAGGTTTACTTTTGTTATGCAATGAGGATTACCCACTATGTCATTTTGTTTGTGCTTTAATAAAACTGCTAAAATTTCCTAGGGCTTGCGATAGGCACTTGTAATACATAATTTGTAATAATAATAATGATAATGGATCCTTAGTGAATGTGTTTCTTGGAAGCTAATGTATCTAAGGCAAAATTATGAAGCCATACAAGTTGAATTTAAACTGCGTGGAAAAATTATTATTGGTTTGCTGGTTATTCCCCTTTTTTACTCTACATCGCCAGATTTATGAAATACATAGATCTGCTCTTCAAACAATCCTTCAAGTGCCTCAGACTACAAATTAGTTCCTTGCAATATCAGCTGTATATATTCTGCATTTAACAAATGCAATAATTGAGGAAGCAAAAAATTGCTTATTCAGTTCCAGACATCAGACATCACAGTGAGCTAGATGAAGCATAAAGTTGATCAATAAAACCTATTTTATCAGCATTTCTTAAAAGCCACCCAAACCTAGTCTAAATAGTTTTCTGCAATGATGTGACTTGAAATGCAATGGACATTACAAAACAAACAAAAAGTGTCCTTTGCATTAGATTTGTGCATGATCAGGGGATTTATATTATGTATGAAATGTAATTTGCATTTCATTCCAGGGGAAAAAACTATATGAAATACATATTTATGTATACTAAAGTGAGATATATGGATCCCATGAGTGAGAGGAGCAACATAAAATTAACATACATAAAAACTTTGTGTATCTAATCTTAAGATTGCATTGCAAACTAATGACTGCATGAGAATTCAGAATGAGATTGCCATGCCTTGGCTGGCTTGCACCTTCTTTCCTCCTTTCTCATTCAAGAAGATTCTTTAAATTCTTACTCAGCTCCTGTAGATAAAAACCTTTTCATTATTTCCCTGGCATTATTAAAACCTGCCTTCTGATTTGAAGGTCCAACATCTTAGTTATTACCCAGGCCCACTGACAGAGGAGAAGGGCAAAGGAGGTCGTTGTCTCTGGGCCCAGTGATACAAAAAAGCCAAGAGCTCCTGGCTGCCACAGATAGGGTTACCAGGTAGACACCCCCCCAAAATACCGGACACACTTGATCGTAGGGGGGAGGCGGGAGGTGGGGCTGGCCGGGAGGAAGCGGATGGGGGCTATGGGGCTGGCTGGGAGGAAGGGGAGGGCGGGAAGCAGAGCTGGAGGGGATCTAGGGCTGGGGGGGCTGGACAGAAGGAGGGGGGCGGAGGAAGGGGGGCAGGAAGCAGAGCTGGCACTCCCTCTAGTTGCTAGTAGAAGCCGGGCGGGGGCGGGGGGAGTGGCTGGGAGCCCGTTTTCTGCATGTAACCAGAGGCTTCCCACTGGGAGGCAGGGCCGCGATTGGCGCTGGGAGCCTCTGGTTGTGTGCAGAAGCTGGGTGGGGGGAGTGGCTGGGAGTCGCGGCCCCCACTCCACCCCATCCTGCCCAGCTTTTGCACGCGACCGCAGAGCTCCCAGCGCCAATCGCGGCCCGCCTTCCAGTCGCTCCCCCACCAGGCTTCTGTCTGGCGCCCAGCCGGAAATTCAGAAAATACCGGACATTGCACATGTCCAGTATTTTCTGAATTTTTCTACCGGACAGAGGGTGCAAATACTGGACTGTCCGGTAGAAAACAGGACACCTGGCAACCCTAGCCATGGAGCCTAGGGCCACCTGTTGCATCCCATCCCATCCCATCCCATCCCATCCCATCCCATCCCATCCCATCCCATCCCTGTTGCACTACAAACACCACTGAGAGCTGCCTGGGGGAGGCACAGCAGGACCCTAGTAGTGAATGCTTTTGATCACCATTGACAGTCTTATATTCCCAAAGTTAGGTACCTTAAATCTCTATTTTGGCACCTGAGGAATTGGCCTGTAACTTTAAAAAGTGATGTACATATATAGCTTCCTATAACCACTCAAAGGGGCTGTGTGTGTTCAGGAGTTGGAAAGGTCTCTTGTGTTGGTGCCTATATTGTGATTGCTCCCGCTGTTGTCAGTAGTGTGAGCTCAGGCTCTGAGGTGTCTGTCTTCAGTCATCTTCTTTTTGAACATATTGGCCTTTAAAGCAGAGGTGGGGAACCTAAGGCCTAGGGGCTGGAGGTGGCTCCCGGCTTGCCTGGATTAGGACCCCAAGGCTCAAGGCTCCCCCCTCAGCCTCTCCATGGGGCTGAAGCACACAAAATTTACTAGCCTGGGCCCCACTAGATATGCAAGGGGAATGTGGTGAGCGTCTTTCTCCTCAGTTGGGGGCCACATCAGTGAGGATTTGTTTGGGGTTTTTTTGCTTCTCACTTGTGTGTGGCCTCTGATTGATTTTTCTGTGGTTCAGTGGTCCCTGACCCAAAAAAGGTTCCTCACCCTTGCTTCAAAAGAAATACAGTATATATCCATTTTGAGCCCAGGAAATACACAAAGCCCTATGGCATTGGCAGTGTACTCATAATGGTTGCTCTCCTTAATATTCTCTAATTTGAAATCTAAATATGGTTTCAATCTCAGGAGCTTTAGTGAAGAACAGTTAAAGGGTCAGCCCAAGCACCATGTTGGTATATTTTTAAATGACGTCTAAATCTGTTCCTCCAGTCCATTAAACCAGTTTAATTTCAGTTTAACTCTATTGAACTCTTATTCTTAGGAGCATAAAGATTGTCTGTCAAGTATACTGTAAGTGGAGTCTTAAGACTAATTCTGATCCAGGGCTGGTTTAGTCCAGTGGCTTCAGTGGACTTTTGGATTTACATTGGCATAACTAAAGATCAGGGTCTGAACTTTGTTGTTGGCTAGAGCCCATTTTTCTTTCTGTTTTACTCAAATGGTTTCATTCTGCTCAGTTATTTAAAAAGTTTGAACAGAGCCAAAAGGATTATTATTTAGTGGTCTGGAAGCCTTCCTATTCTTTTCTTTTCAAGCAAGTTTGTTTTGAGAGTAAAATTCTATAAGCCGATCTTAGAAAGCATTTTGCAAAACTCATTCTACACAATCTCTGAGTTTTGTTCCTGTCACAGTCTCTTACAGAAAAATCTGACTGCTGACTTTGGAACCACAGAAGATTAATTATTTTTTTAGCTCCACCCTCACCTAGAAATCCACCAAAGAAACTAACACAAACTCACCCCACCTAAAGAAGCAAAGCAATTTCAAACTTAAGACTGACATAGCGGCCACCTGCTAGCAAAACAGAACTTAACTTTAAGCACGTGCTTAATCCAGGGTTACTCAAGAAGATGTTTAAATGCATGCTTAAGTCCCACTGAAGTCCTGATAAAGTTAAGCTCATCTGTAAATGTTTTGTTGAATCGTGGCTCATGCAAGCGGTGGGCAATAACAAGCCAGTTGTGGTTCACCAGCCAACACCACTTTGTTTATTTGCATCTCTGCAGGTACAGGCACTTGCAGCCCCCATTGGAAGTGATTGCTGTTCCTAGCCAATGGGAGCTGCAGGAAGTGGTGTCGCAGTCAGCGATGCTTCTCACAGTGCCCATTAGCTGGGAACAGCACTCTGTGGCCAGTGGGAGTTACAAACACCCATACCAGCAGAAGCATCAGTAAATAAAGCAGCGTGCCCACCAGGAGCTAACTCTGTCAAACTGCCGCACTTTTATTTCCCACCCCGGCTTACGCTCATTCCAGTGTGTATTGTAGTGATTGTGTGGTTTTGTGTAATGTTTGTGCTGCAATATCTAGGCATAATTCATCCAGGCTATAAGACATTATCACCCTCTCTGAAACACTGAATTTCCATTTAAGAGGCAAAAGATTTTTTCAAATATTATGAGACACATTGCTGGTAAATCATCCCAGCAGTGACGTTGAGATGTTAAGAGGGAACTGGATAGTGAGACTTGCTGTTTTCTTCATTAAATTTAATCTGGAAACATAAATGACAAAGGATGAGTTCAAAAGTTCTGTAATAAACATACAAAGTGGGATGGAACAAAGTTTCTATAATTTGGCTTCTTATTATGCATCACAGTTAAAAGATGTGATCAGTTGGTTTGAAAATAGATTATCCAAGCTCTGGGTAAAACTCCAACAAGAACTGAGCCCAAATATAACCAATCATAGCAATTTTGAGGGTTAAAAAGAAAATTTGGTCACCAAAAATAATTAAAAAAAAATCACCCAGACCCATCTTTGGCAGCTTTGGGCAAATTTCTAAATTATTGTTGCTGAAATCCTGTTCCTTGAATATTTTAATTAATAATTAGGAATTTAAGAGCAAAACCATGTTTTGAAGTGTCCCTAGTGTCTCTTTGCCCAGAAGCTGGGAATGGGTGGCAGGGTATGAACTACATAACAAGCTATTCATTCACTTGGAAGCACCTGTCATTGGCCATTGTTTGAAGACAGGCTATTGGACTGGATGGACCATTGGGTCTCACCCAGTATGGCTGTTCTTACGTTCTTATCTCTAGGAAATATCAAAGTTGCTATTTTTTTTGTGAGTATCAAATTATGTTACTCAATGCAGACACCTTTTTCCTGATTTGAAATCCTACCAAGCAATATGAGATGGTGTGAATAATATAGAGTCTGTAATTTGAATATTTACAAGTCAAACATTTTATTAGAAAATTTGGATAGGAGGCAGCTCTACCAAGACCTCTAAACACACTGAGGAGTTGACCCAGGAACAAAGTTTAATTCCAAGATATGTATATGATTTTGATTAAAAAAGATGTTAATAAGAAAACAACCCAGAAGGAAAGATGGGAGAGGGATTTGGACCAATAAAGTGATCCAGATGGGTGGGTCTCTACATGCGAAAGAGGATATATACCTTAATTCTTGTGGCTCATAAACTTGCATTATGTACTTTATTGATGGTATTTGACTCCAGTTAAGAGGCACTTTGTTGGAGGGGTAGCTGGGAAAGGGGAACATACTTGCACATAGGAATTAGATGGTTTTAGAAGGACATTATAATCTTATGACAAAGTGCCAGCTTCCCAGAGATCCCCTGACCTCTTTACTTACTGCTTATTTAATCTCCAGTAAAGGTTCTACATTTTAAACAGAACTATAAATTAATTTCTATTTTAGCGGTAGCTAGACTTTGTCGTGCACATTTTTGAGAAAAATGTTGCCCGTCCTCCTATGGAACTTTGATATAGAAAATACGGATTGTCTTCATAATGGAAAAGCTTTCACATCAAGTACATAAACAAGAGAAGCCTCAAAAGAGAATAGATATTTGGAAATGTGGTCACCTTTTTAGCATACTCAGAGAAGGAGGAGTTTTCCCCAGCGAGGAAGTCAGAATCTTTAGCCAGTGTCTTTGAATATTAACCTGATCCTGAATAAGTAATATGTGATGTAGTATGTTAGTATTAATGCAGCTTTGCCTTAATGGCTTTTTAAAGCATAGCTAGCAATATCTCTTGCCAGTGATCTCTGACCTGCACAAAGCTGCAGCAGTGACCAGTGTTCCTATGGGGCTGCTATGGCCAGTGGAGCTAACAGATTCACCAGGCCCTTGGCCAAGGTGTGTGTGTAGGGTGCTTCTGCATCCCTGGAAGGGGGGGGGGGGCCTCAGGCAGAAGGCATGGGGATTAGGGCGAGCTTCCCCAAGGCAACACTCAGTACTGGGATTCCCATGGTGATTTAAAGGGCCCAGAGGTCCGGCCAGCATCGCTGCCATTGTAGCAGCGGTATCAGCTGGGAGCTCTGAGCCCTTTTGAATTGCTGGGCCCTGAGGCAACTGCCACCCTTTCTCCCCATCAGTAGGTCCAGCTATTGCTGTAGGCAACACTATTGCTTGCAATCCTGCAATTCTCAGTACAGGTTTATTGGCTTCAATGGAACTACCTTTTTTTTACTGTGTGTTCCATTCTGGGACGTTGTACATTGAATGGATATTTAACATACAAAGATGCCTTTAGAATGAGGACAGAACACTTGGGGAGAATAAATGTCTGTGTTTGAACTTCGACTTAGTTTCAAACCTCCTTTGGAATTAAATTTATCCTTAGAGTGTCTGGGGCTAGTGTCTCTTCAGGTCCTCAAAAAGGACAGCAGTCCTTTTAGAGTGAGCTTTGTATTGTCCCATCTTCCTCATCTGCACCAATGGACATGTACTTCAAAGAGTTTTCAAAAAAGATAGTTTTGATTCATTGCATGGTGATTTCCAGTCATACTGAGTTTCCTTATGGGATATGGTTCATCAAACACCTGTCAGTCATTTAATATTCTTTACTTTGTTGAATTCTGAAAAAAGGTATGGATCCTACTTTCAGTCGGGTTCTTTAAACTGCTTTTACCCATGATGAATGGAATTTTTCATTAAACCCTTTGTCTCCTGTAGCCTTTTCTTGATATGAATCAAAAAGTTCAGGCTGACTGTCAAGAGTCAGAAAGAGGGTGAAGAGAGATGACCATCATGGGAGGCCTTTTACCTCCTCTAGTTTTTATTGTAATAATAGAGCATCTCACAATTGCAAACAACTGCTAACAGCTGCACAATTGCTAAGATGAAGAGAGGCGTTACAAATGGAGCAGTTCTGTGAACTTCATATGTACTACTTGTCCCAATCTTCTACTGAATATTCTTTTTGTTACTGGGAAAATTAAAAATATTTTGATTGCCTTTAGAAAATAAGGGGAGAATGATGTTTGAGAGGCTCTGTGTGAAAAACAGTATTGTGCTATTCTGTAAGTACAGGTTGGACCTCTCTAGTTCAGCACTCTCTGGTCCAGCACCATCCATGGTCTGGCATGATTAATTAGCCAGATGTTCACTTATTACCAGTGTGACCAAGTTTCCCGAGGTCCCATAAAGTTTGTTTACAACCACCAGTCCAGGCTCTCAGTGTTCTGTGCTGTTATTTAGTTCTAATTTACCTCTAAAAGTATTCTAAAAGTGTAGGAAGCAGTGGACGTGTAGGTAATGCTGTTAGACAATATTGACCTCCCATGGTTTGGCTTTGCTGAACCCTCAACATGCTGGTGAAACTTATGAAGGGGCAAACTTATGTGAAATTGTTTTGGCATGCTCTGGCCAACTTTCGTCTGTTCTCTTTTCCAACTGTTTTGGTCATGGCATTTATCTTGAGAAATTGGTCTGTTCAATAAAATTCAGATCCATGTGCATCCTAGAGTTAAGGTGTTGAGATGAGCTGATTTTGAGTTGACTCTATATCTGTCTTAATGTTATACTACATGTAGATAAATACGAATAAAAATGTAATCCAGGCCGGAAGCCTTACAATTCTACCTCCTGTTCAGGAAGGAAGAATCTTTTTTGCAGGAATTCAGCGTTTTTCAATGGAATTCCCCTTGCAGGACAGAAAGTGCCTTTCATGACAAGTAGCGTTTTTACTGGGTTTTACCTAAATGAATGGTATCTAAATCAGTGAAACCTTTCCTGTTCCTCTGACGACCTATTTCAAACATGAACAGTCTTCTAGATTGTAAACTTTTTTGGACACTGACTGTCCTTGACTGCATATTTGTCCAGTGACAGTGTGGCCACCATGCGACTTAGGCCTATATAATAAACAGCACTATGTATGTTGAACAATAATAAATACTCTGCTGTACTGCATTTCAATTTAAAGGAAAAACTGCACCCTAGTGAAATATTTGTTTAATGTGATGTCCATATTTGAAGCTGGTATTTTGATTTTTTTTAAATGCTTTTGTATGGGTTAGTCAAGGCTTGGATGCACTTCATGACTTAATATTAGTGAAGCATGGTACTTCTGAAAACTGCAGATGCTTTCCTTTCATTTCCTGTCGGATAATGAGTAGGAAATAATGTTAAAAAAATCCCTTTCTGGTGCAGGCCGTATTATGGTATGGAAGCTATGAGGACAGTATATCCAGGTAATATAGTCTGTAGCTTGTTACTCTGGGAAACAGCTGATACATTTACAGTGTGGCAGCAGAGAAACATTTCAATTATAGCTTTTGATCATTTGAGCCATGTAAGACGCTTGTAACTACAGTCTCCAACCAATGTAGACTTTCCAACCTTTTCCTCTTTGAATTAACCATTGAACTTTTAGCTTAGTAATATTTAAACTCTGCATAAACTAAATCCATTTTAATGCAAATATTTTAATCATTTTTTAAAAAGTAGTCTTGTCTAGTCACAAAACAAAAGGCTACTAAATATTTCATGTTGGCTCCACATTTAACACCTGCAGTGTAAATTTCACCTCCAGGCAAGCCATATTCCTGGATAGGAGGCAAAGGCAATATGTGATTAAGATTTCATGTTTATCCTGCATGATTAATTTCTTCTCGTAAAATTAACCTGAAGATTTATCAATTTCAATATAAGCCAATAATGTCCCTGTCCCCTAAAGTAATATATTGAGCATGACAGACATCAGCCTTTTATCATTTCTCTTTTCCAAATTGCTTTTTATTTGGGAAGGGCTAGTGAGTGGAAACAATTGGGTGCACATGTTCACAAATCCTTAGCATGGAAGACATTAGTGTAAAATAAACTTCTAAGTGGTTTTGAGGTCTAACCTGCTGAGGTGGATTATTCTCTGTCTACTCTAATATATCATAAGACATTCCTTGCTAATACACCGTGCTATCAGGGAACTGTAAAATATGACCTCAAGGGCTTTATATTCTTTTATGCCAAGGGCTAGAAAAGGTGTGGGTTCTTTCCTTACTGTAAGAAAAACACTTTTTTAGTTACTTAAAATTCAGAAATATGCTCATGCTTATGGGCAGTAATAGGTTTATTAGGTTCAAAAACAAGTGTTATTGAGAATATAATATTTTGTAGATGATTAGAGAGAGAGGGTATCATTTGCTTTTTCCTATGTGTGTGAGCAATAGAAGCAACTAAATGACTCTGGCCAAAATTTTCAAACCTAAAATTAGGCTCCTAAATTGCTATTGCTGGACATAGTGACCAGTCTCATAAAGGTGGTAAATGCCTGCAGCTCACATTGACTCTGCTGGGATTAATAGGTTCTCAGTACTTCTCAAAAATATGCCCTTTATATCTAAGTACCTAATAATGCATTTTATGACCTGACTTTAGGTATCTAGGTATCAGAATTTTGGCCACTATTTCAGTGACCTTGTTTCCTAAGCATGTTTGAATTTCTTTGAATTATAGTTTTCTAGTTGTTTAGGAGCATGACCCTATGATTCTGCAAAGAATGTCTTTCATCTTCAGATAAACACAAAATATATTATTCTATCCACCTTGTTCTTATCCTGGGCCTGCATTCCTAGAACATTTAGAAACTTGCCTTTGACACTAATTGGAGTCTTGTCAGTTCAAGGGAGCCCAGCATATATATTACCTGGACTGCAGGTTCTCTGAGGTTGAGACCATGACATCTTATCTATTTGCAAAGTGCCTACCATATCATTAGTATTATGCAAATAATAATGCAGTTTAGCACAATACCATGAAGTTAATGTGATACAGGACATTAAGTTCTCTCTCTGCAAGCAGTGCTGCCAGTTGGTGACTGTTTCAATACTTTAAATGTTAATTTATTAGGAGTCAAAATGAGAAAATGTGGAAACAATATGTTTGTGCTAATCATCATTTTGGGTAGTACAAGTAAGAAATATTAAAATATAGCCATCAAATACTTCAGCACTTGCAGAAAACATACAGTTGACTTTGGAATCTGATTTTATATTGCAGATTATCACTCTGTTTCTAAGTTTTCCTAACTTACAGAAAGGATCCATCTTCTATTGTAGCCATCTTAGTCTGTAACTTAAAAAATTTAAAAAGCAATTAATGGCCCTGCAGCACCTTAGAGATTTAACAAAAGATGTAGGTGGGATCATGAGCTTTCATGGGCACAACCTACTTCTTCAGATGACTGGAGGAAGGGATCCAGGGGTACAAATAGCTGAGAGAGAGAGGGGATAGAGAAAGAGAGAGAAAAAAATATTGTCAAACTTCTATTGTGCTTTCTATTGTAAACATATTCAATTGTAGCTCATCTCTGTAAGCACGCTCTAGAGTAGTACTTGTCCTTTCTCATAACCCATGTTTTATTTGAATTTATCTCCTGTTTCAGTGGTGTTTGTGTATGGAATACATGTTTTTCAATGTAGTAGGCAGCCTTGTATATTGTCAGAATGAGAAGCTGGACTTCAATCTATTTAGGTATGGTTTGCCATATATATATGAGAGAGAGGAAAAAGAGAGAATGGACAATTTGGTGGAAGGCAGGAATTGATGCTTCTTATGACGTTTGACCGTAGTAAAGTAATGAAATTCTAGTATTTGAATATGGTGTAAAGGCTTGTATGTTGCTGTTAGCATATGTTGGAAGATTTTATATATACAGAAGTACATATGAACAGCCATACGGGGTCAGATCAAAGGTCCCTCTAGTCCAGTGTCCTCTCCTCTCTCCTGACTGGATAGTATCACATGCCTCAGAGGGAATGAACAGAGCAGGTAATCCTCAAGTGATCCCTCTCTGTCTCCCATTCCCAGCTTCTAACAAAGAGAGGCTAGGAACACCATTCCCATCCATCCTGGCTTATAGCCTTAGACAGACCTATTCTCTGTGAATTTTTCTTTTATGGACCCTGTTAAAGTCCTGGTCTTCACAACCTCCTCTGGCAAAAAGTTCCACAGGCTGACTGTGCATTGTGTGAAGAAATACAGTAAACTTCCGATAATCCGGCACCTTTAGGACCCAGGGGGTGCCGGATTATCAGATATGCCAGACTATCAGAAGGGGGGGGGCTATGAGGGGTCTGGAGTGCGGTGGGAGGGGATGCCACCCCAGACCGCTCATAGCCCCCCTTACGATAGTCAGGCTCTGCCCCAGGAGTCCCTGATTCAGCCGCTGCTGTTCAGTTTCAGCAGCAGCTGAATCGGGGATGCCTGCAATAAAGCAGCTGGGGTGCTGCAGGGTTGGTCCCGCAGCCCCAAGGGGCAGCGCTACGGCACCAACCCAGCAGCACTCCAGCTGCTCTTGGGATGTCTGGGACAGAGCAGCTGGGGTACTGCCCGGTTGGTCCCGTAGCGCTGCCCCTCGGGGCTGCAGGACCAACCTGGCAGCACACCAGCTGTTCTTGGGGATGCCTGGGGCAGAGCAGCTGGAGTGCTGCCGGGTTGGTCCCGCAGCACCAAAGGACGGCGCTGCGGGACCAACTCGGCAGGACCCCAGCTGCTCTGCCCCAGGGGCCCCCGATTTCAGCTGCTGCTAAAACAGATCAGCGGCTGATTCCAGGAAGCCCGGGGCAGAGCTGCTCTGCCCGGGGCTTCCTGGAATCAGCCGCTGATCTGTTTCAGCAGCGGCTGACTTGGGGACCCCTGGGGCAGAGCAGCTGGGGTCCTGCCGAGTTGGTCCCGCAGCACCTAGGGGCGGCGCTACAAGACCAACCCGGTAGCACCCCAGCTGCTCTGCCCCAGGCGTCGGGATTCAGCCAGCTGGTGAAACTGACGTTGCTGGTCAGTTTCAGCAGCGGCTGAATCCCGACACCTGGGGCAGAGCAGCTGGGGTGCTGCCGGGTTGGTCCCATAGCGCCGCCCCTCGGCGCTGCGGGACCAACCCGACAGCACCCCAGCTGCTCTGCCCCAGGGGTCCCCAAGTCAGCTGCTGCTGAAACAGCTCAGCGGCTGATTCCAGGGAGCCCCGGACAGAGCAGCTCTGCCCCGGGCTTCCTGGAATCAGCCGCTGATCTGTTTCAGCAGCGGCTGACTTGGGGACCCCTGGGGCAGAGCAGCTGGGGTCCTGCCGGGTTGGTCCCGCAGCGCCTAGGGGCGGCGCTACAAGACCAACCCGGCAGCACTCCAGCTGCTCTGCCCCAGGCGTCGGGATTCAGCCAGCTGGTGAAACTGACGTTGCTGGTCAGTTTCAGCAGCGGCTGACTTGGGGACCCCTGGGGCAGAGCAGCTGGGGTGCTGTCGGGTTGGTCCCGCAGCGCCGTCCTTTGGCGCTGCGGGACCAACCCGGCAGCACTCCAGCTGCTCTTCCCCAGGCATCCCCAAAAGCAGCTGGGGTGCTGCCGGGTTAGTCCCGCAGCCCCAGGGGGCAGCGCTACCAGACCAACCCGGCAGCACCCCAGCTGCTCTGTTCCCGGCTTCCCCGATTCAGCTGCTGGTCAGTTTCAGCAGCAGCTGAATGGGGGAAGCCTGTCCGGCTGCCCCAGCACTTCCGGGTTCCTGATGGTGCCGGACCATCAGGAGTCCCGGAGCATTGGATGCCGGACTAATGGAGTTTTACTGTACTTCTTATTATTTGTTTTAAACCTGAAATCTATTTTATATTTCATTTGGTGTCCCCTAATTCTTGTGTTATGGGAACAAGCAAATAACTTTTCTATATAAATATCTCCCTTTTAACACAGTGTTGATTTTGGTAAATCATCTGAAGTATTTCTAATTAGTAAGATTATTTTGTATGGTCCCAAGAGTGCCGGACCAGGGAGTTCCTACCTGTAGTTGAAATGATTATGCCTTTTAACAGCTAATCCCACATTTGGGAGAAAAATATTGAAATGGCAGTTACGTATTTGTCAAATACATTGAATTTTGGCTGGTAGTTACAATGGACTTTTGCTGCAATAGTTATTTTGAAACTTTGCACATATGCAGGTTTAGTTCTGAGTTATGTCTATTTTCCTTAAATAATTGTGTTATGGATTTGTAAGTACCTGTGCCTGGCTATCATCTCCCAAAATAAACAGGAGATAATTTGGGCAGATTTGTGATCTAATTCCCCCAAAATGGCATCTCACACACTTCCCTAAAGAAGGGAATGCTGGCTGCAAACTAGGCAGTGAAATAGTTGGCTTGTAGGCTGCTTTCCTCAGCCTCTCAGATCTATCACTTATGGTGCCCGTGTGGTGTCAAGAAACAGCCCAACTGTCCAAAAAATAGCCCAGGATGAGACTATAATTAAGCTAACAATGGCTCCTGCTATCAAACTGAGATGTTTCCTCTTCTAGTTTGTGGTGCCCGTGGGTTCAAAACAAGTGTTTCCCCGGAGGGGCATGAATATATAATTATCATTATGTTCCTGCATGGACAATGAGAAAAAGCCAAGGTTCTCCCTTAAGAGGTTGCGGAGGGTAATATATCTTGTGCTGTGGCCTTCAGAGCAAAGAAACTTTCTTTCTCTTTGCATGGGAAATACATATTATAGAGCATGGCAGAATGGAATTTTGAAAAAAAAAATTGTCCAGAGGAAATTTTATTTTCTTTGAAATTTTCCAATCACCTCTGGTAATTATCTGACTTCCAGGGAGCTAAGTAAGTTGCTGGCCAACCTCAAGCAGCTTTCATTATTGGATTCTAGATATAAAGCTGCAATCAGCAGGATGGTCAGTTTTCTGCAAGCTGAGGAAGTGTGCTATGATAACTTTGTGTATATTGTAGCTTGTTGAAGCATTTAGAAAATATATCAGCCTTTTAATTATAGCAGTCATTTTAGTTAGGGTTTCAGTTTGCAACAATATCTCAGAAGCAGCAGGTAAAAACAGCTGTTTGGGAAGAACTCCTATTTTCAAGAAACTTGCACTTGTAGTTGCTTGCTTTTCAGAGGGCAGGAGTGAGGTTGGAAGGACAAAGCCAATATAATAAGAGCGTCTATGACAGACCATTATATTTTTTATGCTGCTCCCCCTATTGTGTGCTGTAAATAACTTGCGTGTAGCATCCAACTTGTAGAACCACACACAATCCATGGCATCCTGCACCACAGTGGATGATAGTAGTTGGCTTCATCTTTTTTGAGCATTTTATTTTGGTCCTGATTCTGCAGTCCTCACTCACTGAGTAATACCTATATGTATGTTACTTACAGCTTAGTGGAAATACTTGTGTAAGTTTTACTTAGCATGAGTAGAGGTTGCAGAATTAGGCTATTGTTCTTATATTTAAAATGTGTTCATCACAATGCCTGAGTGTGTATTAGGGATATAATACTGTATAGTCAGTCCCCGAGTTACGAACGGTCGATTTACGACCGTTCTCATTTAGGACCAAACCTCCTATTAAGCGGTCGTAAAGGCAGTCCCCGAGTTATGAACGTGACCTGTGCTTACGAACAGCGCGGTTGCAATGTAACTCAATGAGGTCCAACTTACGAACATTTTGAGTTATGGCCAAGTGTTTGGTGCGTAACCCGTTTGTAACTTGGGGACTGGCTGTAATTGATTAACTAATTCACCGATAAGCAAAAGTTTATAGGTCAATGCATCTCCCCCCTTGCCAGTAAATTTTTTAGTAGCCTATCCAGCAGCCCAGCTCAGTCCTGGCTTGCGCTGAGTCCGGGATCTACCTCCTTTGTGGCTCTGCATTTAAAGTGTGTTATGAGGCATGTGGGCAGGCAACACAGCTCAGTTCTGGCTTGTGCTGGATCCAGGAACTCAGCTTCCCCCAGACAAGCAGTTGCCTGGCACCCTGCACTGCTGTCTCTGATACAGAGGCAGCAGCACGGAGTGACAGGGGGCTTCTTGGGGCTGGAGCGTGCTGGCTGCCAGCCTCACTGGGACTATAGAATAATCAAGTAATTGATAAGAATTCATGAGATTAATCGACTATTCAGTTAACTGATATTTAACCTCGCTAGTGTGTATATATGCGTTCCTAACACAAAACTGGATTAATTTAACCCAGATGATCCATACATGACTGTCTACTAAACTCTATTGTCATGACACGATGTCTGTTCTTTAATTTATGAAAACTCTTGATCAACCAAACCTATTTGGCGTTCCCAAATGATTCAGGTTTACATAATTCTACTGTTTATTAGTATAAGTACATAGACTCACACCAGGGTTAATTTATACATGAACATGTCTCAGGTGTAAATGCAAGCAGATTGGCCTATTTGTTTATTCTAAAGCCTATATTAGTTTAGGCCAGGATTGTCAAATATGGATGTCTAAAATTAAGATCCTAAATTCCTATTTAGGTAACTTAAAATGTTTTTCCCCCAAGGGTACTGGGTACCTGCATATCCTATTGTTGGATGTTTTAAAATCAGATCATGTATATGTATTTCCCTAAAGATGGATTTAGAAGCCTAACTCTGGGTACCCATTTTAAAAAAGAAATTGTGATCTCTCAAATGGTGTTCTTTCTCTGCATCCTCTCGTGAACCCAGGTTGTATTGATTAGTAGGGTCTAAGATTTCATAGCTATTGAGAACACTCTGCCTTCACCACTTCTCTCATGCGGCTTTGTCTTTCTGGAGTGTAGGGAAGGCCATGGAAAATGAAGTAATCGTTAAGGCGGTGAGTTAAGAAGCTTTATAGAGCAGAACTTTAAAATCAGTTATGAAATGACTAAGGAGCACTCACGAGCACAGATGTCATGTGCTCACATTGACTTTTCCTTACGCTTTGCAGTTTCGTAGTCACCAACCTTGTGCTGCAGGTTAACAAAATTGGGCACTGAGAGGCCAACTGTGAAACCAAAGGCCAGCTGAGGAGTTTGTTCCATTGAGAATGTCCTGCTCTTAGCTTCCTTAAGCTCAAAAGTGGGAGGTGCTATCCCAAAAGCTGTAGCAGCCCAGTGCAAGAGAGGTGATCTGTAAGTTGATTAGGAACCAGTTTTTATAGAATACATAGATCAGTGTCTTGTAGGGCTAAATAGATCAACATTGGCTTTTACCCAAGAAAGCGCATGATACTATGTATTTGTTCATCTCTAAGGGTATGTCTAGATTACATGCCTCTGCCAACAGAGGCATGTAAGATAAGCTTTCCGACATAGTCAATGAAGCTGGGATTTAAATATCCCCGGCTTCATTAAAATAAAAATGGCCGCCGTGCTGTGCCGGCTCAGCTGATCGTCGGCACAGCGTGCGAGTCAAGACGCAGATCGGTCGACAAGGAAAGCCTTTGTCAACCGCTCCCTTATGCCTCGTGAAACGAGGTTTACAGGAGCGGTTGATAAAGGCTTCTCCTGTTGACCGATCTGCGTCTTGACTTGCGCGCTGTGCCGATGATCAACTGAGCTGGCACAGTGTGACGGCCATTTTTATTTTAATGAAGCTGGGGATATTTAAATCCTGGCTTCATTGACCAGGTTGGGTAGCCAATTTTACATGCCTCTGTTGGCAGAGGCATATAATCTAGATATACCCTATGGCACCATAGACTATGCGTTGTTTTTAAAGGTACAAACTAACATGGCTACCCTTCTGAGACATCTTAAACCAGGGCAACTCTTCTTTGTGAACAGTTCCAGCAAATGGGTCTTAGTCATGGCAGTCAGTGTGGTAATGAAAGTCTCAGTGACATCTATTGATTGATATAGCAAGGGGTGAGGAAACTTCATAAGGGAGCACAGAGTGAGGGTTCTTTAGCTTGGTCAGGGACCAAGACAATTAAACACTCTTATTGGGAGCAGTAGAGATTTCAGTTTAACAGGTGTGGGCTGGGCTGGTGTTTTTGTTGTGTTAGAGGTGGAGACCAATTTACTTGGCAAATATGGATCCAATAAAGAAAAACTTTTCCAGATTCAGTTTATATAAACAAAATATCCAGATTGCATATGTAGGAAACATGTATACTGTTCATGAGAAGAAAACACAGCAACATCAGTTTTAAAATTAAGGGCCATGCAGAGATAATAAATGGTAGCCAAATATTGTCCTCATACCAAATACAGCCACTGGAGTTCTACACCTGTAATTTTCTGTCTGATCTTTACTATTGACGTGTTGGCCACAGAGATAGTACGTCCCCCAGATGTGGAGACAGTTTGAATCAGGGTGGAGCATTGACTGCTGTGATTAGTATTCTGGGGGATTGTAACTCCACTGCTCAGATCAAGATGGGTGGTTGCCTTATTGGATCTATGCTCTGTGAACCACATTTTGTTGTTAAAGATGAAGACAAAGGTAACCTCTTTATACAGATTGCTGTAGGTGTCATTTTTGGACTTCTACCAATATGCTGATGTGGCCCTCAGTAAAACAGGGTGTGAATGTGCTCTGTGATGAAGAATTTAAAATAAAATAATACAATATTCAATTCTAGTATTTATTTGAAGAAGGAAAACATTCCTGGCTGGTAGGGCTATATGTTTAGCAGCACGTTTTGCAATGAGTTAAGTTTGCCTCAGGCGCATGTGGAAATTTAAAAAGTTCAGTCTCTCAGGAAAATAACTGACAACCAGTAGACAATAATTTGTTCAAACAGACCTCTCTCTGTTTTGTCCAAAGAGTAATCTGTCACTTTCCATTCCCTTCTCTTCCATCAAGTGATGATAGCAAACTAATTGTAAGTATGTACATCAAATGCCTGCTGCTCTGAAAAAAAAAAGTTTCAAGTGACTTGCAAATTATAATTCTGAGCACTCTGTTCACCTGGAACATTTGGAATCTTTATGAAATCATGAACAGGAATTAACTCTGGTTAAAAAATGAACATTTATCTCTGGAAAGGAATAATTTGTAAAATGGGTGATCTGCTACACATTTGTTTTTCCCATTAACTCTTTTCATTGCTGGTGTTTTACTTCTGAGCTGATTCTTCCTGATAATATTTTATTGAAGGCAAGAGATAGTAGGTATGTCCCTGATAGGAGTTAATAATATAACACCACCGAGCCCGTTCCTTCTACTTTAAGGGTATTAAAGTTGGTTTTGGTACTCCTGCTTTTCACAAGGAGCAATGCTAAATTCGACCTTGCGTAGTGCCCAGTCTCTCTCTCTCCAGGCCCTTCACAGCAGCAGTCCCTATCTACAGGGAAGGGCCTGTAGCAGTTTCTGTCTGTGGGAAGCTCAGACACCCCTCCCTCTGTGGACAGGGACTGCTGCCATGAAGCTGACTCGCCGCGGACAGAGGCTGCTCTGGCAGAAGCCCCTATCCACAGGGAGCTTGGACCCCCCGTGGACAGGGGCTGCTGCTGTGAAGCATCCTCTGCCCATGGCTGGCCTAGGCTCACTGTGGACAGAGGCTGCTGTGCGGGATGCAGAGGCAGCAGCACAGGTGGGGGAGGGGACAGATGTCACTGGTGCTGGGAGGAACCAGCTTTTAAGCCGGCTCCCCATAGCACCAGCTCCTGCTCCCACCCAATCCCCTGCTGCCTCTGACACGGAGGCAGCAAGGGGGGAAGAAATGTGAGTAGTCAACCAGATTTAACTGATTAGCCTAGGCTTATCAGTTAATCGTCTAGTTGACTACTCATTCACATCCCTAGTATAATGTAGAAGTACGTGTTTTGGTTAACAGGGTACAGAATTAATGCCCCACTTGAGCAAGGTACTGAACCATGTGAGTAATCTCCTTGACCTTAAGAACCTTAAATCTCCTGGGTGAATTGAGTCCTGGTTCTCATTTACACTAAAGTCTAATCTTGTGTTTGCTTTAATGCCCTTTTACACTGCCAACATGGTGTAATGTGGTCTTAGTATAAAAGAGAATTACAACTTAAATATGTTACAGGAATGAAGAAATATCTATTGTTTGAAATTGATTTTTTTCTTGTGGAAAAATAGTTTCCCCCCATTCTCCTTAATACCCAATGACCACATCTCACTTTATTCATAAACTGTGAGTGGATTTCAGAACTTTTCTCACCAAAGAGACGTGAATCTGATTATTAATGTGTGCAGAAAAATAGGACTTTTTGTACATTCATCATAAACAGACAGAATTGCATCAAAGATACCCAAGACCATCAGTTTCTTCTCGTGGAAACAACCTTCAGGGATCAAAACTTTGGCTAACAGCCCAGTTTGAAAAGTAAAAAAACAATACCATGGTTTGCTGAGTAAACTGATTAATGGGTCTGTAACTTACTACAGAGCAATGAAACAGATTCTCTAAAGATAAGGATCTGCATCACTAACATGATTCACTGTTCTCTTATTTTTTTCAAAACCCTAATCTGTTTCGAGTTTCTTTTGTATATTAGATCAATAATATAAAGGGCTTAAATAGGCAATAGTCATGGTATTGAATTCTGAAGTACTCATTTAATTAAACATGATGATCTGTACAATTCAGTTTCAAGGAGATTAACTAATTCTTGTCAGCCAGTGGGTCAATTACAACCTGAGCTGACATGGATATTTTTAAGACCAACTGTCATAGAAAACTCCTGTGTTCCCTTTATTCCACGTGTATGTTTCTGCATCTTGTCACTGCTCTGCTCTTCTTCCACTAAATAGTAAAAAAAATGGCCAGTGTCTGGTCATCTAGCAGGGCCTTGCACCATTGCCTCCCCTTTGCTGCAAATGAGTGTACGGACTGCATTGCTGCTAAGATTGTGATCTGTGGTTGGCGCAGCATGTGTGTCAGCGGGCAAGGCCCGCCAGTTGCAAAATAGTTACAAGCAAGATTTAAATCGGGGGCACAGTACTGAGTGCAAATAATTTTTAAAAAACCCAAAAGAACAGGAAGAGGAACCCCAAATGTTTGCCAGGGCAACATTAGGACTCTCCCAGGCACCTTACAACATCCTGGCTTTTATGGTTATTCCATTCTTACACCTTCTCTGCTGCTGACAATGCAGTTATCACTGTTATGTGAAGTAACTTCTATAGCAGTGGTCTCATAGACTCATAGACTTTAAGGTCAGAAGGGACCATTATGATCATCTAGTCTGACCCCCTGCACAGTGCAGGCCACAGAATCTCACCCACCCCTCCTGGAATAATCCTCTCACCTATATCTTAGATATTGAAGCCTTCAAATACTTTGAAGACCCCAAGATGCAGAGAATCCTTCAGCTGTGATCTGTACCCCATGCTACAGAGGAAGGCAAAAAACCTCCAGGGCCTCTGCCAATCTACCCTGGAGGAAAATTCCTTCCCGACCCCAAATATGGCGATCAGCTAACCCCTGAGCATGTGGGCAAGACTCATCAGCCAGACACCCAGAAAGTTCTCTAGTAATTCCTATCATCCTTCCATTGACCTATTTCCCACTGATAATTAATGGTCAATTAGTTACCAAGATCATGTTATCTCATCAAACCATCCCCTTCATAAACCCATCAAGTTTAATCTTGAAGCCAGATAGATCTTTTGCCCCCACTACTTCCCTTGGAAGGCCAACCTTTTAACACCCAAGATAACTTTTTAAACTTCAGAACAAGCCAAGATCTGCTGCCCCATCCTTCCCCCAAGACCCCACCCCTTCCTTGAAGCCCTGCCCTATTTTCCTCCTCTTCATCACTTGCTACCCCCACCCCTTATGTACTCTAGCCCTTTCCCCAAGCCAGCATCCCCTTCTCCTCCTCCTCCTGCATCCAAATTTCTTTCCAGAGCTTGGACCTCTCACCCTTTTCCACCTCCAAATCCCTCATTCCCACCCCAGAGCCCGCATATCCGGTCTCAACCCAGAGAGGGTACGGCAGGAGTTTTTCCAGGATTCCAGAGAGAGCCCGGAAAAACTCTTCTGCATCCAGGGACGTGTTTGTTCTTCCACTTTTTTTAGTGGAAGAGCAAACATGCTCTTTCAGTAACCCCTGTATTCCTCGTTCCACGAGGAATAAGGGAGCTTCCGAAAGAAGGTTTTTTTCTGCAGTCTAGACAGACCACATGTTGGAAAAACCTCTTCCTACAGAAGAATTGAAAAAAAAAAAGCATCAGTGTAGAGCAGTGTTTCCCAATTGGTGCTCCGGGGAACCCTGGGGTTCCGCAATGCAAAGCTAGGGGTTCCGTGAGGAGCTGGCACTTCCCCGCCCCCTCTGAAAGATAAAGAACTGGCTAGCCAGCAGAGGCATGGGCAGCGAGTTGTATGGACTCGTGGTGCCCATGCTCCACCAATATTTGGAACTAGAGCGAGCCTCGCCCCCCCCATGCGTCCTCCTACCCCGGTCCCAGAGCATCTCTCCCCTGTTCCCGTGCCTGTGCCCGTCCCTGCCGTGCGCAACCTTCACTGAGCTTCCCCTTGCTGGCTGCTGCTGCCCTGCATGGCGTGCTCAAACTGGTAGGTGGGGAGATGCCTGGGTGTGACGTAATGTCACAGCCCAGGATTTTAAAACTGCTGGGTGCTGCATTGCGCTGTATGGCTGAGTTGCGGGTTCGGAGTCCGGGGACGGAGTGCAGACTCCAGCTCCACAAAGTGGAAGGCAGAAGGTAGGGGAAGGGGAAGGGCTAGGAGAGGAAGGGGCTTTTGCGGAGGGGGAGGAGAGAGGAAGGCACCAAAGGGACAGGGTAGAAGGCATTGGGGGTTAGAGAGGGGTCGGGGAGATGCTGGGAGAAGGCTTGAAAGAAGGGGTGGGCATGAGGGAGGCCAGGATGGAGCAAGTCATGTGTGAGGGCACAGGGACATGAGGGGAACGGGGGCAGAGGGTGGTGAGGGGGTGGGCATCAGGGAAAGAGAGGGCAAAGGAGGTAGGGGCAGTGAGGGAAGGGGGAGGCAACAGGAGGGTGCAGGAATAAAAGAAGGTGCAAGTGCCAAGGGATTCTGGGGGTGAAGCAGAAGGGCAGACACCTGCAGGGGAGGGACCACCACCAGAGGAGAGACGAAGGGCAGGTGTGTAGAGGGAGGTGTTAGAAGAGGGGATGAGGAGGGGTAGCTCACATGATCAGAGTGGGGCTACTGGGGGAGTGGGAACAGGGAGGAGAGAAGGGCTGGTGGAGGGGGGCAGGTTGCAGGAGGGCTGAGGGCTGTGAGAAGGGCAGGAGTCAGGACAGCAGAGGAGGGTGAGGAGTTGGGAGGCAGCAGGCACCAGGGGAGCTGATGGAACAAGGGGAGGAGACATGGCAGCAGAGAGAAGGTAAAGGTTTAAAAATATTTATTAATAACTTGGGTGCCACAGCGCCACATCCAAACAAGCCACATGAACTCAGTACTGGTGCATAACACAAAATTCATTTTGCTCACGCGAGGAAACTCTTAGGCTATGTCTACACTGGCGGTTTCTTGCGCAAGAACATCTTGCACAAGAGTTCTTGTGCAAGAACACGTCCACACTGCCATGTGCGAGCTGTGCTTTTGCACAAGAGCATCTATGGCAGTGTGGACGCTCTCTTGCCCGAGAAAGTGCCGATGGCCATTTTAGCCATAGGGCTTTCTTGCACAAGAAATTCATGTTGCCTGTCTACACTGGCCTCTTGCGCAAGAACAGTTGCACAAAAGGGCTTATTCCTGAGCAGGAGCATCATAGTTCTTGCGCAAGAAGCTCTGATTTCATACCTGAGAACTCTGTCCCCTGCTCCCACCAGCACATTTGGGACCACATTAGTGAGGCTTCGGGGTCTTTGGAGGGTTGTTGGGGTTATTTTGCATCTCACTTGTGTGGCCCCAACAGACTTTTCTGTGGGTCAGTGACCCCTGACTCAAAACAGGTTCCTCACCCCTCTCATAAATAGAGACAATGCTAAAACTTTTTGAGGTTGACATATTTTATTTAAAACTGAAGCCTGGCCAACAAGCCCCCAATTGGGGCCAAACCCCCATCTCACTGCAGCATCATAATACTCCTGCTCCACCTGACCCCAAATCTGTGTCCTGAGCCCGTCATACTCAGAGCCTTCTTGCCCTGAGTCCCTCACATATCCAGCCCAAACTCCTGCACCCTCACATCCACAAGCCCATGGCTTGCTCAGCACCCCAGCCTTCCACCTGAGCCCAACACTCCCGAGCCTGGAGCCCCCTCCCCAAGCCAACATCCCCTTCTCCTGCATCCAAATTCCCTCCCAGAGCTTGTACTTCTCACCCCTTCCCACATCCAAATCCCTCATTCCCACCCCACACCTCCTGTTTCAACCTAGTGAGAGTGTATAAGGGCTGGGGATAGCAAGTGATGGAGAGAAGGAGAATAGAGAGAGCAGGGCTTCAAGGAAGGGGTGGGTTCTTGGGAGAAGGATGAGGTGGTAGAACTTGGCTTGTTCTGACATTTAAAAAGTGATCTTGGGTGTGAAAAGGTTGGAGACCACTGGCCTAGGATGTCAATCCAGGAAATCAACTCCTTATGCATCTCCTTGGTTCTCAGCCTAACCCAGGGACTCTTGAGTCTGATGAGCCTAACCCAGGGACTCTTGAGTTCTAGTCCTCACTCTGAGACACTAACTCCTTCTGTATTCTTAGACAAGTGACTTAAAGTTATATTTTTAGAGGTATTAGGCAGCTAAAGATGCAGGTAGGCTCCTAGTGGGATTTTCAAAAAATACCTAAACACTTACTTTGCAAATTTGACACCATCATTTTAGGATGAAACAAAGACTGTGAATGGCTAGCCAACTACAAAAGCAGTTTCTCCTCTCTTGGTGTTCACAACTCCAGATCAGCTGCTAGAAGTGGGCCTCGCCCTCCCTGACTGAATTAACCTCATTATCTCTAGCCTTATTCTGGCCTGCATATTTATACCTGCCTCTGGAAATTTCCACTACATGCATCTGACCAAGTGGGTCTTTGCCCACGAAAGCTTATGCTCTAATACATCTGTTAGTCTATAAGGTGCCACAGGACTCCTTGTCGCTTTTGCAGATCTAGACTAACACGGCTACCCCTCTGATACTAAACACCTAATGTACACTGATTTCACTGGGCGTTAAGCAGTCACCAAACCAGTTTTGTAAAATCACCTAGTGGGATTTTCATCATTAGGTACCTAAATACCTTTAGAAATCTAGGAGCTTAGGCTATCTACTCCAGTTTCTTCAACTATACAATTGATATAATACTACTGACCTTACTTCAAAATAAGGATGTAAGAGTTTAAGCATTTAATCGATAAGCATGAATGTACTGATTCTAGTTCTGGTTGAACTCTTCTGCCCTGCTGGCACATGCTGCCTCCTGACTGCCAGCCCTGCACTGTGGGCTCTGTAGTGTAAGGCTTATACTGCAGAGCCCACAGTGCAGCTGCCTCCCCAGGAGGGGGGCTGGCAGCTGGAGCCAGTGCATGCCAAGAGCCAGCTTTTATTGTATAGTATAAGTACAGTATAAGCCGGCTCCTGGTACTCACCGGCTCCAGCTGCCAGCCCCGCTCCCAGGGAGCCAGCTGCGCTGCAGGCTCTGCAGTATAGGCCTTATATTGCAGAATCTGCAGCACATGTAACTGCTAGGATTTTTAATGGTTACATGGTTACTTTTTAAAAACCCTTTTTAGATCCCTACCTCAAAGGGGTGGGATTAGAATGAACAGTCTGGAAATTGTCTGAAGAATGAAAAGTACTTTGAATTCAGAGTGCAGGAGGATTAGAGGATGCAATACACTTTCACAAAGTTATTGTGAAATATGGAGCTGCATCCAACAAGCTAGTGGTGAAGCAGTAAGTAGGTTGCTCAGTCTCGTGCTAAGGAAGTAACAGCCTCTTGATTCACAGAACTCTAGAATCCTATGAAGCAGGATGCAAGCTGACAGAATTCGTGCATTAAGTGAAATGAATTAGCAAACAAGTAATTACATTTGCATGTAACCTTGTTAAGATAATATCCTGTCCATCTTAAACCTGTCTTTATTAGATGTATTTAATCTTTGTGATGCATGGAACAGTATATCATGTTTGACAGTTTCTAAAGTAAGAAGGACAAGAAGTTTTAATTGGAATGCTGGTATTGTATAATAATGCAGAGCACTTTTCATCTTCAAAGGGTTTTCCAGATGCTTGCTAGCTAATCTTCATGCCCCCTGATGAGAGAGGTAAATTTTATCCCTTTTTTTACAGCTGGCAAAGCTGAGATGGAGTGAGAGTGAGTAGATTAGAACTAAAAAATCCCTGGGTCCTAGTAGCCCTGTGCTAAAACATTGCCCCTCTCACATCTAGTTTTGGGTTCTTAGGCTGCACTCATGACCCTGGTATTTGGTCATTCACTTAGGACCTTCCCTCTACTACCAGTGTTATGGAGTTCTATGAGAGCTATATATAGCAGTCTTTATAAGTAAATTAAAATGTGTGGCAGCATTGATTTGCTTTCTTTATTTCTTAAAGGCTCTGCACATAAGATGCAGGAAAGATCAGAACTCTTATTGAGATCAATGGGAATTTTATGCTCAGAGGGCATGGAAGATCAGACCCATTGACTTGTCAAAAATCCCTGAGGGCTACAGAGCATTACAATATGTCTTGTAGTGGTCAGGCATTAACGGAATTTGAGTTTACTAGTAGCTGCAATGACAAAACTAACAGCACTGGTGACACGCTTCTGTTAGAAACCATTGCTTTGGGATTTTAGAGCGCCTTTAGAGGACACTGTATAGTTAAAATTAATGTATTTAAAATTTCTTTATATTAAAAACTTTAATGTGCAATGCGTTTCTATTAAACAATGTGGTGTGTCAGTTTCGTTCTGGTTTTCTGGCTGTTGTGTGTTTGCAATTCAAACTTCAACACCCGCATGCTAACATGTTAGGAAAATGTATATATTTTTAAAAACTTTGGGTTTGATCAATAAATAACATTTTCCTCTGGTTGTAAATTTTGTAAAAGCTTCTCTTTACCTGAGCAAAACTTTGAATATGGATCCACATTTGACCAGACAGACTAAGGCCTACTTCAGAATATAGTGGATGACATTTGTGGAATGATTTGGGCAAATATACGATATATTTTACATTGTTAAATAACAAAATATCTAATATGCAGGTGATTTCAAATACTTTTTTACAAAACAAATTTAAATAAGAATTAATGTTCTTGAGTCATATTAATGCAACCAATTGTAACCCCTTCCCTTTCTCCCCTATTATCCATTCTTCCATCCCATCCTTTGCTAAAATGTTTGAAGAGATACTTTCTTTTTTTTTGTTGCCTCTGTTTGCCTGGAAAGTTCCTACATGGATACACTTGTTGTCCTATAAAAGGGAACATTTTCATTTAGCCTTTACATGACGTCTATTGGCTGAAATGACAATGCTGTTAAAAAAATCAATATGCAGAAAGCTGGATCATTACTAAGGTTCTCCAGTGAACTGTTCGGGCAATCATTGAGCTCAGAAAAACAGCCTAACTGAGTAAACTGCTCTGTGATTGATTTCAAGTACATCTGATGGAGTATAATTGTCTACCCATTCATTTCTTCTCAACTCTCCACATGCTGCCCCTTTTGGGATCAAATAACCACTAACAGTAATCATAAGCAGCACGAGTAGGAACAGAGTACCTATAAACTATCCTCTCAGTTTTGCTTTCAACACTTTGGTCTGATTCCTTATGTGCCGATTACTCCTTCCCGTTTTTAGCTGTTGTGATTTCACTATCTTTAGAGACTTCAGGTAGAATCCTGGCCTCGCTGGAATCACTGGAATGGGAGTTTTGCTATTGACTTCAGTGGATTTTATTCTTTGTCTTAACATTTCAATTTTTTCTTTTCTTTCATCTCATTTCATTTGCTAAAAAAATTGTGGGTAGTGAGTGAACCAATCGAGTAAGATACTAAGCACCCTAAAGTTCTACTGATCGTAATTGGAATTTATGGCACTCGTTTTCACAGAGAACAAGGTCAGCGCATTAGCAGATCAGGCTGTAATTGAAAATTACATATGGAAATAGAATATGACCGTAGGGCTGTTCTCTGATCTCAACAGGTGTGAATACAGTGGATTTGGTCAGAGTACAGGCAGTCCCCGGGTTACATGGATCCCTTACATCGGATCCCTACTTACAAACGGGGTGAGGCAACCCCGCACTAGCTGCTTCCCCCCAGCAGACCAGGGAGACGCGAAGGTAGCGCCCCCCCCCCCCCAGCAGACCAGAGAGACGCGGAGCGGCTTTTCTCAGCAGACACCTCAGCTTGAGAATAAAGGACTGAGGGAAGTGAGGTGTGGGAGAATAAAACTGAGCTCTGGAGAAATGTTTGGCTAGAGTTTCCCCTACAATATGTACCAGTTCCGACTTACATACAAATTCAACTTAAGAACAAACCTACAGTCCCTATCTTGTACGTAACCCGGGGACTGCCTGTACTTGTAGTTCAGTGGAGTTATTCAGATTTTGCCCACATTCCTTGCAGACGATATACACTTACGTCAGTATAAACCACATAAACCATTTCTATGTGTTAATCAGTAAAATTAAGAATGTATTTTTATATGAAAAAGCAGCACTTACAGCCATCCTGGATCCGCCACTACATATTTTGCTTGTCATAATAGAGAGTCCCTGGACACCTCCTAATTAGCTCCTTGTGGTTCATGAGTGATGGGAAAATTTGAATATAGTGTCATGTGTTGCACAAATCTGTATTGTTCTAGCTAAGGTATGTCTTGAACAAAGCTATATAAAGAAAAAGTGTTACATTCATGTGACTAGTGACAGGCAGCAATATTCTGCTGAAGCAAACCCAAAAATATGGTTGCATAACATGACATTTCCTGAGTCCATTTGTAATTAACTTCTTACATACAGTAAAAACAAAAAGGAGTCTGATGGCACTTTAAAGATTCACAATTTTATTATGGCCTAAGTTTTGAGATGCCATTAATAAAACTGTTAGTCTTTGAATTGCCACCAGAGTCCTTATCAGTTTCAACAAAAACAACTAACACAGCTACCTCTGAAACATTATATACTGTGTATGTGAGTGAGGCTAACATGATAGCTGTTCTGCATTGTCCAGCTTCAAAATAGCACTTATCTCACCTAAAATGAGTATTGTACCAAATAGTGTTCTAAGTTGAGAATATGAGAAGACACAGAAACTTTTGGAGCATCCACTATCAACTATTATTTTCTCTTTATCTTGGTTAAAATAAGTCTTCTAAAATTGTTCAGTTTAACATTTTGGATCTAATACAAATGCTTATTCCTCCATAAACATATTCCGTTTTTCATGTCCATAACACAAATGGCTATTGAAAAGTACACGTATAGTTCAGATCTACTGATCTAAGTATATTTATACCATGTCCATCAGCATGAAATCTGATCACCTATCATTTTATGGACCATCAGGTCAGCATTTTATTTTAGAGGTACATGAAATTAAGCAGCATAATGTATTAGGACAATGTCCCTATTTCATGTTTCTGTTTTTGGCTAGAGGCTAAGATGTGGGAGAGGGTGCCAGATGCAGGCTATGAGAGAGTATTTGGGAGTAGGAGCTGGTTCTGACCAGGGGCAGGGTATTCAGGGTGCAGGCTCTGGCTTACCTGAGCTGGCTCCTCGTCAGTGGAACAGCAGGGCTAAGGCAATCTCCCTGCCAATCCTGGGCCTCACAGAAGCAGCCATCATATCCATCCTCTATATAGAGATTCCAGTTGGCACTGCATGGTGCATTCTACCATGCCCATAGGTTCTGCCCTCATAGTTCCAACTGGCTACGGTTCCCATGAATGGGAGCTGTTGAGCTGACATTGGCGATGGGGGCAGCACATAGTGCTTATCTGATTTTCCCCTGTGCCTTGGGGCCACAAGGAAATAGCAGATTTGCCACTGGCCAGATGAAATGAAGTAGTGAGCCTAATGCAGCCTGAAAGCTGGTGGTTCCCCTCCCCTGATGTAATGAGAGAGGTTTTCCATCATTTTCTTTGGAAAACTATTTTATAGTCATAATTTCATTTTTTCTTGGTATTAGGACTCCTTGCTGAACCCTTGCTTTTTACTGCTGCTATATAATCCCTCTCTTTCCATCTCTCAACTATTTATAGACTATTTTCATATATCCTTCCTCTCCTACCTCACAACATAGCTATTGCTTAGCCTAAGCTATACAGATTCAGCTTTATTATTCTTTCACAGAAGTAAATCCGTCCAGCCTTTAATCATTTTTTTTTTACTCTTCTCTGAACGCTCTCCAATTTGTCTACATCTTTCAGGTAATCAGATGCCCAGAGGTGGTAGTATCAGCCTAGTGATTTAAACATTTGAAACAATATTAAAATATGTATATACAGGAGAGCTCTATTACAAGTATATTGGCAAACACATCTTTATAAGATATATGCATATATAATTGCTCTTCCTATACATTTCAACAGTGTCTTTAAAGGGAACAGCATGCATTTCTGGCATTCTGAACGAATCCCTTGTGTCGGTTTCACAAGAATATATTTATGGCAAACAAGGCTCAATCCTGCACCATTGAGGTCAATGGCAATTTTGCTATTGGCCTGGTTAGGAACAAGATTAGTCCTATAAGATGCATGTTGTCATCAGCACTGACTTTCATTCAACTGTTGTAAGTACCATTCATCACCTTTTAAAATAAACAAGAGTAGAAAATGCTTTGACATTCATTTAAGATTCAGAATGATTAAGAAAAGATATATTCTTCTTCGAGTGGCCCCGTGGGTGCTCCACTCTAGGTGTCGGGTCCATCCTGGCGCCGCTGGTTGGAAGATTTCAGAGCCATCTTTGGCCGGTCTGCGCATGCCCCCTGCAGCGCGCGGCTTTCGTGCCTTTGATCACGAGCGCAGACCTGCCCCCTCCCCGCCAGTTCCTCTCAACTGTCCTAGGTTGCTGGCGAAGCTTTGTGATCTCCTCAGACACAGAGCAAATCCTGTCAGAAAGAATTGTAAAATAGTTAGTCTTTGTTCAGTAGTTAGTTTCCTGTTAATTAGTTAGTTAGTTTTGGAGAAAAAAAAAGAGAGAAAGACGTTGTTCTAGTCAATTTCTGCCAGTGCGGCAGTTTGCCTAGTCAATTTCATCATGCCTGGGACACCAGGATTCAAACAGTGTTCCCAGTGCAAAGAGGCTATGCCAGCCTCAGATGGTCACACAGTCTGTGTCCGTTGTTTGGGGGTGTCCCATGTACCCCAAAAATGCGCTCATTGCTTGAAATTAACCCCGCGGGAGTGCAGGGACAGGGATCTCCGGCTCAAGCTTCTTCTCTGCGACAAGGCTCTTCAGCCTGTACAAACTTCACAGGAGCAAATAACTGCTCCGAAAAGAAAGGCGCTATCACCAGGAGTGCCTAAAACAAAAAAGAAAAAGGCTTCTCCTGCCCGCTCTCTCCCCGCCGTCCCCCTGCCGCGGGTGAGTCAGGAGAAGTCTGAGGCAGCAACAGTGGGCATTCGACCAGCATCTAAAGCACTTTCCCGGTCTGTGGCAGAATCATCAAAGCCACGCACAGTTTCGGCTCCTGCAGCAGCTTCCCCTACTCATAGGGAGCATGCACGGACCAGAACCCCTTCATATAATAAAGGTTGATTAAGCATGATTAGTATGTTACATGATACATGAAATATAAACTTTATTTAATTTTTCTCCTTATCCTGGAGCATGGGATATTAATTTAAAATTTCATATGTGGCTATATCATTATTAGTAAACTAGAAGATTTACCTGGCATTGCGTGGGCCCTTTATTCAAGTAATTTTGGGTTTTTTTCTTGTAAATCATTGTTCTTGGGTGAATCTAGGGATGAGAGGGTCAGGAAACAGGCTGCCCCAAGGAGAGAGGACAATTCCTCACTCACCACAAATGCTTGGGGCAAGTGAGAAGTCTCTGTTCATGGCTGCTGCAGTGGGCAGCACCGGGGGTGGGGTGCATGTCCCCCAGGTGGGGAACATACAGACACACAAATAGACATGCAAACTAACTCTCTGAAATATATAGTAGATAGCTGTTCCTTTTTTCACCCCTGTTCCTTTTTTCACCTGCTGCTCCATTGGAGTTATAGCTCTCCTGGTCCCCATCTCTGGCCCCTTGCTGCCCTCCTGTGGTCATTAGACAGTATAATTGTCCCTGCTAGCAGACCCCACCCTTTCCTTTTAATGATGAACAATCATATTCCAGGCACATCCCATTGTCCTGGCACAACTAAACCTTACCTTGCTTTTAATTGTGATAAGAGGAAGCTGCATACCAAATTTGGTGGACCTTGCTCTTACTGTTTAGGAAGAGTTCTTGTGTTCAGACTCACAGATGGATGGGCAAACTTTCTCAAATATATATTACATAACAAAACACTGGATCTGATGAATGTGTACCCAGCTTAGCTCTCATAAACTTAGAGTGAACTTGTAAGCAAGATGGCCCAGAGAATAAGTTACATTTCAAATATTTTATTCCTTTCAGTTTAAATTAGTGATGGATGTGAATTGTAGATTTCAGAGAGGGGGATTTCAGATGGGAGTTTTGTTTCAGCCCATGCTATATCTGAAATTTGACTCTGTCTCTGGGATAAGATACTGAACTTGCCATTCTCCCTATGCTTGACAGAGTTTGGATCTGTGGTTTTGTTTATTGGATCTGTCCCCGCTCAAATGTTCCTATTAAATCGGTGTATTGGAATCAGCTCTTCTCTAGAACGCTTTTGATATGTCAATGGCAAATTTTATTGGTTGTGGAAAAGAGAAAGTTTGTTGTATGTTCTCAACTTTAAGATATTTTACTCATGATGAAATCCCTCTTAGTTACACATGCATAATCAAATATCTGGCTAAACTCCTGAGGGAAATACTACTAAGATAAATGTAACAGCTGATGCTACATTATTCGTGACTAACTCACAGGTCTGTTCCAATTGCACATTAAAACACAGCAGGAGATATCTCTGATCTCATCTGATTCCAAGCACAAAATTGCATGTTGTTCCTCATTAATAATGGTTTTTTTAAATAATAAAAGGATGAAGGAAAACTTTGGGTAGAGCTTATCTGATATAATAATACCCTAGAGTATTAAAGACACTAACGACTTCTGATCTTATGAAAACAGTGAATGATTAGAAAAAGAATGTGTATCTCTATATACCACAAAGTCAGTGAAACTGATGCCTCTCTCTTTGTGTTGATAGATCTAAGGTGTCTGGTTTCCAACTCTGTCCTTCTATGTATTTAACCCACACCTATCACCATATATCTGTTTCTAGTACACTTTTATATACAACACATACTTCTTATCTTGCATTTCAATCCAGCACAGGGTTTTCTAGCTATTTTTTGTGGACATAATGTATTATATATACAATACCAGTCACAGGTATTGTATTTGGCTAACTCTGCAGACCTCATATGGCTCAGAGAGAGAGAGACAGGATAGCCAAATGGTTAGAGTGCTGGCCTGGGACTTGGGACACCTGGCTTCAATTCTCTGCTTTTCCACAGGCAAGATTGTGGTGGGCAAGTTACTTGGTTTTTCTGGTCCCCTTTGCTCAAAGATATATAAGCACTGAAATATGTTTGAGGATCTATGTTGCATCTGTAAAGACATGATAATAGTATTTCTGCACCTCACAGGGGAGTTATGAGGATAAATACATTAAAGACTGTGAGAGGCTCAAAAGTTATGGTAATGTAAGGTCCTGTAAGTATCTTAGATACAATTTACACAACATATGGAAAAATACACACACATTTACTGTCCCTTTAAAATAGTTCCCCAATAATACTAATATATGCCAACTCTTATCTCTTCCCTTCAAGTGAATTTATCAAAATAGAAGAGTGAGGGAAGGAATCAAGCAAATAATGGAATCAAGAAGGCATATGCTAAAAATTATTGCTCTTTCACTTCCTTTTTTGAATCCCATCCTTCATTCTTGTGTGCTCTCTAGTTTCGAAGATCAGCATTTTTCAAAACTGGGTCCCTGGCATGATGTATCTGTGGGTACGTCTACACTACAGCGCTAGTTCGAACTAACTTAGTTCGAATTAGTTAATTCGAACTAAGCTAGTTCGAACTAACGCGTCTAGAACTAAAAACTAGTTCGAACTAGCGTTTTGCTAGTTCGAACTAGTAAGTCCACATTGAGTGGACTCTGAACAGGGCTTAAGGATGGCCGGAAGCAGTGCCGGCAGGGCATAAAAGGAGGACTTAGAGCATGGAGATGCTGTCTCAGGCTAGCCGAGGGCTGCGCTTAAAGGGTCCCGACCCCCACCCCGGACACACAGTTCTAAGGGGTGCCCCGCTTCCAAAGAAGTTCTGGCTTGGAGTGCCCACACTGGGCACATCACACCACTCGGCCATCAGCCCGGCTGCACTTGCCGCAGGCTGCCATCTGGGGAGAGGGAGTAATTGGGGGGCTGCAGGAGAGCTTCCACCCCCAGAAGCCCGCAGAGCCAGCCCAGTCCTCCCCATCGGGGGCTCGTACCCCATTCCTCCCTCACCTCCTTCCACTTACCCTTCCCTAGCCCCCCTTCTTATTGATGTACAAAATAAAGATAACGTTTCTTCCAACATTGACTCTGTCTTAATTGAAAAAAACTGGGGGACACTGGGAAAAGGAGGTGGGAGAGGGGAAGAGAAAGGCTGGGAGAGGGGAGGGCAACTAACATGATCAGGGGTTGGGAACAGGTCCCAGATGAAGAAAGGCTACAGAGACTGGGACTGTTCAGCTTAGAAAAGAGGAGATGGAGGGGGGACAGGATAGAGGTCTCTAAAAGCAGGGGTTGGGTGGAGAGGGTGCATTCATAAAAGTTCTTCCTGAGTTCCCATAAAGAAGGACTAGAGGACACCAAAGGAAAGGAATGGGTAGCAGGCTTGAAACTAGTAAGAGAAAGTTGTTGTTCTTGACAAAGCAAATAGTTAACCTGTGGAACTCCTTGCTGCAGGAGGCTGTGAAGGCTACAACTAGAACAGAGTTTAAAGGGAAGTGAGATAAAGTGATGGAGGTTGGGTCCATGGAGTCCTATTAGCCAGAGGGTAGGAGTGGTGTCCCTGCCCAAAGTTTGTGGAAGGCTGGAGAGGGATGGCACGAGACAAATGGCTTGGTCATTGTCTTCAGTCCATCCCCTCCAGGGTCCCTAGGGTTGGCCGCTGTTGGCAGACAGGCTACTGGGCTAGATGGACCTTTGGTCTGACCCAGGACGGCCATTGTAAGCTCAGGGCTCAGTGTCGGGGGTCTCAGTGGACCCCCTTGATTTTCATGCACACCTGGTCCTGGGTGGCCAGGCTGGCAGCTCTCCTGCCCTAGACAGCCACTTTCCTGTGCCTAGTGCGGAGATCGTGGACGAGGTCCACGATGTCCGCACTAGCCCAGGAAGGTGCCCGCCTCTTGCGGTCCAGGGCAAGCTCCCGGGAGCCGCCAGCCTGGTCCCGGCAAGAGGGGGTGGGCTGGGGGGCATCGGGTGGGTGGCTCTGTGCCGTGCCAGGTGCAGGGTCTGCTAGCTGGGTGCTGGCAGGCTTGCACCTGGCACGGGCACCGTAGCCAGCCCGTGCCCCTTTAAGGGGTCCGGGGCCGGGAGGGGGGCATAGAGTTTCCCTGGTGTTGGCCAGAGTGGCCACCAGGGAAACCTGGGGAGGGCTAGCCTCCCACTAGTTCGAACTAAAGGGCTACACAGCCCTTAGTTCGAACTAGCTAGTTCGAACTAGGCGTTAGTCCTCGTAAAATGAGGTTTACCTAGTTCGAACTAAGCGCTCCGCTAGTTCGATTCAAATTCGAACTAGCGGAGCGCTAGTGTAGCACCTATTAAAGTTAGTTCGAACTAACGTCCGTTAGTTCGAACTAACTTTGTAGTGTAGACATACCCTGTGAGAATTATTAATGTAGGATACTGTCACCATATCAATTTAACCATAATTGCCTTAAGAGTTAATAAAGTCTGGGTGGTATTTCTACAATTGCTCTAAAATGTCTAAAAGGTTTAAATAATAACTAATTTATTACATCGAAACAGTAACAAAACATATATAAGCATGTGACTAAACTACTTACAAAAAGGCTAACTCCAGGGATGGTTCAACCCATATTAGTCTGCTCTAACTTGGTCGGGCAAGTGTTCACAATGAACCATTTAAGGGTTTGCTTTTTTTTACTTTTTAGCAAGCAAGTAATGTCTGTGCCAATTGTTGGACCCCAGCTAATGCAGATGAAGCAGGGTGTTCTTTTATAATACCTTAAATAAACTTATATATCCAATTATTTATTGATAGCCAATTAAACATGTTTAATTTCTGTTACCTCAGATCAAACCTTAAAATAACACTTGTATTTCTGAAAGATCAGTATGAGTTCAACACAAGAAATTTTCTTTCTCATGTGTGATTTGGGCCTGTTGCTTATGCTACTATCCCAACTCAATTTAAAACTATAATTCACCTAGCTCTTATGTGGGCCTACAGTCCTACAGCATCTAATTAGTTGGCCTGATTTTTCAGAGCAGACCTGTTTCCTGCTGTTCCTGAATTAGCTGTTTCGAAATGAGTTGAATTTCATACCAAAATAATTAACACAAGTGGTATAGAACTGAAAGGAGGCTTTTACTGAATTAAATATAAAAAGGAATAATATAATTTTGAATTAAAATGAAAATGCTGCAGAATTTCCTTTATGCTGCTCCAGGATGCCATGAACACTAAGGCTACGTCTAGACTGGCATGATTTTCCGGAAATGCTTTTAACGGAAAAGTTTTCCGTTAAAAGCATTTTCGGAAAAGCGCGTCTAGATTGGCAGGACGCTTTTCCGCAAAAGCACTTTTTGCAGAAAAGCGTCCGTGGCCAATCTAGATGCGTTTTTCCGAAAAAAAGCCCCGATCGCCATTTTCACCATTGCTGTTTACACTGGCCCTCTTGTGCAAATGATTTGCACAAGAGGGCTTTTGCCCGAACGGGAGCAGCACAGTATTTCCACAAGAACACTGATGATCTTACATGAGATCGTCAGTGTTCTTGCGGAAATTCAAACGGCCAGTGTAGACAGCTGGCAAGTTTTTTCACAAAAGCAGATGATTTTGCGGAAAAACTTGCCAGTCTAGACACAGCCTAAAGGTCTTGCTGTAGAATGAAGATGCAGCTTGTAGGGGAACCCCAATTATTTACATTGAGTAATTCACGTTGAATATCAGTGAGCTTGAGAAACTCGACAACCCACTGCACTAGTGGCTCACTTATTTTGGTTTTAAGACACTGGTGCTGTATTCTCTTCTCACTTTGTCATAAACCAGGCATAACACCATTTCCAGTCGTGTAACAGTGGAATAAGCAAGAAGAGAATCAGTCCCCTTACTCATTATCAATGGTCATGCTGTGCCCCAGCGCCAACTGTTCTTCAGTATGTGGCTCATTGGCTGAGGAACCATGGAGTATACAACGAAAACAGGGAATTACTGAATGTAAATAAAGGAAACCAAAATTAAAAACGCATCTACCAAGGAGCGCTGCACGCTCCTAATTGCTTTCAATTATTTAAATGCACAGAGCAAGTTTGATCTGTAATTCTTGTAGCGAAAAGATAAAGAAAAACTGATGAGTGAATGTGAATCGTCTTATTAATGATGGAATGATCTCTTCAGAGTCCCTGGGAAAATTCTTCTGGGAAATCCACCTAATGACAGAGCCAGAATAGAAACTATAGAGGGGTTATAATGACAGCAACCCACATAAAAGGGAATGGAATGAGATTATCGGAAGGTAATATGAGAAGACTGAAGTGCCAGATATCTTGGCAACCTGTCAGAAGACTTGTTCTCTCCCTGCTCTGAAACACACTGTATACAGGACAAAGGGATGAATGATAAAAGACACCTGACAAGTGACATTAGAAAGGGAAGGCATTGAGGCATCAAGTGCCAGCAGAGATGATATGGCTGAAGACTGACATTTCTGGACTCTTAGAGCCTATATCATTTTGGCAGAATAAAAGGGGCCTTATTATACATGACACTTGGTCCCTCACTGTTTTATACATATATATAGAGAGAAGTCTCTGCCTGGAGAGGACCCTGAAGTCCTGCCTCACACCACCCTAGTGGTCCTTCTAGATTAAGACGCTGCCAACTTAATGAGTGTCCTCAGAGCAGGTATACATTACAAGGCAACATCGACCTAAGGTACACAACTCCAACTAATGTAGCTGGAGTCACCGTACCTTAGGTTGAGTTGCTGGGGGTCAACATGAGTGTTTCTTCACTTATGTTTCTCATTCTAGTAGAGTACTGGAATCAAAGAGAGAGCCATCAGTGGTTAATTTAGCTGGTCTTTACTAGACCCACTACATCAGCCCCCGGGGGATTGATTGCTACAGTGCTGATCTCCTGGTAAGTGCACACTTACCCTAAAACATTAGAGGTTAATTTTCTCAGCCTGGGTTCAGTCAAGGAGGCCTTTCATTGGCTGTTATTTAGATACAGCAAAGCCTATTGGGCTTAGTACCTTAAAGAAGTTTAGGTTACTCCCTGAGCTGGAATGAAATTGATTATGCTGAGCAGGACGGATGAGAGTTTCGCAGGGCCCAGGGCAGCACAATTTGGTGGGGTCCCCCCATTGGGAGAAAAAATAGAAAAAAGGCAGCAAATGCATAAATTGAAGGCTATTTTCATATTAAATGTGAATTGGCCAAATTTGATAGAAACTTAATTTAGTTGGATAATTTTTATTTTAATTATATTGTAAGTTATTCTTAAACAAAATTCTGCATTAATAATTAAAAATTTTCATTTGTATTAGTCTCCTCCCCCTCCTGCCTCACTCGCTCTTTTCTCCTCCTCCTCCTGCCTCACTCTCTCTCTTTTTCTATTCTCCTCCTCCTCCTCCTGCCTCACTCTCTCTTTCTTCTCCTTAGTCCTCCCCCTCCTGCCTCTCACTTGCGGAGCCCTGGCTGAGCGGTGCAGAACACAACTGAGTGCCATGGCGGGAGGCGACAGAGGGGTGGTGGGGCGGTGATGTACACATCCAGGCAGCAGGACCTGGAGCCTCTGTCATGCCCTTTGCCTCCTGCCCCCTGGCCGTGTACATCACTGCCCCACCCCGCCCACCCTTTGCCTCCCGCTGTGGTGCTCAGTTGAGTTCTGTGCCACTCATCTGTGCCGCCATGCGGGAGCAAGTGGCTCAAGTGGCCATTTTGGCCCCACGTGGTGGCTCAGCATAGGGCTTATTGTAGCGTGGGGCCCGGGGCAGCCGCCCCGCTCGCCCTGCCCTATATCCGCCGCTAATGCTGAGTAGAAGCCAAGAAAGGGAGCTTTATAGGGGAAGTACAGGCAGTCCCCGGGTTACGTACAAGATAGGGACTGTAGGTTTGTTCTTAAGTTGAATCTGTATGTAAGTCGGAACTGGCATCAGCCGCTGCTGAAACTGATCAGTTTCAACAGCCGCTGAATCTGGACACCAGTTCCACTTACATACAGATTCAAGGTAAGAACACCAGGCGTCCCCAAGTCAGCTGCTGCTGAAACTGATCAGCAGCTGATTCCAGGAAGCCCAGGGCAGAGCAGCTGATCTGGAAGCGGCCGTGGGTCCGGACCCGGGTGCTCCGCCTCTTTGTTCAGCGTCTCCCTGGTCTGCAGACCAGGGAGATGCTGAACAAAGCGGCGGAGCACCGGCTGGACCCGCGCCGCTTCCAGCTGATCTGGAAGCAGCCATGGGTCCGGCCCCGGGTGCTCCGCCTCTTTGTTCAGCATCTCCCTGGTCTGCAGACCAGGGAGACGCTGAACAAAGCGGCGGAGCACCCGGCTGGACCCGCGCCGCTTCCAGATCAGCTGGAAGCGGCACGGGTCCGGCCCCGGGTGCTCCGCCGCTTTGTTCAGCGTCTCCCTGGTCTGCAGACCAGGGAGATGCTGAACAAAGCGGCGGAGCACCCGGCAGGACTCGCGCCGCTTCCAGCTGATCTGGAAGCGGCCGCGGGTCCGGCCGCCAGTGCTCCGCCGCTTTGCTCCCGTCTCCCTGGTCTGCTGGCTCCGCCAGCAGACCAGGGAGACGGGGAGCAGCTTTTCTCGCCCCGGAGAAGGCGGGCGGCGGGACCAGGCGTCCCGCTGCTCTAGTTCTCCGGGGCGAGAAATCCCTGTTCGTAACTGCAGATCCGACGTAAGTCCGATCCGCATAACTCGGGGACTGCCTGTATAGGAAATATCCTGTGTGTGTGGTCTATATTTTGTACTTTTGAGTTGCTGCTTTTGAACTGGTCTGGAAGAAATGTGCAGCTAGACTTTTGCCAAGTTAGTGACAATTTGGGTTAGATCAGAACCCTACAGTTAGATCTTACCTGGAGAAGGGTGACTTGCAGTCAAACCTGACCACCCAGTGACCTTTTCCTTTCCCTCCCCACTGTTGTTCTATTGCTGAATGTCCTCCTTCCCCTTCTCCGCCCAGGTTCTCACATTGCATGCTCATGCTTTCATGTGCTCTCTCCTTTAAAAACACATTATTAAGGTTGCAGAGTCAAGCACTCAGATGCTAGGAAATGCCAGAATTCAGGTCACCTCTGATATCTTCATTTGACCCCCTTATATATATGCTTTGTGGTATAATCTTCAGTTACATAGTCACATATGTTTCCCCCCCAGATTCTTGCATTCTTCAGTGCACAGGATGGAGAGTATTCAGTTATTCATTATTTAATTTTCTCCTCGATGTTTGGTCTTATTTACTGCATAAAAACTGTGTTCTGAATGAAGAATTATTATTTCCTTAAGGGCTTTTTTCATTAGCATCCATGAGGCCTTCATAAATATGAATTTGTTTATCTTCACAACACCTCTGGGAGGTGAGACACTTATAGTATTCCCAAGTGACAGATGGAACTGAGACATGAAGAGATTTAGCTCAAATGTTTCCACTAATCTTGGGTGCTTATTCTGAGACCCCTAGAAACTGAGTTTTCATAGTCGTTAATATTGTGTAGCACTTTGTATAAGTAAGCACAGCTCTAATGATTTCAGCTGCAGATGTGAGCGCTCAGCACTTCTGCAAATCAAACCTTGGTGTATCAAGATAGGCACCCAGAAAATAAAGAACAAAGTCACCATCCATGAAAAGCTTTGTTTAAATTACTTTTTAGCATCACACAGGAATGCAGGGATAGAATCCCATTCCCCAGAGCAACATTCAACTGCCATAATCACAAAACTATCCTCTCTCTTCCTGTGATCCTCTTGCCTCATTCACTACATGCCTTCCAATTTAAGTGACAAATGAGTCAAAGGTCCTACAGACAACAGCCACCATTCATTTCATGACCTTGGCTCATCTGTAGAGCTGGTTTATTCCGTGCACTGAATGAGACTGAGGTTTTGTGGAAAAAAGTAGTATGTGATCATGTAATTTAAGTTTGGTGTATGATGTGTGCACACAAGAGGCCTGAATTAAGATTGCACAGGCAATCTTAATTCTGGCATTGCCTAGCTTTTGAGTTTGCAACCTTCATAATATTCTTTTAATATAGTCTTTGTGTAATTGCCTAAATTTTAAAAAATCAAACTAAAAGAATTCTGTCAGCAACCGAGGGCAGTAATAGCTTGTCATCCTCTATGTGTTCCAGCAATAAAGAAGAGATGTACATTTTATCAGTGGGTTTTAGAGATATTTTCTGATAGCAGAGAAATGGTGAGATTGATGATTTTTGGGTTTCATTCCAGGCTCTGGAGGGAACTGTGATGTCCTCTGTCCCAGTCCCATTTCTTCCCTGCCCCCTTGTCTTAATCCCATTATGCTTACCTATCCAGCCCCAGTCTTCATTCCTCATGCTTCTCATTCCATTCATAGTTCCCCTCTTCAGTCTGTCCTTGCTGTCTCCTCCACACTCTCTGTCCAAATACCAACCTTCCCTCCTATTCCCAATATCTTTCCCCTTCTCAGACCCAGGCTCCTGGTCCAATCATTTCCCATTTCTCATTCCAGCTCCTGGTCTGGTGTGTTTTTCTCTTCACTGCACTCTTAAAGTCTCCCTAACTAGGCTTCCTCTTCAGGCTCACATTCAATATGTTTTCCTCACCCTGACTATCTCAGTCTTTTTCCACAGCTAATCCTTCTTTTGCCTGTGTTCCCTAGCCCCCCTGACCTCCTTCCCAGTTCCTACTCATAGTATCTGTTCCCTCTACCTTCTCAGAACATCTTCTCAGTTCTGTCTCTTTGCCCCCATTCTCCTCTCTGCCATTTCCTCGTTTAGTCAGCTGCAGTCTCTCCCTTCCTCCAAGCTCCTTACCTGATTTCAATCTCTAGCCAACTGGTTCCCAGTCATCATCCTAGTTTCTTCATCAGCACCCAGTTAGGGTTGCCAACTTTACAGTCTCACAAAACCAAACACTCCTGTCCTGCCTCTTTCTGAAGCCTTGTCCTCCACACTCATACTTTCCCCAGGCTGGGGCAGGGGTTTGGGGTGTGTGAGGACTCCAGCTGGAGGTACAAATTCCATGTGGGGCCAGAAATGAGGGTTTTGGCATGTGGGATGGCATTTCAGACCTAGGCAGGGAATTGAGGTACAGGAGGTAAGGATTCTGATTGGGGGCATGGGCTTTAGGGTAGAGTTGGGAATGAGGTGTTTGGTGAGCAGCAGGGGCTTAGGACTGGGGTGCTGGTTGGGGTGTGGAGATGGTGTAGGGTGTGGCTCTAGAAGGGACTTAGGGTGCAGGAGGAGACTAGACTGGGAGTTAGAGAGTGGGGCGCAAAGTCCTTGTGGCACTTACCATGACTCCCAAGAAGTGGCCACAAGGTCCCTGTGGCCCCGAGGTACAGGTGGGCTCCGCGCATTGCTCTCGTACCTGAAGGCACCATGCCACCCACCCCCCCCCCCACTGGTTGCAGTTTCCAGCACTTGCAGCAAGGGTCGCAGGGTCCTGTTGGCCACTTCTGGAAGCTACATGGAGCCACTAGCCCCAGCTTACTGCTATGTAGTTGACCTGACTTTTAATGGTCTGGTCAGTGGTGCTGACCAGAGCTGCCAGGGTCCCTTTTCAATAGGACTTCTGGTCTAAAACTGGCCTGGCAACCTTATACCCAGTCCTAGTCTCCTTCCCCTTGCAGCCTTGCCTCCCATCCAACCCTAGCCTCCCTGCACTCCTTCCTGGTTCCTACTCACATTATCTGTTCCCTCTGCATCTTATCTCAGTCTCACCACACTATTTGTCTCAATTTGCACCTTCCCTTCCTATTTTTCATGCCATCCTCCCCAAGCCCCAGAAAAAAACTGCATGAGGGAGATACTCAGGATGAATAACTTCATAGGGTAGGTTAGAGTTTGGTAGGTTAAAGTTTGGCAAAGTTATAAGCAACTGAAAATTATAAGGGGAAGTGGCAATAATAGGTGACTCTACCAGCCCTGTCTAATACATAAGGACTTCCTTATTGTTTGAAAGTAAGAGAAGACCACCTCACAGATTAAAACAAATTATATGTTGGGTTCTTTTCTATTGTGGGAAGAGATTGCCAGATGATCTAATCTTCAGATCGGAAATATTTTTTTTTTGGTACCACAGGGTCAGATCCTAGCATGGCTGACCATACTCTTTATCCATTGTGACAGGATCAGGCTTGAGGACTACAACTGAGAGAAAGGCAGCTCTAAGGCAGCAACAGCCCTGGTCAATCAGGAGCAAAGCAGAGGGGGCTGCTGTAAATCAATCAGAGCCAGCTGATCTCACCTGAGGCTGCAACAGAGCCTTTTAAAAGGAAGCCCTCCTCACAGAGAGGGGAGTGGGCGTGGAGTGAGAGGATTCCAGAACAGAGTAAGAAAGGTAACAGTAACATTGCTAGAGACAGCAAAGGGGGATGAGGACCTCCAAATAGAGGTTTTTTTAGATCCTCCTTTTCCTGGCAGCTGAGAGGTGGAAAGGACTGTTTTGGCAGCCTAGGCTGACCATGGGGCACTAGCTGTAATGTCCTTTGTGGCTGAGGGACCAAAGCCTAAATCCTGCCAGGGCTAATAGCACAGTACTGAGATCAGAGTACTGGGACCCTGGAGTGGGGTTACCCTGCCACACCATCTAAGATACTTCTGTGCTCCCATTACTATAGTATCTGTACCTATTATTTCACCATCTGTAATATTTTTATCCTTTAAATGCCCCTATGAGGTATGAAGAGCTCCTCTCATTTTACACATAGGTGATTTGCCTAAGGAAGTCTGGCAAAGCAGTGTCATTTTACACATAGATATAACTTGCACTAAGGTCTTCAGTCATAGGCTCATTGGACCATACTTCCTTTTGAATTACACACCAAATTTTATTCTATTCACTGTTGTGGCAGAGGGAACTTTCTCAAACACCAGATCCCCTCTAATGGTATGGAACTGGGAGTTGCACAGCACTTTTAGATGGTAGCTTAGCCAAAATACCCCCTCTTCTGATTTTGTAGCTTGGCTTTCTCTTTTGGGCCAATGATGTTTGCATGTCAGTGCTGTGTACTGTTTGTGAAATGTTGTGCCACCAAAAGCGTACAACTGATAAGGGCCCTGTGCTCCCATTCCAGTTGATAGCTGTAAGAGTGAAAGTTGTTTGGTACCTTTTACCCATAAATGTGATGGGAGGTGGGGGAAGGAAATGAAGATGTTGAGAATGCAAATGAAGAAAATTGGCTTTTTAACATTATTTCCTGTCTTTGCTATAGGTGCTTCAGTGTAAAATCATTATTGGTGTGAGTGTATTAAAGTCTGCCACTAGTGCTGGATTTGGCGCACACCACAGGGCTTTCCATTCAGCTGGCAAGAGATTAAAATGACACACAGAAGTGGAAGCTTTTTTCATAATGCTGCCATTGAAATGATAATGGTGGTAACCTGGACTTTGAATCTATTTACTGTAGGTTTGGCAGGCTAGACTAGAGTGCTATTGACATCCCCTGATGAAGAGGACTAATTTTGGATGCTATGCTTGGGTTGTCCTGGAGTCCATAGAATAGATTCTGTTGCTTTTTAAGGCAGAAGCTACAATAATTGAATTGATTTGTCTTTCATTTGACTCTTGACTGAAAGGAATAAAAAGCTTCAGGATTATTGATTTAGCTTTGCAGTCAAGTATTTTCCTTTTGTTATAGCTTCCCATAGGGACCTAGTCCTGAGACCAATTCTGCAGTAGAGATAATGCAGTTCTACTAGCAGGTGTTTGAGTTAGTCATGGGCTCTTCTCTATCTCCTTAAGCTCTTATCAGTCAGACATCAGTGTAGCACCCGAGTTGTTTCCTAAAACAAATTACAGATCGGGTCCAACAAGTAGTCTTATTTTTTTCTCGCTTATACCTTTTGGAAACCACTTCTGAGTAAGTTCTTGTTGGGGAACAACCAACAAGAGATTAGCTCAGAGAATCCATCTCAGGTTTTACATGAAGCCCAATAGGATAGTGGTTTTGGGGTCAGATTTTCTCATCTGATCCGCTCTGACTAATCTGCTCCTATAGAAGTCACTGTCTATAATGGAAATGGACTTACATCAACAACTTGTAAAATCCCACCTTGAGATGCTGGTCAGTGTTGTGGGACTAGTTGTGCAATAGGACTTAAATCATAGTGCTTTTATTTTGGTAGTTCCTACTACATCTTAGTGCTAGACATAAACCACAGGAACTTGCCAGAAACAAATTGGCGTGTGGATAGCAGATCTGCACACATCATGGATCCAGATGGTCAGAAAACCCTGTAAAGGAGAACAAGTAGCAAATACTACTCTTCCCCATTCCCAACTGCAGAGTTTTTACCCTGGCCAAACAGGTGTCTTGTTGCTAATGCATGTGTTGGAACTAAGGATCCCTTTCCTCAGTCAGCTTGCCTCTCCCTACTGCATGCATCAGTGCTTTTCTCTTTGTCTCAAGACTGGGGCTTACTGGAAAAGGACACTCACAGAAGCATCTTTTTAAAAATGTTTCAAATGGGATTGTAGCTTTAAAGTAATGAAATTCTCTCTCCCCCACCTTATTGTAAACTGATTTTAAAGACTATATTTTAAGGACACATCTTACTATATATTTTAGAAACATGTCTGTCAATCTGAGTCCGTTTGTTCAAGAACTCCTAAATAGCACGAGCTAGGACCACCATATATGACATACAACTTCCTCTTATCATAACTTAAAGCAAGGTCAGGGTTTCATTGTGCCAGGATAATGGGATGTGCCTGGAATTCAATTGTTTCTCATCAAATGGAAAGGGAGGGGTCTGGTAGGAGGGAATTCTACTACAGAATGGCCACAGAGGGGCAGCAAGGGACCAGAGATGGGGGCCAGGACAGCTATAGCTCCATTGCCCCAGCAGGGGGCAGCGAGAAAGGGACATCTACCTTATATATATTTCAGAGAGTTTGTCTATTTGTGTATTTATGTGTCTGTGTGCCAGCTGGGAGACATGCACCCCTTCCCCAGCTGTGTCTGCTGCAGCAGTCATGGACAGGAACATCTCATGTGGCCCCAAGCTTCTCCAGTGAGAGATGGCTGGGGTTATAGTTGCTCTCTGGGGCAGCCTGCCTATTGAACCCCTCATCCACAGCTCCACCCTCAGCTCCACCCTATTTTCAATTATTTAAATGAAGAAAATTATAAAATGTATTTGAGTTAAGGATCCGAGCAATGATGAGTAAATCTTCAATTGTTCTATAAACAAAGTGATGCCTAAAATCCGGTAGAACAAACATGTAATATAACTAGGATACAGAGGAAACATAAAATTAAATAGAACAACAAAACCAATTACATAGTGCTTGTCAGGTTCGAAACACACAGACTTAATCTAACCACAAGTTGAAATCTTAGCAGGCTCAGCAGGGTTGCTATCCTTCTGCATAATATACATGGAGAACTGTACTAACATGTGTGGATATTTAGGACAAAACTCCTTTTTTAAACTAACAAAAAACCTCAGCCTTGTCTATTCTGTACAGACATTAAACATCCCACTTTGGCTTTTTCATATAATAATGCAAGTTTGCCTCATTGTCCTTGGCCAAAATTATTCTTTTACCTTCCAACTGGTTTGCAGCAGCTGTTGGCTGGCTTCCTGCCACCCTGTACTATAAAATTGTGTTTCAGTATTGCATGTGGAGTGTTTTAAGAGCTTTGAGGTGAAAGGCCTATTAAGTGTAAAATTATTTTGTTATATTAAATATAATCCTTCCATTAATTTTAGCTCCATCTCAGTTCCTGGAGTTAGTGGTCTATGTGTAGCAGGAAAAGTTGCTTGCTTTGTTGAGAAGAAATATTTCTATGAAGGTACAGGTTGGACCTCCCTGTTCTAGCACCCTCGGGATTTAACCAGTCCTAGACAAGGGAGTTTGCCAGACCAGGGGAGTGCCAGCCTCCTTGCTGGATGTCCGTCACCAGCTATCTGGGCTCCTCTCCGCAGCCTTCTTTCCCTAGCCTCCCAACCTTGCAAGCTGTGGCAGCCCTGCCACAGCTCCCAGTCCACAACATGCAGCAACTCCACCAGAGCGCCGCCATCCCACCAGCTTCCCTGCCAGCTGCATGCTCTGGTGCCCTGTGGGCTCTGCTGCCCCCTGTCCCCTCTGGCCAGCTCTGCTCTGAGCCATGAGCGACTTTTGCTGCTGGGGCTCTTTAGTCCCGGAATATCTGTGGTCTTGCTGGGCCATGGATGTTGCCAGACCAGAGAATCCTGGACCATAGAGGTTCAACCTGTAGTGTGTAAATACAGTGAGGTCCATTTCAGAGGAGGTAATTCTAAAGAACAGGGCACTGGGCTGGGATACACAAAACCTGGGTTCTATTTCCAAGCTCTGCTGCTGGGAGACATTTTTCCTTTTTCTGTGCCTCAGCATCCTCCCCGTTAAAATGGAGCTAAATAAAGAGACTTGTCTCTGTAAAGTACTTTGAGATCTACTGTCAGTGGATCAGTGCTAACTCACAGCTCGGGATTACTGTTGGCATCCAAGAGCAACTTCTTCCTAAGTAGATGCTTGTGAAAGCATCGAAGAGCATGATCAATCCCTCTCACTCAAACGTGATTTTTGAAATCCCATCCTATTAACAGCTGTTACTTTTATATGGTACCTTGTATCCAGTAATCTCATAGCACTTCATGAGCTTTGGAAAATACCATTATTTCTGTTTTGCAAGTGGGAATACTTAGGCTCTATGAAGGTTAAGAGACTTGTTCATCAGCAGCTACTCGGTGTCCTGAGTTTCCAGTCTCCCAGGAGCTTTAATCACAAGGCCTCTTTGCTATGCCACATAAGAGTCACCTTGCAAAAGCTAAACTGCTCTGTGGTTGCTAGGTAATAATGTGTTGTCTTCAAGCCTGAACCAAATTCACTGAGATTCGTGTTTGTTTGTGACACTCTGTGGTAGCTAAAGGTTTTAGATTGAGAACTGGACTGTTCAGATAGTGTGAATTTAACTACATAACCTATCAAGGTGTATACTCACAAGGGGAAATTTAGATTTAGAAAAAAGCTGCTGTTTATATGTGCTAGCTGAAGCCAGCAACATGGATGACTTTAAAAAAGTGTTTTTAAATAGAGAATACTAACACCCCAGACATTAGTAAAATACTGCAATTTATGTAAAGCTTTTCATTATGGCTCTGTGGGGAGTTTCCAAATATATTAGCATTTTTTGACTCTCTTATCAGCACTTCAAAGATAAAGTAGTGTGGGATGAGCACTTCTCCATTAACGCTCGGCATACCGCTTATGCTGATGAACATACAGTATATGCCAAATATAGACAAGAAAATCTAAAAGGGGAATTAGGAACAGATGTTTTAAGAAATGCAGACAGTTAATTTCTCTGGGTTTTAATGGTGATCTGTCACAGGGACTCTTATAGAAACGTTATCATGAACCAAAATATCAGTGGAAAATCTCTTACATTGAAAGAAAAAAAAAAAGTCACCATATCAGGCTATTTTTTGTGAGGCGTTGCTCATGGGGGCTCCATGTGTTTCATTAATGTTTATCTCCAGTTTGTTATCATCATGGAAGCTTACAGCCAGCTTGGAGATCTGGCTCGGCATAGGACTGGATTACTGACCCTAATGCGTGGAAGGCTGAATTTATTAAATAGCAGTATTATCCACCCTAAGAATTTCGCAAGGAATTTGAAACAAAAGAGCACAAACCTCTAAGAAAGTTCTCAACCCACAAGTGATCTCATTTTTTAAAACAACTAGCATCACTATAGGGAAGTATCATGGAAGGACTAAAAATGAGATTTCAAAGCCCTTTAAGTGACATTTCAATTGTTCTTGGGGCTCTGAGGCAGCTTTCCATCTCTTGTACCCAACTTTGTCCTCCTGCCCTGTGAGAACACTCTTGTATAAGCTGCAGAAAGAGATCTAAGCTCTGACCTAGATGCTGTTGGTTGAAATCCACTTGGTAATTGGGAGAAATCAAAGGAACTGAAAAATCTTGCCAGTACGTGAGGCAGAACATGAAAGAACAGAGTCTCATATTTTCTTAAAAAGGCTAGCAATGGCAGCTCCTTGATTTGTACATTCATAAACAAAACTGAAGTTAGTGGTAGTGAAACTGAGTAAATTACTCTCAGTAGTGTAAAGGGTGGAATCTTCTGGAGTAAATTTAATTGGAATGTGGGCAATGCTTTTCTGTATTATTGTAGTGTGAAAAACTAAAACATTTCAGACTTTCAATAAGAACAGACAAAATGCAGAAAAGGTCGACACGTGCAGAAAACTCAGATGGGTTGTATGTAAGCATGTGCAAAAAAATAAGAAAAGGCCTTGCTAGAAATGGGGCCAGTAAAGATTGCGATGTGCTAAATAACCTACAATTAATTGATGTGCACACATGACTGCATATCTGATTCCACCCTGTGGCCAATGGTAAAGCGATTCTCCATGTATTCCAATCCCTAGCACGTAAGTTTTTCTGCACTGTACACTGTCCTAGAGCAAAATTGCTTTGTCACATCTTTTCTCTTTTTTCCTTTTTTCCTTTCTGTTTCTCCTTTGCCTTTTTGTGTGGGCATATTTCAGGAAAATAACTCAGTGGTGGAATTAGAAGTCGATGAGAATATGTACCAAATCTGGAACAAGCAAAAACAAGATACAGGTCATTATAGCCTTTCAAAGATCACTTAGCTCTTTTTATGTGTAATGGAGTGCATGTCACAGTCTGGACTAAATTCCAATTTAGGTAATAATCAACCTAAATCTCTCATTTCAGTAGGATGTGATAATCTTTTTAGTTCATATCCTAAAACACAATTAAAATAAATGACCACATTTTCAGAAGCAGCTACCTTGAATCCAGACATAATCTAGAAGAGAAGTGAGCAATAAAATGGTGGCAGTTCACCAGGCTGCTGCTGCTATATTTATCTGCGCCTCCGCAGGTACGGGTGATCACAGCTCCCATTGGCCAGGAACTGCAATCCACGGCCAACAGGAGCTGCCATCCCCCGTACCTGCAGAAGTGCAGGTAAATACAGCTTGGCAAGGGCTAACCCTGGTGGCCTGGATCCAGCACATGGGACAGTATTTGCCCACCCTGATCTAGGTAATTTTGTTCTTCCCATAGACATCTAACTAACATTTGCCTACACATTTCTATGAATGTGTGCACTATTATGAAAACTGTGAGTACAAGAGCATTTACCCATTTGCTCATAGGTCATCACCCTCTGCTTTTTTATCATCTGAACTGCAGAACCTAATAAAGGGGTTTAACTACTATCTTTAATAGATGGAACACTCCAGAGTGGGACATAGAAGAATCCTAGCTTGGTGGTCATGTTTCATGCAGAAATCTAATCTGCAAGTTCAGCATGGGTCTCGGGAACTCCTTTGAAGAATTATTATAGCTACATAGTAAGAGCAGATTCTTATATTCTAATACTTAATCCTATGTACTCTTCCTGAGCCTGGCCATCAGGATGTAATAATACTTAGCATACTTTCTCCCTGAAGGCTGAATATGTAAGGTGTCTCTTTAGAGAATATGTACTAATTCTAAAACAACACTGCTCTGTAAACATAAGCAGATTTTAATGATAGTGGTTGTCTTGTGAATACAGAAATAACGCAATCAAAGCATAATTTTTTATTAGTTCAAACCAGAGGCGTTACTAGCAACCCTGACCATATTCTTTGGCTCCGTGCATTAGGAAAATAATAGAACGTTCATGGCTTTTTTTGGTCCTTAAAGCACTTCTTACTAACAAAAGTTGGTATCCTTGCAGAACACATGCTCAGAACTAGAGCAAACTTCTCCTGACCACTGGTTTGTATGTCAATTTCTTATCAGAAAATAACTCCAATTCCCTTCAGTGAAACTATCTGATGGCAAAGGACTGATGGCTGGATAAAAGAACACTTTCTTCAGCCATTCAGCCAATTTATTTAAGCATATGTGTGTATATACGTATGTATAATATATACAGGCAGTCCCCAGGTTACGTGGATCCGACTTATGTCGGATCCCTACTTACGAACGGGCCCCCCTACCCCCGCAGCAGACCGCTGAGACGTGCCGCGGCGGTCCCACCGCCCGTGTCCTCCGCGGCGAGAAAAGCTGCTCCGCGTCTCCCTGGTCTGCTGGGGGGGGGGGCCCCCAGGCAGACCAGAGAGCCGCGGAGCAAAGCCGCGGAGGACGCGGGCGGCGGGACCGCGGTGCGTCTCGGCGGTCCCGCCGCCCGCGTCTGCCTGGTCTGCTGGGGGGGGGGGGCGCAGCTAGTGCACCCCCCCCCCCCCAGCAGACCAGGCTTTTCTCGCCGACGCCTGGGATAGAGCAGCTGGGGGGCTGCCGGGTTGGTCCCCGCAGCGCTGACCTACCCTGCAGTGCCCCATCTGCTCTGTCCCAGGCGTGTCCGATTCAGCCCCTGCTGGTCAGTTTCAACAGCGGCTGAATCTGGACACTAGTTCCGACTTACATACAACTTAAGAACAAACCTACAGTCCCTATCTTGTATGTAACCCAGGGACTGCCTGTGTGTGTGTGTGTGTGTGTGTGTGTGTACACACACACACACACACACACACACACGTTACTGCAAACTTTAATGGTATAATAACGTCTTCAAAGCTGTATTGGTCTGGATCAGATATTGCAGTATTTTTCATAAAGGTGCTTGCCAAAATGCCAAGGCATTCTTATTTCATGCAATCATGGACAGTCCAACATCAGTCACTGTGCAGATATCCTTCTTCTCTGTATCTTTTGGGTACAAACAGGTCGTGCTTGTTGGTAGCTGTGACTTACAAGGTACCTCTACAATGCTACTGGGAGCGTGCTTCCCAGTTGGGTAGGCAGACATGCTAGCTCTTGGAGAGCTAGATCACTAAAAGTGGCCAGGTGGCTGGAAGTAGTGCAGATGGTGGCTCAGCCTAGCCACCACTTAGGTGGCCAGCCCCAGCTGCTGCCATGCCATCCTATCTGTTAGGGTTTCCAGGTGTCTGCTGTGTGTGGGGGTGTTTTTTTTTTTTTTTGGCCCAACAACTTTAGTCCCCCCCTCCCCTGGTTTTTTTTTTTTTTTCTTCTCAACAAGTTTTCCCCGCCATGTTCGGTATTTTTTGTGAAAGTATCTGGCAACCCTACTAGCTCTGCTGCTATGTTTAGCATGCTAGCTTGAGTGAACCTCATGCATGTTTATCTACCCATGCTGGGAAGTTTGCTCCCTGCTGTAGTGTAAATGTGCACTTAAAGGCTTGTGTGAAAGTTCTGAGTTTGGGTTATATGTTTTATTCTTCTGAGTGGTGCTTCAGTGATTAAATGGTGAGTTTGGAGTCTGTACCCATCACGTGACACCATATCCTGTTGTGGCTCAGGAAGGAGAAAAGAGAATAGAGGTGGGGTTTTGTCTCCTCCCAGCAGTCATATAGCAATGTCTGTATTACTTCCAAGTAGTGGGACCTTTTGTGTTAGGCACTGGACGAGTTGGCTGCACAAGCATGAGTAGAGGTAGAAACTGGGGTACCTAAAGCACAGTGTAAATTTTGAGAGGACTGTGCAACTTACACTGAAGGACTGTCTGGATTTGTGGACTTGCTACTCAGACCCTATGCCACCAGCACTCTCAGCTATCTCTGACACCACTGATTTCCTGAGAAAACTTCAATGCATTGGTGATTTGCCAGAAAACACCATCCTAGCCACCATGCATGTAGAGGCTCTCTACACAAACATCCCACACACAGATGGAATACAAGCTATCAGGAACAGTATCTCTGGGTATGTCTACACTGCCACCCTAGTTCGAACTAGGGTGGTTAATGTAGTCATTCGAAGTTGCAAATGAAGCCTGGGATTTAAATATCCCGGGCTTCATTTGCATCTTGCCGTGGAACGAGGTGTACCGGTAGTTCGAATTAGCCTAATTCGAACTACCTACTCTGTGCTGTGTGTAGCCGCCGGCATGGAGTCCGCACTAACGGGGATTTAAAAATGGCGGCGCCCGGCAAGATGCAAATGAAGCCTGGGATATTTAAATCCCGGGCTTCATTTGCAACTTCGAATGACTACATTAACCACTCTAGTTCGAACTAGGGTGGTAGTGTAGACATACCCTCTGATGCCACAGCACAACTGGTGGCTGAGTTCTGTGACTTTATCCTCTCACACGATTATTTCAAATTTGGTGACTATATATCTCCAGACCAGTGGCACCGCTATGGGCGCCCGCATGGCCCCACAATATGCCAACATTTTTATGGCTGACCTGGAACAACGCTTCCTCAGCTCTTGTCCACTCACGCCCCTTCTCTACCTGCGCTACATTGATGACATCTCCATCATCTGGACCCATGTGACGGAAACTCTAGAAGAATTCCACCACGATTTCAACTGCTTCCACCCCACCATCAACTTCAGCCTGGACCAGTCTACAAGGGAGGTCCTGGACACCACGGTACAAATAAGTGATGGTCACATAAACACCACCCTATACTGAAAACCTACCAACCACTATGCCTACCTTCATGCCTCCTGTTTCCATCCCAGACACACCACACGATCCATTGTCTACATCTAAGCACTGAGGTACAACCGCATTTGCTCCAACCCCTCAGACCAACACCTACAAGATCTTCAACAAGCATTCTTGAAACTACGATACCCACACGAGGAAGTAAGGAAACAGAGCCAGACGTGTGCCCAGAAGCTTCCTGCTACGGGACAAGCCCAAAAAAGAAACCAACAGAACACCACTGGCCATCACCTACCGTCCTCAGCTAAAACCTCTCCAATGCATCATCAGTGATCTACAACCCATTCTGGACAATGATCCCTTGCTTTCACAGCCTTGGGAGGCAGGCCAGTCCTCGCCCACAGACAACCTGTCAACGTGAAGCATATTCTCACCAGCAACTATACACCGCACCATAGTAACTCTAATTCAGGAGCCAATCCCTGCAACAAACCTTGGTGCCAACTCTGCCCATATATCTACAGCATCACAGGACCTAACCAGATCAGTCACACCATCACTGGCTCATTCACCTGCACATCTACCAACATAATATATGCCATCATGTGCCAGCAGTGCCCCTCTGCTATATACATTGGCCAAACCGGACAGTCCCTACGTAAAAGAATAAATGGACACAAATCAGATATTAGGAATAGCTATATACAAAAACCTGTAGGAGAAAACTTCAGTCTACCTGGACACACAATAGCAGATTTAAAGATAGCCATCCTGCAGCAAAAAAAATTCAGGACCAGACTTCAGAGATACTGCTGAGCTGCAGTTCATATGCAAATTTGACACCATCAGCTCAGGATTAAACAAAGACTGTGAATGGCTAGCCAATTACAAAAGCAGTTTCTCCTCTCTTGGTGTTTATACCTCCAGATCAGCTGCTAGAAGTGGGCCTCATCCTCCCTGATTGAATTTATGTCGTTATCTCTAGCCTGATTCTTGCCTGTATATTTATACCTGCCTCTGGAAACTTCCACTACATGCATCTGATGAAGTGGGTCTTTACCCACGAAAGCTTAAGGTGCTACAGGACTCCTTGTTGCTTTTGCAGATCCAGACTAACATGGCTACCCCTCTGATACTGTGCAACTTGTGTGACAGAGGAGAGCTCGAAAAGAGGCATTTTCTTCTCTAATGTCCAAACTAAGTGGGAGTGTTAGGGGAAAAATAGCAGTTCCTTCAACTATTAGTAATAAGGCCTGATCTGCACTTAAAAAATTCCCTTGTCACAAACAGTGGAAGGACTCTGAAAGCATCCAAGATCCTGGTCTGGAGGGCAGTTGGGCTGGGTGAGAGGGAGAATGTTTCTTCATTAGCAGGGTTTGCCAATATAGCTGTGCTGACAGTCCTTTCCTGCAGTAGACAAGACCTTAGACTTTTTGTCTAAAAGCAGTGAGGAAGATGCTGTAGTTAACCCTGGAAGAAGGAAAAGAAGCAATAGAGATGGCAGCCTGCTAGGTAGCAGCCTATCAGTGAATTGGGAATAGGAATTTATGACAAATGGACATGAGAGAAAATCCAAAGCAGATTGGAGCTACCTCCGACAAACACCTGATGCTTATCTGACTTTTCATACCAATGAAATATTAAGAAGCTAGGAACTAACTGCTGTTGGGGATGTTAGCATTGGTACATTTATCACTGATGCTTCAGGAGCTCCCTGTTTTACCCTATGCATTGGCTTCCGTATCAGTTTAGTGCCTGCTTGCTGCTTGATTAGGTTTAGTTCAAATTATAGTGGAGCTCAGTTTCTCCAAACCCAAGTCTTGTAAATCATGAGGTTTGGCACAACCTTAGCTACACTGTTTAGAGCACTCATGACTAAGACCCTACTCATGACTAAGGCCCTACTAAGCCAGGACATCTGGTGTTCTCCCATGAAATCTGGCCTTTTGTGTGCTTTTACTCTATGCTATGCAGATTTCATGAGGGAGACTAGTGTTTCTCAAATTGGGACCCAAAATGGAGCTGCAGGGGGATCATGAGGTTATTTTAGGAAGACCACAGTATTGCCACCCTGATTTCTATGCTGCCTGCAGAGCTGGGCAGCTGGAGAGCAGTGGCTGTAATCTTGGCTGGATGCCCAGCTCTGAAGGCAGCACCCAACCAGCAGTAGTGTTGGCAATACCATACCCATATTGCTCGTACTTCTGTACTGCTTTCAGTCCTGGGCACCCAGGGTGTGGCAGCTGCTGACTAAAGTCCCAGTGCTGCAGGCAGCAGTGCAGAAATAGGGGTGGCAAGACCATACTGTACTTATGTCTGTACTGCTCCTGGTGGTACATCTGCCTTCAGAGCTGGGCTCCCAGCCAGCAGCCACCGCTCTCCTGCTGCCCAGCTCCAAAGGTAGGGCCATCACCAACACCAGCACAGAAGCAAGGGTAACAGTGCCACCCACTCCCACTACAATTATCTTGCTTCCTTCACACAGCTCCTTTGTGGGTCAGGACCTCTACAACTATAACTCCAAGAAATTTCAGATTTAAATATCTGGAAATCATGACATTTTCCATTTTTAAAATCCTATGACTATAAAATTGACCAAAATGGACTGAGAATTTGATAGGGCCCGACTCATGACTCAGTTAGTCTAATCCTTTTACTCTGCAAAATGTTTCTGTGCCTTGAGTTTTATGTCTCCTCTTGTTCATTTTCCCCAAACTCCTTTTTGTGCTGTCTTTCCCCCAAGTCTTTTAAATAATATTGTTAATATTTTGTTCAACCATCGCCTGTCCTAGTATAAGATTAGAAATGTTAAAATACATCTTATGATGTAGTTGTGTCCTAACTTTTTATACTTTCAAATGCTGGGCTTTAGTACAGACACACACAAGATGTGTGTGCAGATCATCTGGCTCAGGCCAGGTTATGAATGGTAAGTACAGCTGACATCAACAATCTTGACTGGCCTGATATGGGAGCTGTAGCCTGTCCTTTCTTCTGCACATAGAGAGATGAGCTATTCATGGAAATTGCAGCTTCTTTTGGGTATTCTTTACTGCTATTATTCTCCACAAATGAAACCAGGATTCTTCATCCTAAACAATGCTCAGGATTTAAAATGTTGCCCTGAGGAGCAGAAAGTCTGTTCTCCTGTAGGATGGATGTTTTGCTCTCCAGTCTGTTAATTATGGCCTTTTCTTTCAACAGGAATAATTGTGTTATTAATAGTCCTTTCATGAACAGAAGAAAGGCCTCTTTGGAAGGGAATACTCTTGCTTCACAAAAGGTTTCTGATAGCCTTAAGGTGGATTTATCTGGTGGTGCCTTGGCTAACCTTCATATTAAGCAGTCAGAGGCAGTTTAGGGCATATGGGGATGTGAAGCAAATTACAAAATAAATTAAAAGCATTATGGCTCAGCAGTATAAATTAATGCAGCTTCATCCTGGGAGAGTTGTCAATATCTGCTAAGCTGCTACAGGAGAAAAATAAATTAAGGTGTACTTTGTCACTCTTGTTCCTCCTCCCACTACAATTTCAAGGGGTCCTACCTCTTAACTCCTTCAGTGCCAGTGGATTGTGTGTAATTAGGGGACTACAGAGGGAGCTGGAGCAAACAGCGAACCAGCAAAGGGAAAAGAATGTCCAGATTAAAAACTGTATTTTAAAAAAATCAGATACCAATGATCAGGTTTGTCTTGTGGATTTATTGGGCCCTACACAGTACTGTGCCCAAGGCACAATGGCAGCCAGGTGGGGCTGATGACTTTTTTTAGAGTTGTGATTTTAAAATCCTCAGCAACACACTAATGAAATATTTGTCAAGCCAATTTTAAACTCAGGCCCAATAGACTAATACAATAAATTCAGAAACGGACAGTATATACCTGGGGTTGGCCAATGCCTGTTTCATGGATTCATTACCACTGAAATGGCTCTTTCACAGGTTCAATGTTCTTATAAGTCTGGCAGACTTTTTCACTTTTAAGTAACTAGAACCGCTGTGGAGGAAGCAGAACCACCGAATAGGAAGAGGTGGGTAGATGAATATTAAGACTTAGTAGGACCCCAAGTTTTTGGGTGCCCTATACAGCTGTGTACTTTGCATTTGGGTAAGAACGGCCCTGTCAATGACATTAATGTCCAAAATTCTCCACTGCAGCTGCTTGTGTCTGCACTTGCTGGTTCATTTTCTTGAGGGCTTTCCTTGTCAACTGCTCTCTTCCCAAACTTAGATAGCACAATGGAGGAGTCCCCTGAGCAGGAGGCCTCTTCTGTTCAATTCTGGATCTGCAGGGTAGGTAACTCCAGCTTTCTTTCCTCCTAACAGCTGTATCTGCTGCAGGTACTTGTTCCGCTCTTGCCAGCTGAGTGTTAGTGTTCTCTCTCCTGCTCAGTCTCCTGGAACCGGGTCAAGTAAAATGTAGTCAAACCATAAATATGATCAAAGAGGATTGTGGGGACTGTCCCCTTTGCTTGTGGCACAAAGAAAGTAAGGCTGCAGCAGGAAAACAAGCAGCCCAAAGAGACACGGAACAAAAATCCTAATATGAAAGAGTCTGAGACTATCCAGAACTTGACCACCACCATGGATAGAGTGGTTCAGAATTAGCAGAAGACTTGAAATTTAGTATCATAGGGAAAACCATGATTGCCTGTTAGTTAAAAATAAATAATCTATTCTGTGTTTGCAGTTCATTAGTTTGCTCAAGGAATTTCCAGGGAAAAGAAACCTCCAGAAACTTGTTCCTGATACAAATGTTTTTAATTCCATTTTGTATAATTACTTATTATAGCAGTCCCCAGAGGTCTTCATTGAAATCAGGCCCCCTTGTCCACAAGACACATCAAATGAGTATAAAAAGATAAATGGAAGGTAAGAGTAACAGTGATACACCAGGGTTACAAAAGCTAATTTTACAAAATTAGCAGAAACTGATTGAAAAATATATAAAAGGACATCTCAGAAGTTCTAAAAGCTGCTTGCTAGCCATAGTCAGTTGCAAATTAATTTTAAGCACTGAGGTTTAAGCAGATCTTGAAGGACAAGATTGTGCCTTGACAGGTTAGGTGTAGGATGGCTTGCCACTTGTAAGGGGTGGCATAGAAGAAAACGCTATGGAATTTGTGGCAGAAAGAGGCAAATGATCACTTGAGGCTGATCTCATTGGTGGAGTGGAGAGGTGGGAGTTATAAAATGAGAGAAGTAGGGAGAAGCTAGATTCTGAAGGATCTTAATGCTGAGGACAAGGAGCCTATATATATGAGAGTCAAAATGATGGGCTAGTAACATAATGTTTGCAGCTGGCAATAATCTGGATGTTGGGACAGTCAGAGAACTTGATGCAGATTCAGGAAGAGACTGAATGACTGAGAAGATGGCTATGTTCTCACAGAGAGAGTGGGGGTGGGGTAGTAGAGAGGGCTTGGAGGCTAGAAGGAGCTCAGTTTGGGCTATTTTAAACTTAAATTGACTTCACAGTATCCTTGAGAGGATGACCTGAAGGCAAAGCTATAAGATTTTGAGATAGGGTTGCCAACACACGGGCTAAAAATGTTGAGCTAGGAAAAAAACAACCCACCCCCACCGAACACCTCCTGTGTGGCTACTACCAAGAGCCACCAAGCTGGGAACACAAGGGAAGGCAGTAGAGCCTGCTCTGCAAAGTAGCTGCCTGCTACCCAAGGCAGACCCAGGGCAACACCATGACAGGGCGGGGGGAGTGTGTGACCATGAGTAGGAAGGTGACTCCCCCATAGCCAGGTCTTTGGGTGTCCCAGTGGGAAGAAGCAGAAATTCCACCCAAGTCAGTTTTGGCTGAGAGCCCATGGAAGCCAGCTAAACGCAACTACAAAGCACCTGCAGGCTTCTCTCCTGGACTACGGCACCACAACGTGCTTGAACAGTGCTCAGGAGCAGGGACAGGGCTCCTCCGCTTCCCCAAGGTGTCACTCCTCCTCAGACGCAATCAGCTGAGGGCTCCCAGCGCTGATTGTGCCCCGCCTCCCAGCCATTCCCTTCACCCCTGCCTGGCTTCTGCACGCAACCAGAGGCTCCCCATGCCAATCATGGCCCCACCTCCCAACCGGGGACTCCCTCTGGTTGTGAGCAGAAGCCTGACTGGGGGGAATGGCTGGGAGTCCCAGCCACTCCCCCCATGCCCACCAGGCTTTTGCACGGTACCACAGGCTCCCAGCACCCATCAAGGCCCCGCCTCCCAGCCACTCCCCCCATGCCCACCAGGCTTTTGCACAGTACCACAGGCTCCCAGCGCCCATCACAGCCCCGCCTCCCAGCCACTCCCCCCACCCCTGCCAGGCTTCTGTCCGGTGTCCAGCTGGAAAAACAAAAAATACCAGACATTGCACGTGTGTGGTATTTTCTGAATTTTTTTACCAGACGGAGGGTGCAAAAACAAGACTGTCCGGTAGAATACCAGATACCTGGCAACCCTATTTTGGGACCATGACATTGTTTTGAACTCCATAGTGGCTAGTTCTGGAATTTTGAAGGAGGCTTCTTCTCCTCTTTTCTTTAAAGAAAATGAGCCAAACCAGTCACATCCTTTTGTTAGTGTTCTACTGTGATTAAAAATTTGAGCATATTTCTTACATCATAAAGTGTAGCATGGCCTTACCAAAAACAATTTATCAGACACATTCCAGAACAACCAAGGAAACTCGTGAGCCTCTTTGTCCTCATTTTCCTCTTTCTATTTTCATGTTTTCTTTCTTTATCTTGTCGCTGTTTACACTTGGGGATGGGACTGTGTCTTTTCTCAAACTTTGGACACCTCATAAATATTTGTGAGATAGGCATATAGAGGTAAATGGGTACAAGCAGAAGGCTGTGTGTATGTTGAAAAAGATGGCACAGAATGACGGGCTGTGGGGTAAAAGATTACTTTCCTATAGACTTGCACCTAATACAGGTCTGGGCAACACACCTTCTGCAGGATGGATTCAGCCTACCAAGCCACCGGACGCGGCCCATGGATTCAGCAGGGAGCCTCAGACAACCCCTTCTCCTCCGCTTGCCTCGCCCCCACATGCAGATCAGATAAGCAGCTGCCGGGCCATTTGCATTTAACAAACTGCAAGGAGGGGGGAGTGGTGCTTTGTGGCTGCTCCCACCCCCAGCACAATCCTGTTGGCTGGTTTTTTGGAGTCTCATGGCTAAGTCTCCAGGCCAAAGCCTGCCTCTGGTACCCTAGCCACTCCCCGCCAGCCCTCTGCCTCCTTTAGTCCACATAAGCCAAATTCTCTGTCCACTCTTAAGCCCATATTCCCTCCCAGGCCCTGCACCACAATCCCCCGTCCTAGGTCACAACTTCCTCCTGCTCTAGGTCATAACCAAACCCCTAAATCCCAGTCCCTTACCCCAAGCACCCTTCTGTACCCAACCTCCATCCCAGACCCTACACCCCCTTCATTAATATATGGAAGAGTGCAGCCCTTGAGCACTTTACAAAATCTTGGTGTGGCCCCCATCAAAAATTATTGCCCACCCCTGACCTAATATGTGGTATGAGCTATCTGGAACCTCCACTACAAGGTGATAGTAAAATAACATTTGGGCCATTCGTTGAGGTTCCAAAAATAATGAGATTTAACATGTGACAGTGGGTGCTAAGAGCGAACTTGAGTACCCCTGCCAGCACTGATGGAAATGTAGTTACATTATTAGGAGCAGCATTCTATAATTGTCTTGTGAGACTGGGATAGAAAAAAAGAGGATAATTAAACTTGGCCTAACACTATGGACTTGTGCAGAAGGTGAGATTAGCAGTGAACTATGACAGGGGAAGATGTGAAAAGCCTGGTACCAAATGAGCAAAGAAATTTTAAAAAATGGCAGGGGAAAGAAGGTAACCAAGCAATACAGCTAAAAGTGTAGGTTTGCTATCAGAGTTAATTTTTCCCTATCTTTTGTTCTCTGAACATTAGTGATGGCTAGACAAAATGGTGCATGTTGCAAACAGTCCGTTAACTTGGGCCATAATACTTAGGAATGATGGATGTAGAAAGAAAGTTGTATTATAGTAAGTTAACCTATTGCAAAGGAAAATGTGTTCAGTAAACAGCAAATGCAAATCAAGTAGATGGAACAGAGCAATTGATGCTGATCAACTTTGCTCTCTCTTTCCTGTTTCCCTTATTGAAGGTTCTTTCACCTTATGCTGACTGTTAGTATTATGGTCTTCATTTTCATATGGATTACAATGAGTTGAATACGTTACTGTCTGAAACCATCTGGCTTCAGACATCAAAGAACAGCTGTAGATAGCTTTGGCTTTTAATATAGTTAAAGTTCACCTCCCTGTATAAAATAAAATAGAGCCGTACACACGTTGACATTGATGTTGACATGGTGACACTAGGCCTGGGGGGAATTCTATTTCTAATTTTCAGCTTCTTCACCTTCAGTCTTTCTTCTTTCAGGAATTCTGGGCCAAATCTTGCTCAGATAAACAGTTCTTCAAACTTCAGCTAAATTGTTTGCTTGAGTCTTTATGGGTGCCAGGCCATGCAAGCTCCATATTTAGGTTTTATTAAATAAAGCTTAAAGGAAAGGAGAATTATATAAAAACCTCAAAGGCACATGGAAATGTTTTAATGATTTTCCATTTTAATGAATGTGTTTTCAAGTTAAATGTACCCATGTAGTACAGGAAACTTATCAGCATCTGGGTTAGTGCATGAGAGCCAGAAAGTGTAACTCTCTATGAACAAAGTGGCTGGATTCTAGTGTTACATTGATGTAAGTCTAGGGTAACAGTGTTATTCTGGATTTCCATCACTGGTAAAGCAACATCTGGCCCAGAAAGTGACCATTGTTGTTTCACATTCCATGCTGAATGAGGTGGGAAAATTGAAGAATAAACATGTTGCATGCAGGTTTAGTGTAGCACTAAACTATGGCGAGTGATAGGGTCACTGTGGCGCTACAGAAATCTGGGGAGAATGCCACATGGCCTTTGGTCTCAACAAGAGCCTGGGGGAACATAGTTGTTGTCCATCCTTGATGAATAATGAAAGCCCCTATACATGGGTCCAGCTCAGGTGGAAAGAGAACAGGTTTATTACCCTTTCCCCTCCTTACTGCCCATTGTAAAGACTAAGAAAGAGCAGCATTGCTAATCCAGAGCAGCTGTTGTGCTCTCGGGGCTACGTCTACACTGCAGGCTTCTAGTGCAAGAACAGCTGTTCTTGCACAAAAACTTGCGGAGTGTCTACACTGCACGTGCGTTCTTGCACAAGTAAATTTACAGTAAAGCGTTGGAATAGAGGGCTTCTTGTGCAAGAGTTATTCCTCTCCCCAAGCATATCACTTGCACAAAAGCACATGGCAGTGTGGACGCACTCTTGCACAAAACAGTTCTCGAGCAAGAAGCCTGCAGTGTAGACGTAGCCTGGGAGTGAGGACTGAGGCATGACCGTGCTTAAGGAATGTATGAGTCTTCTTACACCCTCTCCCTACTTTTTTGTGGGCCTGCCTAATGTATGATATAATCACACTCGTTGAGTGTTCCTTTCAGCTATATCTTCAGATAAGATGTTTTCCAGCCCATACCTGAAATGAAGTGAACAAACTATGTTATTCTTTTAGTGATAGGTTGTGATGTCAAAACGGAGCAAAGATGGAGTGAACAATGAGAGGGGAAGCTAATCCCATGTTTATACAAAAATCATCTTCCTTAGCTCTCTTTGGGAGAAATGAAGAGCAGGATAGAGGCAGGGGAAGAGTGTACAGCAAAACTATGTTTCTATTATTATTTTTTTTGTACAAAATAGCTATAAACATTCTGCTTCAGAATTTGCTAAGCTTTATTGATTTAACATTGCCCTTCACATGGGGATTTTCCTCCTGAGTGGTTAGGTGACATTACACCTGACCTCTTTCCTGCTCTTATTTTTAAAAAGCCTTTTTTATAATGGTTTGAAAAGTAAAATTAATTTGCTTGTATAAACTGTCTGTACTATCCTGTAGTTACTGGCCATTGGAGCAATTGCTTGCAGGGATGATTATGTTAACATTCAGCAAAAATCTATAAACACTGTTTATCCAAATGCATGTCTGAATGGATTTATGTTTTAAGATAAAGTGCACTTGTATGTAGCCTAATGTGTAACAAAATCATGCTGAATATAAAATACGCCAGTGAAGGTAAATGAAATCAGTATTAGACTGGATGAGTTGCAGTATTTTGTGCTTCCTCAGTGATGTTTCTGGAGAGTTAATCCAACCCTGCCTTTCTTTATAAAATATGTGCTGCCAGTGAGTGAGAGAGCGAGAAACAAAAGGAACTCAAGGCTGGAAGAATTATTACTGGGAGCAGAAGACTAAAGGGAAAGGTTAAAATTACAGTCAAGCTAATGTTTATATTTATACTGCAAATAACTAATGCAAAGACAAAGACAGAAGTTTATCCAAAGTATGCTATAAAATATATAATAATGATACCTCACGTAATGCAAGAAGACACAACATGTAATCTACGCAGAGACATGAAAATGTTTTACATATATCAGTTAAACCTCTGTACGCTCCCACGAGGCAGGGAGGACTTATTAAAGTATTTTTCAAAAATGGGTAATCTGAAACAGAGACAGAGGTTAAGTGATTTGCCCCTGGTAAGTGAGTCAATGGCAAAGCTGAGAAGAGAACCCAGGAATTCTATCCAGCAAATTTTATCAAGTAAAAATTATAAAGGAACAAATTGTGTTCTAGTCAATTCCCTTTTACTAAAAGAGATTGAATGAATCTTTCCTTCTACAGGTTGAACCTTTCTAATCTGGTCTGGCAACATCTCTTTTCTGGCATGGTTTTAGTTAGCTGGATGTCCACTTATCATGGGCCAAGTGTGGCCAAGTTTCCTGTGGCCCCATAATGTTTGTTTATGGCCCTAGCACTGGCTCTCAGTCTTCTATGCTGTTGTTTAGCTCTAATTAACCCCTAAATGTCTTTTAGGAGCTCAGTAAGCAGTGGAAGTATTGATAATGCTGCTAAACAATATTGACCTTTAGTGATCTGGCAAATTCTCCGAGTGCTGATTGGAGAGATTAAATCTGTAATTGCAGAATATTTTTCAGTGCTTTCATGGCTTCTCCTTGGGTCAAGGGTCTCGTTACTTTGTCTCGACCTCTGTATTCACAGTAGGCACTATGTAAATAACACATACAAATCTTCATATATTTCTGCTTTCCATATGCAGTTTAGCTTTGCTCATATTTGAACACTTCCAGCAAGGGAATCTGTGGAGTGTGACCAGAGTTTAACATCCACCAGGAATTACCTTAATTTCTCTTATGACCAGGTCAGCAATCTGCTTAAGCACATGCTTAACTTTAAGCACATAAATTACTTAATTGACTTCAGTGTTACTAATTATGCATAAGTAGCTTTCTAGTTCGGTCCATAAACTGGACTAGCAGCATTGGACTTACCATCCATTGTCTGTTGTTTTCAGTGATATTCTGCTATAATCAAAAGGCAGAATTATACTGTGAAAGCTTCAAATTAGTTGCTAGTCCTAGGGGAAAGTTTCTTTTATTGGACTTGATCAGCTCTTCTTTCAAACAGAATGTGTAGTACTTGGTAATTGATCAACTCTGAGACTGCAACGGAAAGTCCTTGCCTCTTGTGCCTTCTGGTTTAAATAGTAACAGCACATTTTCATGCTGAGTTTAGATGAACTGGCTCCTGCTTGTGCATGCTTAGTAATGTCCTTTCACATTTTTGGCACTGGCAATGAATACGAATTTGAACATGACTTGCAGATGTTAAGCTTATTGTAGGAAAATCCATCACAGCAACTTTAAGCTTCTAATATGTGTCCCAGAGCCAAGGAAGATATTGGAATTAGGGCATTAACTCAGTTAGTATAGGTTTTTTGCCTGCTCTGTGATGCCCTCTATGGTCCCTTTAAACATACTATTGGCGACAGCTTATCTAGCCACAGGGCGAGTGACTCCTTTTATTTTAGTGATATAACTGAGATCAGAATCTGGCCTGTTAGTTTTTGTTTTTAATTAAAAAAGGAGCTGTATTAGGAACATCACAGATAACTTTAGGCAGATGCCACAGCAAGACTAGGTGATATTTACGGTACACAAAATGTCATCCTTTGTTATCCACATGTGTACACAGTGCAGTCTCAAAACTGGCAATTTCTTATTCTGATGGGGACTGTTCTGAATAAAAATAATAATAAACATCAACTAACAAACAGCTGATTTCCTTTTTCAGGAATTATTGGGTTTGAAGATCCTTTTTGTTTTAAAATAAGAATAACTATGCTAAATCCAGATTTTCCATAGTAAGTGAAGAGGGATTTCATATTTTCTGCAAGAAGTAACCTTTTTTTTTTTTTTTTTTTTTCAGCTATGACATTAATTCTCTCTTCAAAAGGAAATAGAGTCAAAGTGCCAAGGAAGGACTATAATTTTGTCCTCTATTGTACTTCTGTTATTCATTACAAGTTTTCTCTAGTGATATGTCCTGATGGAAGAGATGCTGTTAGTGGGGTTGCACAGGTGTAAAGGCCTGGAATTCAGTTAACAGCCCTGTTGATGTTCTGTGAACCAGATTAAATTCCAGCTCACTCTCTTGTTCAGCTGTGCTGTGTTTGAGGACTAACAATTACAGAAGTCAGTAAACCTAATTTTTGTTACTACAGTCTGCAGGTCTGACTCTGGGTGCACACAGGGAGCAGATCTGTGGATAAGAAAGTGAAATCAGATAGACAGTTTTCTGAGTAAAATGATAAGTTCGTAGGGAGAGACTTGTCATTCATGTTACAATGTATTACTGTGTTAGCTCCAAAATATACTGAACAAAATAATGAAAAATGACACATTTACAAGGAAAATATTAGGCAAATGAATATATCACAGGTCTGCTATTTTTACCCGAGTCCCTATATAATCAGTCCTGTGTCAGAGTGGGGAAATAGTTCCCTCTCATAAACTGGCATTGTTCCAGCAAGTGTTGGTGCCCACTCTGGCTGCTTGCTTTCCTCTAATCTGTAGAGCGAGGATGGTTTTATGATTAAGATGCTGGATGGGGTCTTGGGAAATCTGGGTTCAGTGCTGGTCTCCGGGGAAGACTTTCTGTGTGAACCTCCCCAAGTCCATTTAATCCTTCTTTCCCTGAGTTCCACATCTGTTTTGAGGGTAAGTTTACTAATGCTTCTGAGGTGCTCAGATACAGTGGAAACAGGGTCTGTATGAATAGAGAGTGATACAACAGTTCCCTTCCTATAAGAAATAGCCAGGTCATGCAAGGTTTTGGAAGCATGGAGGAAAAACTGTTCCGCCCTTCATAATCTTCATGGTAGATCTCTTTTCTAAATGACAATTGACATCAAACAATTTAATTCATTTTCTCAATTTGTCAAAACTAAAGCCTTGACATCTTTTTAGTAGAGGTGATTGAATGTAATAGCAATCACACTGTTACACAAAACAAAGCACTTTTAATTCTTCAAAGACCTTTCATATTTTTGGGTAGAAATATTTATAATAAAACCAATATAGAAAATACTGAGCAGCCCTCTAAAGTCCACTCTTCTTGTGTCAACTAATATTATCTAAAAATAATCTAGCCGTGTTACAAGCTTCCCCAAACAGTGGCATGACTGTGAAGGCCACATCAAATCATTGCTGGCATTGTCATGTTTGCTTTGAGAGATGGGAAAAATCACTGTAGTATTTGAAGAAATATGGGATGGTAATCTAAACATCTCTCCAACAGATCTGACTTGTTGCAAATAATTTTAGAATAAAGTCAGTTTCTGACTTCCTAGTGTAATCCTAAGAGACGTTCCCAGAGCCCTCCAAGTTCTTAATGTTTCTCGGTTTGTTCCATATCATTAGGTATTGTGCTTGATTTCTCAAGAGACTTCAGTCTATGCATGAAGCATAAAACTAAAGTCTTAAACACGTGGAGTCATTATAGATTCTGTGGTGTTTCTGTGTAGCTTTATTAACTAAGGTGTCTTACAGTTTGGTTAATTACATTCTGCCTACCTGAAATCCCTCTGCAGTTTCAGTTGGATATGGCATTTGTATTCACATCCTGTTTTTCATAGACATGTAGGACTGGAAGGGACCTTGAGATGTCACATCCAGTCCAATCCCTTGCTGTGAAGACAGGACTACATAATAACTAGACCATTCCTGATAGCTGTTTGTCTAGCCTGTTCTTAAACGGCATCCATGATGGAGATTGCTCAACCTCCGTTGGCAATTTATTCCAGTGCTTAACTACCTGCCAGTGAGGAATCTGGACTTTCCTTGCTCAATTTAAGCCCATTGCTTCTTGCTTTGTACTCAGAGATTGAGAACAACTTTTCATCCTTCTCCGAAAAACAGTGCTCTCTGGTCTGGCAACATCCGTCGTCCGGCAGGACCACGGATGCTCCTGGACCAGAGAGTCTGGTAGCCTAAGGGCAGGCGGGCCTGCCGGGGCCAGGGCAACAGGGTTAGCATCCCGGCTGAGAGCAGCGTAAGGCCAAGGCCGAAGCCCAGTGGCAGACTCCAGCAGCCCGCAGCAGTGTAGGGCTAGGCCAGAGTTCTCTGGCAGCATGGGTTGGTACAGAGCTGGAGCCCCGTGGCAGTGCCCGGGAGCTCAGGGCTGAGTTCAGAGCCCCGTGGCAGTGTGGGGCCAGAGTCTCCTGGCACCCCCCAGGACTGCAGGGCTGAGGCACTACGGCAGCCCCAGGGAGCAGCTTCCTGGAGAGTGGGGCCAACCAGGTTGGGGGCGGTGGAAGATGAGGCAGGGTGCATGCTGGGGCAGTCTGCCAGCTGTAGGCGATGGGCTTGGGGACCGGTGGCAGGAGTGCTCCCCAGGTGCAGCAAATTCTCTCATTCGGGACTGGTCAGGTCCCAACAGTGCCGAACCAGGGAGGTCTAAACTGTACTTGAAAACGATCATGTCCCTTCCTTTTCTCTGGGCTAAACAAATCGTTTTTAAAAATCTTCCCTCATAAATCATGTTTTATATACCTTTAATCATCTTTGTTGCACTTCTTTGGATTTTCTCCAATTTTTTCCACATCTTTCCTGAAATGTGGTACCCAAGCCCACCGACACAGGCGGGAGTGGGGAGAGGAGATAGGTGGCAATTACCCCAGGGCCTGGCAGTTCAAAAGAGCTCAGGGCTCCTAGCTGCTACTGCCCTTTAAATCAAAACTGGAGTGCTGTGTGACATGCTCTGGATGGCTTTGAGGAGTGGGAGTGCGGGGCGCCATGCTCCAGGCGTCACTGAGGGCTGGCTGCCTCGGCCCTGCACCTTCTGTCTGACGCTCTACCACTTAGAGTGTGGAGCTACCCCCCATCTGGTCAGGGGCCCGGTGAAGCTGTCAGCTCCGCTGGTGGTGGCTAGAATTAGACACCGTATTCCAGCGAATGCCTGATCAGAGTGGGATAGAGCAGAATAATTACGTCTCCTGTCTTGCTTCTAACACTCCTCCTAATATATCTGTGATGGAATATTCTCCCCACCCCCCCAAGGGCTGGAAGGGATTCAAGGGACCAGATTAGGCCAATTAACTCCACAATGACACATGAAGCAAGAGCCAGGGAGCAGGGATTGATTGCAATAGGCTCAGCTGAGAAGGAAAAGCCAGGGCCTATAAAACCAGGAAGCGGGCAACAGGCTGGGGGAGTAGCTCCTTCCTGGGAGGAGGGTTTGGAATAGTGCACACAGATAAAGAGGAGGAACCAGAAACTGTAGGAAACAATCTGGGGAAAGAGCAGTGAGGGCTATTCTAAGATATATTTTATCAGGCCATAGAGACTTGAAGACATCTAATTTGTTTAAGTCATTTTTAACTTGTTATATCTTAATCTCAGCTCCTACCTCACTTTCACTGGTGTTCACAATGCTAGATGTCCAGTTGCTACTGATTTTTTTTCGTGAAAACTGAAATAATCATTTAGCACTTCTGCCACTTGCACACATTCTGTTGTTATCTCTCCCTTCCTCCCTGCAATGATTAACAGGCCTCTCCCATTCTTGGTCTTTCTCTTGCTTCTAAAGTATTTGCAGATGTTTTCTTGTTACCTTTTATGTGTTTAGCTAATTTAATCTCATTTTGTGACATGGCCCTTTCTGATTTTGTCCCTGCATACTTGTGTTTGTTTATGGTCATCCTTTATAATTTGACCTACTTTCCACTTTTTGTAAGACTCTCTTTTGCCATTCAGACAATTGAAGATTTCATGATTAAGCCAGGGTGGTGTCTTGCCATGCCTCCTATCCTTGCTACACAGTTAGATAATTTGCTCTTGTGACCTTAATAATGTCTCTTTGGAAAATTACCAACTCTCTAATAGTTTTTTGAATTAGGGTGTAGAATTAATTGTTCAGACACCACTCACATGGGCATAAGAGCCTAAAAAGATAAAGTCCTTGGTCTACACAAGTCACTAGTGATTTTAGGGGTCTCAGTTTTTGGATGCCCAATTTATGACATCTTGAAAGGATTTGAAGGGAAGATGGTGAGCAGTTTCTGAAAATCAGTCCCTTTTTAAGATGTTGCAAACAGAGCACTCAGTAACTGAGATATTCAAAGTCCCTAATGACTTTGAAACTTTAGGCTATTACTGATAGTGAACAGCTTCTGTTTCCCCCAACTGAAATACACTCTCTCTCTCTCTCTCTTACCTGTTTTATAGGAATATTTTGAAGTTTAATAAGTTAAAATTTGGAAAGAGCCATCATATTTTTGCAGGCTACAAACAAGATCAAATTATTTGCTATTCGTATTGCCTTATAACCATCCTTACTGTTATCAGTTACAAAAACATCATGGTAGGCAAAAGACATTGTCAAAACTTTAATTTACTTCTCCATATCATTCTGCTTGATTTTTCTGAGAGGTTTGACCTGGTTCACATTATAACATATTGCTCTTGTGAGAACCCTTCTAAATAATTTCTGAAAGACATGAGGCCACGTTTTTCCCAGTATTTTTTGGGTAAACTTCAGTGTCTCATAAGAGATTGTACAGATCTCACTGAAAACAGATTTTGACCCATGAGTTTCAGTTTTTCTGTTACGTTCTTCATGCAAAAGCAGATTAAAAAAACCCCCAAATCTCCCACAAAAGAAACCTTAAATTTTACTAGGAAAAGCTTTCTATTTTCAGAGAGATTATAGGAGTGAGACAGAATAATTAACATGGGCAAGTGGAGTCCTCTAAACCAAAAACAATTGGAAAGGAATCAGTTAAAGAGACACATTTGTTCTGTCCAACAAGTTTCCCCAGAAGCTATTTCATGTCTTAGACATCTCAATGTATAAATAGCACAAAGTTCAAGGAGTACAAGTTGGTCAGAGTGACTGATGTTGAACTTGTCTTTTTTTTCTCCGAACACCCCTTGGGGCAAATTGTGCTGTATAGATCAGAAAAGCATGACATGTTGCTTAATCAGCAAATTCATTTAAAAATCCCACATCTAATTAGAAAGATCCATTAGCATCTTATGAGGCCACACCCATGTCTGTGCACCTAGTTAGAACAAGGAACTGACTTTATTCCCATCACTTCTATTTATAAAATAAATTTTACAGCTACAAGACAACCTAGCAGAGGTTTATTGGTGCCTATTGTATCTGTTAAGTGGTTAATGTCACCGAGACTAAGATATTTTAATGTTGCCTAATCCATAGTGTAAATTCACCAAAATCATACTGCCTATTGTGGCTAATATAATGTCCCTGTATACTGCTTCCTATAGTTTATTGCATAATCAGAGTGTGATTTCAAAGTGCAAATTTAGAAAGGTAGGAGAACAGTTGTGCACTGTTAATAGTATTAGATGTATGCATTGTGGTTTGGAAGAGAGGGAGAGACAATCTCCACTTGTAAATCTGAGGCTGATATCATTATTGATTGCTTCAGCACATTGTAGTTTGATTTCTGGGGACAGTGAGAATTACAACAGTTCATTTAATGGATTCCAATGTATCAAGTAAGCAAAGTTGGAATCTTACAAAAAGTGGGAATATGGGCAAATTACCAGTGCTTAATTTGTAATGAAAGAGGTGCCAGGGTACATTTAGGTGTCAGAGCTCCAGCAATTGTTTAACACTCATAAGTGATGCAACAAGCCCAGAGATACCTGAGCTATGAACTGCTGACCTAAGGGCACTGAGGCTCTGCCCTAGCACAAATTAAACAATGCAAGTTATTAAGGAGGAGTACAAAAGAATAGCACAATCATGCATGGACAAAATTAGAGAGGCTATGACACAAATGAGTTATACCTAGCAAGGAATGTAAAAGGCAATAGGAAGAGGTTCTTGAATTGTATGGGGAGCAAGAGAAAGGGGGAAGGAAAGTGTAGGTCCTCCACGTATTGGGGAAGTAGAGCTAATAATTGATGGTATCAAGAAGGCTAAGGTGTTTAATGCCTAATTTGCTTTAGTTGTCAGTAAAAAAGTAATGGTGACCAATTACTCAACACAAGGGGAAGGAATGTAAAACAAATTGGGAAAGAACAGATTAAAGAATATTTAGTTAAGTTAGATGCATTGAAGTCAGCAGGATCTGGTGAAATTCATCTTAGATACTTAATTTAGATACTAACTGATGCAATCACAGAACTATTAGCAATTATCTTTGAGAACTCATGGAAGATGGGTCATATCCCAGAGGACTAGAGAAGGGCAAACATAGAATCTAGCTTTAAAAAGCAGAACAAAGAGGACCTGGGAAATTATAGACCAGTCAGCCTAACTTTGGTACCTGAAAAGATAATGAAACAAATTATTAAACAATAAGTTTGTAAACACTTAGGGTGCATCTACCCTGCACTCATAACTCAGAATAAGATATGCAATTTGAGCTATGCAAATTGCATATCTTATTTCTATCTAATTTCAAAATAGGTTATTTCAAAATTTGGCACTGTCTACACAGCACCAAATTTCTAAATAAACTGCTATTCTGAAATGTCCCTTAACTCTCGTAGAACAAGGTTTACAGGGAAGTAGGAATAGTGAGCCCATTATTTTGAAATTTATTTTTAAATAATGGGCTAGTTTAAAAGACACAGAGTAGCTATTTTGGGATACTCTGGTATCCCAAAATAGCACCTCAGTCTAGAAGTACTCATAGAGGATAACAGGGTCATAAGCAGTAGGTAGCATGGATTTGCCAAGAAGAAATCATGCCAATAAAATAAACTTCCTTTGACAGGATAACTGGCCTGGTGGATGAGGAGAGGGAATTAGTAAATGTGAGAAATCTTGATATTAGTAAGGCTTTTGAGCAAACTGGGGAATTGAAGTCTAGATGTTTTAAGAACCTCCACCTTGAGCCTTCCATCAGTGATGTAGTTCAACTGATGTCACTTCATTCCATCCAAAAGGCCCAGTCCAACTCCCATTATATCTAGCCAGTGGAGACACTCTGTTTGACTTCATCTGTGGGAGTTGGGACAGGCCTTAAACCACTATGGGCTGCGATAGTGTCCACTACCATCAATAGAGAGACTTCACTGAGGACTGCAACAGGCCCTAAATCACTGTCACTTTTCAACTGTAGAACCCAAAGTGTCAAACTCATTCCATCTTTCTCCATTGCAAAAAAATACCTCAAGAAATCTCACTAATCCAGTGGTGACTTTTACTTTGTCCACTGTTGTGCCAGTATTTATTTTCTTAGCTTGACTTTTCCTCTCCCCATCTCTTCTCTAGACCTACTTGGCTGGTTTCATTTGCTGTGGTTTTAGAATGTGGTCTTTTATTTCAGTGTTTTTACTGCATTTTAAATTACTTTATGTGGTATGGTCTTAGGCACAAGGCCCCTGGATCAATAACACTGGTTGGTGCAATTGGGAAAAGTGTATTCTTTCAACTCCTTTATGCCTGTTTGCTTCTTCCTAATCCATCCAGATTTTTATAGCACGTCCATAACTAAAGTTCTAAGTGCTTTCTATAAACTAACAGATCAATTCCTTAGTATTTTATAATCCCTCATACCTCTTCCCTCCACCCCCGTTCATTTTAAAATGTAGTTAGTACTGGGGACAGTAATGCAGTAAAAACACTGGAAAATGCAGATGTTTGGTTTTGTACTGGAACCGCATACTTGCCCCATACTTTGTTGATATGATGTTTAGAAACCATCTTAATGGGTGCAAAAGTTAATGCCTCTTTTGTGTGTGGAACTGGACTGAGAGATTCAATGTATTTTTCATAGGCCACTGAATGTTGATGATACTGAGCCAGATTTTCAGATTCCATTTACACTAGCTGAGGCTCTGGCACTATATTCTGCTTATTGCTGAGGCAGATCTGAGCCAGTGACCCAGAGGTGAAAAGCTCTGTATCCCATTATCAGTTCCCTGAGGGCATTCAGTCTTTCCAATTTTCACTGTGTTTAAGGATTCATGCTTTCTCAATGATGATTGCCTTTGGCAGAGGTGAACCATTCATAACAAATGAGATTGGACCATTTCCCTCACCACCACACTCCCCCCCACACACACCCTGTTATAATAACATAACTGTTTAGATAGCCAAGAAAGCCATTATTTACTAACATTTTGCTGTTGTTGAGCAGAAAAGTGGCACAGCATCCCTCTAATGTAATCTTCAGCTCCAAATCATGCAACCTGCTGCCATGAATGAGAGGAAATGGGGGCAAATTCTGCAGCACGCACATAATTACAGCCCAAATCTTTGTTATTAACCAGAAATGGAAACACTCTAAATCTGGACTTTCTAAAATTTGGACCTTAATTATCTGTGGGCAGTCTAAAAATAAAACACCTCCTCTTAGTACTGAAAAGAAATGCAGTGTGTGTCAGGCTCTGATCTAAACTAAATCCCAATGGGATTCCCGGAACATTATTATTGTAGGCCTGTCTGCCTGCTTGTGGGGCATTCAGGCCCACTGCAGTAGGGGCTGCCCCAGCTGAGTGGGAGCAGCCTCTGTCCACAGTGCCCCCGGTCAGCTGGAGCAGCCCCCTACTTGTGGCAGGTAGGGGGCTGCTTCAGCCCCCACCGGTTAACCTTAACAGGTAAGGCTTATCAGTTAACCAGTTAATTGGTTAAATATTCACATCCCTACTCTGAAAGAATTAGCTTTCATCAGTAGAAGCTCTTCAGTAGAAGCTCCTAGAGAAAATGAGTGCACCCAGCATACTGTATCCTAACCTAATTTACTTACAAAGGACAAAATGTTACAACTTGTAGCTTACATTTAGGGATATAGAGTTTGGTGCAGGAGTCTGTCTACATGGCAAGCCATCACCAGCAAACCAAACCCATTGCAGTGAGCCACAGAGCTGGCACTAATCATAGCAGTGAAATGATTTTCACTTGGGCTGGGGCTTGGGCTTTTAACCTGGTGGGGAGGGTTGGTCTCAGAGCCCCAACTCCAGCCTGTGCAGAAACATCTACACTGCTATTTTTACTGCTGTAGTATGAGCCTTTCACATCTGAGCCTGGGCTCTAAGCCTTACTGCAGTGGGTTTTTATTTGTACGTCTGTGCTGTGTGGCCTGATTTTTTTCAGAAATAGTGAGCATCTGTGGCTCAGTCAGTCAGCGGGTGTCCCGCACCCATACAAATCAAGCCATGTTGATGTAGGTGTCTGATTGGGGGGATAGTTTATGTATCCAGTTTTGAAAATATTGTCCATCCCATCCACTTTTGAACAAGGATATTGGGATGGCCGGAGAAGGCCATGGTTTACATCTGGTGCATTCATAATATGGCAAGAATACACGTAGGGAGTCAAGACTCAGCAATTGCCAAATCCCTCACCTCTGGACTCTCTGCCTGATTTTTGTGTTTTACACCAGGGGTGGGCAAAAGAGCCTCCGCAGGCTGGATCCGGCCCACCAAGCAGATGCATCTGGCCTGCAGCGGCCCTGCTGCTCCCCCACCGCCAGGCCTTAATTGGCTGGGGGGGAGGCACGAAGCCTCCTCCTACCCTGGGAGCAGCACGTGCTGCTCTCAGGAGAGGGGGGAGGGGAGAGCGGAGGAGGCTTCGTGCTCTCCCCCACCCCCAGGCCAATCAGGGCCTTGGAGCAGGGGGAGCTGCGTGAAGCTTCCTTCGCCCTGCCCCAGCCCTGCGAGGAGTCTGCAACTCTTCAAAGTGCCATGTGCTCATCGCAGGGCGGGAGGAGGCTTTGGGCCTTCCCCCGCCCTCAGGCCCTGATTGGCCTATGGGTGTGGGAGCATGCCAAGCCTCTTCCAGGGCATGGGTGCCTAGTGGGAAGGGGGGGGCAAAGGGACTCCTCCACCCCCAGACTAATTATGGTCTGGAGGTGGGGTATCCCTGCAATTCTTGTTTAGGCCCCACCCCTTCCAGGGTGGCCTGGGGCTACTTCAAAAATTTTTGAAGTGGCCCCCGGGCAAAAATTATTGCCCACCCCTGGTTTACACTAACGGTGCATCCGTTGGTTGCTTGTGATTTACAGTACTGTGAATGAGAACCAAATCAGATTCTTTTGGGTCAGATTTTGCTCTCCGTTTCTCTGGTACAACTGAACGACATTTGTCCCTTTGTGTCTAACTACTGCGAGACTCAAGGTATTTACCACACTCCCACACAATTAATCTTCTATTAGTACCAGTTGCTGCTGAGAGCTGTAAGTACAAGCACTGATGGGATCACCATGAGCTGGCGCTAGCAGACAACACTCTGTTTAAGTTAGTCAAAATGAAGCAACTTGCAACCAGAAGGCTCTCTGTTTTAGCTTTTACCTTTCACAGGATCCGCTGCTTTTGAGAGTCTCAATGAGGTGAGATAATGTGATCTCCAAGAAGCCATACAAGTGAGAACTTATTTCAGTAAATATTTTTGGCTACAGCATTTAGATGATGAGCTGCTTGGAAACCCAATTTCTTTTCCCCTCTATGGAAATAAAGTGATAGAGCAAGGACGGGTTTTTACTCTAGACATTTCTGCATTAAATGTGTGGGTGGGAAATGGTGATCCTGCTGTAAAATGTGTAAGATAACTAAGGTTTGAAGGAGCTGAAGAAATCCCTGGTTTTCATATTTAACAAGCATGCTGACTCTCTCAGCACAAAGGCTTGTGAGGGTGGCCATTTTCAGCATCCTGTTAGAAGCAAACCAAACAAGACCTCTCTTAATATGTAAGGAAAATCAATTTGAATGGATAGCCTGAAATGGCAGTCAGTCAGTAAAAGCCACAATGCCACCAGCGGTGTCTGATAGGATTCCTCAGAGCAGCATGCCTTTGCCACCTGTCTCTGTTCTTTGGAGTGTGGTTCAATCCATTCCGATTCAATTTTGTTTTTATACTTTGAGGGCTTAATAGCCAGTTCCCAATCTTCGCATGGTTGGAGGGTGACATTGTCAAGAACAGGTGCAGCCTGCTGAAATGATACGGTAATGCTTGTAACAGTATTTGGGAGAAGGAAAATGGAGAAGTTTAGTTCCTTCAGGGCAGAACTGGATAAACTGAATTGATAGATACTGGTTCAAAATCAGTTTTTCCCCCTCTTTGGTTCATTTTTCATAAGAGCAGGAGGCTGGCTTGTAGAGGTGGGAGTAAGAAACTGACATTCAAATCCTCGGCCTGACAGTGCCTCACTCTCCGACCTTGGAAATGTCACTTAAACCAAAATTTTCAATACAGAGTGTCTGTGTCCACAGTCAGATGTTTACATAAGCGACCAGATTTTCAGAGGTGAATGCACAATTCCCTTCAGTTCATTATGAGCATCCAGAGCTCTACAATTTAGGTCTTTTTATTTTGTCACCTAAACACAAATAGAGGCACGTCAGGATTGCAAGTCTTAGCCTGAATATGGCTGTGCTTGGCCTTCAAAGGTGCTGAGCACCCAGGATGCTCAGGGAAGTCAGGGGAACTAATCACTTTTGAGAACTGGGTCCCTTTTTCCCTTGGTTTCATTGTGGTTAATTGGAATAGTAATACAGGCCTCAAGGTGATGCTGTGAGGCTTCATCAGTTAGGGCTTGATCCTGAAAGGTACTGAGAATCCTCAGCACCAATGGATGCTAATGGAATCTAAGGCTCTCAGCCCCTGCATGCTCAGGACTCTTCATGGTAAGCATTATTAGTCCACACCTTAATGTTAGTGTCAGAATTACCATCTGCTGGGTCCTTAGACAGTGCCCCTAGTACCTGCATCATGACATGTTGACCACCACCCCGATTAAGAGCCTGAGTGCTCAGTGCCTGTGGTCTCACAACAGCCATGACCCAGCCCCAACTGGTTGGACACACAGCACTCTCATTGGCTTTCTCTTCCTGCTCTACAGGCCAGTTATCCATCTATGCAACAGGCCATTCATTCTTGGCTGTTGCCGACTCACTACCTTGTGGAACCTTACCCTGTCACCCACTGCCTTGCCTGTGTAACCCACACACCTACTGTGTGTGGTTCATTATCCTGTGTAGTAGTGACACTTACAGAGAGAGAGACTGAATGTGGTCTACAGCCTTAGCTGAGAGCCAGCTGGCTTTTAGCTCAAGCTGTAGAGGCTCATGCACTGAGCTCCAGAGATCCCAGGTTTGGTTCTGTCTGTCAGCTTTACACCTACACTTGCCTTCCTGACTTGCTTGCTGGCTCCTTGGATTGGATCTCCCAGCTACTGACTACAGTGAGAACACTGACGGTTGCCTGGGACAGTTTCTGACCATTCAGATTGACTTGCTGGCTCTTTAGCCAAATGCACGCTCTTGACCATGACTCAGGACTGCCTTAGCTATCTGGCTTTTCAGTTAGCCACATTTACAATTAGCATTCCCCACTGCACCTTCAGTTAGGACTGGACAATGCTGGTTTAGTCATAGTGTTTCTTTAAATTTCTGGCTCTATGGTATTTTTCACTGCCTGTTTCACGTAAATGGATCGAACTCTTTTCTTTTAAAGAGACTGTTCCAGCCACTGTGCAAAACCCTCCCTTCCTATGGGTATTTTCACTATCCTTTTCAATTTCTTTTTCCGGTAGTTCACTTAGTTTTCCTTATGCTGCTTCAGTATGGTAAAAAGCAGAAGTAGCAATCTGTCTCTTTCAGAGCAAAAGGATTATGGGGGTCAGATGGTATAAAAGTACTTACGGAATGGAGAATTCCCCAGTAGAAAATCAGTTTATTGACTAAGGGACAGTAGCTGGGGGAGCAGTGCAGGAATACTAAAGAGTGTTGCTGTCATGGTTAACTTTGGATCACTGAGTATGTGAACCCTCCCCTCAGTTTTCAAACCTTTTCTTTGCAAATAGATGTGATCATTTAATAAATGGCAGTCTCCCCTCTGAGTCCGTACTGAACCCATTAATCAAACCAAGAGACTGACTAATTAGAGTAAACAAAGGTCTCATAGCGGATTTAGTAAGAAAAGGAGTGTTAAACCTGGCCAAGCTGCAACGTAGGCAATTGCATTCTGTTCACCTAAGTCATTTATTACCATGTAGATGGTACTATTGGTGCGTATGGTACTTTACAGGCAGGCAACAGGTTTGATTCTCACCTCACTCACAAGCATAGAGCCATTGATTTTAGTAGAGAGCCTGTTCATTTGGGAAACATCCTAGAGGTGTGTAAAAGCAGGAGGAATACCCACCCCTTGCCAGGCACAGCTTCTTGCTGAGAGATTGTGAGCTCTGCTTGGGGCAGATGTTGTCTTTTTATTATTTATCTATACCACAACCCCCTATTAGAACCCTGATCCTTGATTACTGTAATACAAATCTACTATATATTGAAGGGTTTGTCTCTCTGTTCCTCCTTCTGCATGTTCAAGAACTCCTCCTAAACAGTAAGAGCTAAGATCACCAAATTCGATATACAGTTTCCTCTGATCATAACTTAAAAGCAAGATAAGGGTTTGGTTGTGTCAGGAAAATGGGATGTGCCTGGAATGGGATTGCTCGTCATAAAACCACACAGAACAGAGACAGAATCACCAGGTACATGAAAGAGGCTGGCTGGGAAACATGCCCTCTTCCTCATCTGGGTCTGCTTCAACCCTGAGCTTCCTGCCCCCCAGGTGACATTGATGGCTGTTCTCCTTTGTCAGGGAGCAAGGGACAAGTGCACAGTTTGCTGCATTCCTCACTCAATCTGGGGAGTGCAGGGGGCAGACAAACCTGGACCTACCCCAGCCAGGGGCACGCACTCCTCCCCCGGTGGTGTCCACTGGAGCTGCAACTCATCGCTTCTTATAAAACCTACCAGAAAAGAGACAGAAATACCAAGTAAAGTATAGTCCTCAAAACTGGCATAACTGAGAGACTATTGAGAGGGCTGAGGGTGGGCAGGGATTCAGAGCAGGCTTGCAGAGTGCCACCTCTGCCCACTGGCCCAGCACCATTGTGGGTTGGCGGGGGGCTGTGCCTTCCCCACAGGGCTGTCCATGGGAGGAGATGCCTGCTCCTCAGCCATTACACCCAAACTCGAGCTGCCCTTGGAGCTGCCACTGGCAGGGGACTTGTGGCCCTTCCATGACCTCTCCCATTTGTGCCGACTGGAACTGCAGAAACATAAGGAAGCACATCTCACCTGATCCCAATATGCTGCAGCGAGAGAGGGCTAGGATAGTCCTTTCTCACTGGGGCAGCCTGCATCCATAGCCCCACCCCGGCACAATCATTCAAATGAAGCATGTACATTTTCATTTTATTTTCCAAGAACAAAAATTGAGTTGAGGACCTGAGCAATGCCAGGTAAATCTTCTAGTAATAAAAAATGTTAAAACTAGAGTGAGAGGTTAAAGTTATTTATTCTCCTGAGCTTTTTTGTTACTTTTATTATTAAAATATTTTATTTGTCTGTGAGTCAGGAGTTTTTGCATGGTCAATTAGCATTGCAATAGTGCTCATACAAGTCTTCAACTCTGAGCCAGGCCACAAAAATCATGAGAGATGTTGCATACTGGCTTCTTTGTATTTGTTTTATGGCTTTTGAGTCTTTACTGGATACTTGGATTGTGTTTTCAAGCTTTTCTCTGCAACCAGAAGGACTAGAAACTTACTATTTTTTATTTTTTATTAAAGTTGAGAATGTCAATGATCACATGACTCCAGGAGCTTGAAGGATCAAGATCATCACTAAATATTGTAAGATTCCTGGTAACATTGCAAGAGCTGACAACAGTGGCATTGACTGGATTTGCAGAGGAGAGCTTAGAACGAAAAGGAGGTTGCCTTGCACATTACAGGCAGTCCCCGAGTTATGCGGATCCGACTTATGTCGGATCCGCAGTTACGAACGGGGCTTTTCTCGCCCCGGAGGACGGGAGCGGCGGGACGCCCATATGCGCCACGGTCCGCCACCCCCGTCCTCTGGGGCGAGAAAAGCTACTCCCCGTCTCCCTGGTCTCCAGGGAGACGGGGAGCAAAGCCTTGGAGCACGCCAGGGACAGCCCAGGCGCGCTTGGGCTGTCCCCCTGCGGGCGTGGTCCGCGGCTTTGCTCCCCGTCTCCCGACCAGCAGACCAGGGAAATGGCGAGCAAAGCCGCAGAGCACGTCCGCAGCGGGACAGCCCAAGCGCGCCTGGGCTGTCCCGCTGCGGGCGTGCTCCAAGGCTTTGCTCCCTGTCTCCCTGCAGACCAGGGAGACGGGGAGCAAAGCCGCGGAGCACTCCCGCAGGGGGACAACTCAAGCGCGCTTGGGCTGTCCCGCTGTGGGCATACTCCGCGGCATTACTCCCCGTCTCCCTGGTCTGACCAGCAGACCAGGGAGATGGGGAGCAAAGCCTCGGAGCACGCCAGCAGTGGGACAGCCGCGGCGCGCCTGGACTGTCCCGCTGCCCGCGTGCTCTGCGGCTTTGCTCCGCGTCTCCCAGGTCAGCAGACCAGGGAGACGGAGCAAAGCCGTGGAGGACTTGGGCGGTCCCGCCACCCCCGTCTCCCTGGTCTGCTGGGGGGGAGGGGGGGTGCAGCTAGTGCCCCCCCTCCAGCAGACCAGGCTTTCCTTGTCTACCCCTGGGGTAGAGCAGCTGGGGGCTGCCGGGTTGGTCCCGCAGTGCCGCTCCGGACCAACCCGGCAGCACCCCAGCTGCTCTGCCCCAGGCGTCCTGATTCAGCCGCTGCTGGTCAGTTTCAGCAGCGGGTGAATCAGGACGCCTGGGGCAGAGCAACTGGGGTGCTGCTGGGTTGCTCCAGTAGCACCGAGGAGCCGCGCTACTGGAGCAACCCAGCAGCACCCCAGCTGCTCTGCCCCAGGCGTCCCCAAGTCAGCCGCTGCTGAAACTGACCAGCGGCTGACTACAGGAAGCCCCAGGCAGAGTTGCTCTGCCCCAGGCTTCCTGGAATCAGCCGCTGATCAGTTTCAGCAGCAGCTGAGTTGGGGACACCTGGGTTTCTTAAGCTGAATCTGTATGTAAGTCAGAACTGGCTTCCAGATTCAGCCGTGGTTGAAACTGATCAGTTTCAGCAGCGGCTGACGCCAGTTCCGACTTACATACAGATTCAACTTAAGAACAAACCTACAGTCCCTATCTTGTACGTAACCCGGGGACTGCCTGTAATTGAATTAAATCTTTCCTGAAGGGGCAGTATGGAAAAAGTACTTGAGGAGGCCTTCTCTAGTGTCAATTGGACAATATATCTTTTTCTTCCTGTCCTGAACTATATAAACCTAGGAGAATGGAGTACGAAGAGAGGATAAATATTCCCTATATATTCCTTACCTATTTCACAGTCCTATGTTGAAAGGACTACGTAATGATTGTAAAGCATTTTGAGATTCTTGGATAGGAGGAGGTATACAAGTGCAAATAATTATTACTTTTATCAATGTAAAATATGATTCTTTGCATGAAAATCACTACAAAACTATACTGTTTTGATGCTAATCCTGATTTGAAAAAAACCACCCCACCCTATTATTGCTCAAAAGCTTCAGAGGGGTAGCCAAGTTAGTCTGTAACTGGAAAAACTTAAACAATGAATGGCTTAGCAGCGCCTTACAGACTAACAAAATATGTAGACGGTATCATGAGCTTTTGTGGACACGTTGTATGGCTATGTTTTATGGGGTAGGTAATAGGCTTCCAAAAAAAACCTTCTCTAATCTCCCAAATTCAAAACAAATATCTCTTTGGATAAAGTGTTTCTTCTAGTCCCAATAAGAAGATGACTCATGTTCAAAGCTGGAATATGTGTAAATTCCATTCATTCCTCATTTTACTTTTCCAAAGCTAAATTAAACGGGCCTTAGAAAAGACAGATGTGAGACATGTTACAACTTCTTTACAACTACAAATGCCCTTTTCACAGGAAGTTTTCATTGGTTCTGTCCATGAGAATAACATTAAATAGAAAGAGATGTTAAATTTATGTTCAATAAACATCTAGATTAGCTATTGGCACTCAAACTAACAAAATGCACTCCAGGAGTTGGTTTGTAAACTCAAAATTTCACATACAATATACATAAGCTGAAACCTGCACTAAGCACACACTCTCCAGTAGAGCTAGTAGTGCCTTGTACTGATTTAAGCAACTGCTCTAAAGTTGCCTGAAGGCTTACTGTATAATCTAAGATCTTCTCTACTGAGCATATGAATTTTCATCTCCTTGTGTGTTCACTGTGGCAGGGTTATCTACCACTGGTGATGAAAGACAGCCCAAAGAGAGAGAGAGAGCATAAAAGGGTTAATAACAAAGAGTATCATAATTTTAAAGCCCCTTCTAAACCTTATCTGAGGCAGCACTCCACAGGGTAAGATAGGGAACGAAAAACCAAATGAAAAAAAGCTCTCCTTTCTCTTTCCTTTACATTACCAAAAGTAGACACCTGGGCTTCTTACCCCAGTGGAGTGTTTTTTGTTTTTGTGTTTTAAGTTTTGTTGATTTGCTCCATGAGAAGCCAGCAGTGCTTATCTGTGGACATATACACACATAGCCAATCAAAAGCAGTGAGGGTGAAGCTAATTTATAGTATTTCACAGCATCACATGTTGGCCACAATGAAGTATTGCAGCACCCCATTGAGAAGAATTGGGAAACTGCCAAATACTTGTATGGTTGGCTAGAAGATTAGGACCTTTGAGTTGCTGTTCTGTGGGAAGCCATTGTAGTGACAGGAATGCTTGCATGAAATGTTTACAATAGCCTGTTTCACTAATGCATGGTGAACGGCATGCTGTACCAGCTGCAGTGTGTGCAGACCTCTAGTTTTCAGCCTGGTGTATAGTGCATTCTAGTAGTCAAGCTTGGAGGTCACACATAGATGGATTACCATTCTCTGTCTTGCGCTGTTAAGGAGAACATGCAAGCCTATGTGCATTTCAAACATAATTCACCTAAATCCCTTGTGCCTGTTATCATTTTTCCATATTCTGGAAAATTCCAATTCATTTCTAAGAGCAGATTTCTTTTAAATATTTTGTACCTTAGATTTTGATGTTCTGTATGCCATCCTATCTGGCAACACCTGCTTCAAACCTTCCTTCTCTTACCTGTCAGTACATCATTTCATGCTTCACTAAGGTGTGCAAATTGCAAAACCATCTGTTCATTACTCATGTAGTTATTATGTAAAATATGAATGAAATATTTCACATCTAAAAGAGTCATTGTCAACTGAATCCAGCTTGTGCAACGCTTTGGATCTAAAGTCTAGTTATTTCCTTCATGGTCCTTTATCTCTGTACAGTACCTATTTAACCAAAGGCACACTTTGCAATTTTGAATCTTGTGTCTCCCTCCCAGTTCATGCCATATTTTTCCCATTTTAAAATAGTTGGGGCGGCGGCTTTGCTCTGGTGTGAGATCACATGTCCTAGTGTGGGAGCAAGATTAACTTGCTCTACCTTACAGCCCCTTGAGAGATCTGACACACATTGCAGACATTTTCATTGACAACTTTTTTATAATTTTAATTGAAGAAGTGTTAAATCTCCCTTTCCCCTCAAGCTCTGCTTCCCACTTCCCTTATCTGTCTGAAGGAGTTGTACCTTTTTGAAGCCACTCCCATCATTGTTACATATATCACTTAGTCCTGGTTTCTACAGCAGCAGGTTAATATCGTTTTCTGTGAGAATTAAATGCTCAGCAAGAATATTCCTGGCTTATTTTACAGCTACAGGGCCCAGACATATGCACTGATAGAGACGTGATAATATTCATCACACATGATTGAATCCTTAGTGGCCCCATATATTTGATTGTAGTAAATGACAGCAGAAAAGAAGAGGGGAGTAGTTTGGCTAAGCTGTGCCACTAAGAATCAGGACCTCATTAATTGTCTCAGAATGATCTGCATGCACTAATTGGATTATTTTTCTTAAGAGGTACAAGATATGGACTCTAGCCAAGATTCTCAGCTGGTGTATATCAATATGGCTTCCTTGATTTGAGAGGAATGATTCTGATTTATGGCAGCTGAGAACCAGCCTCTCTGGTTTTGGAGAAAAGTAAACATTTCATGAATGAAGAAAAATATGATCATCCTTACAGATGAAAGAATCAGAATGCTGTGGAATTTCTAATTTTATATGTAAAGACCCATTAAATGTTTAGAAGAAAAACGAAGAAATTCATATCACTTCACTATGTTATTCCATGATTAGGCAGTAACTTCTGCAAATATTCTTAATAATAGTAATACGGAATACTTTAAAAATTGAGCAGTGATTCCATTTCCCCAGTGTTGAGGGTGCTAACAACTGCTGTACCTTAATATTGATTCATATACTATGTATCTTAATTATCTTTGTAGCTTTGATTATCTTGAACTTGGCAAATTGTATTTTTAGGCACAAAGCTCTGTGGCAAGTGAAACTTTTTTTGGGACATCTGGAGATGCACATGCTTGGAAATCTACAATGAACTTGGTGGAATGGGAACCTGTAACATAAAGATATGACGCTGTTTGTAGTTTTTGTGCTTTGCTGGAGTAAGCTTTCACTCATCTTGAAAACATAGGCATGCTATGCCCTATAGTCTAATAAGTCAGGCTAATCCTGGAAACTTAACTTTTACTCAGTGGGCTTTTCAGGAATTGGCTCTCAATAAGTGAAATGTGCAGCTGCATACTGATATCACATTTTAAAACTGCACATGAGGGGCAACTTGGTCATGGTATATATTTTTTTTTACTTTCATGTTGTCTGACAGTGAGGAATGGGATAATTATGTTCTAAAATCTGAACAGTACACATAACTATATATGTAGCATGATGTGGACAAGCCTTTGGAAAAATATAAACTGATTTGAAAGAAACCAGTGGTTTGGTTAACTCTGAGTATGTGAGTAATCCCATTGACTGCTGTGGGATTGCAAATATTTATGGGGAGTGATTTTCAAATGTGAGGGCCAACATAGGAGACAGTGGGATGATACTTAACTTTGGTATTTCCAGACTCCAGTGCTTATCTATGCATTTCTTGCTAAAAATTAACATCATTTTTATACAGAACTAGAAGACATACCTAGCGTAGCCCACGTCCTTCAAGATCTTGGTGGGTGTGGAAAGCTCAGGGCAAGAGGGGCCAGTGAAGGCCCCCTCCCTCTCTACTGGCCCCTCCCAGGGAGAGAGGCTGAGGGGGCTCCCAACCTTATGGTCTCCTGGGAAGGGGGGCTGACAGGGAGTCCTTCCCCCAGAACCCTTCCCATGGCGGTGAGGAGAGCCGGCGGGGCGGGGCTAGTAGGGGCTTTCTCCTTACCCCCTGCCCTCTCCCAGGATGCGGGGAATGGCAGGTGCTTTCTCCTTTTCCCCCATCAATCCTAGGGTAGGGGACCCAGCTGGGGCTTTCTCCTTAGCCTCCCCCTCCCACCCTACTCTTTAGAGGAGAGAGGTGATTTTTCCCTTTCCCCTCCTGGGATGAGAGGTGGTCAGTGGAGGCTGTCTCCTGCGCAGGGGGGCCCCACTTACCCAGTCAGATGGCAGGCGAGATGGTGAGCCCTGTCCCCAGCTGGCCACTCTCTTGGTGGTGCAGCTGCCCACGTGGTTACTTTACAGTAGAGCTTTCTCCCCGCACTCGCTGCCACCAGCAGTAACTAGGAATATATCCTCCCTTCAAACAGCCCCTCCCTCTCCATGTCTGGAAAATAGTCCCTGTCCCTGCACTTCCCATTTTCTTGGCACAACCAAAACCTGATCTTGCTTTACGTGAGGAGGAGAGGAAGCAGAATACCACATGTGGTGGTCCTAGCTCTTACTGTTTGGTGGCGTTCTTGAACAAATGGACTCATGGACAGACAGACGCACATTTCTAAAATATACAGACAGATAATGTATAACAAGGATAACAGCTGCACAACATTTGCTAGACTGGCCTGTAATTTAAGACAGAATTGCTGCTTTTTAACTTACCAGTTTGTAGCCATCTGGAATACATCTTTTGCCATCAGGTACAAACAAAAAGCTATTCCTCAGCCCCTATGTTCTGTAGCCTCAAGTGATCCTTGTTATGGGAAATTAACCCTTAAGTCACTGAGCTTCTCAGTCTAACCAATTATAGTGGGAGTTAATATCAGTCTGCAGGTTTATGCTCTGTGATTTGCAGGTTGATACAATGTGAGCTTTGTTGGGCCAGCTCTGATATTACAAAATTATTCCAGTTACAGAAAGCTGGAAAGCTGCTAGTGTTTGCTTTGCTAAACAAAGCAAACTGTAAGTCAGATTATGGCATTCTAACAGGTGGTGGTAGGGGGGAAAGCTGGTTTAACATAGCTCTTTTTATTCACCCTGGTATAGTTCAGAAATAATAAAAGCTGTTGTAGAGAGTAAACTCTTTCTTAATACAAGCCTTGTGTGGAACCTTCTTTCAAACATGAGTGTTGTTTAACAATATGAATCGCCAGCATGAGAGCTGTGCTGAGCAAGGGTGGCTTTCCATTAAGAAAATAACTTTGCTGGCTTTATTAATGTTTGTTTAATTTATAGTGTTACAGTCATTGTTCTTAAATAGTCTTATCCATTTGCTTTATCTCCTAAGAATGTCTGTATCGGGAGGGCAGGGGGGTAGTGGACTGGAATTTTGAGCCTCTTCTTCTTTGAGCCTGTCCCTGTTCATGAGAGAAAAGCTCTTTGCCTTTCTCAAACATTCCAACCCCATGCCTGCATCTCACTGCAGGTGTACATTTTTTTGAATGTGGCTTTTCTAGTTTCTTGGAAGACATTTGTGAGAGGGGAATAAAGGGAGGGAGAAGAAGGATTCCTTGTCTCCTTAACAAGGACAGAACATTATGACCTTTTAAAATTTTAGACAGGAGTCTATTTTAATCCCTTTAATGCCTTGGGACATTCTACATACCTCCAGTTAAAGGGAAACGTGTGACTCTAGAGCCATGCATTGAATGTTCTGCCCAGACAGTAGAATTAAACAGGATCATTTTTACATGGACTAGCCTGGGGTGTGGGCACAGCTGTGGCATGGGAGAAATCTAGTATGTGTTTTTACAAAATGACTTTGTTGTTTTATTTTGAAGAGGCTTGTACATTTTCTCTGAGCAAGCAGTCTGGGACGTATATTTGTGGCTCCAATTATTCTTAGTTTTCTATTAAAGGATCTGGCTTTGCAGCCCATTTCACATGCATAGTCACAATCATGTACATGTACTCTCCATACTCCACCCCCGAAATCTCAAACAGTGGAAGAATAGCCAAACCTTAAAACTTGATGTTGTCTGACAATGAAGAATGACATAGTCATATTCTAAAATCTGGACCAGATTCTGATCCCAGTTGTACTGGAGTAACTCTCTTGGGATTGTTAGTTATTCAGGATTTACACTGATATAAAGTGAGATCAGAATCTGATGCAATGACCACAGACGTTTTTTGGATGATATTTAGTTGAATTTATCGATTCAAGCTATATACATGCAAACTGTATTCACTAAAATGATACATTGTTTAATTTACACCATAGTGATGGGATTAGTTCAATTCCTCAATACTTACAGCTCCAAAATTCTTTGAGAGATTTCTAGTAATACACTGTACAGACTCACTATTGCATAGTGTAGAAAAGAATGTTGATCGATGGGTTTTCCATTTGTTTAATATACAGTGGGATTCAAGTCTCAATGATCATTTGGCTCTTGGGGGGAAAAAGTTACTTTCCAAAACACTTCGCTGTAGATGCTGATATTGTTCACATCTGACTGACTCTAGTTGGTGAGGCTGCGAAGACGAGGTTGCAGGTAGTTTTTGACATTTTTTTTTCCTTTACCTGGATAGGAAAATTTGTTTCACCATTTGAACTGTTGTCCATCTGCAAGAAAAGAATGTTATAACCTGTGGGACTCCCAGCTGGATTTAGTTATTATAATCCGATGAACCAGTGTAGGTATTAAAATATTGAGTAGAACATGTTCTGCTCTTGCTTTAGTGCTTATGCCTTATTTCAGATATTCAGGTTGTTAAAATCGAATAAATATACTCTGCACTGTGCAAACCCAAAATCAGGTTTCCTGTTCCAAAGAGTTTACAATCTGAGGTAGATTACTAATAGTAATAGTATAGTAACACCTCAAAAGGATAGTCAAACACTGGAATAAATTGCCCAGGGAGGTTGTGGAATCCCCATCTCTGGAGATATTTAAGAGTAGGTTAGATAAATGTCTATCAGGGATGGTCTAGACTGTATTTGGTCCTGCCATGGGGGCAGGGGACTGGACTCTGACCTCTCGAGGTCCCTTCCAGTCCTAGTGTTCTATGATTAAGTAAGATGAGGGCCTCATTGTGCCAAATGCTGTACAAACACATAGTAAGAGACCACCCCTTCCATGAAAATCTTATAATCTATGTAGATCAGACAGAATGAGGTAAGGAACATCAAAGCAAATAAGGTAAAGTGACTTGCCCTTGGGCACACAGTCAGGGAATAAAGGTCAGAGGCAAATCTGGGAATAAAATCTTTCTCTTGAGTATCAGTCCAGTGACCCATCTTTTGGACCATTTTGCCTTAAAAAAAGGGGCGAGATTGAAGAGATAATGTTAGTGAAGTAAGAGTAAGATGAAGTTATGCCTGGCTGCAATAACCCTGAGAAAGGGCTGTGAAGACACTTGACAGTTAGAAATTGCTTCAGGCATAGGAGGCAGCATGATAAAAAGTACAAAGCTAGAAGTGTGATGTAAGGAGATTTAGGAAACAAGAAAGAAAAAGGATTGGGCAGGAAATTCAGCAGCATCAGCACCACATATTGAATTGAGAATCCAGAATCCCAATCAATATAGGGGTTGTAAAAGTACCAAGAATCATAAATGAATAGTAGCATTGCAGAGATAGTAGTGACTTTAGTCTTAGGCCTATTTTGTTTCAGTGGTTATTTCGTGACTAATTTATGTGTATGTGATGCTGCTGTAGCTGCTGTTGAACAGACCACCTGAAACATTCCAGTGAGGGGGAAAAAAGAGCTCTATGTAGCTTGAAAGCTTGTCTCTTTCACCCGCTTGAACTCTTGTTCCCAGATCACAGTTGGTGCTGGGAAGTCTTTACTGTTAGACCAGATTGAGGTGAAAATACAGGGCTGGGAGAAAACAGTCCTCAAAGAAGAGACTCGGACCAGAATATCTTAAATTGATTCTGAAGCCACATGCCAAAATTGAATGGATTTTTTTTTTAGCTGCAACAAACACCTATCCACATTTTTGTGAACGAGGCAAATCAAATTTCGTTAGGCTCCTACTGGTGTCTTCTACACATCTGTAACTCTGGGTTCCCTTTGTTGCAATAGACAGTCATAGCTCTTCCTCTGCAGCAAGGACCTGGATTCGAGTGAGGGTGGAGATCACAGCTGGCTCTGGCACAGGGTTGAGAGGCAGTGATGGGTAGCTGTGGGAAATTCTGCATAGGTGTTGCTCATGTTACACTTACACTGTGACTGGAAGACTTCATTTTCTATCAATGTTTCACTTTTCCTGGGCATCATATTTAATATTTGGAATAATCCAATTTCAGCTCTTCAGAACTACTTCACAATATGAAGAAGAAACAGAGAACCCAATTGCAGAATGAACAGACTCTTTGGCTACCAGTTTTGTCAGCTGAGGTGTAAAAATTCCTATTTCCCCCTTACCTGAAGTTTAAAGTATGTTAGTCTGTTTGATGTTTTCCCTGTAAGAAATGTCACTGGAACAGCACTTGCTCCTCTTTTATAGATCTCCATTTTTAAAATACATTGTAGAGGATAGTAAAAAAAGCCCCACAAAAAAACGGAATATGAACAATTTGAAAGTGAGAGTTGAGGTTGTAAAAAAACACAGGTCAGGATTTTGACAAGTTGGCATATCTCCTTCCATATCTATAACCTTATCACTGATGAAAGATTTTTTTCCCCCTAGACAGTCCCCTGATTTATGGCAGACTTTTTATACATCCTATTTTGACGCATAGCTCATCCTTAAACAGAGGATGGGACTGTGATTAATAGACTTCAGTGGCTGTGCTGCAATTTACATAGGATTAGTATTTTAGGAGAACAGTGTGTGAGATTTAAGTAGGAGTAGGATACATCGCAGCGGTTTGTCCTTCGCTGTCAGTGAAGCAATCATAAGTTCATTTCTTTAAAGAAGCTCTAGGCCAAATGTCAAGAAAAATTAAATCAAGCAGTGATGTAGTCCCATGGGGAACATGTATTTCAATTGTGAAGTATTCATGGATGTAATCTGTCATCCTGTAGGTTGTGACTTTTGGGTTAATTTTCAGGCAGTTTGGCCTTGTAACTGCTACTTGTTAAGAAATTTGGCTATGATAAAAGATCCTTCCTTGTTTCCTTCCGTCCAGTTCGTCCTGGATTTTATAGGAATAGACAAATCCTCTGTGATACAGCATCTTTAGTGGAGGGACATCTGCCCTGTCAATCACTGAGCAAAGACCCTAGAATCTTTGAGAACTTTGGCTTCTGAAGAATCACATTGGATGAGGCTTATCCAGATTTGGAAAATGAGGTTCCTTTTATGGAGTATTACAAGCATCACCACTATTTATATACATAAGCTAAGGAGGGAACACTAAAGGCATTTTGGCTTTACGGTTGCAGGATCCTGTACAAGAAGAGGAGGAAGTGGCACTTACACATTGCTTGATCTTTGGGCTAGAACTGGCCATAGTAGAAAGACAGAATTTGTAGCAAAATTTCAAACATGAATAGTTAATTCCAGAGCCATTTGAAACCAGTGAACAGACCCCACTGACTTCAGTAGGCTTTGAAACCCCATGCAGGAAGATTTCCATTGATAGATTCAAAGCCCAGTTTGTAATCTGTTTCTGAGAAGTGCAATGTACCAGCTACTACAAGTGAACTCGGCTTCAGTGGTAAGGGTACTGTGCCTCCCAGGACACTAATTGTTGTGGCCAGAAGTCACCATTGTGGTGTCCTGACAGGTTTCTTGCTCTGTCAATGAGGATAACTGTTCGGCTGTGTGAGTGTGTGCTTCACTTTGTGTTGTTTTGACTTTGCACAAATAGTCAACACAGCAGACCCTGAGAGAGCCCCGAGAGACCAAAAAATCAGGTGAGAATCAAAGGCACCCAACAAGGTTTATTGTCATATGAAGTACAGTTGTCAGGAGACTCTACCAAACCACTACGCACCCCCACCAATGGACCAGCTCAGTCAGTGGGAGGTCCCACTGCCTCCTAGGCCGGGAAAAAGACAGTCTCTCCAAGACACAACTTTATATACGGGTACAAACAAGTTACACATCACTCCTGCCATGTCAGGTTGCCATCCTCTGACATTACTGTAGATACACCCATCCTCTTGCAGCTGGTGGTTTGATCAAAATATTTCTATTCATCATGCTGCCATTTTAGACCTTGTCCTGAACCCAGGTCAGTATGCCCCTCTTATCTGTGGGGAGTGTGTGGGTACCAAGATGCTTCTTAATGAAGTTTTCTTATCCTTCCTCTGGAACGTGCTTTCAACCTGAGCATACAACCAATTAGTGTTTTACACCTGTACCCAATACTAATTAGTGTTTTACACTATCAGCCTGTTCTTGTCAAATTCTGTGAACAGGGGCCTGCCTCTTGCTTACAACTTAGATTTACTTTGTTAGCAAAGTCTTGACTACTGTTGGCTAGGCCTCAGGCCTCACACTAGGCCAATGCTACATGGGTTTCTCTTTCAGGCCCTAATCCTACTACACTAGTCTTTAATTGATTCTTTTGCTGTGAAATGGACGGGCCTCACATTTCTCCACAGTCCACTAAAGCATTGACCAAATGTATTTTTGGGGAACGGGGGAGGGAGGGAGAGAAGCCATAGTTCTCATCAGTCTGATTTATCCCTCAAGCATTGTAGATGTGGGTTTATAGCAGTAAATAGCCAGTGGCATGCAATTCACACTGGGATCAATGGGAGAGAGATGGGTAGTGAAGGAAGGAGGACAGAATATGCCACTCCCTGATAATGAAAAACAGTCATTCATATTAAGTGTTAGCCCTATTATAATGGACTATTCCCCAGTCTTAAATACTATGGAAAATGTCCGGGGAGATTCTTAGTGACTTCACTAAGATGCAGGACTGAACCCAAAACATATAGGGTATGTCTAGACTATATCCCTCTGTCGACAGCCATAATGTTCTTCTGGTGAGATCCCATCCTGTATAGTACATTGACATTTTTTGGATGGTGTCAGATGACTGTGGCTGTTTTTTGCCTTTAATTACAAACATTCATAAGTTTTGTTATCCCACTAGCCGTGGGCACTGATGTGTGGCATTCAAATATCCATGTCACGCTCAACATATTTGATTATTTTGAGGTGCTGCACTTTGAGAGCTCATATCACTCAAGAAGGGAACCTGTTCAGATGCAAATAGGTGTATATTGCCTCACGACAAAACAAATGCATGTCTGACACAAGATTTTTCATTTTGGAAGGGTCGCATTGCTTTTATCTTCTGCTGTTTTCATTTTAGAGATAAGAGTCCTGATTTCTAAAGGGCTCTAAATCAGCATCACTCCTTTGACTTCAGAGGCATTATGCCGCTTTACACCATCTGAGGCACTGGCCTGTTATTGTGCCCTCAGATGAAAAGATCTGAATCCAGTCAGGTCTTTCATGGGATTTTGATAACATCACAGACATGAGGGACCAGATTCTGCTGTCAGTTACACGAATGTAAATCCAGACTAGCATCGATGGGGTTACTCTTTACACCAAAGTAGCTGAGAGCACAATTGAGCCCTTCGTATCTGAAACCAGAAAACATGAACAAAACAGACCACAACAAATTAGGGAGTTCTGAGTCACAAAAATGTCTAAATAATTTCACTGTGTGATCCCTAACACAAATGTTATAAAGTAAGCAGGTTGCACTCAGGTCCACGGATGTGCAGGGCAATTGAGATAGATGCCCTAGGCCTTGGCAATTCAAAAGAGTCTAAGGCTCCTAGCCATTGCTGTTGCTATCATGGCAGCAGCAGCAGCCAGAGCCCCAGGCTCGTTCAATTGCTGCCAGGGTCCCAGACAATGCTGTCCAGGTGACTCCTAGGGCTGGAAGCCAGCCCTGCCCCCTTCCTCTCGAGGATCTACCCCTTCCGGGACCGTGGAGCTGGCCCCACCCACCTTTCCCATTGAGTCCAGCATTTCTGTCTGCCCCCTGGTTGCTCTGAGTTTTGAACAGAAGAACAACCATACAGAACAATGGCAGTTAATAACCCTTTGTAGCATATACATACATACTAATTTTGCTGGCAATGAGAAATCAGCTAGCATTCTCAGGGCTAAGCTGCTGCCAGACAGCTTCAACTTGCTCAGCTGGCACTTACGTATCTGGTAATCCAAGCTGACACTTGCCAAGGCAGTATTACGAGGGGTCACTTTATGAGCGGGTGAACTGCTCCTGATCCCTTTCCACAACACGTTGTAGATCAGTCAGAAATGTGTCATATTTTCCCCCACCCTTCCATGTACATTGAATAAACTGTCTCATTTTGAGCAGAGGAAGGAAAAGTCTACTCTTGAGCTCTCTTTGTATTTCCTGGCATCTTCCTTTATAGTATGTCCCAAAAGATCATGCAATATATTATGGGAGCTTTAGGGACCAAAGTACTTTGGAAAGCAGTTGTTACTTTAGGGAATAGTTCTGCATTAATAGGAAAATGAGTTGGATAATGGAAGGGTCTTTTCTATTGTACTGAGCAGAAGTTTTCATTGAGCTGTCCACACAAATAGCCAGAACTTTTCCTTGTGTGGCTACAGTTGATTTAGAATCCATTTACTTGTATGAGTAGTTCACATTGTTCTTTCCAAAGTGCATTACTTTGCATGGGTCTACACTGAATTGCATTTACTATCATATTACTCAGAGACCCCACTTTATTAGGCCCTTCAGCAGTTTTTCAGACACCTCTGGACTTTAACCTGAATAATTCCATATCCTCCATAATCTATTATTAAATTATTATAGATCATTCATATATTAAATCTCACCAGCCCTTGTATGAAACCTTGGGACTTCCATTATTGACCTTTCATATGGAGAATGACCACCTAAAGTCTATTCTTCATGTGCTACATTTTTAACCAGTTTCTAATCAATGGCAGAATTTTCTCTTTCGATTGCTTCAATAGCTTTTTGTTGGTTGCTAGTTGTTAGGGCCTATACCCCAGGTGGGAACTTCAGCCCCAGGGGCCAGATGTAGCCCCCAACTTGCCTGGATCGGCCTCCTGAGGCTCAGAAATGGGGAACCCATGCTGGTGCTCTAGCCACCCACCCGCAGGGCTGGAGCAGACAAAATCTACTAGCCTGGGCCCGTCTAAGCTCTGGTGTGCAAGGGAAATGTGGGAAGTGTCTTTCTCTTCTCTGTCAGAAGCTTCCCACTTTGCTTCTCACTTTTATGATATTTCTGTGGGTCATCAGCCCCTGACCCAAAAAAGGCAAAGGCTATTGAAAGACTGAATATCTATTGTTTGTCCATTGCTTTTTCATTCCCTTAAAGAATTATAGTAGATATTAGAGAGGCAAGATTTTGCTTTACACTAGTTGTTCTATGGTTGTCCCTCTCATATCTTATTTATACAGAGAAACAGATCCTCATTTGCCATTAGTCGACATCATTCTGTTGACTTCAGTGCTCCTATCACAGCACTTATTTAGAAATCGAACACTCTTCCTCTGACTTTCCTTACTCCTTGTTTAATGAGGGTTACAGGAGTTGGAGTAAGAAGTCCTCCTATTTGGCAGTATTTTGACACTTTCAAAATAACTGCCTGCTGTGTAGATGTGGACTGAGTTATTTTGGAATAGTGCTAGTTATTTCAAAATAGTGTTGCTGTGTAGACATAGCCTTATAGACATAAAGCTAATTGGTAGACCTGATTTACATTTTTTCAGTTTTGATATTTAAAATATTTCTCCCCCACAATAGAAATGGTATTTTTTTTAAATGGGGGAGGGGGCAGGAGGGGAAATGTACCCTCCCCCAAAAATTTCACCCTTTTTACCCACTCAGTTCTTTTTACTGGTTCCTAATTATTATGATCAGCCTTTGCCATATTGCTAAAGGTCAATACTACCCTCATATCCTCTGGCATTCTATTCTATTTAGGCTCTTATACTGCACTCATCACTTAGTATGAGCGCCTTCAAGTAGGGCTCTAAGCTACTTGATTAACATCTATTTCCTTATCCTCCCATAAGGGAGATAATTTTATACACAAACTAATTTGGAATATTGATTTTTGTGTTTTTAAAATCTAAATTCATTCCTTCATCTCTTTATTATCTGCACTATCATTGTGCAGAGGAGGCCCCATCATGGACCAAGAGTCCATGGTGCTAGGAGCTGTATAAACACAGAACAAAAAGGAGGATCCTGCTCTAAACAGCTTACAATTTAAGTATGGGACACGAGAAGGGTCCTGAAAAACTGATGGAGTATGAGGAAACAGTGAGACACTAATGGTCAATCTGATAGACAGTGGCTTCAGGGAGTTGCCAAGTTAGTCTGTACAGGATAAACTTAAAAAACAGCAAATGGTCTGGTAGCACTTTATAAACTAACAAAACATATAGACGGTATCATAAGCTTTCATGGGCACAGCCCACTTCTTCAGATGACAGGAGGTATGAGTTTAGGATGTGCAGACCCAAAATAAATAGGGAAGCGGGGAGGAGGGGGAAATGAAAATATCAAAGGGAAAAACAAGTAAGCACCTGAAGATTGGATAGTTAAAAGGAAGCAGATACGGATCAAAGGGAACTAACACAAGAATCCACGCAGAGAGCTGTTGGCACCTTCATTGAATGTTAGTTTGGTAATGTCCCAGCCATCCTTTGTCCCGATTGAGGAGATGATGATCAGAGTGAGAACTGAATTTGTGGATAAATTGTAATTCCAGTGCCTACCAGTGCATTTGACTAGTAGAACTGGTCAGCATACCAGCAGCCAAGGTTTTTATAAGCATCATGGGAAAGGAAAGATTTGAGGAGGGATTTGACAGAGCACAACAAGAAGGGGCACTGGACGTATTTATGAGGAGTACCTCCAAGCATGTGCGACTTGAAAGTGAAGACAAGCAGCTTATGTTTGATGCGTTGGAGAAGAGGGATGCAAAAAGAGGAATAATATAGTCAAAGTGCCTGGCTAGGAAAATTATCCTTGCTGCACTGGATGGATCTGAGCAGGGAAAGACTGCATTTACCAAGGCCATGGAATAGACGATGTACTAATGGGAACTCAAGATGAGTGGCTGAGAGTTTACTTGTGTGGATGGAAAGGAAAGGTGGTGTCCGAGAGCTGTTTTGTAGAAAGAATCGTCAAGACTTAGGACATAGCCTAATGTGGGGACCTAGAGAGAAGTCTGAGCTGAAGATGACTCCCAGGTTGTGGGCTTCAGTGACAGGAAGAATGACTGTCTGCCCACCGTGATTGAGACGGGAGTTTGTGGAGAGTGAATGCGGTGGGGGAGGGGAGGAGAAAGGAGAGATTAAGAGCTCTGGTTTAGCTGTGTTGAGTTTGAGCTGGCTGCTACAAATCCGCAAGGAGATGTCTGAGACACAGATATTTTAGTTTGGACAGAAAGTCCTTGCAGCTTTTAGATGAATTATACCTCATTCCCCATGACACACTGCAGTTTTAATGGTCAGCTTCTTCCTATTTCTGACAGTGCCTCTACTTTATTACCTGCAAAAAATAGCTCTGGGGATAGAAATTTCCTTACTTTCATCCATGCAAAGAAGTCATAAACTTTAATATCACTGGGCCATAGTCTTTGCAGCGTTTTACAAGGGTGAAAGATGGCTACTCCTGTTTCCTTTCAGCAACTCTGCACACAGGAAAACATAACAAGGAATAAACACATTCTAGTGTTCGATTAGTCTTTGTAACTGTAACCCATTGTCTTTTCCCCAGTCGTCCTCCTCTTTGTATTCTCCACCTGACTTTTCCATCTTTCTTCCTTACAAAGCCTCCAGTTCTCTTTCCCTTAATTCCTCTTCCCTACCCATCTGTTTCCCAGTTCCCTAACTGATTTCCCTAATCTTTCCCTATTCCTCCCAGCAGCTGTGCTTCCTCTTTTCAGCTTCTCTCTTCTCCATCTCTCTCTCCTTTATTTCATAGTGGGGCTGTAGCCCACTACAATCTCCCATCTCATCTGTCTCCTCTTCTCCTTCTCTTCCTGTACCCCCTTCTGTGGTCAGGGGTGATCTCCAGTGGCATCTATCTAGCCATCCCAGACACCTGCTGTAATTACATTGGGCTCCCAAGCACAACCACTGGGTGTTTTCAAAGGTCTGCAGAATGTTTATTTCCTTTCAGAGCTTGATCTTGCAGGGGTTTATGTGATAGATGGCTCATCCTCTAGGCAGTTAGGATGAAGCTTTCAGAACCAAAGTAATGAGTGCACTACTACAAATAATAAAGCTGTCTATGGTGCAGAAGATTCAGCAGAGTAATGTAGTAATTCCAGTTCACTGTGCTGCAGCAAACCAATTCAAGTATTACTAGTGGTATGGTGGCAAGAAGTGCAGGATTTGTTGGCTTTTTTGAGCCCTGGAGGTCTTCCTTCTAAATCGTGCCCAGTCCTGATTCAGCTTGGCTCATGAAATTCAATGAGATTATAGGCTAAAGCTGTACCACTATAGTGCGTGGCCCACTGTTCTGCCAAAAGCAGCATTGGGAACGGAACCAACTTCTCTCAAATCAATGACATCTAGCAGCTTATTCTCTGCTTGTGGGGCAACAAGAGTGCATCTGTGTATTTCTTTGTTTGTGTTTTCTTTTGAAAAGGGTCAATTCAGAGTTCCAAACTCATTTATGTAGCTCTGTGCATATTGATAAATTAGTGGTGAATGTGGCTTTCGTGATAAACACTCAGAGCGGATCTGCTATGTCACTTTATTATTTATAAAGAGTTTGGGGATTCTTTCCAGGCCATATGACTCACAACTTTGAAGTCAAAGATTCAGCCTCTTCTTCACTCAATGGAAGCTTTCAACTGCAAATCCTACTTGTACATTCAGGGCTAAAATCTTGTCTATTGAAAGGGCCGTAGCTTCAAAATGTAGTGAAGCTTTGTTAATGCTTCATTTCCTGCAGTGAATCATTTTGCCTATGAAAGTGTAAGAGCTGGGGATGTTCAAAAAACCCCCAAACCTCTCTGTGCTGTGGAATGGATTATTTTCTCTTACTTTGGATAACTTTATACCATGACAGCAATAAAATGCAGTGATATGGAATAATTATGTGTTTTAAGCCTTTCCAATTGATATACTGTTGGGTAAATATATGCACTTGAATTCACCTGAGTGACTTTGGACAGCAAAACACAAGAACATTATGAATAAAAGAAACACTCATTTAGATTTAGATTATGGGGTATATTAACTACATTTACATTACTGTCAGGCTATATTCAAGATTAAAGTAGAGACATTGACAGAAAAGTGATTGTAAAAATGACATTATGGGACTGCATAATTTGTCGTCTCCCAATGGCTTCTATTATCACATTTGCACATTTTCCAAGTCCAAAGGTGATTTTTCTAGATGCCTTAAAATTTAGGCCGAAGTCAGAAAATCAAGCTCTGTTCTTTTCTACGTCTAGCATCACTTACTGGAAGAAAGGGTGCTTTAATTGGAAACTGACTGACAGCTTGGTTAGTGATGTGAGAGAGAGAGAATAGAATCCAGCTCAGCTTCTTCCTCTATTGTCTTTTGAGTGCTAGCAATATTAAAAATTTGACTTGGCAAAATAAACTGGAGGACACAAAAATGGCAGATATGACGAGTAAAAAAATGCCATTTTTTCAAGGTGATTGTTCTGCCTACACTTTAAAATTAAACACTTTTTTAACTCAAGCCATTGGACTCCCTGTTTAAGGCTATAAATTGTGAAGAGGTGTGGGAGAGAATGCTGTACCATAGATCAAGAATGTGCCTAACATATTACTATTTGCCTATTTTCTTCTATTTTTATGTTCATAAATCTATAGCAGTAATAACAAGTACAAATGCAATTCAGATGAGAAATTCATAATTAGAAAATTGAGAAATAAGATCTTATTAACATTTTGGACATGTCAAATAATACTATTTACTGCACATAATATTTTTCACATTATTATTAGTTACTACAGAATTAGCTGCTTCCAGAAAATAGCTATATGTAACTGCTAAAGAGATAGAAGAGTAATCTCCTTGTACAGCTAGAATCTTTGCATTTTGACTGTTCAGGATTGTTTCAAAGGTACTTTTGTGACTTTTTTTTATTTCTTTTTCTTTGTATCTTGAAAATAATAAAAGAAATGTCTGGAAAAAATGTTTGCCGGTCCAGAGGCAGAAAAGATAATGATGTGGAAAGTTTTTAAATGAAGATGAAGGCAAAGAACACTGGAGGATTCATGGTGGGAGAAGGCACCAAATCAGGAAAAGGTTGCGGCTGAGTTCCTCTGTGAATATAACATTAAAATCGTATGGGATTATTTTATCTGCCCAGATATGTTGGCTATAGAGCTGCTTTTAAAAGAAAAAAACTTGATGAAGGAATGATTGGGTAAAATTCTGTGTTACATAGAAGAACAGATAGTAAGGATTCCCTCTACTCTTAAGATCTATGAAAATACTGTTTCTGAAGCTTTGTTTGCAAGATTCCCCAACTTGACCATGTAAATAGTAATAAGACTAATCCTCATTCCGTGAGCAAAGCCCAAGGAACTGGTTTTGGTGCATCACTTTCCGCAAGGGTTGAAGGGAAAAGGAACTTCCTCTTTCCTCACTAGCAGGTTGTAGAACATCTACACAAGCTCCACATAGCTGCTAGGACAGTATTATTTCAGTCTCCTATATGGCAGTTGCACGTGTTTTGGCCAGTGGATTTCTATAATTTCAGAACCCTTAGTCATTTCTCCAGCTCTGTTTCCCTGCTATCCAGTCCCACTTGATCCTCTAACACTTCTCTCTGCTGTTGTGGTGCACAGGAATGGGAAGGTTTGATACAAATATTCTTCATAGCTATGTTCCATTCTTTCATCAGAACCTTGCTAATTCTGCGAACTATGAGGACTTCTGCAGCCTTTTTTTGTAAATTGGAAGATTTAATCTGTGTCTAGTTTTGGCTAAGGATGTATGAGTAATTAAATTCTCATGCCTATCATAGGCCTCTCAGCAGTGATTATTAACAAGGATACTTAAGAGTGCCAATCTTGGAGATGGCAATCCTCACTCTTATTAATAAAGGGATGGGTCATGTCCCATAGGCATTCGAAATCTGGTGGAGAAACATTATTCACCTATTTTTAATGCTGCCTGGAGATAGGAACAGCAGTAACATTGCATCTACCTAAATGCATTGTACAGGTCATGTCTTATTATTTAAGGCACCAGATCAGTGACTACACCTCTTAGGTGCAAAAGTCTGCTACATTTAATGAAAGTTTTTCTTTATTCTTATGAGTATTTTTAAATGGCGTTTTATGGATATACAGGGCTAATTTCTCAGAGTTGTTGCAGAAGTGCAAATTGGGACAGAATTTTGTCCAGTCTGATTTTCTTTTTTCTTTGATTAATTTGTTTGCTTTTAACCGTGGAAATCTTAAAGCTTAAAGCTGTCACAATTGCCTAGTAATTGAGAGAAGTGACATTATCCCCAGTTTATAAAAAGGAGAAACTGAGATTCTTGGATATGAATGGGTTCTGCTTGCTGTATGCCTTCAAGCTGCATTAGAGGCAAGTCAGAATTAATATTAGCACATAGGAGTTAAACTGTTTGCCCAAAGTCTTCAGGGAAATGGCATCACAGGCAGGATTTGAAAGCAGAATTTCCTGGCTCCCGGTTCTGTGGTCAGGTAGCTAAGCTATCCTGTCGGTTCCTGGGTATATACTAGAGCTGGATGGATTCATCTATTCTTTATTTTTCAGAATATTTGAAAAAATAACATGTTGGGCTTGTGTTTTGTTCCAGCTGTGGTCAAAACTCCTATTGACGTCAGGATCATGGCTTTATACTTGCTTTTCCTAATGGGCTTAATTATGTTTGTAATATTTTCCTTTTTCTGAAGTTCTCTGAAAAATGATATGCTTTCCACATCTGTCTCTTTCCAAATCAGAATGGCTTGTGAGGTTAGTTTTGGTTCTTTTATTGCATCATTATAGCCTGTCAGTGCTTCCATTTTAACCCTGTTGTATAGAACTTTATAACTCAGCTGTACTGTTCTGAGCTGAAACTTGCCTTTAAATAACTCAGACACAAGTCTTCCCCCCTATCTTTATTTTAAATGCAGATAATTAACATAAATTGATATGGGATGCATTTTTTTAAGTTAGAGCATAAAATGTTTAGATGTGGAATGGTTCTGTATAGTTTTTCTAGGTATCCGGCACTGAACTTGACAGTCTATTGTTTTTGCCTCCTGTCTAGTAAAAAAATTCAGAAAATACCAGACACCTAAAATGTCAGGTACTTTCTGATTTTTTTTTTCCCAGGTTGTTCGGCTCAATACGGAGGCAGCCTGGCAACCCTAATGCTTACCGAGGAGCTGTCCAGCCCCGTGCAGGGAGGCAAGATGGCAGGTGGCTGCTGGCAGCTTGCAGCCTGTTAGGGCCAAAAAGGCTCTCCACGCAGTTTTTAAAGGGGCCATGGTGGGTTGGGTTTTTCTCTCTCTCCCCCCCCCCCAACAAATTTTTCCTGGCGTGATTTTTTTTTTGGTATTTTTTTCTGAAACCATCTGCCAACCGTAGATATGTAGGTTGGTGTTTGCTCCTCTTACTTAGAGAAAGGCTGTATTATTAGTATTGTTAGCTAGTACTGGTAATTAATCTAATTTGAGCCTGATTCTTCTCTCATTCATACCAGTTTACACTGGTGTAATTCAATTGACTTCAATGGGGTTACTCCTGATTTACATTGGCGTAAGTGGGAAGAGATTCAAGTCCTGTGTGTGTGTGTGTGTGTGTGTGTGTGTAATATATGGCCCTTTTCAAATTTACTCTGATTTTTACTATTGTAACCAGTGTATATATAAGATAATAGACGGTCACAACTTTTTTGGCTTCTTGTGTACACATATCAGCTACGTCTACACTGGCATGATTTTCCAGAAATGCTTTTAACGGAAAAGTTTTCCATTAAAAGCATTTTCGGAAAAGCGCGTCTAGATTGACAGGATGCTTTTCCGGAAAAGCACTTTTTCTGGAAAAGCGTCCGTGTCCAATCTAGATGCGCTTTTCCGCAAAAAAGCCCTGATCGTCAATTTCGCGATTGGGGCTTTTTTGCGGAAAACACTACTGTGCTGTCTACACTGGCCCTTTTCCGGAACAGTTTTCCGGAAAAAGACTTTTGCCCAAATGGGAGCAGCATAGTTTTTGCGGAAAAGCACTGATGATTTTACATTAGATTGTCAGTGCTTTTCCAGAAATTCAAGCGGCCAGTGTAGACAACTGGCAAGTTTTTCTGGAAAAGCGGCTGATTTTCCGGAATAACTTGCCAGTGTAGACACAGCCCTAGTGTACTGATATGTAAGGTAAAGGTCGAATTATGGTTCAGGCATCAGCTGATCAATGAGCAGTGTGGACGTGCGGTTCCTGGAGATATTGATTTTATTGGAATTACTCCTGATTTACATTAGTGAGAGGAGACTTAAACGCACATGCGTGCTTGCACACACGTCACATCTTGCTAACCTTGACAGATGAACCTATTTAATTTTGAGAAAAGAAGACTGAGGGGAGACCCGATAAGAATCTTCAGATATGTTAAGCACTGTTATAAAGGGGATTTGGACCAGTTGTTCTATACATCAACTGAAGGAAGTAAAAGTAACGAGCTAAATATACAGCAAAGGAGGCTTAAGTTAGATATTAGGGAAAACTTTCTAACTTAAGGGTGGGTAAGCTTTGGAATAGGCTTCCAAAGGAGATTATGGAATCCCAGTCCTTGGAAGATTTAAAGAACAGGTTGGACAAAAACTTACTTGGTACTGCATCAATGCAAGGAGCTGGACCTTCATGGCTTCTTGAGGTCCCATTAGCTCTACATTTGTATGATTCTACATGCCTGTTCCCATAGTCCTGAATGGATTTAGATGTGTGAGAGAGTAATCATCATTTTCAAAAAACTGGCTATTAGGGATAATTAGAAACTCATTTTTAATGTTTCCCAACACATACTTTACCAATTTGACCATGGTTGGATATGATGCACTCTAATAGACTTGAAAGATCTGCTAACAAATATAGCCTCTGATGTCTTAGAAAACTCACTAGCATAATATACTGAAGCAGCAAATGTCAGTGATCCATTTAATCACCTCTCTGAAAAATAAGTTGACAGAATCCATCATGACTATATGTGTTTAAAGTGAGTGATCTGTGATGTGTTGAACTGATGAAAGCCTTGGCGTATTTCTTTTCAGATCATACCCTGGCATATTTTTTCAGATCATACTTCATCTTTCACTAAGACCAGGGCTGAAGTGAAAGTGACTAGAAAGTTTTGTGGAGCCAGGGTTAACTCATTGAAAGTCCATTGGGGAAAAAGAAGCAAAAAGTACAGTGAGGCTGGTATTAAATGAACCATGCCCATTCAAGGGTCTAGTTTCTTTAAAAGACCGCCAAATGTGGCAAGCAAGCAAGCTTTCTCCTCCTTCAATAAGCCCCTGAGGATATTGACTAATATCTGAACTGGCACATTCTCCTTAGAGCAGCCTTTCACAGGGTGGGTAGATGCTGACCTCCTCAGTGAGCCAGTTCCTGGGAGAGCTGCCATTTGCGTTATTTTTTTTAAAGAAACCTTTTAAATACAAAAAAATTTAAAAATCCATAAATTAGGAATTTAAAGGATAGTGCACATGAACTCTTCCAAACTGCGTACAGTACACATAACAAAAGAATGGCATGAACCACGGTTCCCAAAACAATTTTGAATTGACCCTGCTGGGCCTCGGTTTTGCAGCATGTCGCTAGAACCAAACACAGCCTTTGAAATCAGTGAGCCTCATTCTCAACTGCCCTGCATCTTGTGGAGGGAATTACACTTGTGTAAAAGGTGAGTAAAGTGCTACCAAATCAGAATAGTAACATTTTATACCCACTTAGCTCCACAAGGGCTTAGATAATGGATAGTTAGGCCCATTGTAACAAATTAACTTCAGTGGAATCAAACCCAGTAACACCAAGGGCTCAGTTGGACCCACAGGCTACGTCTACACTACAAGTTTTCTCTGCAAAAAATATGGTAATGAGGGACTCATTTGCATGAATCATGTTCTCATTTGCATATTTTCTGCAGATCTGGTTTTTCGTTAGGGATTTTGTGCAAAAACAAGCAGTGTGGACGTTTTCTTTTTGTGCAAAAACCCCTTTTCCTGCCAGATCCGTAAGCCTCCTTTTTTGGGGCATAAGGATCTGGCAGGAAATGGGGATTTTGCGCAAAAAGAAAATGTTCACACTACTTTTTTTTTTCCGCAAAACCCTTTGCGCAAAAATGGCTTGCATAAGTTGTGCAAATGAGGCGTGGTGATATGCTAATCTGCGCCTTGTTTGCATACTCTCTGCCGGCAAAACCAGCAGTGTAGATGTAGCCATGATGTATAAGACCACACAGAGTGGATATGGATAAACAGGTATAGTGAATTTGCAGTCCTTAACTTTCTTTTCTTCAAGCCATTCTTCCATGTTAGCATCTACTTATAATATTCTTTTAGCTGAATCACAAAAATAACTCCTTAGAATTAAAAAGAGGAATCTTGTACAATACGTATACGGGCAAAGACTTCAGGGAGGGAAACCTGGATCCACTGAAGTCAATGGATGTTTTGCTGTTAACTTCCACAAAGCCAAGATTTCATCCCTCATCTTCATATATGCCATGGCCTCTTGTGTAAACATAGATAACGGCCTAACTAAAGCTTTGGGCCAGTGTGTGCAAATGGGAGAAGGCTGGATATGCATTACTCTAGTAGGAATGCCTAGAGATGTCAGGTCTGATTTACTCCAGCCTGGAAAGAGAATTCCGCCTGCTGTCTTCGATAGACAGCTGAGGAGAAAGCAGACCAGAGTAGCCCTTGAAATGCCCCTTAAAGAATGCAGCTGGCATGCTACCAGTTTTGGCTCTGGATCAGTGCTGCAGAGTAGTATGGCGGCATGGGCAGGGTCATGGGCTCTGCCTATACCTCTTCCCAACCAGTATGAGAAGACTCACAGAGGGAATGAATCAACGAATTATAACTAGCCCCAGTGCTGCTTCTGTGCACTCCCCTTCCACCTCACTCCCATTGTGTACGACTAGTATTAATCCAGCCCTAAATATGTATCCACCAAATATGCTGTTACTTTTACTTGAATAAGAAATGTTTTATTTGCAGCCAGCAGGGTCAATTGCAGGCATATATCTTTTCCCAGCAGCAATAGGAGAAGTAAAAATTCCCCAAAGTGTTTTTGACTTTTCAGGGTTTTTAAGCTAAAAAAAATTGACCTACTTTGGCAGAAGTCCAGTATGGAAAGGTCTTATCTGAAAATAACGATGTATTATATATGTCCTGTCACTGCTAATATATTTGTTCATTGTTAGTTTGACAGTGCATAATGTGTTGAGTGTTTTGGGTGGGGTATTTAAATTACCCAGAGGTATATTGGAATGAGTATAAAAATATTCTTAAGTCTTTTACTTCAACTAAGTTATTTTGGATTGACGTTGGTTTAACTAACAGTAAAATGTGTGCCATTGTTGGATTACAGATAAGAGTGATTATATTGTCAAAACAGATAAATTTGTTTAAGCTTTAAATCTCGATAATGTCCCTTAAAAGTAACACACAGAGATTTTTCCCTTTTTAGTTTAAATAATAAACCAAAAATGTGTGCAGACTATGACCCTGATGAGCTTGAATCTGATTTCACACACACAGTTCTCCATTGCATTGTAGCCATCAGAGCAGGAGTGGGCAAAAAGTCCTCTGTGGGCCGGATCCGGTCCACCAAGTGGGTTGATCCAGCCTATGGAGGCCCTGCTGCTCCATTGGCCCCGAGGCCCTGATTGGCCTGTATGAAGAAGGGGGAGTCTGTGAAGTCTCATCCCACCGCCATGGGCACCTAGCGGGAATCTCTGGGGGAGAGGGAACAAAAACTTCTCGCACTCCCGCACTGCCAGACCACTCATGGTCTATGGGTGGGGAAGAAGGGAAGTATCCTGGCTCTGCCCCTTTTGCCTGAGGCCCTGACCCTTCTGGTGCAGCCCATGGCCACTTCAAAAATTTGATTACTCACCCCTGCATCAGAAGCTGTTGTGATTCCATTTGGTTTTGGTGGAGTTGCATTTGCATAAACCTAGTGTAATGAACTTGAGAATCACATCCTGACTTCAGTGGAGTTATTCCTGATTTACAGTGATGTAACACAGATCTGAGTGTGACAGTGCTTTTCTTCATCATGGTAAGTTACACGTAGCACTGGCCTAAATTATAGGGTCCCATATGTTGGCTTTGTCTCATAATAGGGATCTAAAGTCCCATTTAATTGGTTAACTAGTTGTTTAGTTAACTGATTAAAGGGGGTGGTGGGCAGGGGATAGGGCCACTCTAGTCTGACTGGAGTGTCCCCCCACATCCACTGCTGGACTGGAGCAGCTCCCCAGCTGCAGGCAGGGGCTGCACGGGCCAGATCTGCCACAGACAGAGGCTGCTCCATTGTGGATTCCAGAACAGGCCCTGCCTGCATGGGTCAGGGTGCCCCACAAGCAGGAGCTGCTCCATACTGGCCACAGCAGCCCCTGTCCATACTTCTTCCTTTTCCCCAGGGCTGGAGCAACCTCCTGCAGATGGCATGTGGGGAACTGCTCCTGCCTCCACCACTTAAGCATAACCAATTAAGCTTAAACTTACTGGTTAAACATTCACATGATTATCTCTGACTCATTTCTACTGTATCTTAGATTTAAGTCCTGTAGTTGAATGAAAAAAAACCCCTTTATTTAGGACTTTACAATGATAAATTATGTGCAGAAGAGAAGTGAAAATTATCTTTACATGTGCCCAAGTGTTAGAAACAGCTGATGAAGGAAAGCTCCTATTTGTAAGCCTGAAGACAAAACAATTTCAACATGCCTGCATTTTTCCATGTGCTTTTTATTCACAAGAGCAGCATCTTGACATAATACTAGCAGTTAATCATGTGAATGAAGGCCTGACTATGACCGTGCTTAAAGCAGGAAGCAGAGATGCACAAGAGTGCCATATGCTATGTGTTTAATTCAGCTAGGAGGGAAACAAACAAACAAACCCACCCAACATTCCTGGAGTTATTAATGGGTAACTTTTAAATGAGAATGGTGATGATTAAAAATATTAATTCCAATAAGCACTAGAGTAAGGTAAATAGTTGTGCTTTTGCTGTAAAAGTCTAATAGAACCCCAGTGGCGTGTGTGTGTGTTTGTGTGTGTATATAATATATATATATGTTTTTTACTGATGTTAGCGTTTTATTTTAAATTACAACAAATGCAATTGCTCTGACCAAAACAAGTGAATACACTGACTCAGTCGGTGTAGTACATTTTAAAAAGGCCTTCTTCTTGTATTTAAGTACATTTTAATAGTCTGTTTGCATATGGTGCAGACTGGTGCCAAGAAAAGCAAAGTTGCACATGCCTTATCTTGCTTTCTTACTCCATGTTTTTTTCTGTCTTGAAAGCTGACATATTTTTGTCATTATTATCCCTGTAGTTCCCAGATATTTCAGATAAAAGGCTCTAACTTGATTTTTTGGAACTTGTGCACACTTATATCTTGGGTTTTGGCTTCTTTGAGTAAAGTTTGTGTTCTTCCAGAACCTAAATGGCATGCATATTGGAAATCAGTTTAAATGTGTGACTATTTTAACAATGATTTCAGATGGGGTTAGTGGAATAGAGATACAATCTCCTCTAGGGATTATTTGAATCTAATGCAAGCTCATAATGATTACTGGTCACTACCCACTGATCGCTGTTAGAAGATCCTGTTAAATGCATTTGCTCTCAATGCAGTTATGAGTAGGGAAGTGTCCCTGTCATGAAAACCTACATCAGTTAGCAGTCTCAGAAGGGCTAAATGGGAATAGAGATTGATCCATGGAGATTGCCTCTTCTGAAGGGAGCAGAAGCACATCACTGTGGCAGTGAGGGAAAGCATGCCCTTATTTTTTCTGTGTGATACCTATGTCTTACCTAACTTGAGGAGTTCACACTTTTGGCAGATTTCATTCTTTAAAAAAATGAATTTAAAATTATGTTGACTTTTTACTTAATATGGTCAAGAAGCAAACACCTTTATCAATTTAATGAGCCACTGTTCCGTTCTCCATAAGTGTCTTGTTTTATCCTTGTGTATTTTCACTCTACAAGCACCAGCAAGAGCTGTTATCTGAAAAGGGAGAGGTTAGGAGTTCAGTGAAGAAAGGAGGAACCTTTTCTTTACAATACAATACCACATGAGGAAAAGATCAATGATACTTTGATCATTCTTTTTTTGAAAATGACCCGATACAGGTCATCAGTGGCTCAGCCATGCTAAACATGTGTGGTTCTCTCACACACATGAAGATCAATATATAAATGCAAGGCAGGTGCAAAAGACAAGTTGAACTCTTTATCCTTGAATGCTTTGCTGTTCCTTGCCAAACTGACTATGTGGTTGGTTCTGAGAAGCTGATGTGATAACATTTCAGCTGCCTCTGCCACATGAGTTTCAGCTACACTAATAAAATTCAGGCACATAATTTCCCACCAGTGTAAGTAGTAACTGTGGTGAAAATTAATGATATAGATCTGGCATACACATATTTTCCCCTACACAGGAGATAGTTAAGGGCAGTGATGAAACTATTATAAATTCATTTGGAAGTTGCATTTAGGTTTCTATTCTGTACAGTGATCAGTGTGGGTAATACCCGCACAGTTGCTCTGTACGCATGCATGCTTGAATAGGATCTGAAGAAAAATGACACCACCGGGCCATTTTTTTCTCCTCATCTCTTCTTTCTCTTCCATTTTACTTCTGTTTACTGATTGTTTTTTTAATTAGTGTTTTGTGCTAGGGCTGTCCACTTGGGGATTTGAATCTACAGCAGGTGCAGTAGTTTTCTTGGTTTTAAGGATGGTTTTAAGGATGGTGTTAGTTATATTTAGTTGTTTAGAAATTAGCACTAACTTTTAGGAATATTTGAAATCCAAACTCCTATCCTAATTTTGTAAATGCCCCCTAGTTCTGTAATAACCTAAGCCAAAAATTTGGGCCAGAAAACACTCACATTTGGGGGCGAATTTCAATAGTAGATCCTAACTGATATCTTTTGTATCTGCTTTTTATTGTGAAATTTCAATAAGGAAGGTAGGTGCGTGCGTGCATGTGCATAATATTTAAGGATTTAGAAAAAAATCCCTTCTCTCTGCAGTTGTACACACACAGGCCAGCATGGGGTTCTTTAAACCAATACTCTGGTCTTTACCTGCTCTGCAGAAATACAGATTGGCAGGCTGTTTTGAAACTGCTATGGCTTGAGGAAAAATCTGGTTTTCAAAAGAGAAGCTAGTGTTTGAGAAGTTAAAGCTGTCATTAGTATGATTGGAGCTGAGCACTGATGTTTTTAAAGCTCAGGTCCCATCAGCTTTTTTTTTAATTAAAACAAACGCTTTTCTTTTTATGAAATTCCAGCTTCTTAGATTAAGATCATGCTGCTCCCTGGCCCACAGAAACTTGAAAGATATTTCTTCCTATGATGGCTACGCATATCGGACTGAAGTTGTTGAATCATATAAGCTGCTATGGGCTTCAGTATCTCATAGGGTACTAATATTTCTAGTCAAAAGGCTCTCATTCATTAAAAATGAAATGCAGAGTTAAAAGAAATATAGGAAAAGATGTACAGTTTTTTTTTAAACTTTGAACCTTTAAATGCTTCTTGAATAAATGAAGACGTTAGTGGTTTTCCAAAACCCAAAAATTCACTTAAAAAAGCCTGCTCAATAGAATTCATATTTGTTGTTTTTATTTTGGTAGCACCTTGGTGTCCCATCAAAGACTGGTGTCATACTGTGCTTGTGCTATGTGTGCTCCAGGTGCCAGTCAGTGCCTTCTCCCAAAACTTACAATCTAAATAGACGAGAGAGAAAATGTAGGGAAAAGGAAATATCCTTATTTCACAGATAGGAAAAGGAAGCAGTAAGAAATTTAGTGACTTGACTAAGGTCACCCTGGACATATGTGGCAGAGCAGGGCATTGAACCAGGTCTCTTTGATGTTGATTTTAGCTTCCTTCTCATGACCTTGTTTCAAAGCCTATTGAGCTCAACGGAATATTTGGTGTGTTTCTCTAAAAACGTGATTTATATTCTGTCGTATAATGCCTCCCACACAAAGATCACACACGCCTTTACAAACAAGAATGAATGCAGCCTCTGATGATCTGTGAGACATGTACATACACTCTTACCTACTGTGATACATGGGATCCCAGGGGAATAAACTGAGGTCACTCACTCAATTAGAGTGTACTGCAAGCAATGGGATGGCTAATCACCAAAACTGGTGGTTAATCCAATAGTTATAGTTACCAAGCCAGCATAAAACAGCTTGTGTATTACTTTATTGGTTAATCAGAAGTCCAAACTAGTGATGTTAAAAAACTGTTATTGTAACTGTGTAGATGTGTCTCCCAAACATTGTGGCAATTAGCACAAGGTAATTTATCCATTGGGAAGGTCACATACAGTTTACCACAACCTTCCAAGAGACATATAAACAATACTACTACTTCAATAAAGTTTAATTATAAATGTTGATATTCCCTTCAACTCGAATTCATAAGTTACCCAGGGAGACCCTCCAATTAATTGCTCCGTGTCACCCCCAAACCTGACATCCCAAATAGGAACTGCAGGACTAAAGTAGTTTTATATCTGCAGAACTCCATTAACTTGAGCAGAACTTTGCACCACCAGTTTGTATCGCTGCCAGTGAGAGCTGAATCAGCTTTGGAATCCATTGGAATCCACTGCTTTACTACAGGGGCAGATATGTGAGATATTGTGGGCCTGGTTTCCAGCTGCCTTGCACATATACCTGTACAATGTGTGTGTAAAATGCTATTAATGCTGGAAATGAGTGGAGAATTGTGCTTTTGGTAGAGCTCTACACTCACTCTGAATAGGTGTAAATTACAATGTAAAGTGTAAAGCCTTCCAGAGCCTTGTAAGTGATCACTTTGTATTTTAGCCTGACTTATTTTATAATATTTTTGTACCAGGATTTCTTTATATTTATGTTCTGTTTACATACCCACCCTTTTATTTGATGTCAATTTCATAGTTGGGAATAATTTAATTACTCCCAAATGACAAAATTTAAATCAGTTGCTACAGCTTATTACACTTTCACTTGTGTTGCTTTTAAGTTCTGCTGGATCTACTATTTTTTAAAAGTAGCTATCATTTTGGTTAAGAGTCATTGAATATTCATTTGATGGGCAGTTCCATGAGCTAAAAATTCTGTTCATTTTATCCTCTCGTAAATAACTATATATTTTAACATTGATGTCATTTAATTCATCAGTGGAAAACTCACCCCCTGTATCAATATGAAAGTAATTTACATACCCCTGGGACAACATTCTGGGATTACACAACTGGGATTCCAGTGGTATCTCCAGGTACATTAGAATAATTCTGTTTGCTTCATTGCAGTTACTCTAGATTTTCATTGATGTAATGAAGAGAGAAACATGTGGTGTAGGTGTTACCTTCACTTATTCAGCAATAATGCACAAGAAGAAAATCTAACTTAATTTACTAGACTAGGAATAATCTGATAATTCTTGTAATTAAACTACAAACTAGTTCATTAGATGTAAGTAGTATAAATAGATTGATTCTAATACAAGATAGTTACCAATTTTGAGAAGCTGATTGGGAGAATTATTGCTGTGACAACAATAATTAATTCAAATATACATAGAGATTTGCTGAATAATTGGCTCGTAATACAGTATGTCTGTCATTGATTCCTCTCTCCTCCTTTACTCTCTACAGTTGCAACCATCAATCTGTCCCAGTGCATTATGCTTTGGGAATTTTTAAAGTTAACAGTGCAGAAATGGGACATTTGTCATTAGTAAGAAAAAACATCCATGAACTATTTGAGCAAGATTGGTAGACAAAATGCAGTATCATCAAAACAAACAAATCATTAAGCCAACAAAGGCATGGACCTGAAGATGCTCACTGTTAAACAAAAAGGAGATTTATTCATTTGAGAGTTACAAACCACTGCACTACATTGCAATGACAGCCTCTGGCACCCGTGGTTTGATAAGCAAAAACCTGCTGTGCTATTCTACCTGCTTTTAGTTTTGTTGAGGAATTAACTTGATCTAGTGCTTTGAAAGGGAAAACTACTGTTCCTTTAAAGCAGGCCATATGTAATTGTTCTAGTCTTCATTTACTTACTAACTTGGTTTGTTGTTACATTTACTTTTTTTAATTATGTTTCAAGCTTTGAGATAAATATTCACAGGTGTTTCTTATCACGTATTTTGAATGCTAGTACTTTTGTATTTACATGAGCATTTCGTAAGTTACACACCAACATTTTACACACACACATGCGCGTGCGCCCTGCTGCTACATTCTTTTGAGTGCTGCAGTGTTAAAAGTTTGCAGTAAATATCTGCAGGAGATGTGATTTGATGTGGTAGTCAATATCATACAACTACAGCTCTTTTTTTTTTTTTGGTATGCATTCTGGTGTTCCATGAATTTGCTACCAGCTTCAGTACCAGGGACCAGAGAATTGTTGTAATACATACATTTTAATTATCGAACCAAGCAGTGGATACAGATTACTAGAATTTTGGGAAGTTTTGGAGGGCACCCAAACTTTGCCTGTGGCTCCTTGTCCTAAAATTGGACAAGCCAACATCTTTTACAGTAATATCTGTAAACGTTGGGAAAGTGGGTATGGATCTAAATTTAGCAGTCTGTGGCCCACCTCTGATTTTAATTTTACATTCTCCAGAGTCCTGATTGAGCCCAATCAGAGTTAACCTGCTAACCTCTCGAGCATGTTGCTATGGTGACGAATGTGTTATAAAACCCTGCATAGAGTAGAACAGAACGAGTTATATAGATTCATCAATGCTCATTTTCTTGTGCCTGGGCTTCCTGACATGTCCTGCAGCATGTGAAATGAGTAATAGTCGCCTGCTACTGGGGCCCTCATGATCTCTTCGCTTCACCCACATATAGATTTTATTTTTTAATCCGTGTAACTAAACACAGGTGTTGGGTAATTGGGACAATCAGCTCTGCGGATCTCCTAGGCCCCCACTGGGCCGAAACAAAGCTTCTGCATTACTCCTCACTGAAGTCTTTATGCTAGTCTGCAGAAGCAGGGCTGCCTGCAGATCCTAATAACCGGTTCTGTGTCACACCTTGCAGTTGCCTCACTTGAGTAGTCCCATTCAAAAGGTCAAGCTCTGCACTGTGGAGTATTGTGCCCACCATAATGTTTTTACATCATGTACTGTGTTTCTTCTATCACCTTCTCTGTCTCCTGAATCCCACTTTCTGATGACCCATTGTTCCAGCAATTTGGCCATGTCTGCCCCGACCTCCTATCCTGCTAGTCCATGTTTGCCTGATCGGTGTCATTGTGAGAGATTTCTGTGTGACATGTTGTGCTCCTCTCACCAACTGTTCCTTCTTTAATCTGTGTGTTGCTTGGCTTTTATGAATGCACCGTAATCACCCCTTTAGGAACTATATGGGTTTGATATAACTCCATCCTGGGCTGTGTGAATACACACCTTGAAACACACTTGATGGGGAATAACACCTGGCACTTTAAGCCATCATGTCTCCGTACATTTTTAGTACATTTGTTACAATCTAGAGCCATCAGGCCAGGATATGAATTCAATTTGTGTCCAAACTTCTTCAAAGTTGAGAGAGGCAGGAGTGGGATTCCAATCCTGAATTCAGTTCAGGCCCACAATTTTGCACCGATCCCCAAGGAACTGTGGCAGATGAGCATTTTCATTTCTAATTTCTAGAATTCTCCGAGATCTTTGGCAGATACATTTACATTCTAAGGCCAAGATTTTCAAAATGGGGCATCTATAGTTAGATTTCTAAGGTAGGATTTTCAAATGTGCCTAAGGAAGTTAGGTACTTGGGTTCTGTTATGCATTGTTGAAAATCATACCTGTAGGTTATACTTAGGTGCCTAAATGAATGGCCTTGTTTTCAGAACATCTAAGCATCTTGTAGCTCTAATTGATTTTAATTGGGCACTTCTCAAGATTAGCCCATTTATTTAGGCTCCTACACAATGATTTGGGAGCCTAACTTGAAGAATGTAAAGGCCTGATGTAAACCCCACTGAAGTCAGAGAGAGGATATCAATTAAAGTCAGTAGCATTGGTTCAGGCTCTGAATGAGTAATTATATTTTGATTTGCAATTGTTACTAAACATTTAAAATACTTAAATGAAAGCTGAACAGGAAGGAATAGCGATTAGGTAAAAATTGGTCAACGGCATGTGCAATTACAGAACAAAATGTCGACATGCTTTGGAAAAAGTTGTTGGTTCCCAATCTATGCACAACAGGCCAACAAATGAAAAGGCAGATTCTGTATAATTTGCACAGTTTCTGTTGCAGGGCAGGTTGAAAAGCTATTGACTCTACCTTTTCTCTGCTAAAAATGCTTTTGTTGAAACATATCAGTTTTGATTATATATCTGTGGGAAGATTTCTCAGATCCAGAATGGAATTTCTGGGCAGAGAGAGAGATGATATAGGAGATGCAAGTTGAAGTCGCTGCGAATCAGAGACTTGAACTTGGGTCTTCCACATCCCAGCTGAGTGCCCTGCTTATCTGGTTATTGGGTGCTTCTTTTGCTCTTGTATTTTTATGAACAATTTTCAAATTTCAATGTGGATTTTGTTCCACATTGGAATGAAATCAGATTTTCAAAACTGGAATATGTTCAAAAAATGTAATTATTGGCTATATCTATGAATAGTAAGAGACCTCAATTGCACTTGGATTTAAATAAATAAATAAAAATCTTAAGAGTCCAGGGTGTTTACATACAACTTTGATTTGGACCCATTCCTAAAAAATCAGCACATCCACTTCATATTGCATTTCATAGTAGTGACTCAGACTGGTCTAAAAATGTTACTTACCAGGATCAAGTTCCAAATTACTGACTATTCCAGTCCTGATCCAGAAAAGCATTTATTTAAATGTGTATTTAAATGAAACACGTAAGTAATCCAACTGAATTTCCACTCAATCAGTAGTTCAAATCCAGCTTATTTTAGATGTAGTCAAGCAAGTGCTGTTTGATAGCTGTCTGGGCTGGGTGAAATGTGTTTGCAGCCTAACATGTCACATCATAAAGATGACCATCAGAAGTGGCACCCTGGCCTGGCTTTTTCTAGAGAGAGGCCACAAATAGAATGGGCATCGGAACCAAGCTACCCTGACATGTAATGAGATCATTTTTCCATCTCAAGTTATAATCACATGTTCATGTATGTGGCATTGCTCAGTGGTTTATCTGTTTTGTCGAGTAGGAGGACCTCAGTCTCCAGCCCTTTCAATCTGTCACCATGAACAAACCTCTAGCTGTAGCAATCTTTAAGGAGGGGAAATGGACTTAGTGGAAAGTAAGTACAAGGCAGAGATGTGTATGGTCTGTGGTTTGGGGACTTCTGCAATTTAGGGCAGAGTTCAGATTTTTCCATCTCACTGGTTTTGGTTTTTTCCAAATCAAAGTTCTGTTTGGTCTTTAAATGAAGATGTGTAAAATCAAGATGAAGATTTATGCTGCGACCACATTTTTAAGTAAATTAACCTTGATAAGATCTTTCATGTCATGTAATAGAATATATTTTCTTAGTAATGCATTAAGATTGTCAAACCAGATATGATCATACAATTAATGAGATTACATTTGATGTACATTTTAATTCATTATTACAGTCACTGTGTTCATAGACTTTTTTACAACAATATACCATGATAGTTCAAAAGGACAGCTCTGCTGTGGAATGCATTAAATGAGAAGATAGAAAGTCTGCAAATATCTTAAATACACATTCTGATGTATTTCAATATTGTAAGATTTCTGTGATATGGTAGTGATTTGAAGATAGAAAATGAAATAAAAGTTAATTAACGCAGTCCTCCATGCATGCAGAAGAATAGCTGAGATAACAGTGTTAGCTAGTGTAATGAAGAGTTGTCTTCTAGATGTTTCTTTTGTCTTTTTAAACCTCCTCCCCCTCTGTTTCTCTCTAGATTTAGCCTATTGTAAGTAATTCTTATGGAAATAATCGCTACACGGAAGTGCCTGAGTGACCTCGTCTTATTATAACTGTTACAAAAAAGTTTAATTCAGCATGAAAAGAATAACTTATGAACACCATCCCTTACTTTCTCTTGCTTTGGGAGGTTAACAAATCATTAGGAGACAGAAAATAACATACTTTACCTTTGTAAAGGAAGAAAGAGAATTTTTCATTAATTCAGTCTCTTGGTGTAACCTCTTCTCCACTTGCCAAAGGTCCTACTCCTTGAATTCTCTGGTCTACTTTTGGGAACCATAGAGGTCCCTCCCTGCATATTTATTTTTTACTTCATCCAGTACCCTCCTTGTAAGCAAGGTCACTTGTACAGAGATCATTTTTTTTAGAATCTGAGAGAAGAGGGAATGAGATAATTACCTGAGTTGACAAGATTTTAGGGAAAGCTGGTGGAAAAACCATCATACCATGCTCTGTGGTAATGCATAAGTCTGAATGTGAGAGCCTCCTGAAAAAGCAAAGGTTTTCAACTTTAAAAGACTAGTAACATGATTAGTTTGTTATTTTAATTGAATTAAAGATGAGAAGAGAGAAATATGCAAAGCTTGAACCTGGAAGTATGGTAGGCGGCCATCCTTCAGGGCAACCCCCAGGAGGTGAGGAAATAGGGGGTACCAAGACTCGTACTTCCTTCTCAGATCTCTAAATACTCTGTTGTGCTGGGAATGAAAAATGCAAACTTGAACATGGAGCCCGAGTGTCTGTGTGGCATTGCATTGTGCTGCTGCTAGACTGATGGCCAGTTAACATGTCTTACGTTAGTGGAGAGTAGATGAAGTCTTTTAACCCTATTTTAGAAGAGGCAGTCTTCTATCATGCGGTCTTTCACAAACAGTTCTTAACACCTCTGTGAGTTTTAGGGATGATACCACCATCACCCCCTCTGTTACATTCCCTTTGCAGCCCTTCTAACAAAAGTGTCCTCCAGACATTTCTCTAGGAAGCACAAATGATCCTACCTGCCAGATACCTAGCTTCCTTTGGACTCTACTATCTCTGCCTTTCTTTGCGCTTCTTTCTTGGGTTTCAATCCGTCATCCCAGCTGTTGGGATAATTAGCTTTTTAGCTCACAAATCACCTTAGACAATTAAGTACTCTCCTCCTCCATCAGGCCTTTTCTTGTGCTTAAGTGACCAGAGTACTGGATCCGCTATTGGCTGTCAGAACTCTGTCATGGGCAGCTAATGACCGTTTGTGGTAGGTCTGAGCCTTCCTATAGTCTCATGCAGAAAGGGTGATGGCTGCCTTTTGTTCCAGAGAGCTAAGATCTGAAATTGAGTCTCTCTGGTAGCTTTCCTTTCATTATTCTATCAGGAGGGAGAGGTCACTCCACTTTAAGATGATGAAGACGGCAATATCACAATCAGATCAGAAGCAGAATTTGCTTCATTCTCATCGAATTACTGTAACTCTGCAGGAGCTGAATACTGCTGGAATTTCTGTTCCCTAGGCTTTGTGCACCTCAGCATGCTGTCATGCAATAATATATAGTCAGCTATCTACCAGGGTGTCTGTAAGCCATCAGCATCATTAAAATATTAAGTAGATCTGATATTTCTTAACACTGGTTACGTGAATCTGGTCATTTCTCTCTTGCACCTTGCACCTCTGCATGCACAAATAACACGTCCATTATGGTTCCTTTTGGCAGAGGCATCTATGAGGCCTCCTTATTTCCTCTCCAATTTGCTTTGGAGACTCAAGTTGCATAAAGAGATTTCCTGTCAGCCAGAGATGAGATTGTTATATCATCTCATTGCACAAGGAGCATAGTTTCCTTCACAGCATTACCGCATAGCCAGACAGAGCTTCACCTCAACTAATTTAATCTTTTAGAAATGCCATATTGCATTCTGAAAAATAATCTACACAAGCCCAAAGCTTTGCCAACACAGCTGTCTCATTTCTGGTATTTCAACAGAGGTGTCAATAAATGTATGTTAGTGGTGATTTGGCACTCAGGGGGATTAGTAATGGACTGTGGAGCCTTTCAGCAAATGCTTGTCCAAATCTAGCCACGGTTGAGAGTATCCTAAAGATGTTGGTTACATGTGATGGCTGAGCAACGACCCGTGTTGCTGTTCAGTGTTTAGATACGAAGTGATAGGTATCTTCTTAGCTCGGTGTTTAAAATGACACAGCCTCCAGAGTTTTTCCCTCCAAGACAAGTTCAAGGTGTGCTGCTGAGCCATTGTGGGGAAGGTTTCATTGGTACTGTCCTTCCTGTACCAGTTCTACAACTAGTCCGGAAGTGTCTATCTTTAAGACTGTTAATGTGGCACAGTCAGAAAAGGAAACACTGTTCTGAGGTATATAATCTGGATCTAATCATCATCATTTGATAAGATTTTCTGGACATAAAATTTCCATCCTCTTTTGTGTGCAGGTGCTGTAAATTGGTTGTTGATGAAGAACATCTCTCAGCTGATATACATTTTCAGCTTCTTCCAAGTAGAATTTCCCTCACTTCACAAAAAAAGCTTTTGACATTCTAGAAGCCCATCTTTATGTTTAATTGCCAGTTCATTGTTACACGATTTTTTTTTATCCATTCTGTTTGGAAAAGGTTGATAGGTTGATCTTCTAGCGAATGGGGGAAAATGATTATTTAACTTAGGTTAATGTTCACATTATACTGGGGACTGATAATGACTGAAACCTGCAGAGATGAGTCATGTCCTCATTGATAATAGTCTACCCTAGTGATGAATTGATATTAGGCAAATATGCCATTAAAAACAATTCCATTTATTATCTTCTATTTTCTTGGCTGAACCTGGAGGCCTTGTACCCAATTCACCTGCCTCCTGGAAGAAGGTAATATTACTTTTGTAAAATGCTAGACTGATGATCTTTGGTGAACTGTTACAGAAATATCACATTTATTGCTTGTACTCAGTGGTTCATGACAAATGGCTTTAAGCCAAATTTCGAAGATTCTGTCTTGTTCAAAGATAATCTATCATGCCTTCTATTGGCATGATCAAAGGTTATATTTGATGACGCTTTTAGCTCAGCAGGAACATCAAAATTCAATATGTTATTTGGTCCATTATGCCTTTTATACACCTACGGTGGAAATTTGAAAAGTGTTAAGGGTTGGCGTAACTGTGCTCCCACTGAGGTCAAAGGTAGTCTTACCATTAACGTAAATGGGAGCAACATTTTTGGTCAACTGTGAGCACTTTTGAAAATCAGCCCCTGTAGTTGTTTGTTCCAAATTAGGATGTGAAAATGCTCTGTTAAATGCACATTATTTAAATGTAATTCTCTTTGTACCTATATGTACACATCATTCCCATGACCTTGTGTAAATAAGAAACACTTTAGGTATGAGTATTTTAACTCTAACTATAATGTGTTGGTTTCTTTGCATGGTAACATTTTTGGCCACAATCTTCCCTTTGAAAGCCAAGACTGCTTTCAAATATTTGAAGTCTAAGGGTAAGTTTTGCATAAAAAAATGGCAAAAAAGTGTTTTTGGAACATTTCATCAACCAAAGGATGGACAGAAGGATTTAGCTGTAGTACAAAAGACTTTACACGGGAGAGTAATTGAATGGAAAGTGACATTTCAGTTGCAAGGGTTGTGGGTTTTTTAGCAGGAATTTCAACTGTTTTATTCAAAAAATAAACTCAGTCTGGGAAACAGGAGAGTTGAAGTTAGGGGAACTGGCGGATAAGGCAGCTGCCAGGCACAGGTGGGACATCCCCCTGTGCTCAGCCCCCTACGTCCTCTTCTCCTTCATATTGTAATGCAGGAACAGGAGTGCAGGCTTGCCAGACCAGCAGGACAGCCACAGCTGCTTCATGGTCATATTGACCTACTTCCAGAAATTATCACAACAAAAACTTGATTGGAATATAATCTTGTAATTGATTAGTGATATGTGATCATCCGTTAGCTAGTCAACTTAGATGGGCATATCCATTTCTTTCCTAATTTTATCTCCTTGTGTGTGTGTGTGTGTGTGTAAGAGTCTCTAGCTCTTCTTATTTCAGTTCATCACTGCTGAGCCAGTTGGATTTGGGAGTGAAGATTTTTGATCTTCTTCCCTGAAAGTTTGTGGGTGGAAGTTGGCCATAATGAACACAAGCAAAAATGATTCCTTAAAAAAAATACAAAGCTCAAGCACTTTTTGGATGGGTGAGGTGGTGTGGTGGGAAAGTCACTTAGCTGTGTACTCCATCTGTGCTCAGGTCTGAGTGAAATGATTATTAGTGTAGGTCATAGAGCACCACACCTGCAGTCCAGTCTCTGTGGAATCAGTAATTATGTGTTAATTAACAAGTCTGGAATGAGGGAGAGGTTGCATGTCAGCAGATAATCTATATGGTGACTAATAAACTGCAGAATGTTTTCAATTAGCAGGCTTGAAAAGGAAATCCCAGTGAGCGTTTTGCTTCGTTGGGAAAGGACTGAATGAATGCACTCTGTTACGGCTCACAAAATAGAAAAGTGGTGAATTTAGAAAATACATTGTAGAAACTGAGACCTTTAGAGTGAAACACTTAAGTTACGGATCCTAGTGGCTGCTGTATATTGATGCAGTTATTTAAAGTAACTGCAGCAAAACGTACTCAAGTCGAGGAAAGGGGACAATGTCGAGAATTTTTCCCTTTTGCTCAACGTGTTTAATTTTTATTATAATCCTGATTACAAATCTGAAATATATTTTTATGAAAAGTTTAATGGGCAATCTGGATATGAGCCAAGGATGAGTAGAAAGAAATACTGCATTTCTTCTCTGAGCTAGATGCTGGAAGCAGAAGTGTAGCTCAGACCCTGCTCTGAACCTCATTAAAGCATTCACTGTGATCTTCACATATAAAATTCTTTTCATGACATGTTTACACAGTAACATAAAGAGAAATAGTATTTTCCAGTGACCTGTGTCCATAACCTGTCCATTTTGCTTTATCTTATTTCTGCCCCAAACACCATACCTAACTCTAGGCATACATCCAAGAGCAGTGTTTGGAGAGGTGATTTCTAAACAACTGCATGATGATTTTAGTTTTTCTCTGAGAGACAATATTAGACTGGCAGGCAAAGGTTTGACCTGTTACAATTTTGGATCACAACTTTCAATAAGATACAGTTAAAGAATGCCCATGCACAGGGAGCATACCTCTGGCTGCTACCCTCCCTATACGTGAACATTTATTCTGTGCATTCCTCGGGTCCTTTAGCTACACCAAAGCTGGTCAAACCAACATAAAGGAATGATTTTAAAAATTGAATTTGACTGGATAGATCGTGTTCAAAATTGTAGTCTAGAATGAAGGCAAAGACCTAGATCATCACCTCATGTGGAAAAACGTTAGAGAAGGGAACACTGGGGGAGAGAATGTCTACAAGGATCCTCTTTGAAAATCCCTTCTGTATTGTCAGAATGGCGTTTCTTCCTCTTGGGCCCATCTCCAGAACCTGGTGGTTCCTGGGGGATCCTCTTTCGAAAGAGGGATGTAAATTAGACATATCGAAATTGCAAATGAAGCCAGGATTTGATTCCTGTGCTTCATTTGCATAATCACGTCACAGCATTTTTTTGAAAAACGCTATTTTGAAAGTGAAACTGCGGTCTAGACACAGTTCTTTTGAAAAGAAAAGCCTTTTTTGAAAGATCCCGTACTCCTCAAAAATGAGGTTTACAGGATCTTTCGAAAAATGCTTTTCTTTTCAAAAGAACCACGTCTATACTGTGGTTTCATTTTCAAACTAGTGTTTTTCGAAAAAAATGCCATGACACAATTATACAAATGAAACATTGAAAATTCAAATCTCAGCTTCATTTGCAATTTCAATATGTCTAATTTACATCCCTCTTTCGAAAGAGGGATGTAGTTTAGACATCCCCATGGAGTCCACAGTAGGGCCACCTTAACATGGAGCAATGGAGCCATACTACCAGGGAGTTTATCAGGGACTCTCTTGCATGAGACTGTTTCTTGGGTCCATGAGGAAGCATGAGGGAGTTATACAGAAAATACAGTATAGCCTGAACCCAAGTACTCCTCCATTCTAGACCAACCAGGGTCTGTCCTCCAAATTGAGGGCTGTGTGGAGAATATTCTGCCAGGACTAAGGCAGTAGTTGTGCCAGAGCTGGCTGAGTCTAGTTTTCATCTGAATTTGAAGAGAAGGAACCTTCCATATGTGCGTTATGGGACACAGTTGGGCCAGAGTTATAACTACCTTCAATAAAAGTTCTTTAATAGAAGAGATGACAGACTCTTAGCTGTAGCACTGCTGATATCTCATTATATCTTTGGTTATAAACCTATTGTAGCAAATGGAAGTTCATTGCACTCTTGGAATAAGCATTATTTACAGGTGAATAATAACAGACAAGTTTGGTTCTAATGGGTCACATGGATGTACCCTGCAGGGTCGTGTTTTCAGGGGGTAGCATTAAATTATTTGTAGAATAATCCAATGTAAGGAAACTAGTTCCTCCTCTTTAGCCAGGGAAGCTCCTGCCCACCAAAGGGAACTACTACTCCTTAATCCAATGGTAAATGCAGATATTCATGGTTTGGGCCTCGCTCTCATACTCTGTGAGTTCCTTGGTTACTTCTGAGGTGCTACTCCCCCATCTTCTAGCACCAGTAGGCAGGAAACCTATAAGGGGGGTTAAAATCTAATTTTTGACATGGTTGCTACTGTGGGAAGGGTGCAGTAATCTGGGGCATGTGTGGATGTCAGGAAGATGTATAGATTACAGGGTAAGAAATGGGAGACCAGAACTGCGCAAACTGAAAGCACGAGCAGCTGTAGAAAGCAATTGGTTTCTTACTTGATTATAGAATTTAAGGCTAGAAAGGATCACTAGATAATCTAGTCTGGCTTCCTGTACATCACCCAGATATGGCAGTAATGAGTCCAGTAACTTGAGTTAGACAGAAGCATTTCAGTCCTCAGGAGACTAAGCTGTTGTATGCCACAGGCTAAGAACAGGGGAAACTAAAATGGCACCATTACCCAAGAGCACTTTATTAGGTGAGTTATGCCCAGATGTTATCCCTGGATGTTCTCCTCCTGGTGAACTGGCACACATTCCATCTCTACAGCTCTGTTGGGATCCTGAGTCACTGACAATGATCCTGACATATTGGGCATCTCCTGGTCCAATTCTTTCTCTTCTTCTTGATTCATGGAGCCAATATTTTCCTCTTTCTCGCATGATTGAAGAGTTGGTTACTGATGTGTGGTCTACCAGTATATGGGCTGAGTGGAGGTGAGAGTCTGAAACACTTGGTCCAGCTGTATGTAAAATGGCCCGGCTTGTTGCCAAACCAGGCCAACTGTTATACTAGACCTCATCCTCTTTAACTTCATGGCACCTGGTGGTTCTTATCTTTTCCAGTCTTTGATGCAGTACATATGCCACACTGGCACTCAAAGGTTTACTTGGAACTAGAGTTTAATTAAGGCAGCTGGTTGTAACTGAAAGCTGGGCCAGGACTAACTGAAGTCCATCCAGAAGAGGAGCCGAGTGATGAGCATAAAGGAAGGAAGCCCAAATGAGAAGAGGGCTACAGGGGGTACGTCTAAACTACATGGCTCCGTCGACAAAGCCATGTAGATTAGTTTACGTGGAAAAGGGAAACGAAGCTGCAATTTAAATAATCACCGCTTTGTTTCAATCAAAATGGCCGCCGTGCTATGTCTATCAGCTGATTGTCGACACAGCGCGGCAGTCTAGATGGGGATCTACTGACCCCAGAATCCAATGCTGGCAGATCCTGTAAAACTCGTTTCACGAGGCATAAAGGCTCTGCCGACAAAGGGTTCTGGGGTCAGCAGATCCCCGTCTTGACTGCTGCACTGTGTCGACAATCAGCTGATCGGCAGAGCACAGTGGCCATTTTGAATTAAATGAAGCGACGATTATTTAAGTTGCAGCTGCATTTCCCTTTGCTGTCCTGCCTAATCTACATGGCTCCGTTGACGGATCCATGTAGTCTAGACACACCCAGGGTGAAGAACTCCTTAGTCCATCTCCAGTTGCTGGGGGTGTCTCCTTTTGTACAATAGGAATTACATCACTTCCATATTGTTACATGGTTCTTTAGAAGTTTTATTGATGAGTGCCTGTTAAGTGCTCTGAGGCTTTGAATGCAGAACTTCAAACTGCTAATAGATACTAAAACTGTTTCCTCCCCTGTCTGAGTTGGAAGCCCTTCCAGTGGTTTTAAATAGAGGAGTTTCTGAAACCGGTAGAAACTTTATCAAAAGGGAAATCATTTGTTAAATGTTGCCACTGTACAAAAGTCCACAAAAGTTTGAAATCCCAGAGAGTCTGTGTCTCCATTCTTAATTCATGCATATGGAAGAGGTTCTCCACCTTTCCCTTTCAGAGGTCCCTTCAACATGCTATAAAAATTTCATGGCCCATCTGTGCTGCAAAAAAAGTTTTTCTGCATATCCAGGAGATAAAAAGCTAGGACCAGCATTAAGGGGATAGCAAGCAGAGCAATTGCCCAGAGCCACCCCTTCTCCAGAGGGACTCCATGAAGCTAAGTTAGCTTTAGCCCCATATGACAGGTTCCAGGCTTTGGCTTCAGCCCTAAACAGAGAGGACTGGGCTTTCTACTCTGGACCCCAATAACTCTAACACTGGCCCTGCTCTCTGGTTTATTTTGGAGGACCCCCTGAAACCTGCTTCTAGCCCACCAGGAAGTCTTGGGCCCTTGGTTGAGAACTATTGGCTCATGGGGCCCAATCCTGTAATCAGTCCCATGTAAGCAGAATATGGAAATCAACCAGGCTCTGCATGGATGCAGGAGTCCACTCACGCAGATCTGATTTCAGACTTAGGATTGTTAAACAAAATCCTGCTTCCTCTAAGCTACCCAAGAGAGACTGAGCGTACTAAAGACGGAGCCGCATTCTGCATTTGGCATTTTCCCCCCTTCGGGCATATGAAGTCAGATCTTTACTGTTATTTTTGCATAGTTTTTAGTATTTAATTTTTTATTAGCCATGAGAATCTGAGGACTCATGAACAGATCTTTTTGAGAAGCATAATGATTTCATCAGATAAATATTTAAAACATGGCTAATTCAGTAGCCAACCATGATACAGACACATAGTTTCCTTTGAGATAGTCTCTTAACTGTATACATATTTTAAAAACCATTTTTATCCTCTCCTTTTAAGTCAAGTCACTCCTTCAATAAGCATCTCTGATTTTCCTTCTTGCAGGGAATAATTATTATTAATAAAACAGTAGTTGGCTCTCCTTTTCAGTAAAATGTGTGTCAGATTAGCAAAATAGAACAAGGTATTTATTTGATTTTTCATGTGCCCTGCAAGCTGTGAACAGCTGTGAGAGATAGAGAAGCCACATTCTGCGGAGCTTCTCTTCTCTTTTTGTCTGGTTTCTTTGTGTACTGCCTGTGAGGGAACTATTGTCTAGATACCAACTATCTTGACGGGTCTGGGGAAAAGCAGAGATGCAGAGGAGAAACCTACAAAAAAGAGAATTCTTTGATAGCTGAATGCATGGTTAAATGCATAAGTACTGGAAGTAGGAGTGCGGGGGCAGAGGGATTGTAGGGGTGTGCTGCAGTACCCCCGGCTTGAAGTGGTTTCCATTATGTACAAGGTTTACAGTTTGTTTCAGTGGTTCTCAGTGCCCCCACTAGACAAATTGTTCCAGCCTGCCCTCCCCCCGTTAAACATTAACTTTACATTAATCACAATTTCCCCTTACCTCTCCACTGCAAAATAGTTAATGAACATAACAGTGTAAAATAATTAATATTTGTATGTCGATTATTTTCCCTAGTGATAGAAAGAAAATATGTGATAAATCTGGCTTCCTGTCTGGTACTGGGTGCATAGGACAATGGTGGTTTTGACCTATAACCATCTGAGTGGTTTGGATCCTGGTTACCTCAGAGACTGCGTCTCTCTCTGTTATACCAGAATTGCAGTACTCCAGAGTAAGGTGACTGCAGGGCATTTTCTGGATAGGATCCTTAAATCAGGAAGACTGTTTTTGTGGTTTGAACTGTGGCCTCCGGTACTAGAGTTAGGAGGAACACTTCCTAGCTGTGCCACAGAATTCCTGTGTGACTTCGGGCAAGTCACTTAGTCTCCCTGCGGCTTAGTTCCCCATCTATGAAAAGGCAGGATAAAAATACTTCTGTACTTCGAAGGGGGGTGGAGGGTTGTGAAACTACATTCATTAAATCAAGTAGGCGTGGTAATGGCTGCCAAGCAATGCATATGTACACAGGAACTTGCTTCCACCCACACAGGGCCAAAGTCAGTTGACTCACAGAGCACACTGCAGGGTGACCCATTCACCCACCCTCATGAGAAGGGGTTAGATTATGGAGTGGAGAGCCCCAATCCCACCCATGTTTAAGTGAGTATATAACACTACGCCTAAAATATCCCATTAAACACAGTGGGGCTACTTATGGGTGCAAAATTATGCATGTGCCTTCGTGTTTTTTGGGATCTAAATAAATTAATGGGCAATGGAAACCATTAGCCTTGATATTTCGTGTGTGTGTGAGAGAAGGTTTGTACTCAATATTAGTTTAGTTTGGAAGTGTTCCCATATTGTGTGAATGCCAGAGAACAGGATTTAGGTGAATTTTGTAAATTAAAAATAAAAGTAGTCTTTCAGGAGGCTTTATAAATTAGCATTTCTCAAATGCACTTGTGCACGATCACAGAGTTTAGATTTAAGAAGTTCAGCCCACCAGTTTGAGAGAATGTAGTCAGGACATGTTAGCTCTCTAGCCAGTTTTACTGGGCTGCCCTAAAATAGAGAGAATTATGTACTTACTCTCTATCTCACTAGAGATTGGAGAACAGCCCTGGCTTTGCTAGCAATCATCCATGAGACCAGAGTTTATAACATTCCATATTTGTCCTGTTTCTTGTGATTGTCTGAACTATCCATGCAACCACAAATTTCAAGTTCCTTAGTGGTAGCTCTGAAGTTGGTTTGCTGACAGAAGAATTGCATTTTTGTGTGTGTGTGTGGCTGATTACAAGACCACGGTCCATCAAACATAAGAGATCAACTTGCTAATTGAATGGTACCCATAGTTATTCTTTCTTTGCATTTTTGACATGTGTGGAACTTTTCAGGCTTTGTTATCCTTCAGAATTTTGCCAAGGGAAATTAACATTTTGTTATTTTTTGTTGTTGTTTATGTTGATTGTTAAAATAAATTGTTTTAACTGCAGCATAGGTTTGCAGGCTATAGATAGGAGCATGTTCCCATACAGCAATATGCAAGTTAAAATTTTGCTTGAAAGTACATTTCTTTTTTTATGTTAAAAAATCTCAAACAACCAAACCCCAAACAACCCAGCTTCCATTAAATAAGGAAATCCTTTGGCAGCTACAGTTCTGAGGTTTGGTGGAGATCCTACAAACTAATCAACATATGACACTACAAATACGAAGATGGGGTGAAAAATAAGGCCAGAGCCAACTCCTGCAAAGTTTTACTCACATGAGTAGTTCCATTAATTTACCAAGGGACTGCTTGCTTGAATAAGTCTATGCCAGATGGACCCCAAACTTTTAATTTTTCTTGAAATGCATTGGAATAAAAAGCTTGCTGGAGGGACAAAATAGGGTGTCTCTTTTCCTGCATATGAACAGTCAGCATGTATGAGTGAGCAGATTGAGCAGTTGTGTAAGTTTCCACAGCACATGTTCTGCTCAGCCTTGAGAGCTGATCTTGTGGTTCACAATGTGAACCATCTTAGAATACCTTATTAGCAGAGGATGATGGTTTTGCAGGGGGTGGGGGACAAGTAATAAAAACCCTTCTTTTGGTAAGAAATGAGCAGTTTAATTTTAATGCGATGACAGCCTGATAGCAAGGATTAAGCTTGCATTAATGCTGGACTGACAGAGAGGAGAGCTTTTGGCACACATGCATATAAACCAGCCCCAGTGGGGAAAAAAAATCAAAAGGAAAAAAACCTGCTGTGTTTTTAACTTCTGAGGCTTTTCTTTCCTCTGTCAGCTCAGTGGACATCTGTTAAGTAGCAAACCTTTATATGGAATTCCTCTCCCTGAATCTTTTTATTTCTGTCTATAAGCAGCCATTATTTGAAACTACAACTATGAGTGAAATACCAAAGAACAATGCATCAGAGTTTTTAACCTCTAGTGATAAAGGCAGCATTTAAATAAGTGAATATACACACAGCCGTGTTGTATTTTGGCACCATGGTATTCTACCCACAAAAACGTTTCAGGGGGTAACAGTGTTCTTCTATTTCAGCAAAAACAAGAAGTCCTGTGGCATCTTAAAGACTAACACATTTATTTTGGTATAAACGTTCGTGGGCTGGAACCCACTTCATTAGATGCAGCTGATGAAGAGGGTTCCAGCCCACAAAAGCTTAGCCTCAGAAAGCTTCCTCAGAAAGCTTCCTCAGTGTCTATCCTAATGGGAACATTTAATCTAAGAAAGTGTTTCAATAAATAAAAGATTTTAAATCTCAACACATTCACATGGCACAAAACACTTCGCAAAGATGGGTGAGTGTTGTTCTTTCCGTTTTACAGACAAGGAAACTGAGATACAAAATAAGGAACTTTCTGCTATCTTGTGGTCCCTGTCCCCACTGGATTGTTTCATCCCTCTATTGCATCTCATCTCATACAAGATTAAACTCAGCGGTGCAGGGTCTATCTTTTTCACCATATGTTATATAGAATTACAATAATATTAACATATGCCCATCATTGCAGGTCACACAGTGAGACAGAAGCAGAATGGGGACTAGAAACCAGGCTTTCTAACCACTAGACCAAGCTGCCTTCCTATTGTTCTTCATTACTGACATTTTATTGACTTTCAGCTAAAATGCCATAAAGGAACATCTATGTATATACAGATTAAAAAGGAGTGCATAATAGTGTGTTAGAAGTACAGTGCGTGCGTGTCCCACAAGTATAAAATGATCCATGATCACTGTCATACAAATGCCACCATAGATAGCTAACTGCATAAATGTGCCTTGGGGAGTAGAATCTAAGATCTTTGGCACCAAAGCCACAAGCCTTTTCCTGATGAACCATACTAATGTGTAGATGGAACTAATGTGTACATGAAAGGGATCTGGCATTAGCACTGTATTACCCTTTTGTTGTTTGATTGTATCATCCAGTAGAGGGCAGTGCTAGATACACAGATCATATTAGAAATCTGTGCATTGGACTTCCACAGGAACCTAAATCACTCCCCACGTCATGGTGAATGTGCTACCCCACTGGTAAATGTATGGGTTTAGCCCTTTTGCACAAGCTGTAGAAAGTCCTGCTTTAGCTCAGGAGATTGTAAATTAAACCCTATCGCAGTCGAAAATGCAGTTGTGTTAGAGTATTATTGCAGTTCTGTCCTCTTTGCTCTAAATTTACTAGGCATGAGGACATCCCTGACGCATCCCCTACATCATCATCATCATCTTCTTCCTATAGATTTTAGAAATGTGTATCTGTCTGTCTATCCATCTATCTGTGAGTCTGTTTGTTCAAAAATTCCTCCTAAACCCAGGACTACCAAATGGTATGCAGCTTCCTCTTATCATAACTTAAAGCAAGATCAGGGGTTGGTTGTGCCAGAATAATGGGATGTGCCTGGAATCATAAAATGGAAGGGGAGGGGTCTGTTAGGAGGGAGTTATACTGCAGAATGACTACAGTAGCATGGGGCCAGACATGGGGATAGCTATCACCCCATTGGGCCAGAAGGAGCAAGGGGCAGAGAAAGGGACAGTTATCTACTATATATTTCAGATAATTTGTCTGTTTGTGTGTCTGTCTCCCAGCTGCGCCCCAGCTAGGGGACATTCACTCCTCCCTTGACTGTGCCCACCGTAGCTGCAGCAGCCCTGGACAGGTGATTCTCAACTGGGCTTCTTTTCACCTGCTGCGGTGAGAGAGGGCTGGGGTTGTTCTCTCCCCAGGGCAGCTTGTATACTGAACCTTTCATCCCCATCCCCAACCCCATAGCAATGATTTAAATAAAGAAAAACAAAACTTATTCGAGTTATGGACCTGAGCAATGCTAAGTAAATATTCTAGTAGGTATATACAGAGAGAGAGAGAGACATAAAATATCTAGCAAAACTCCAGTGATGGATTCACTACTTTAAAGGGGCAGTTGGGTTTGGTGAGTTGATCACCAAACTGGGATTCAGGAGAGGTGGATGCTACTGATCAGTGTGAACTTGGGCAAGTGGCTTCACCTCTCTGTGTCTTTTGCCTCCCATTCTTTGCATATGTCTACACAGCAGGCAGTAATTTCGAAATAATATCAAAATACTGTCAAGCTGGAGGACTTCTTACTCCTTCTCCTGTAACCCTCGTTGTACAAGGAGTAAGGGAAATGGAGGCAGAGCACTCGATTTCAAAATAAGTGATGTGTAGATGCTCCTAATTTTGAAATAAACTACGTAATCAGGAAGCCATCTGTCTGGGAATATGGTGTGGTACCTGTTCTAGACGGGGTTACGCTCCCACTGAAAGAACAGGTACGCTGCTTTGGGAGTCCTCCTGGACCCTTTTCTTAACATTTGAGAACCAAATTTCCTCCTTAGCCAGGAGTGCTTCAGGGCAGCTTCAGCATGACTTCAGCTTCAGCTTAAGGATGACTTGGCCACAATGATCCATGTTCTTGTTACATCCCTATTAGATTGTTGCAATGCACTTTGTGGGGCTGCCTCTGAAGAACCGTTGGAAACTTCAACTGGTGCAGAATGCGGATGCTTCAGTTTTAACTAATAATCATTATACAGAGCACATTATGCTGGTGTTCTGGCAGCTGCACTGGCTTCCCGTATGTTTCCAGGCACGATTTAAGGTCTTGGTTATGACCTATTAAGCCCTAAACAGGTTGGGTCTGGGGTATCTGAAGGACTGTCTTCTCCAATATGAAGCTCCTGGGGATTGAAGTCAGCTGGGGAGGCTCTGCTCCATGTTCCTCCACTTGTGGAGATAAGATTTACAGCTACGCAGAACAGCACCTTCTCAGCTTTTGCTCCTAGGCTGTGAAATTCTCTCTCCCGGGGTATTCGTCTGGCACCAACATTAGTATTGTTTCAGCAACAGGCTAAAGCCACCCTTTTCACTCATGCTTTTATTGGTGTTTGAGGCTGTGTGCATGTGTGTGTGTCCCTCCTCTTGAGATGTCTTAGCAAGTGTTATGTCCACCTGGGGTCTCGTATTTTAATTTTTTATATATATTTATATTGTGTGTGAAATGTTTTGTAAGCTGCCTTGAATATTTTTAAATAGAGAGGTGGGGTAAAAATATTTTAAATAAACAATAAATAAATAAACGTGCGCAGTTTATTTTGAGTTAGGCCTTGCTATGTAGACGCACCTTTTGTCTGTCTTCATTGTTTAAATTTGTTGGGGATGGGACTATGTGTTTGTATAGTTCCTAGCATTCAACAGCCATGGTCTTGAGGGAGGGGGGGATTGAGGAGCTACTATATAGTTCATAATAATAATGTATTTTTTCCACCTCTAAACTTTGATAGTTTATACATAATCCTCCATAAAATGTCTAGCTGTTCACTGTTGTTCCACCTAGAGAAAGCTGAAAGAGCATTAGCTTGGCACTAAAAATATTGAATCTTAAAGCAAGCAGATCAGTTATAAACATTTTGGGTGTTCTGGCACATTTGTATTCTCCAGGTTGAAGTGCTATTTATTCTCAGCACTGTTGACCTGATTTTAATCCTAGCTACATTAATGCCTACAGCCATTGAATGGAATATATCGAGTAGAAAAATAAATTTCTTCTTACAGAATGATGATATAACAGTGTTTTAAAAAGGTCAAAGATGGAATTTATTTTCTGAATGTTGTTGAAACTTGCATGCATGAGCATTTTGAAATTCAATATGCCCTTATGCCAAGTGAACACTCACAGGGAAATAAGGCTTTATCTTGTTGGTTGCCTCTCATGTTATTCAATAGCTGTTGAGAGTACTCAGTATCTCTCGGGATTGAGCCCTGTGAATGCTTTCTAAACTTTGCCCTGTAGCACCCACAGAATTGGTGCCTAACATCTACATTGCGACTTTCTTTCAATAGAAGTTTATCAAGTTAAAAAAAGAGAAGTTTATTAAGGGCTGACTGATGATTAAGCTAGTTTCCTGACAGATGCTTTCAGACACATCTAAGTGTCCAATTAATATGCAGATATGGGTACAATGCTTGATGGCATGAATATTTTTAATATTTAAGAGGCACAAAAAGATTATAGACCCAATCTGCTCTCCTCCTTACTCATGCCAAAGCCACAACTCCTGTTTTACTTCAGTGGGAATTAGAGGAGGTTGGAAATAATTTATTTTCGGACAAAAATTCCATACTTTTTTCTAACACCTGAGACCATTAAAGGTACCAAGATGTAAAAATTGATTTTTCTTTTCACCATTTAATTCCATGTATGTGCCTTTACTTTATGCTATTTTCTCCCCAGCTGAACAACTAAGCAACATTAGTTTCATTTTCATTTTCTGGAGTATTCCATTTCCTGGGTCTCTAGAAAACATTTAGTTCTAACAGAATACCTTTCTCTGAATTGTTAAAACAATTATAAAATATTCAATTAATACTACATTATTTCAACATTTTTGTTTGGCTTAAATACATCTACATTTTGGACCTGTGGTACTTACCCTTTTTAAAATGAGAACAGATAGGTAAAGAAGATAGAGGACTTATTTTAGATACACCTTGCATTAATATACATAAATATATAACAATAAAAGAGCAATGAAAAACTTTTAAAATTCTCTGTTCTTTGTGGGCAGTTCAGAACACACGTGAGCATGTGTCTATGCCTGTAAGCAGAAAAGTTGGCAACAGATTTCATACATGCTAAGCCAGAAGGGACTATTGCAATCATGTAGAATGACTTTCTGTACAACACAGGCCATAGAACCTCCCCAAAGTAATACCTGAATCATGTCTTTTAGAAAAAGATCTAATCTTGATTTAAAAAATGGTCAGTCATGGAGAGTCCACCATGAACTTGGGTAATTATTCCAATGATTAATTATTCTCAGTGTTAAGCATTTACACCTTATTTCCAGTCTGAACTTGTCTAGTTATAACTTTCAGCCATTGGAGAGTGTTACAGTGTTCTCTGCTAGACTGCAGAGACCATTAATAAATATTTGTTCCCCCTTTAGTTATTAACAGACTGTAATCACATCACCCTTTTAACCTTCTCTTTATACTAAAGAGATTGAGTTCCTAGAGTCCATCACTATTAGGCATGTTTTCTTTGAATCCTTTAATCTAGTGGTGGGCAAATCCTGGCTGTGGGAGGGATCTGCTTTGCCAGGGTTAGCCCTTGGCGGACTGCCGATGCTGTATTAACCTGCACCTCCACAAGTCTGGGTGGTTACAGCTCCACTTGGCTGTGCATCACAGTTTCCTGGTTAACTGCCACTGTTTTTATTGCCCACCTATGCTTTAATCATTCTTGAGGCTCTTTTCTGATCCTTCTCCAATTTATCAACAACCTTCTTGAATTGTGGGTACCAGAACTGAGTACAGTATTCCAGTGGTGATTGCACCAGCGCCAAATGCAGAGTAAAATAACCTCTCTACTCTTCCTCAGGATTCCTCAATAAATCGTACAGATGTGGAAACAAAGACCAAATTCTTCTTTACCCCATCAAACTCAAGTCAACATTGTCTAGATTTGTCATCATTTTATTTCTAACTAGTAGTTTCAGAACTCAGTCTCTTTCTTTCTTTGACACAAAGGTAAAAAAAAAATTGTTTCTCATTCTGATATTATGATATTTAATACATAATTTAAAAATTCTGCATGAGGATAAATGCATTTAATATCATTTTTAAATTAAAAAGTGTCAGAAGTGTCTTTTTTGTAAATAGTTAGCTACAGGTTGTTCCCATTAGGTAACATTTTTCATTTGCTTCAAAAGTAAAGTGGATCAAATTCTTCCTTCGTGAAACATTTTTGAGGTCACTAGAGTTATGACATAGATGAATTTTGTCCATTGTCATTTTCAGTAAATTAATTTATGCTTAATGGTTTGGCATAATTGCCAAGTATACTGTCAGTTTAATTACAGTTTATGAGAAATGGTCTTTGTCAACTATTGCTAACACAATGTTTCCGTAAATGAAATGTAGAATCACAGGCATAATTTATTTGTTAATAAGTAAATAAATTACGTGGCACAAAGAGATTTGGGGTGAATTCACCCAGCCTTAGAAGAATGAATAATTGTTCTCCACCCCACATCCACCGTTGTTGCCCATTTCAGCAACTCACTGCATGGAAGACCCAGCGTAAGCCACCCCCAGAAGAGAAGGACTGGTCTGTCAAAGATAATATCAGTTGTTTGTTTCCTGTTTGGTATTGTTGGCACATGGATGGACTGTAATAACAGTATAGCAATCGAGCACTGTTATTAGAATCACGTCGGAGAGCCTGCTTATGAATAACATTTTTATAATGGGGGAAGGTCTGGAGGCGAACCATGCAAAATAACTTGTGTACCATCATCCAGAACAAAAGGCTAGTGTTGCTTAAAAAGATATTATAATTTGAAAGACCTGGGGAAAGTATTGCTACCAGCAGCTGTGGTGCTATATAAAACCTGACCATTATGGTATTGTAAATACAGTGCCCAAGCCCCTAAACTGAATGCCAATTAATAGGGGCTTTTGCTTTAATTTTGGGAATGTAACATTTCATGGACTCTTCCAGCTGCTCAGGCTGGTTTCTACTGCAAATATAACAGTCCAATTACAAGCATAATAATCCTTTATTATTTCCAGCATCAAAAAAGGATTGAGTGGGTACATCAAGTGGATGTTCAGCAGGGAATAAACTGGGTTGGCTCTTTGCTATCCAGTGACCAGAGATTGTGTAAATATTATTCTTCCTGTCTGTGAAAGGAAATAACAGGAATAATCCTAACTGCGAAGTAGCTTCCCTGTAAATTTCCTCATATGTGAGTAATGTACCTTCACATTCAATTACATTCCCCATCTGTGTCTTGTAACAGTATTTTCATTAGTTTCTCTATATTACACACAATATTTAAGGCTTCTTTCAAGCTGTTCCATTAAATATTTGAGGAAGGTGAGCATTACCTTATGGAAATGCTAAGAATCTAGGGTTAGATTCTGGTCTCTTTCATTTGTGTTAGGGATGATAGTTATCGGGTAATTGAATAGTTGTGTAACTGCACAAAATATTGTCAGTTACATGACTATTCTATAGTCCCCCTGGGGCGGGGCTGGCAGCCAGTATGCTCCTGGCCTCACTCCCGGGGAACCCCCTGCCACCCCATGCTGCTACCTCTATCCGCTCCCCTTTAAAAACCAACTCCCCTCATGGACTGGCTGACTGCCACCCTGTGCTTCTGCCTTTGCCGCTTGGACCTCCCACAGACACAGGCTGCTGCCCTGAAGCAGTCTCTGCCTGCGGTGGGCCCAGGCTCGCCATGGACAGAGGCTGCTCCATGGGAAGTGAAGCTGCCTCTGTCTGCAGGGAGTTTGCTGCTGCCGCGGAGCTGGTGCTGGGGGGAACCGGCTTTTAAGCTGGCTCCACCCAACCCAGGTCCTGCCTGCCCCCCAGTTACCTGCTCCCCAAGCATATTGGCTCCAGCCTTCCCCCACCCCAACTTCTGCGCTGCTGCACAGGATTGTGGGGGCAGAATCTGGTGCTTATGGGGAGCTGCCTTTTAAACTACTTTCTAATGGACACCAGCTCCCGCTTCCCCACCCTTGCTGCCTCTCATGCAGAGGCAGTGGGGGTGGGGGAGATGCATGTAGTCAACAAGATTAACCAATAAGCCTAGATTTATCAGTTAATCGTATAGTTGACTATACATTGACATCCGTAATTTGTGTAAATATGGAATATTTCAAGTCAGTTGAATTATTCTGGATTTATACTAATGTCAGCAGATGGTCCTTAATCCTGAGCGGTATAACTGAAATCATAGTCTGCACCCCTGATTTCCTATTTGATTGTGCATAGCTCCTTTTTATCCTTAGTATATGTTTCACGTGTATTATAAGAGGAAATACTATTAGGAACTGTCTAGGAAGTGAAATGAAAATGATAAAGACTTAGTCTTGGGTGAGGTATTGTATATTCTATGGGATTTTAAAGGATATTATAATGTTTAAATGATCTGGTGCATTAGCTAATGTTTTAGATCTGCTTTGGTTGATTGACAGCAGTGGGTACATTTTAGAAAATTATTATCCACACTGGGATTTTAATTTTGCTGCAAATGATATTATTCTTGGAGAGGTAAATTGCTATTGCTCCCAGAGGATGAAAATAGTGTGTCACTTATTGCTTGACTTTTAGCAATAATTAAAATACACTGGTGAATTATGCTCAGGTAATGGTAGTAATGAAGCAGGGTCTGTTTGCTTATGAGAGTGAGTTCTGAGACTTTAAGGCACCTCAGGTGTTCTTAGGTAAAATAAATTGGGTTCCCTGTACTTCATGTCTCAGATCACCCTTCACAGTTTGCACAGTTTCGACACTACTAAAAGTCCAAGTAATCTGCCCCAGAAACAGGGCTAAAGTGCCTTTTACATAAATTGAGAGTGGGCCTACCCCAACTCAGAATTAAGGGTAATTGAAGAAGAGATGAGAAGAAAATTACAATTCCCACACCTTACATTACACTTGGTTACAAGAGAAGATAATATTTTCCAGTGCTGCTACTCCAGCAACTTTTCTTCAGGGCCATTGAAATCAGGTGAGGGTGTGGTTTAAGAAGTAGATACTTTGGGTTTTTAAAAGAAAACTTGTTGAAGGGCTACCCTGGCACTTTACAGTGCTATTAATTTTTGGCTCAAAGGTGTGTAAAAATACCTCCACCCTATCCCCAGCACAGCAAGTTTCAGAGCTTGTGCTGTGGCCATACTTTCAGTTTAAAGCATTACCAGGCCTGTGTGTTAAACTTTCAAGCGTAGACAAAGCCATAGTTGATCAAAGACCACAGTCCAGGTCTTCCAGGCTTCATAAAATGGCTGATGGGAAGGGATAGGGTAAAAAAAGAACGATGAGTTATTACTCTTGCATGCACTCCCAGGCTTTTTACTAGTGGTTCCATTTGGAAAGGGTTGTTACTTTCCAAAGAGGGAAGAAGTCAAGAGAAGAATAAAATAACATTTTTGTCAGCTGATGGGAATCAAATTGAGTGCAATGGAGTGGAGAATCTTTATTGAGGGGTAGTTGGCAATGATACAAAACACTCAGCAGAATGTTGCAATGGTAAGCATTGTTTCCTTTGTAAATGTAACAGGTGAAGGCTGTCAACCTAGATGGACAGAATTAATGTGAAGAGATTTGGGGATTTTTTTTAAATCATGTAACTGAAGGCAATCAAGAGAGTTTGTTCATCTTTTGAGCGACAGACAGAAAATTTTTATCATCTCTCTGTCAGTTTACAGCATGATCCAGAGAAAGAAACAAATTAACTATGGATACATTGAGACTAAAGGAAGTTGTTACTGAACAGATTGTATGTGTGGTAAACTACTAGTTTACTTCTTGCCTTTGCTTAATTAAAAGCTACTGGAGATTAATAAACCACTGAAATGTTTTAACAATTAAGGCTTGGCTGAAGTCCAATATTGGCCTGGTCTACACTGGGGATGAGTTTGACTTAAGATATGCAACTTCAGCTATGTTAATTGCATAGCTTAAGTCAAAGAATCTTAACTTGAATGTTGGCACGTCCACACTGTGGGAAGTGGAAGGGAGCACAGTCTCCCTTCGACTTCCCTTACTTCTCGTAGAAGCAGGACTACCAGCATCGACAGGAGCACCCTCTCAGTTCAAATTAGCGTGTCTTCACTAGACCCACTAATTCGAATCCCAGAATATCGACTACAGCTGCTTCAATCTTATTTGTAGTGTACATGGCCATTCGGATTTGAAATAGCATTAAGGTCTTGATATAAATCCACAAAAGCAAGGAACTGCTGAGCTAATGCTCACTATTTATCCTTGGCATACCACGTTGTCCCCAGGCATTCCTACACACGGTAAAAATGAAAGTGGCTTTGCAACCTAACTATAGCATTTGCTATTGAGATCCCCCTGTGCCTGGTCATTATAGGGATCAGTTAAGAATAGATTTATAGTTTGGCTTCCAAGTTTTTTTTTTCTTTTTTTAGCATTGGGTCTTGCAGCAACCATCTCAATTAAAAAAACCCCAAAACGTGAATTTAATGTACTTTATCTACTTAGGCCCCATTCCTACAACTTATAATGTCATGTAAACATCAGCTGGTCCACTTGTCCACTTGCACATTGTAATCCTGGAGCCTGGGACTGTAATTTCTTTGGAGGCAGGAATTTTTCTTGTATTATGCACATACAGGGCTTTGATTCCTGTTTGGAGTCTCTAGCTGATACTACAATACCAATGTAAGTGCTAATAGAATAATATGTTATCATAAAGTCTGATGTCAGCCATGTTAGTCTGCAGTATCTTTCTCCAAATTAATGCTGTTTTTTGTTTGGGGATGCAATCACCCCATGTATTTTAATATTTTTGTACTTACTAATATAGTATAATCAAAAGTAAAGTTTTCCTATCTTTTCTAACAAACAAGAGTGTCCTGGCTAAAGTGAATCCAGTTCCAGATGGCACCAAAAGCATAGAACCAGGAAAAAAGAATTAAATGTTGGACACATAATCATGTAGTAACAGTCTTGGTATGCAGCAAACACAAGCATTCCTCATACAAAAATGTTGAATGAGTTACGGTTTCTGCTCAAGTGGCGAGGAGTCCCGTGGCACTTTATAGATTAACCGAAGTGTTGGAGCATAAGCTTTCGTGGACAAAGACCCACTTCGTCAGATTCATGTCTTCTCAGTAGCTGAGTTGGGGTTTTTTTTCTGCTTCAAAACACTAGAACTCACTCCCAAGATCTGCTTGGTCTTATTGCTCAGGTTAAAATCTTGATCTTAGAATCTGATCTCCGTGGGCCAACCCTTATGCCTGTGTGTGGAATCCTATTAAAGTCAATGGGGCTCCAGTGTGTGTGGAGGTCTGTTCATGCAAATTATATTGTGGCATTGGAGCCCAAGTCATGGCTTTCACCTTGAATTAAGTGAATGGGAAACTGACTGGGCTTCCGTCTCCTCCTTCCTTAGAGGTAAATTGGCACATGCCAAGCTTACTTTCAGGTGTTTTGTCTACCTCCTTCCTCTCCTGCACTAATTGGTGTTTAAAATGTTGCAGTCCTATCTCCAGTTACAGTAAATAAAAAGTCCTCTTCCCCCAGGTAGGTGACAGACATCTCCATCACCAAACAAAAGAAGTGGCGATTATGGTCTGATCCTACAAGCACTTGTGTGTGTATGTGTGTGTATATATACATACACACACACACTTTTTGCATGCGTTTCCCACTCACCCCTGGGTTCACACAATAGTGTCAATCTCAGTTGGACTGTTTGGATGCAAAAGTTATTCATGTATATAAATACTTGCAGGATCAGATGCTGCCTGTCTCTCCAAGAAAAAAATCATGAATCTAACTGTAAAAAAAAAAAAAAAACCCACTGACAAAAGGAACACAAATTGTAGCAGACCAATGGTCCATGTAGTTCAGTCACTGTTGCTAATATTATGTTTACACTGGCAGATGTACAGTGCTGGTAGTTACAATGCTGCTCACAGAGCGGTGCAGGGAAACCACTGTTGTGTATCCACACTGTGCTCGTTGTGACAGTGGAGCATATCCGCATTAGCAGTTCTTGCAATGCCACGGAAAGCAGTACATTGTGGTAGTTATCCCACTGTGCAAATGTCTATAGTGGGCTTTGGAAGGGTTTGTAATACTGCGTGGGGCAATCAGTGTCACATGATGCAGGTTTCCCAATCCTCCATGCTCATCCTGCTGCATTGACAGCTGCTTTTCAACAGTGTGGACACCTTGGGAGTTACAATGCTTCGGGCCGATTTACTGCACAGTAACTCACCAGTATACACTTGGCTTATTGGTCAGTGCTAATGCTTCAAAGACAATTGTAAGAAACACTATAGTGGGCAGTTATAGGCTACTATCAAATGCATAGCATAAGTGCTAATGATCTGAAGCTCCACAATCCGCTGAATTTAAAACAAAACTTACAAAAATATTTCGATTGGAGTACTTGTAAATATAACATGTAGATTATATTGCTGTCCCATTGATATTTATATTTTTGCATTTGCAACCTTTCTTTGATTAAAACAAACAAAAAAATCTCTTTAACTCAGTGCTTGCCTGTTTGCAGATGCATGCTTTAAATAAAAATTGAACTTTGTTTTTCCCTTGTGCCTGTAAAATACTGACCTCTTCTTCTTGGTCACTTCAAATCATCATTCTCATCTCCAGTTTCTGCTGTTTGGAGCAGTCATGACAACCGTATTGACTCTCCATCAACTATCAGATTTAATCTGAAAACATCTTTCCTCCCTTGTGTATATCTCTTAATTCCTCCCCCTCACTCTCATTCAATCATTAACTGTATTTCACTCTTTAAGAAAGTTGGGGATACTGTTTGTTTGAGACTGTTCAGGAACAAGTTGCATAAAATTTGCTCAATTATGTTAATTCTACCTGGTGCCTATCTCTCTGCAGCAATGAGATTCATTTGCTGGAAAACTCCCTATCACCTCACATCTCTGTGTTGTAAAACTGCATAATCAGGTTGGCTTATCTATGATGATTAAATGAATGAATGTGGGTAGTGGAGAGGGACAGCACTATTATTTTGCTACCATTGCCTATTAAAATGAATGAGAACATTTTTTTTATTTGAAACACAAAGAAAGCTGCTGCCATCTGTGATTGCTATTATACCAAGTGTGAGGGGAAAAGATATCAGAGGAAAGTGCTTTGACGTGGAAGTACTTCTATGTTTTCTGGAGATTAAACTTTTACACAGTGAGCTTGATTCACAATAAATCCATTCACTTAATGGAATTGCTCTTGATGTACCCAGTGGATGAGTAGAGTTAGTCTCTGCAGGCTTCATGCTGCTTCTCTGCCTTTTATTTATTTTAACTATATACCCCAGTACAAGTGTGCATGAAACTATCATTCTGATATGATGGAACATTTTGAATCCCCTTTGCAGAGGTGTACATGACCATCCAGACCATATGTGCATGACAGACAAAGGCCAGATCTACACTACAAACTTCTGCTGTCATCGGTACACCAGTCAGGGAGTAATCTATGATCAACGTAGCTGTGCCAACAAAAGCTGGACCAAGAAAAGTGCAGATGCGATGTTCGTGGCAAAATTACATTTTCACCAGTGTGTAAACATTTTACTAATATAGTTTATTCCACTCCCTGTCACTATCCAACCTGCAGTGAATTGATATTGACAAAAGTACAGTTTGTTGTGATAAGACGCTTCCATCTAGGAGTCTCTTATATTCTTATTATATTTCTTATTCTAAGGGGTAGCCGTGTTAGTCTGTAACTGAAAAAACTTAAACAACTAATGATCCTGCAGTATCTTAGAGACAAACAAAAAAATGTAAATAGTATCATGAGCTTTTGTGGGACTCTTCTTCAGATGGAATGGAGCAAGGGGTCCAGAGGTACAAATAAATAGCAGAAAAAGAGGGAATAGGGAGGGAAAGAGAAGGAATTTTTTTGGGTCAATTAGAGTGTCCTAAATGAGGCTCCCAGCTAAGACACTTCACTCCTCTGGCACTCCAGCCCCATCGGGGTGGGAGAGGGACAGGGAGGACTGAGGTTCAGGGCTTCCTATAGGCCAGATTTACTCTTTGGGGGTTCCAGGGTTAGTGGATTTTGTGGACCCCTACTAGGCTCTGGGGTTGAGACAGGGCTGCCAGTGAGAGGGATGGGGGTGCAGGATCTAGGCAGGATGTGGGGTGCAAAGTCTGGATTGTAGGTAGGGTACAGGAACAGGCTGGGAGTAAGGTATCTGTCCAGAGGGAGGGGGAAAGAGCAAAGAAAGGTGCAGTGTGTGGCGAGGAGGGAGGGTACAGGAGCAGGCGTGGGGATGGGATGTCTGGCCAGTGGGGGTAGTGGCCTGGCTAGGAGGGAGGGTGTTGGAGAGGGCTGGATGGTGTAGGAGCAGGCTGGAGTGTGGGGTCTCGGCAGGGTGTGTGTGAGGAGCATGGAGGTGCGGGGTCTGGGCATGAGGTGGTGGGGAGCACTTAGTTGCTTTTGCACCCCGTGCCACACACTCTCAGGCACCACCTCCTGCTGCTCCCATTGGCTAGCATGAAGTTTAATAAGGACAAATGGAAAGTACTTTGCTTAGGAAGGAACTAGGAATGTGAATGACTAGTCGACTAGTCACTCCCCCTCCCCTTGCTGCCTCTATCAGAAAGAGGCAGTGGGGGTGGGGAAGAAGAGGGAGTGGTTCAAGGAAGCAGCACACTGTGGAACCTAAGGGCCAGCCCCTGGGCTCCACACAGCACTGCCACTTTGAGATGCTGTGTGCAGCCTGGGGCCAGCTGCACATGGCATTTCAAAGTGGCAGCGCCACCTGGAGCCCTGGATCTGCCACTTTGAATCTCCGCATGCAGCCCGAAGACTCCCCCGCTGACCATGGGCTCAATGCAGTGCTACCATTTTGAAATGCTGCGTGAAGCCTGACACCGGGCTTCCTGCAGTATTTCAAAGTGGCAGTGCTTCATGGAGCCCAAGGTCAGCTGGACTCCCCAGCTGTCTCCCAGGCTCCATACGGCCTTGCCATTTTGAAACACTGCAGGGAGCATGGGGCTAACAGGAGACTAATTGAATCCCCCGCTGGCCCCATGCTCCCTGCAGCACTTTCATCTTTGGAGTGTAACAACAGCCCTGCGACTGTTCATAGAATCATAGAACCATAGAGCTGGAAGAGACCTCAGGAGGTCATCAAGTCCAGCCCCCTGCCCAAGGCAGGACCAATCCCAATTAAATCAACCCAGACAGGGCTTTGTCAAGCCGAGACTTAAACACCTCTAGGGATGGAGACTCCACTATTTCCCTAGGTAACCCATTCCAGTGCTTCACCACGGTCCTAGTGAAATAGTTTTTCCTAATATCCAACCTGGACCTCTCCCACCTCAACTTGAGACCCATTGTTTCTTGTTCTGCCATCCATCACCACTGTGAACAGCCTTTCTTCAGCCTGTTTGGAACCTCCCTTAAGGAAGTTGAAAGCTGCTATCAAATCCCCCCTCACTTTTCTCTTCTGCAAACTAAATAGACCCAACTCCCTCAACCTCTCCTTGTGTTGAAGTGTTGCTACACTTCAAAGGCAGAGGCACCCTTATCAACTGATCAAACAGTCGATGCATATTGCATCAACTATTCGATTAGCCAATTAAACTAAATTTAACATCCCTAGAAGGAACCATTAGTTTCACAGGTAGAGAATGGGAAGTGACTGTCTAGGAAGGAGTAGTGCAGAAAGGGACCTAGGGGTCTTAGAGGACCCCAAGCTAAATATGAGTCAACAGTGCGACGCTGTTGCAAAAAGAGCAAATATGATTCTGGAATGCAATAATAGGAGTGTTGTGAGCAAGACATGAGAAGTCATTCTTCCCCTCTACTCTGCATTGATTAGGTCTCAGCTGGAATATTGTGTCCAGTTCTGGGCACCACATTTCAGGAAGGATATGAAGAAATGGAAGAAGGTCTGGAGAGGAGCAACAAAAATGATTAAAGGTCTAGAAAACTTGAGCTGTGAGTGAAGACTGAAAGAATTGGGTTTGTTTAGAAAAGGGAAGACTGAGAAGGGACATGATAGCAGTTTTCAAGTATTTAAAAGGGCGTTACAAGGAGGAGAGAGAAAAATAGTTCTCTGAGGATCGGACAAGAAGCAATGGGCTTAAATGGGAGCAAGGGAGTGTTCAGGTTGAACATTAGGAAAAACTTCCTAACTGTCAGGGTGTTTAAATACTAGAATAACTTGTCTAGGGAGTTTTGTGGACTCTTCATCACTGGAGATATTTAAAAGCAGGTTAGACAGACACCTGTCAGATGGTGGTTGGCCCTCCTGTGAGGGCAAGGAACTGGACTTGATGACCTCTTGAAGTCCCTTCCAGTTCTAGTGTTCTTTGATTCTATGCTAGCTATATTGGCAAAGTCTTCCAAGTGTAGAGGTGGCCTAAGAGTGTTCAGGGAGGGAGACAAGTCTCATGTAACTTTGCTCTAATGTTGCTTTATGTCAGGGAATTGCACTGTCATGTGGGAAAACTGTGTTTTCTGGCATGAAAGAACTGTAGTTTGTGCTCCAAAGAAAAGATGTTAGGTATTTCACAAATGAGCCCCTTAGTCTGAATTGGGTGTCATGGTGTGTGGAGCAGTGCTATTCCTCCATGGCAAGGTGTACAGAATGCCAAGGATATTCAGCAGCCTGTTGTTAACAGGCAACATAGGCACAGCCAAGAAGCCAGCATCTACCACTTTCATTAACAGTAATTATGTTTGAGCAGGCGTGATAGGAGAAGAACTGTGAATGGTAATTAGTTCCAATTGTTAGGCAGTGCATTTTCAGGTTCCTGTACTTTTCTCTCTCTCCCTTTTTAAGAATAGAGTGAGGGGACAGTGATAAATTCTGCTTCCTCGCTGTTAGAGGGAAGAGCACTGACATAAAATTGGCTATACAAAGCATTTTTTGCATTTTCCATGTTCGGAGCTAGTTGTTTACTATTCAGTAGAAATTAAGAATTTTTTAACATGTCAAAATGGTTGTGCTCCAATGGAAATCCTCCTGCCTTTACATGCTTCAGAATCTACACAGCAACGATAACATTTCACTACCCCTTTTCTCCGCAGCTGTATTGTGCTATTTAGTTCTATATTATAACAAATTGTGACAGAAACCACAGACACACTTCCATTCAGATTTGTTGTATTTTTCTGATGTATGTAGGCATGTCACGGATTAACAGAATTACCAAACTAGCACACTTACTGCATTTGCAACTGTAACTAACCATTGAGAATGTTTAGCTTTTTTTATCAATCAAATAATAGCCACTCTCAAAAGCTGTATCTATTCCCAAATGAAAGGATTTTAAATACTTTGAACATGTTTTACTGTACACTTTTATAAATGCATCAATATTCTTGACAAACCTTGTTGAATTAAATGTTAGGATTTTAAGAGTGTGTGGCAAGGTCAGTCCCACTCCAGGGTCCCATACCCCTGGTCAGTCCACTATCCCATAGTCTAGGTATTGTGGACCAGGCTCCATCTGTTCTTGCTGAGGTTGGGCTTCGGTTCTCCAGCTAAAAGGGTGTGGGGCAGATGCCCCTTGGTCAGCCTGGGTGGCGCAACCAGTCCTTCCCAGCTACTTGGCTAGAGTGTCAGGCTACTTGGAGAAGGGTGCCCAAACGCTCCTTGTTGGAGTGCCTCACCTCCCCCGCAGTCTCTGGCAATGCTGATGTTGTCTGTGGATATGTGAAAGTCAGTGGATGTGATACACCTTGACTTTAGCATAGCTTTTGATATGGTCTTGCACAATATTCTTGCCAGCTAGTTAAGGGAGTATGGATTGGATAAATGGACTATAAGATGGATAGAAAGCTGGCTAGACTCTTGGGCCCAATGGGTAGTGATCACAGCTCAATGTCAGGTTGGTGGTTGGTTTCCAGCAGAGTGACCCAAGGATTGGTTCTAGGGCTGGTTTTGTTCAATATCTTCATTAATGACCTGGATGAGGGGATGGATTGCACACACAGAAAGTTTGCAGATGACACTAAGCTAGGGAGAGAGGTAGATACACTGAAGGGCAGGTATAGGGTCCAGAGTGACCTAGACTGATTAGAGGATTGAGCCGAAAGAAATCCGATGAGGTTTAACAAGGACAAGTGTAGAGTCCTGCACTTGGGACGGAAGAATCCCAAGCATTGTTACAGGCTGGGGACCGACTGGCTAAGTAGCAGTTCAGCAGAAAAGGACCTGGGGATTACAGTGGATGAGAAAATGGATATGAGTCAACAGTGTGCCCTTGTAGCCAAGAAGGAGAATGGAGTATTTGGTTGCATTAGGAGGAACGTTGTCAGCAGATCTAGAGAAGTGATTATTCCCCTTTATTCGGCACTGGTGAGGCCACATCTGGAGTACTGCATCCAGTTCTGGCCTCCCCCTCCCCACTACAGAAAGGATGTGGCTGCATTGGAGACAGTCCAGCGAAGGGCAACAAAAATGATTAGGAGGCTGGAGCACATGACTTGTGAGGTCCGGTGGACGGTTTGGGCTTATTTAGTCTACAGAAAAGAAGAGTGACGGGGGATCTGATAGCCGCCTTCAACTGCCTGAAGGGGGCTTCCAAAGAGGAGGGAGGGTGTGTCTACACTACCATCCTAGTTTGAACTAGGATGGTTAATGTAGGCAACTGAAGTTGCAAATGAAGCCCGGGATTTGAATTTCCCGGGCTTCATTTGCATCTTGCCGGGCGCTGCCATTTTTAAATCCCCGCTAGTTCGGACTCCGTGCCCGCGGCTACACACGGCACGGAGTAGGTAGTTCGGATTAGGCTTCCTATTCCGAACTACCGGTACACCTCGTTCCACAAGGAGTAACAGTAGTTTGGAACAGGAAGCCTAATCCGAACTACCTACTCCGTGCCGCGTGTAGCCACGGGCACGGAGTCTGAACTAGCGTGGATTTAAAAATGGCGGCGCCCGGCAAGATGCAAATGAAGCCCGGGAAATTCAAATCCCGGGTTTCATTTGCAACTTCGGTTGCCTACATTAACCACCCTAGTTCAAACTAGGGTGGTAGTGTAGACATACCCGGAGAGAGGCTGATGTGATAGATGGCAGAACAAGGAGCAATGGTCTCAAGTTACAGTAGGAGAGGTCTAGGTTGGATATTAGGAAAAACTATTTCACCAGGAGGGTGGTGAAGCACTGGAATGGGTTACCTAGGGAGGTGGTGGAATCTCCAACCCTAGAGATTTTTAAGTCTCAGCGTGACAAAGCCCTGTCTGGTTTGATTTAGTTGGTATTGGTCCTGCTTTGGGCAGAGGGCTCGACTTGATGATTTCCTGAATTATCTTCCAGCCTTAGGATTCTATAATTCTCTCTCATCTTTTCACACTCTCCTTATCACTTACAAGTTCCTCCCTAGCTCCACCGTCCAAACTACTCTTCTGTGCTTTCTTGTCCCTCAACCCCCCCCCCCCTCCCACAGAGAAGGCTTTTTTTTAAAGAGGTCCAGTGGCCACCTCAAGTCAAATCAGCTGGCCCTTAATTCATTTATAGCAGCCCTACCCCAATAACTCTGGGTCTGCTGTTCCTGGCTGCCCTGTATTAGGCTCTGGCTAATTAGGAAAGGGCTTTCTGCTGTTTGGAGCTGCCTTTCTCTCCTTCTAATCTAGCTCTCCACCCTGACCTTGTCACAAGTTTTAAAAACATATTGAACAGGCAAGTGGTTTTTACCACAGTGAAATTTTAGAGAGGAGATATAGCTAATATAAAGCTTGAGAAGTGCTATGAGCTTCAACTATTGAAAGCAAGTCCAAGATAAAGTTAAGTAGTGTCCTAGGAAGTAGTTGGGGGGGTGGAGGGGAGGCAACTTCTTATCCTCATGTAACAGGCAATCCACATACAGTGGGTTTCTCCTTAGGGCACAGCTTCAATAGGTTGGGTCTAGAGATGAGGTCAGTGCCTCAAAGTGGAAAAAAACCCAACACATTAAAAGCCAAATCCTGCAACTTACATGCAAATAACACTCCTCTTGAATGACTGTTTTGCTGAATAAGGGTGATGGGGTTTGGCCCTAAGTAGGTCTAGAAATGGGGGTTTGTTATGCATGTACCAGCTGTGCTTAAACACGTATTCTTAATAGTGTGAGAATTCAGTTCATATACATGCCATCACCATGGACTGAAATAACCCCGTGGAATCCATCAGAGTCTGTTATATGTAGAGTGTTTTGAATAGCCTCCCTAGCTACAGGTCTGAAGGAGAAGCTCATTTTTTCCCACCCCATCCCATAACTCCTAATTACATATTTATTGAGTAAAACAACAAAACTAAACAAATTTCCTCATACTCTATTGCCTAGAGCCGTCACAGACTATTGTTGGGTAATTAGGTAGTTAGAAAATTGTTAAAGCATGCATTGACTTTGGAAGAAGGTCTTTTTTCATACTACTGGGAGCACAAAACAAAAGAAAATTCAGCTAAGAAATATAAAACAGACATTTGAGTAATACTTAGGGTTTTGGCGTAAGCTCAAAAATTCAAGGGAATTCAAAGTTCAGGCTGAAAATCCGTGTTGACAATCAGTCTTTCGGAACAGTATTGTGCCACCTTTTTCACAATGGTGTGATGTGAGGCTGGGGTGTCAGCCTTGATTTTCAGCTTCAACTTTGAATTTCTATGCCTGTGTGACTATAAATCAGGTTTTTACTGTTGCCTAAACATAGAGGTTTTTGTAACTGAGTTTTGGTCTTGATACACTGTGCTGTTACTCTGGGGTAGAGGAGAGCCTTAAAAGAAAGTGGAACCATATTCACAAGAAGTGTACAGAACTCTGTTGGAATAATGGAATATCAGCATTGGCTTGGTCTAAAGGTAAATCTCTTTAAGAAGCATGGAAGGATTGTCCTGGGATCAAAGGAAACTACTTATCTAAAAGCCAGAATCTAGTGAGTTTGAATACTGCAATATTGCTGATTCCAAATAACCCCAAATTACAAGTTCAGTCCTCCCAAAATCATGTTTTATTTAAAAAGATGGTGGGTTCTTATTTCGTTTTTAGCTTTTGAGCCTTTAAATGTGTACTCATTATATATGCTCAAGCTTCGCTCTATGGCCATGGGCACTAGAAACATTAAAAAAAATCTGCAATTCTCATCCAATAGCATATCACCAGCATGTAGTGTTTCAATCTGCCCTCTGAAAATCACAATAGCAAGAAAATGGCAATGGTTAGAAACACTGACACTGACTCCTTTGATCTAGCACAAGTCACTGAGGCCCAGTTTTTTAAACATACCTAGCTTTAGGGCTTGTCTACACTGAAGGGAAGATTGCCACGATTTATCTTCCAGAGTTCAATTTAGCAAGTCTAGTTAAGACTTGCTAAATCAAACTCAGATGGTGCTCCCTCCAGCATCCAGTACTCCTCCTTTTGTGAGGAATAAGGGATGTCGATGGGACCATTTACTCCTTTTGGCCTCCTGCTGTTGGGATACCCCCAAGCTCCGCTTAAGGTAGGCCGACTCCAGCTACATATTCTGCGTAGCTGGAGTTGAGTACCTTGAGCTGAGCTGCCAGGTCTAGTGTAGGACCTGGCCTACTTGATTTAGGGGCTTAAATCTAAACTCATGAATTCCTCTTCAACATGAGGAGTCTAGATCCCATTGACAGACTGTCAATAGGATTTAGATTAAGTCCCTAAAGCACTTTCAAAACTGAGATTTAGGCTCTTAAAACTGAGTACAGCAATGCCAAAATGCCTACAAACCCTTCTGGCTCCAATTTTGTCTCAACATAAACATGGCAGAACCAGCAGTTTCTGACCTATGATGGAGAGGATATTTTCCACACCCTAGTGCAGTGGTCCCCAATGCAGTGCCCGCGGGCACCATGGCACCCACCGGGTCATTTATGTGCGCCCACCTAATGACCAGGGCCGGCCCAAGCCATTCTTGCGCCCTGGGCGCCCGGCTCATGCATGGCCCCCGCCCCGGCGTGGGGCTCATGTGCGGTACCACCCCCAGGCGCCCCTCAACCCCAAAAGGTTGGGTACCACTGCCCTAGTGCTTCCTTATGCTGATCTGAATTCAAACTGATAGACTTTGAATGGAATGGATTGGCTGGAAGAAAGCTTGCTTTTATACAATGCCTTCAAGGGGGAGAATAAATCAGGGATAGAGGAAATATTCTATAAGTCCCATGAGTCATGTGTGGGATCCCTTAAAAAAAGAGCAGGAAAAGACAGCTTACAAAAATTGACTCATTCAGGCTCCATCTTGAGAGAAGCAGCAGCTTCCATGGCAATGCCATTGTTGTGAGAGTCCTATTTCACAGGTATTCCAAAAATATTTGAAACATGCATAAGGTTTGATCTGAAATTAATTTGAAGTACTGTACATTAACATTTTTTTAGAAAATGTTATTTGTATCATAACTATTTACAGGAGCAATAGAATAATAATAAAAACGTATATTTCACTAAGTGAGCCATTATCTGGTGCCTGCCTTCCTCCAATTTTTATATAAAAACCAGGGAGCATTTGTATTCTAAACTATCTGGGAAATTGTCATGCAGTTCAAAGTAATCTCAGGATGTTTGGAGTTTAAATTCATCAGATATTCCAGCATGCTTAAATAGTTTTGTCATTATGCTTTTTAACAAACAACTTCAATATATGTCATTGGAAAATAATGCTGGAGACTTTCAGAACCTTCAGGTTTTCAGCTGTCAATAACAAAGCCCCCAAATAACTGTATTTCCACTGCTATGTTCTCTGACAAGTCTATTTCTTTTTTTGTGGAGGGAGAGGGGACAATAATGCTTCATAGCTCCTGAATGGCACTGCAGATGTCATGAGAGACGGACTCAATCTGTGCTGTGCTGTGATTGACACTCTAATATATAAAATATGTACAAGACACCCTTCTTTGGAGGACTTTTGTGGGAAAAAAATCAGGTACCAAAAAATGAAGGACAGTTCTGCTAGGCACCACTTAAATAGTTTTGTCATTCTGCTTTTTTATTTGCAGCAGGAAATACTGTATTGTGGTTTCAGATAGTTTGATTCTGTAGGCTGGAAAGACAACTTGAACTTTTCAGACTCCCTACTGTGAATAAGTATACTACTAACGCTTGTCTTTTTCCTAATTCTCCATTTAAATGCAGTTTCAGTGAAGTCTTACTTTGGAGCTGACAATCTTTCTGGGAAATTGTTGCAGGGGTGGTGAACTTTTGGCTCTAAAATTTTGAATGAAGAGCTGATGCAGAGAGAAAAAAAACCCCTAATTCCTTCTCTCCCCTCCCCAGACTTGCTCTCCATTTGAAACCAAATAAAAGCTTGAAAGACTTTCCTTTAAACATTGCTAATGACAGTTGTTTGCATTCTGTGCTTTCTTCTCCTAGGAGCACAGTTTGAATGGAGGAGATGTTTAAACTCCCTTATGAAGCTTGAACTTCAGAACCAGCTAAACTATTACACAGAATATCTGGTAAATGAACAGTATGTCAAAGAATGTTTCAGCTGTGTAAGTGGAAAAAAAAGGTTTAGCTTTAAATCCAGGTTTAACTGTGTCTGTGATTTATTAAAGAAGTGGATTAGTGTTATTTATTCATCATTGTAATAACAAAACATTAATTGGAATAAACCTAGATTTAGGGACTTGTTAGCTCACTATTAGGATGCTGGATTAAATCTAGTCCAATTATGTAGTTATGGTAAATTGCTTTACAAACTAATTAGTGTCCTTTGTGATGCAAATTTGTCATGCTCAGTACTCTTTCACAGGTGTCCACACTAATAAAGCCACCATCATAACTGGCTATTGTAAGTAGTCTTGGCAGAGAAGACAGGCTAGATTTTTAAAGGTGGTTAGGTACCTAAAGATGCATGTGTGACACTATATGGGATTTTCAAAAGCACCTATCTAATGCCTTTAAAAATCTGATCCATGAAGGTTGAATTCCCTAAACAACCCCAGAAATGGTCCATATATCTGTGTGTCAGGTTTGTGGTGTGAAGGCATAGCAGTGTAAGATTCTCAACACGGAATATGCCTATGCTGTGTGTGTTGTGTGAAGAGGCAAGGTATTTCTGTCTTCACGTTTTTCAAATTCTAAATTCACATGGGCAAAAATGCAAGTAAATGAGAGTTCTCTGTCTCAAAGACAGATTACAAATCACTGATCAGTTGCATATGTGAGACTCCCCTATTAGTGGTAATTCAACTTATATTTGCAGTAACTATTCAGACACTAGATGTCTCTCTATGCTCAAGACAAGAGGTGCCCCCTGCTGAATAAGGGACTCAAAGCTGGAACTCAAGCTGAGTGGAAGTCTCTGCTTGACTACAGTTGTTTTGTTTAACAAATTATTGTGATTTTATATATCATGATTAAGGCTGTGTGTAAATCACCTTTCATTTTTTTGTTTAGAAAATTCACTACATTGCAAATGGTGAATTGTAGAATTTCACAGAGTTTGCATGGAATGAATTTTACAATTTATACTAGTCAATTTCAAGGAAAAAAATTAATAGATTTGTTCACCCTACACAAAAACATAAGCAAAGATGGATTTTTAAAGTAAACACTGAAAATGTATGCTTCCATGATGTAATGCAATTCCCTTCCCCCTTTTAAAAATAGTAAAATTGTGACAGTATGAAGGAATCTGAATACAAAAATTGAAAAGCATTTTCGGAATTAAAAAATCACTCAGTTTGATTTGGGATTAAGACACAGCTACTTAAAATGGAAATAGAGAGATGAATTAACCTATATTGGAAGCAGAAACAAATAAACAAACCCAAAACAGTTATAGCACCAATCTTATAGAACTCCTTTTTAGCTCCTGGGCAGCAAGATTGGTTGCCTAATGTTTGGGGCTGTATATCTTGCGGTGTAAAGATCATGTTGCATAAACTAAACCATTAGTGATTAGGAATATTTATGGTGACTATAAAATATGATGATACTAACAGATTTAGTGCTCCCTGCACCAGGGTGTTTGGACTGAATGCATAGTTATGAAAATACAGCACACATTATTCAGATTGTATTCTTCTTGCTCCTCTATCTTAAATAGCATTATAAAATGGAAGCACTTTGTGTACTACTGAAGCTAGGATTTTCTTTTTGTTAAAAGAAAAATGGAAGAAAAAAGATATTAAGACCCAGAAGACTGAAGTCTCCCTTTGGATGACTTGTTGTCCTCTTGGTCAGTAGGACAAGAAATGAAGCCCTAATTTTTTCCTGATATATATCACATGCACATATCTTGTTCTTAACTACTGCTGACAACATACTTCTCCATATCATCAAAACTTGCAGCCTAAGGGGTTTTCCTCCTTTTCCATGTCCCACACTTCCTATCCAGACTATGATGAAAATCATAACACTTCAATAATCTGGCAGTCTTGACCCCTTCTCTTTGTCCCAACAGCAAAATCACTCTTAGGCCTTAGAAATCTCCTGGTTTGATTACATCATTCTACTCCTCCTCTGTGTTCTTAAGATTCAGCTTGGTGCTTTTCAAAATGCTGCTGCTTTTTACATATTGCTCAGGCCATTTCAACCCTCTTTGATGGCCTTCACTGTGTACTCATAGCACCTCTGTCAAGTTCAAAAGTCCAGGCCTTCTTTTCAAGATCTATATAACTTAGATCTGGCCTGTGTTTCTTCTTTTTATTTCCTTTCAAATTCTCCAAATCCCTCTAGTTCCTAACCTTCTGTCTGTATGTCGATCCTCTCCCCCATACCCACTAAGCATATTGTTGTGTGTAGGGTGATTGGACCCCCTTGGTTTACTGTAATACTTCCCCATTCCCCCATTGTTTGTCACCTGTCATGAGTAAAAATCTATATAGTAAGCACTTTTTGGATCATGCATCTCTGTCCCTGATTTGTTCTCTAGAGCAACAACCACACTACATCACTATAAAAATACTACTGTTGTGTGTCCATTAGTGATGTAATATTTCTCGGTTACTTTCAATTTTAATTTCCAGCCTTCCACTTTGGATGTTTTTGTGAAACTATAACCTGCTATAAAAACAATTATTTAAAAAAAGAGTAATCCTGTGGCACCACAGAGTGTGTCTACACAGCACCATAACACAAAATAAGATATGTAATTTGAGCTACGCAACACATATCTTATTTTGATACTATTTTGAAATAGCTTATTTTGTCATATGGCGGTGTCTACACAGCACCAAATTTTGAAATATAGCGCTATTCTGAAACATCCCTTACTCCTTGTAGAATGAGGTTTACAGGGACATCGGAATTGCAAGCCCAAAATAATGGGCTTGCTGTGAAGACGTGGGATAGCTGTTTTGGGATACCAGAGTATAGATGTACTCTTAGAGACTAACAAAAAAGTGTGTATAGTATCGTGAGGTTTTGTGGGCAAAATCCATTGAAGTTGGTGGGGGGAAAAAAAGGGGGACCCTCAGAATAAGAAGGAACAGAGGAAAGAAAAAAAAAACCTACCTGTCAGTTGTAGTCCAGGTGCTAAGGAGGCTATTTGAGTGGGCTGCAAGTGTCCTATACTTAGCTTTTGATGTCAATAGGGTGTTTGTGGGTAGGATTTTTTTTAATTAAGAAGCTTATCAAATGATTTAGGGTTCAACTTTGAGGTATTTTACCATATTAAAAATCACCAGTTCTTTAAATTCCAAAGTGTTCCTACCTCATTTTGGCCAAAAATATTTTTTAAAGATAAAAGTCACTGTTCATGTACATCCTACTATATTCTGTACTGTGATGCCAGAATGCATATTTGTTTCAAATTCCCGCATAAATAAAAGCTAAGCTGATAATGAAGGATATTGATTTTTTTTTTCCCTAAGAAAATACTGCTAGCCAGAGAGTAGAAAATATGTTCAGCATCCTCTTGGGCTTTAATCTTTAGTGAAAGCAAACTTTACAATGTGAATAACCATCTCTTGGCTGAAATACTGTCAATAAACTCTGCCTGTCTATTAGCTTCCTTCCCAGTCTTTCATCTCCAGAGTGCCCCTCTTTATTCTTTTTTCCCCTTTGGTCTGCCTTAATAGCTACAAGTCAAAGAATGCAAAAGTCTCTTATATCAATGTATCACCCGAAGTCGTAATGAATGTAGTGGAAGAGTCTTCCCCATAAAAATCTCTTTCCTCATTTGTCTTTCTCTTTTGTCTTGAGGCTCTGGTGTAGGGAAAATTATCAACTCACATCTCTCGACATAAGAACATTACACCGGCCGTACTCCATCTAGCCCAGTATCCTGTCTTCTGACAGTGGCCAATGCCAGGTGCCACAGAGAGAATGAACAGAACTGGTCATCAATACGTGATCTCTGTCCTGTCACTCATTCCCAGCTTCTGACAATCAGAGGCTACGGACATCATTCCTGCCCATCCAGGCTAATAGCCATTGATGGACCTTCCCTCCATAGATTTATCTAGTTCTTTTTATAACCCTGTTAAAGTCCTTGTCTTCACAAAATCTTCTGACAAGAAGTTCCTCAGTTTGACTGTGCATTGGGTGAAGAAAAACTTCCTTTTGCTTGTTTTAAACCTGCTACCTATTTATTTCATTTGGTGATCCCTAGTTCTTGAGTTATGGAAACAAGTACATAACTTTTCCTAATTTATTTTCTCCATGCCACTCATTATTTTTATAGCTCTCTATCACACTCCGCCCCTTAGTCTCCTCTTTTCTAAACTGAAGTCTCAGTTTTATTAATCTCTTCTCGGATGGCAGCTGTTCCAAACCCCTAATCATTTTTCTTGTCCTTTTCTGAGCTTGTCACATAAAAAAGAATGGCTCAGGTTTGAGAATCTCCCTCACATACTCAGCCATGAAGACCAATGCAAGGATTCATTTAGTTTCTCTGCAATGACATTATCGTCCTTGAGTTCTCTTTTAGCATCTCAATCATCCAGGGGCCCCACTGGTTGTTGAGCAGGCTTCCGGCTTCTGATGTACTTTAAAAAATATTACTTTTTGAATTTTTGGCTAGCTGTCCTTCAAATTCCTCTTTGGCTTTCCTAATTATATTTTACACCACATTTGACGAGTTTATTCTCCTTTCTATTTTCCTCAGTAGGATTTAACTTCCACTTTTTAAACAATGCCTTTTTATCTCTCTCTGCTTCTTTTACTTAGATGTTAAGCCATGGTGGCACTTCTTTGATTCTCTGTAAACCTGGCCTTTCTTTTAAGCTATCATTAATTTTTTCAGTGAATCTTGGGCAACTGAAACCAGTGCAGTTGTTTTTTCCTTATTTATCCTCCCTGTCGTCTTCATTCTTTTAGTGTCCAGCTATAATATTCTACATAAACTGGAATCTTTAAGCCATCAGCATTATTTTTCTATTGCTAGAAATCTGCACTGCCATTTGGTCTTGGAAGCTTGTCACTTGGGCTTTCATCTCCATTCTTTGGTACTCTGATCCAGATATTAACAGGTATTTACTGCAGCCACATGGCTATTTTCAGCTAGCCCTTATAAGTATACCTGATCTGGGAAACACCCTTCCAGCTACTGTGTAGAACAGAGATGGGCAATAAGGTGGAGGTGGTTCACCAGGGTTATCCCCTGGCAGGCACTGGCACTTTATTTACCTGTGTGTCCACAGGTGCAGCTGTTACCAAATCCCATTGGCCACAGATCGCCATTTTTGGTCAATGGGAGCTGTGGTGGAGACCAGAACACCGCTGCAAGTGACCATACCTGCAGATGTGTAGGTAAATAAAGTGCCAGCAACCTACCAGGGACTAACCCTGGTGAACCATGTCTGGCCTATAGGCTGTTTATTACCCACCTGTGGTGTAGACATAGACTTGGGGTGAGCAAACTCAAGGGGGCACATGACCTGTTGTTGTTTATTTACTGTATATAGAGATGCCTTATTACTGTTTGTTTGAGGATCAGCAGCATGCTTAGTTGTTTATGGAACATGAATGAGATGTGGGCCTTGCTGTGCAGACCAATCCAAGACCCTAATCCAGCACTGTGCTCCCTACAAGTGTTTGCTTTTGCCCTGTGGAATCTTAGACATCACTGGGATTCCTGGTTGGTGTATGGGTTCATTCACTCAGAAGGATCGTGGGCTCCTGGAAAAAAATGGCAAGATTAAGGAGTTGTTTTCGCTATCTGGGACCCGTAAGGGGCCTGTGTGAAATGAATTGCCTAGACTAGTTCCTACTGGCGAGATTTCCATGTCTAAAAAAAATCAATTGTTCCTTTGACACTGAAGGTTGAAATAATCAGATTTAAATGACCTCCTCCCTTTTAAAAGTAAAAGCTACTCAAGGCCATCATCAACATTTTGTAGCCTCATTGAACATATTGTATGTGTACTCGGTATTGACAAACTATCAGCCCTAATGATTCTCACACATTTATTATTTGTATTGCCTCTGCACCTCATTGCCCCTGTGCTCCATTGTGGTAGGCATTGTACAAACACAGAACCAAGAGAAGATCCTTGCTCCCTTGAGGCAATAGTTCAGTGGCAGAGATACCACCTACTCACAATAGTTCAGTGTAGAACTGCTAACAGGGTGGGCAGCAGAGCAAAGGGGGCCCTGGTTATTTAAAGGGGCCTAGTGCTCCTAGCTGCCAATGCCTCAGGCCCTTTAAATTGCTGCCAGAGCCCTATGTAGTGCAATTCAGTGCTTTGGACGGCATGCTCTGGATGGCACTGAGGGATGGGGGGATCTCACGGCAAAGGTTCAGTCAGCACTGAGGACTAGTTGCCCCAGTCCTTCCCCCTTCCACCACCTGGCTGATCCCTTCTGGGAGAGTAGAGCCAGCTGCTTCATTTTGCCCAGGGTCCCAGCAAATCTGCTGGCAACCTTGGTTCAGTGGCAGCAATCCCACCAAGCTCTTCTTACTTTATGGGGTTCCAAGCTAGGCCTCTGAGTCTGACTCGACTGCTTATCTATTTGAAGTGTTCAGCTTCCTTGGGTGATGACAGTGTAAATGTGTAAACAATTAACTGATGAGCTTGGGCTCATCCGTTAACCTTCACGGTTAGGCAGCAGCATGAGGGTGGAGCAGGCAGGAGCCAGTGATTAGGGGACGCCAGTTTTTAAGGAGTCTTGCTGTGAGCACAGACTCCCAGGGAGCTATCAGCCCCACTGTGTTGCTGCCTGTAATCCAAAGGCAGCAGCGCGGGGGGGGGGGGGGGGGGGGGGAGGGGAGGGGAGAAGGTAGGAACTGGTAGAAAAGGGGAGCTGGCTTTTAAACCATCTCCCCACAGACACTGACTATTGTGGAGCTATCTCTGTCCCTCCCTCCCCCCAGAACATAAACATATAACCTTGAAAATTGTAGGGGTTACATGTTTACCGAAATAAACGCATTTTAACCTCTCTACTTCTTACTCCAGTCTGCTTTTCCTCTGGCTATTGAACGGCTCCAGAGAACATCACTTTGAACATCTGCCCTGTGTTTCCATCATTGCTTGCCAGAGTGGTCTCCCCTCACCAGCTCAATGCTGACTCTACTCGGTTCTTCCCTTGGGGCTCCCAAAGTGCATTCTTCTCCCTGGCTTGCTAGTGCCTGGCTGACCTGCCTGGCTGGCTTTTAAACCCGCCTCCAGTCTGACCATGGTAGGCGAGGGCATTAGTCTGTAGTCCATTACAGTTCCTTAAGCCAATGACTGGGAGGTGGTTGTGGAGGGGCTTCTGCCTAGTAAGGGATTCACAAACTCCATCTCACAATCCAAGTACAGAATGTACAAAACAGAATTCCACAAGAGCAAACATGGAGCTACCTATGCCAAAGCAGGATAACTGTCCTCAGAGGCTTTTTTGTGTCACTTCTCATTTTAGATTCACCTGCTCCCATCAATTTGAAATCTCGTCATTTTTTCCCCATCAAAATTACATCAACGTCTGAATCACCACACAATTTTTTTGGATTTGAATTACAGTAAAACTCCATTGGTCCGGCATCCAAGGCTCTGGCACTCCTGATGATCCGGCACCATCAGGAACCCGGAAGTGCTCTGGCTGCCGGACAATTGGAGCTGCTCTGCGCCCGGCTTCCCCGATTTAGCCACTGCTGAAACTGACCAGCAGCTGAATCGGAGATGCTGGGGGCAGAGCAGCTGGGGTGCTGCCAGGTTGGTCCCGCAGCCCTGAAGGGCGGCCTTACTTGACCAACCCGGCAGCACCTCTAGCTGCTCTGCTCCAGGCATCCCGGATTCAGCTGCTGCTGAAACTGACCAGCAGCGGTTGAATCGGGGACGCCTGGGACAGAGCCAGATTATCGGAAGGGGGGGGCTATGAGGGGTCTGGGATGGGGTGGAGGAATGCCACCCCAGACTCCTCATAGCCCCCCCTTCCAATAGTCCGGCATATTTGATAATCCGGCACCCCCTGGGTCCTAAAGATGCTGGATTATCAGAAGTTTACTGTAGTTTTAAAACTGCTTTTCTTATTCTGGTTCTTTCATCCTGCAGCAGAAGAAATTTTTCTGACTATAGGAAAAATGGTGTAACAGACTAAACATCAGATTCCATAAAATCCAGAAGTATGTAAAAGTGGGGGAAGAAACTGACGAAAGTAGTTAATTTATTCTTCTTCCATTGCGTTCCATTAAAATGGTGTTTAGCATTTGAAACAATAGTAGCTGTACTTGTAACAAGAGTAGCTAAAGAACGTTTCAGTAAGAAGTATGGTAATCAAGGATCAAATAGCAATAGGGACTGTTTTTTTGCCTCTCTGGACAACTGTTTGGAAGAGGAATTTTTCAACCCATTGCTTAGGATAATACCTACGAGATGCTCATACTGAAATAAATTTTATCTTACATGCTTCCATTTCCTTTCATCTGTTTGTTCCTACAAATCATTCTCTTGGAGAAGATGTATTGGTGACTTGAAATTTGTTTACATGTTTCCAGTCGATGATAATATTGTGCATGCAGATTTGCCAATGTAAGGTGTTGTCTGAATAAAAATAGTCTCTTTGTATTCAGATTGCAGAATCTTCCATCTGGGGTTTTAGTAATTAGACTTCTGGTTAATTAGATGTACTCAAGCTGTGCGTTTCAATATATTCAAAATTGTGACATGAGTATTTAGTTGATTTAATTTTTATCATTTAACTGTAAATAATATGATATTGCTAATACATTTAAGACATCCTTGGTGTCTCCCCTTGCCCATTTTAAAATTCATTCTCAGTCATTCTATGACACTTCTGTGGTTGCTATAGTGATGTCAATTTCCTGTTTCAAATTATTACACTTCAGAGAGATACAAGGCTTTTTATAATCTCATTTTTTTCTTTTTAATTTCAATTTCAGATTTTTCAGATGCTCTTGATTCAGAACTTTGGTCTATTTTTTCTATTATTGAGAACAGAATAAAAATAAAGCTTTGTGCTTTTTTTTAAGTCTAGTGAGAATTCCTGCTGTTTTATTGTTAACGTTCCTGCATGTGTTCCATGTTATCCACAGTATGTCATACAAATCTTATGTTCTGTATTTATATGGGTCATTTAATTATGGAAGCACAGACCAGTCACTTAGCTGACCAAATCAACAACTGAATCTAATTTAATGAAACTTATACATGTATGAAAAGCAACTTGCTAAGTGGCATGAGTAGTGGTATGATGATGTTGACAGATAGTCTTAGAAAATGCATTGTGACTAGCCTCCGAAAGACAGTTTAGTAGAGGTGGGATCCAAAATAGCATAGCTTGTGTGGCTGTGCTACAGTCAAAAGATGATGGCATGATGGTTACTTCAGACAGAATTACCATCATATCAGTCTCCCAACCTCTCTGTATGGCAAAGGGTACACAGTGTTTCTATTTACTGAGAGGGGGAATCAAACTCCACAACTGATACTTCAGGTTCTATCTCTGTACTCATTTTGTGTCATCCCCATGGTTGTGCTTATCAGCTGACTTACATCATGTCTGGCAAGTATGTCTTTTGGTGGAGTATTCCAGCTGATGCATCCATCCTCATAGACTCTTCAGCCTCGAACCCCTGCTACTAGTGTCGGCAGTTCATTGCTATGATTACCTTCATGTTCCGACTACACACAACTTGGGCATGCTTTGTGATGCATTTAACCCAATGCAGCCTTGTTCAGATATATCTTACCAGAAAACATCTTCCTGTTCTGGAACAAACAGTTCATCACTGGTAAAGCCTCAAAATATACCCCTGAAGCCGTATGGCGTTAAATACATTTGCAGACTTTAGGAAAAATTATTTCCCTAGGAGGGTGGTGAAGCACTGGAATGGGTTACCTAGGGAAGCAGTGGAGTCTCCATCCCTAGAGGTGTTTAAGTCCCAGCTTGGTTCTGCCTTGGGCAGGGGGCTGGACGTGATGGCCTTCTAAGGTCTCTTCCAGCTCTATGATTCTATGAACACTAGCCAAAGGAAATTTTAAGAATAGGCAAGGGAGGAAAAAAGGAATTGGAGAGAGAGGAGGAAAGAGATGTGCAGACAAAGGAAAACAATTCCATATGGCAGGGGCTGTTGAGGGGGAAGGCACATGTGGCAGGATTGTATAAAGGTATGAGGAAGAAGCCAGTAATAGAAAAGCAGAGGGAGCAGCAAGGTCAAAAAACAGACAGAGGCAGTGGCTATGTCTATGAAATAAGCATAAGGAGATTTAAATCAAGAAGGGCAAGTTTGAATGGATCCTGGCATGAACACTGCCTAGTTTGGTAAACGATTCCACTGGCTATGTGGCAGCACTTCTTTGTGTAAGTGAGAAGGCAGGCATGATGAATAGGGAAAGGGGGGCACATGCCTCACATGCTTCTGTGACTTTCTACCCAAGCCCTTTTCATTTGTGTTTTCTCAGAGAAAATACTGCCTGAAATATAAAAGGTTAAGTCTCTCTTCCAATAAGAGCTGGACTTTCTGCTCACTTACTCCACGCTTACACTAGTGTAACTCAGTTAAAGTTGATAGAATAAAATGATGGTGGGGGACAGAACTGTGTTTTAGTCCCCTTTTACTTCCATTCTGTTCTATTAAAGAGTTTCTATTAATAAGCCTATCAGTAAGCGGTGAGGTGGTGGGGATGGGTGTGCATGAAGGGCTCTAACTAGCTCTACTACTGTATGTGGTATTTCATTGTCAGGACTGCTGGAAGTGCACTCCATGGTGTTTATTTAATTTTACTGCACTACTGAGCATCTTGCTTCAGATTATTATTTTTTAGCTGTCTGTGTGATGGTATAAAAGCAATGCCACTGTCACTCTTCTGTGGTTTCATTAGCAGAAGAGAGACAGATTTTCATCTGACTTGACTCTTGGAGCCTTTTTCTTACAGAGGTGACTAGAATATCCAGCGCTTTATGTATACTACGTAGGCAAGGGCTTCTGTTTTTTTTAGCTTCTTTAGCTGGAGGATAACTGCACTTTTTCATGCTAGGGTTTTTTTTAACATTGGAAATTCAGGTCTTGCCTATCTTGGGAAACTCTTGAAAGACATCCACCCTCTCCTGGCACTCATTTAACTCCAATGCCCAAGGAACACCTAGTTGAATGGATTTTTTTTAAAGTAATATTTCAATACTATATTACTTCCAGCTAAGGTAAGAATACTTGCAATAAGCATATCTGAGAAGCCCAAGGAGTAATCCAGATAAACTGAAGAGCTCAGTTCTGCCATTCCTAAACCTGTAAGAGTAGGGATTGTGTGTGTGTGTGTGTGTGTGTGTGTGTGTGTGTGTGTGTGTGTGTGTGTGTGTGTGAATTCAACTAAAATAGGCTCTTTTGGGGTGACTATTAGTATAGCATTTTCAGTCCACATTAGTTTCAAACTATATGCCTTTCTGTGGGGAAGTGAAACTTGAAAGCCTGTCTCTATCTACTTTTGCTGGAGCTCCATGTAGCAATGAGAAGACTGCTCAGCCATCTACCTTCACAAAGAAGACATGGGTGACTGGAGGCAGAAGGCTGATAAGTGTGTAATGTCTTAACTTCAGGTCATCTGTTTTTGTCTTGTTTAGAAGGACAGGATTTCTGTTATCTGGGATTTCCGCTTTTCTGTGCTGTCCTTGCTGTTGACCTTTACTCTCCCAAATGCTGTTGCATGCTTTCTAAGGCAAGGATTTTCCTTTCCTCTGTATTGGCTATTTGCTTTCCATTCCTCTGAAGTCACAGATCAGGACAGATGAAGTTTGCCCTATTTACTAATACATAACCGTGTACATCAGGTCCCTTAAATATGTTTCCTTCACTGAAGCTTGTCCAAGACCTGTTATGATCCAATTTTTGTCCATTGAGGGAGAATATCTACCTGACTTTAAAGAATTGAGCATTGTGCTGCAGAGTCTTCTTTGTGCTCTCCTCAGTCTCATCCTTGTCTTTTTTTTAATCCCTCATCTGCAAATCCTTATTGGGACAAGTATTCTAAAGTGAGTGGGTTAATTTGTGTGGCTAAGGATTTGTACAAGTGCTCCAGTACAAATGCCATTCATGTACAAACTGATCTTTGTTGTGAATTAGGAGCTCATTGGGTTTAGGAGGCTCAAATATGTTTCCACGGCTTTTTTCTGGAGCCTCATCACTGCTCTCTATTGTCCCTTGTTGTCTGTGGCCTGAAAAGGCCATTGTGGAAGTTTGGAATAGCTGGAACACATCATCTCTCCAATCCTGTCCCCTTTCCTCGGCCATACCATCTAGACTGCTGTCTGGAGAGGGGTAAGGATGGTGTGGAGTTGTAAATTTAAGCTGTGTTCTATACAGGGACGATTACTGCGCTGAGAAAATGCTTGATGGCTGCCTCTAATAGGCTCACAAATCTATGTGCATGTGTAGCTGGTATAAAGGAATCCTAGTGTAATGTTAACTCTCAGACCACAGCTCTCCCTCCTGTTTGTTACTCCCCCAAAAACCTTGCTTTACTAAGATAATTAAGGGCCCATCCTGAGCACGTAAGTCAGTGGGAATTTGCTGACTAATCTGAGAGTTTTGCTTCTCAGATTCTTACTGGAAGTCCTCATTGCTACCTTTGTTTTAAAAGCAATTTTAAAAATTAATATAAAAGTCTACCCCAGTAGTCTGTTGGTCAAACTCTCATCTCTAAATTACAACAGCAAAAAAGGGTGAAAAGTAAATTAATATTTATAGCTCTTTGAGTCTTCTCAATTCCTTCTGGTTAAGGAACCCTTTTAACAATTTTTTAAATTTGTATTTCACTAGTAGCTTCAAACCCCAGGCGTGCACCGGGGGCCCCATTGTGCTAGGTCCCATGCAAACTCAGAAAAAAAAAGATGATTCCTGCTCTAAACAGCTTACAACCTAAGCATAAGACAAGTGACAGTCTATGAATGCAGACAAGCAATGAGGCAATATGGGTCAAATCCAGAATCAATGTTGTCCTGCTAGTATTTCTTTCTCCAATATGCAACTCTGTATACCTAGTGTATCTTTTCCGCATTTTTGGTAGAAGGAAGGGGCAAAAGGCCCACAGTGCAGCTTGTACATTTTTGTTATTATTTTAGATTAATTATGTGATTTTGTTAGCAGGAAACAGTCTACTCCTCAGAACAGTTACTTGCCATGACTATGATCAATGGATTATAAAAGCATTTCATGCACTTTAAGTGAAACCTTTTACTAAGCAGAAAAAAAGACTGAAAATGACACACAGACTAATGTAATGTTTGTCTGGCTTAATGCTTATAGGTGAAAATTCCATCTCTCCCTTTTTTGGTTATTACCTGAAATTGTAGTGCTCATAACCATATAACCTTGCACACTGACCACAGATTCCCCCTAACAGGAAGTGTGCTTAGACTAGTGTTTCTTAAACTGTGTTCTGCGGCACACTGGTGTGCCACAAGGAACAACAGAATTCAAAATGGCCACCCTTAAGGGTGCAGGTGACTTTTTTTTTTTTGCTCAATAATTTTCCCTCGACCCTTCCCCACCCCCTGGACTTTTTTTTTTATGCTCAACAAAAAATCCTTGGTGTTCCTCATAAAAAAATTGTTTGGTGTTCCTTGGTCTTAAAAAGTTTAAGAAACACTGGCTTAGACATATACCAATATATTGCCATACTTGCCCTGAGTTCATTGGGATGCTGACAGTAACTGAGCATTGTTACTCAAGGGCAAGGGCACGTCTAAGCTAGTGGAAGAGAGCTCTTCCGTTGGCTTAATTCCACCTCTGCAAGAAGTGGTAGTTACGCGGGTAGGGGAAACCCTTCTGTTGACAAAGTACTCTCTGCAAGGGAGGAGGAGTTAAGGTTTGTATAATTATTTCTCGTTACACCCAAGTAAGTATGTAGTTTGCACCAAGCCCTAGCAGAACCTAGGAGCAAAGAATGTAGCCTAGTACAGGATGGGGACTCTATCCTGGGAAGCAGTGACTCTGAAACAGATTTGGGGGTCATGGCAGAGAATCAGCTGAACATTAGCTCCCGGTGTGACTCTGTGGCCATAAAAGTTAATGTGACACTGGGATACATAAACTGGAGAATCTTGAGTAGAATATTTTTACCTCTTTTGGATAAGTTCTGGCATCAGCTGTTCAAGAGGAATGTTGATAAATTGGAGCATATTCACAGAAGAATCAGGAGACCATGTAAAGGATGAGAAAAGAAATTCAATCTATGTAGCTTAATATTGAGAAGGGTAAGGGGTGATTTGATTACAATCTCTAAGTACCTGTATGGGGAACAAATATTTGATAGTGGGTTCATGAGTCGAGCAAAGGCCTAACATGATAGAATAGCTGAAAGTTAAAGCTAGACAAGTTCAGACTGGAATAAGGTGCATGTTTGTAACCGTAAGTAATGGATCACAGGAACAATTTACCACAGGTCATGGTGGATTTGCTTTCACTGGCCATTTTAAATCAAGATATGATGCTTTTCTAAAAGATCTGCTTTTGGAATTATTTTGGGAAAGTTGTACGGCCTGTGTTAGCCAGCACATCAAACTAAAGGATCATAGTGGTCCCTGCTGGCCTTGGAGTCTATGAATTTATACTCAATATTACATTATCTGTCCTGTTAACACCCTTTCTTTTCCTTCTCACCAAGTTCTTCATATTGGCCTAAGCCTTTTGGCTTCCCCTCCTACTTCACAGCAGGTGTAAATAGCAATCCTAGAAATTCAGGCAACCTCTACCAGAACAGCTTTAGTTTCAGGATAATGGGGTTTCTGGCCAATTTGGAAGATTATTATTGTAAGAGTGACAGATTTTAACAATGACTAATGATTCTGTTAAGCGGCTTGCATTGACATGCTACCAAACTGACTATTATAAAGTAAAGGCACAGCCAAATTGAAAGTTAGGACAAGATCTATTGTACTGGGAGTTGGGAGCAAGTGGTAGGAACTTGAAAATGTAGTACTACTTACCAGACACCATTATTTTTCACAATAGAGTTCCAAGATACTAGACTTGCAATAAAATCCAAAAGTTTAAATAACTTAATGATGGAGACCTAGGAGTAGGTGTCATGAGGGATGTGGTAGTTCAGCAGTAGCCTGGAAAGCAGAGCATTGATACTGACTTAGGAGCTGTCCTTGAGTTCTGTGGTACCCTCTGTTAGTGGCACTCTAGTACATTGTGGAAGAAGAGCCTGCTTAGGGAGTAATACAGTTATGTTTTCTAGTGAGTGTTATGGTGTTCGGTTCTCTGCTTCTCTGCCTTCTGGGGCAGCCTGGGGCCACTCTAAAAATTTCAAAGCCCTGATTGGCCTGGGAGTAGAGGAGTGCGTGAAGTCTCCTTCCACCCTGGCCCCACCCTGCAAGGAGTACTCCTGACAGGGTGGGAGGAGAATTTGCATGCTCCCCCATCCTCCGGCCCTGATTGGCCTGGCAGTGGGGAGCATGTGAAATCTCCTCCCACCCTGCAAGGGTGTGGCGTTTCTAAGCACCACACACTCCTTGAAGGACTGGGGCAAGGAGGAAGGAGACTTCGTGCACTTCCCCACCCCCAGGCCAATCAGGGCTTCGGGGAAGGGAAAGAATGTGAAGTCTCCTCCTCCCCTGCAAGGGGCTCAGCACTTAGCCAACCGCGAGCTGAGCCAGCTGAGCAGCACTCTATGTGAGGTGCTCCCTTGCAGGGCAGGGGTAGGGAGTGAGACACTGATTGACCTGGGGGCAGCAGTGGGGAGCACACAAAGTCTCTTCCCACTGCCAGGGGCACGGGTACCTAGAGGGAACCACCAGCTGTTCAGAACAGCTGGCGGTTCTCCCGGGCAGAGGGGGGGTCAAAGACTTTGTGCACACTCCCTCCCCCACACAACTCATGGTCTGTGGGTGGAGAAGCATGGAAGTGTCCTGGCACTGCCCCTTCTGCCCAAGGCCCCGCCCCTTTTGGGGCAGCCTAGGGCCACTCCAAAAATTTCTGAAGTGGCCCTGGTCAAAAATTATTGCCTACGCCTGCTCTACTAGCAGTGTCTCACCATCACTTCTTTTCCACTCCCTGCCTGGACTAGGGATGTTAAATATTGGTTAATTGAATAGTCGATTAACCTCATCAATCTTTATCGGTTAGTCAACTATTCTATAGGCCCCGGGGACAAGGCTGGCAGCCAGTGCGCTCCATCCCCACACCCGAGAAGACCTCTGCTTTACTAGAGCCAGCAGCATGGGGTGCCAGGCAGGAGCTGATCCATGAGGAGAGTCAGTTTAAAAACCAGCAATCCTCATGGACCAGCTGCTGCCTGTCACCCCGTACTGCTGCGCAACATGGGGGGGGGGGGAAGGGAGAAGGGCTGAACTCCCAGACCCCATGTGAGTCAGAACACAGCCAGTCTGCCTGCCCACTTGGCTCCTAATATACTTTAAATGCAGAGCTGCAGCAGGGATAGGTCCGGACTTAATGCGAGCCAGGACTGAGGGTATGTCTACACTACCCCGCTAGTTCGAACTAGCGGGGTAATGTAGGCATACCGCACTTGCAAATGAAGCCCAGGATTTGAATTTCCCGGGCTTCATTTGCATAAACTGGGCGCCGCCATTTTTAAATCCCTGCTCGTTCGAACCCTGCCGCGCGGCTACACGTTACTCCATTTAACTCCATGAGGAGTAACGGTAGTTCGGACTAGGAAGCCTAGTCCGAACTACCTAGCTCGTGCCGCGTGTAGCCGCGCGGCACAGGGTTCGAACGAGCAGGGATTTAAAAATGGCGGCGCCCAGTTTATGCAAATGAAGCCCGGGAAATTCAAATCCCGGGCTTCATTTGCAAGTGCGGTATGCCTACATTACCCTCCTAGTTCGAACTAGGAGGGTAGTGTAGACATACCCTGAGTCGAGTTGCTGGCTACCCTGCTAAAAAATTTACTGGCAAAGCTGAGGGGAGGGGGATGAAATGCATGTAGTCTAAGGCATTAACCGATAAGCTTTTGCTTATTGGTTAATTGACTACACTGTTACATCCCTAGTCCGGACCTCCGTTGATCTTGAGCTCCGGCATCTGCCTTCGGGGCACAACCCTCTGGCCAAGCCCTGGCATCATTACCCCTCCCCAAGGAAGCCAATAGCTTCCATGGATTCCTGAGGAAGGTGAAGGGGCCAGCTCTGTGCTTCAAGAAGGGGCAGGGCCAGGGGCAGCCAGCTGTCTTCAATGCCTGGAGTGTGGCACACCTTCACCCCCGGACCGCAAAGCCTCATGGAGCACACCACATGATGCTCCAGCCGCGATTTAAGGGGCTAGGGCCTTCAACCCTTGCTACTGACACAGCAGCAGTGGTGGCAGCCAGGAGCCACAGGCTCCTCAGAGTCACTAGGCCCGGGCAACTGCTCCCTTTTCCCGTCAGGGGGCCTGGCCCTCAGCAAGCCACTGTTTACTCACTTGCCTCAGCAATCCAATATAGTCCTCAGTCTAGCCCCTTACTCCGGGGGTAAACTGCAGTCTATCCTGGCCACCTTCATCACTAGGAAGTGTAGCAGGAGAAGGGAACCAGGCCTGTCCACTACTCTGGCCCCAAACCAGAGACAACCATTTAGTGGCAGCCTGTCACTGACCCTCCTCCACTCTACCACCATGTGTTTCTCTGGGTCCCGTCTCCCATAGCTCTAGCACCTTTGGCTTCCACCCCCAAGCTCTAAATTGGTTTTAAGCCCTTATAGGACCAGTGAGGGGCTGATACCCAATCACAGCGAGTCAAACACTCTCATGCTTGTAACTAAACTAGCTCTCACTGCAGCATCCCAATCTCTGAGTAACCCTCACTCAGACACTTTCACCACTGTGACGTTTCTCACTAAGTGGAGCAAATCCATATACTCCGCCTCCTTGTTTCCAGTTTACATATCATGCAGATGCAGCCCCAGGTTTCCCTCTAATTTAGTTGTAAATATTGTAACAAACTACATTTTTGATCTGTCTGTCTTGTGCTGGTCAGGAACCTGTTGTCCAACTCTATGCAAAATACCTCATGAGAGAATCTACCCTCTTATCTGAAAACTCAGAATTTATACTACTCTTACTAAAGGCCAAATGGTCAAAATCAGACACCCTACCTTTTTACCTTCAATCTGTGGATATAAATAATTGCAGGTGAAAGTCAGGTCATGTTCATATCAAAACACCTGATTGCACCTATTAATCAAATACATAGGGGAAGAAATAACTAAAACGGCAGCCACAATCATTTATGCAGAAATTTAAGATGCACATTTAAGAACAGATTAAAGTTGGGTTTAAAAATTCCCTGAATACTAACCAATGTAAGGTAAAAATGTCTGGCTTCCTGAAAATCTCCTATTGCTTAGTGCATAGAAGACTGGTTGCAGTGGTGTTGTTCAGACAATCCGCTAGGCCCTCTGCCAAGGGATGAGTGCTGCAGATTGAGACTAATGAAAGAAATATTAATGCAGTATAGCATGTCAATTATCTTGGAAAGGTCTCCAGCAACCATTTATCACTTAAACTTCTCTTCTGAAAGCCAGCTACCAAATTGTGTTACATGTTTGAATAGTTCTGCCAAATTTGATCCATAATTAACTTTCATTTGTTGATAATTTGGACATGAATTTTTATTCAAGTTATGCATCTTTGTCAAGTTGATGAAAATGGCTCGAATTTTAATGTTGTCTTAGCTGAGTGATGTTCCTCTCCCATTTAGAATGAGCCATATCTTCAAATATCCAAGAAGAAAATGTATCCAGAAAAGTCACAGGTTTTTTTTATTTTTCACATTGGGTGCATGTGGGCTTTTGTGCCCTAAATTGACCTCTCTGCAGGTGAGTGATGCTCAAGTGAGGTGAGCTATTTGACTTTATAATATGTCTCTTATCTCATCACCATGATAGATTTTAATAGGGTTCATCTTTAGGATAAACAGATTGCCAGAGTAAATTGGACCAATTATGAAGGTAATGCAAAGTATGGTTTTGTTAAGGTGTACACAAATGGATTATTTTAGGGATCGTAGTACTGTGGTAGGGGAGCGTGTGTCAGACACAAGCAGAATAAGGACTCTTTGGGAGGTCTTACAATAGGATATATGAGAGCCAGGGTGGTGACATGTTAAGCTTGCTGAAGCTTGGAATGAACAAAGGAACAGGACACACATCACACCCCCTTCTGCTCCAAGTGCAAGGCATGCTCCTGTGACCTTCCTTCTGTAACCTAAACACACAGCAGCATTTATATTTAAAAGTAACAAAAAAAGGCCACCCAAACTTTACCAAAACAAACCACTCCCTGTGCACACACCACTAGCCCCTTGAGGAAGGAATGAGAGAGGATGAACCACAGATGACTGATATTAGGCACATAGTCTAATGCACTACTGGCAGGGGCTCATAGACTGTGAGTGAGGTGTATAAACCTGCATAGAATTAATAGACTTATAAATTGGTCCTTGATGCATTTATCAATTTAGCTAGCCAAACTTAGTTTCATAAGCTCAACTGGCCCCTTTCATCTGGGTAGTTAAGAGGGGTTTAATAATAATAATAATAATAATAATAATATGTAATGTTCTGAAGCTGGCAGAAGACCTGATATCCATGGACAAATATTCATTATGGAATTTATCACAGATAAAAAAAGTATCTCAGATTGTTTTGTCATAATAAACCATGTTTAAAATACAGCTGATTAATAATTTCTCCTATATTTCCACAGCCAATGCAAATGAATTCTGCTTGAAAATCCCCAGATAGTTCCCTGCATTTGAAATACAGTAATTTGCTAAAGATTAAATCCCATCATCATAACCCCACACACCAGTGCAGATGGTACACACGTGGCTGTAGGGCGTTCCTAAATATATTTGGTCCAATGAATAGATCGCTGGGCTTTGAATGAAGAGGTTCAGGTTTATTTCCTGTACTTCCACTACTTTATTCTGTGACTACAGCAGAGTCATTCGACTCTTGTGCCATCTTTTCCCCGATGTACAACGGGCAGTAGTTAAGTATAAATATTTTTATGAATTCATTGACTTCAGGGAGGCTAATCAATTACTTAGGGTTGTTGTTACTTATTTGTATTGTGGTAGTGCCTGATGCCATGACTTGCAAAATTAAGGCTGAGAGAGATTATGATTGTGCTCTATAAAATTAAGGCTGAGTGAGGTTATGATTGCTCTCCATAAATACTGAAGGACAATGTTGGCATGAGAACAACTGGAGATAAAAGATGTCTGTATTTGCACTTCTCATCTCAACAACATCTCCTAGCATCCAGCTGCGGCTCTAAATGGGTTCTCTGTGTAGCATACACTTTAATTGTTCTGGCACCGCAATAGTTTCATTGCTTGTGGTGTACTCCTCTAGCCCGAATATGACTCAGTACATTTCCCTTTTAGGAAAAATAAAAAGTCTAAAAAATAAGAAAACCCAGATTTCAACCTAGCCTACTACCTCCATCCTAGGCTCACAGTTTTTGATGGGTCTAGAGGGGAAAGAGACTCAGGTCTGCCCTCTCCTCTGGATTCCAGCCCAGGAACCCTGTTTTCAGTGAATAAGGACTGTTTCTTCAATCCCTTCATCACTTCCCCGAGTTGTTCCTTTCTTTACCCTGCTTGTCAATGTCTTGAGCAGCTTCCACTGCTTGACTCAGTGGTTTTCCAGGGCTTCCCTGAAACCAGCTAAGGAGGCACTTTGTCAAAGACCATTCCCAGCCCTTCTGTCCAGCAGTATAGCTTGTACTGTGAACAGTTCCTCTATCTCCCTCCTCCAGACAGGAGTTCCCCTCAGACTTCCCTCTGGGCCTCAGAGTATATCTCAGGCTCCTTGCCTTAAGGTAAGCTGTCCTTCCTTTCCTGCAATCAGAAGTTCCCCCCTGTTTCTAGAGCTGGGGCTTGTGTCTCAGGCCTCTGCCTTGAAACGTCAGGTTATGGCTACACTACAGGGCTACGTCTACACTGGCATGATTTTCCAAAAATGCTTTTAACGGAAAAGTTTTCCATTAAAAGCATTTTCAGAAAAGCACGTCTAGATTGGCAGGATGCTTTTCCACAAAAGCACTTTTTGTGGAAAAGCGTCCATGGCCAATCTAGACGCGCTTTTCCGCAAAAAAGGCCTGATTGCCATTTTCGCGATCGGGGCTTTTTTGCGGAAAACAGTACTGTGCTGTCTACACTGGCCCTTTTGCACAAACGTCTTTCAGAAAAAGACTTTTGCCCGAACGGGAGCAGCATATTATTTCCGGAAAAGCACTGACGATCTTACATGAGATCGTCAGTGCTTTTCCGGAAATTCAAGCGGCCAGTGTAGACAGCTGGCAAGTTTTTCCGCAAAAGGAGATGATTTTGCGGAAAAACTTGCCAGTCTAGACACAACCTAGAGGTTTTTTGGAAAAAGTCCGTTTTTCTGAAAAAACTTCAATTACATCCACATTGCAATCGCGTTCTTCCAAAAGAAAATCAAAAGAACAGAGGGGTTTTTCCGACATTGGTAATCCTCATTCTATGAGGAAGAAGTCTTTTTCTGAAAGAGCTCTTTTGCAAAAAGGCATGTGTGCACGGGGAAGAGGGGGTTCTTTCGGAAGAAGAGGAAAAAGCACAGATGCCCTGGTGGCCACTCTGTCCATAGTAATAACAGCTTAAATGTGAGATCGCATCCATTCAACTGCTAGAGCTGCTTTACTTAGCCTTCCAAGCGGGACATCTCAGCTGGCTGCCTTCCCCATCAGTGTCCATTTGCTGCGAGGGAAGGCACAGTTTTTATGTCGGGCTCCTTTGCCTGCTTCCTTCCCAGCTGACTGGATGTAAGGGGCACCTTGCCTTGCCATCTCTGCAAGGCTTCAGGTCCTTAAAAGTGCAGTGTCAGAATTATGTCCCCAAGCATTGGTGGCAGGGTGTTGCCCTCCACTGGCCCTTTAAGGGGCTGGGAGACCTGGAGTCAAGGAGAAGTCCAGCTGAGGGCAATTAAGGAGGGCCCTGCTGGAGCTTATAAGAGCAGCTCCTGGGAGGTAGAGAGGGGTCTGCCGGCACAGAGCCACAGGCTTTGGGCCAAGTGAACCCAGACTACCTGGCCTGAGGCCCAGTGCTGCATGGAGGCAGTCATGAAGGGCGGGGGCTTGCATGGAGGCAGCCCTAAAAGGCCGGGCTGCAGGGAGGCAGCCGTGGCTCGCACAGAGGCAGCTGCGGTGGGGTGGGGGCGCTTGAGCCAGGGAAGCCGTAGGCCAGAAGGCACAAAGGCAGAGGTACAGGAGGGAACCGGGCAGACCGAGGAACTGGGTATTCCAGGAAGAAGCTGAGTGCTCCCAGGAAGAGCTAGGGGTCCCCGGGAATAGGGAGGACCCTGGGACTACCAGAAGAATAGTGACTCCCCCCGGAAGGGGGCGTGGATGAACAGTGGAGTGGTCACTGCCAGAGGGCAGTGACGTGAAGAGAACACCTCTCCCAAAGGGGGCATGTCAGAGCGGTGGGTGACTTTCCCACAAGCCACCCTAAGGGAGTCATCCGGGCAAAAAAGTGAGAAGCCGTGCAGAAGGAGTGAACCTGCTACACACCATTCATTCACAGAATCCTTAGGTCTGCATATGTTGGTCCTTTATGAATCCTAAAGAGCCATACCAGGTAGTTGGATGGGCTGACCACTAGACTGTTCTCTATGGCAGACGACCCCATCACAGTCTCTAACAGAAGACTAACATTCTTGAACAGCCTTCCAACATTTTTTTTGTGTGTGAACAAACAACTCAACTAGTTTTAAGATGAAGCTTTATAAGTTTATAGCAACAAGAAAATGGGCTTGCCTCTTCCTTAGTGAGGAGGTCTTTTCTAGTCCTATGTCCCTATGTAAAAGTGAATGAAAGACCTGTATATTTTTCCTCTGTTGACAATTATATTTTGTTTCAATTTCTAAAAAAGGCATTTCTATTAGTCATTAAGCAGATGAGATACTAAAATAAAAGCAAGTAATTAAAAACTGTAACATATCAACAGATCCACAGAGATATATATAATCCCACAGAAATAAAACATAACACATCATGAACAATACTGTACATTTGTTTTGATGAAGGCACAAGGCATTAAGGAATGAAAATCATGTTTGACAGCTTCTTTCAGTTATACATTTAAAAGTATGTACACAGCAGAATTATTTATAGTACAGTTCAGATAAGCAGAATCCTCCACATCTCCGTTGTCAGGGAATTACTCAACGTGTTGCAAACAAAGCAAATTGAGATATTACTTGTAGTGCTTGTCTTAGCACCATACTAATAAACCACTGGTACTTTGAAGTAACTTAAAATTGGGAGCAAATGCAGAAATGTCTATGGATGTTTGCACCAGGTACTGTAGGCAAACTGGCACTCACACATTACAGTATTATCACTGAGTTATCTGTGTATACAGTATAAGTTCTGATTCAGCAATGTTCTTAAGCATGTGCCTCATTTTGTTGGTACAAACTGTATAGCACCTGGAATCTCGGAAGCCCCAGTCATGGATGAGAGCTAGGCTAAAGAATCCAAGCCCTTAGTATTTTTTGTAAAATAAGCTCTCCATTCCCCAATCATCCTGGTTGCTCTTCTCTGCTGCACCTGTTCCAGTGTGAATTTATTTTTCTTTAACATATGTGACCAGAATTGTACACAGTATTCCAGAGGAGGTCATAACAGTGTCTTGCACAAGGGCACCAGTACTTCTCTATCTCTACTAGAAATACATCGTCTGATACAGGGGGGTTTCGCTACTAGTCCAAGATATGTTCCAAAAAACTTGGGCTTATAGAAAAGCAACTTAAAACAGGGAATTTTTTTCCCGCGGCTGACTTCCATTTAAGCAAATGGGGGGAGTGTTTCGCATGACTTATAGCGAGGAATGGGAGGACTTATAACGCATCAGTCCCTACAAACTTCAACGACTTTAGTGTGGAACGGATGTATACCGGGGCGACTTATAGCGGGGACCCCCTGTATATCCTAGGATTATACTTGCCTTTTCACAGCTCCATAGATTCATAGTGCTGGAAGAGACCTCAGGAGGTCATCAAGTCCAACCCCCTGCCCAAGGCAGGACCAATCCCAACTAAATCAACCCAGCTAGGATTTTGTCAAGCCGAGACCATCTCTGTGGTGGTTCTTAATCATTTCTGAGAGTGACTAATGCATCCAGGTCTTTCTCCTCTTTTGTTGTTTCCAACTATGAGCCCTCAGTTTAAAGCAAAAATTCTTATTAGACCTTTGACTTTGCACTAGAAAATTTCCTCCCATCTCTGTCACTCCAGTCCTCAGTCATCTAATTCATCTGATTGTTCCTGCATAATATTCTGATCCTTCTCTGTATTGATGATGCGTCCCAACTCAGCACACTTCATTAACACACACCTACATTGTGTGGCAGTGTCATTCATGGAAAATATTAAATGAGATCTGTACCAAGACTGATCCTTGAATCACTCCACTAGTAGTCTCCCTCCACTCCAGCCCAATTGTTCTCCTTTCAGTATAACTTACTGTTATTGCCTCTTTTACCAGTTCCTTATCCATATTACAGTTCTACTAAATCCCATCCCCTCCAACTTAATAAGTTCTCATATGGTCATGAGTCCAAATGTCTTACCAGAAGTCCGCATTGATTAGATTTCCCACATCTCTCGTCTTAAAAAAAGAATTAGCTATCAGGTTAGTCTGGTATGATCTCCCTTTGCTAAACCCATGTAGCATTTAACCCATTTTCTGTTTGTTTTTAATGTATTCTTTCCTTCAGAATTTGAAGTTGCAATGCTGAACAGACTGAAGGTGTTTTGTATGCCAGCACCCTCTAGTGGATGGCATTGGAACCACTTTACTATGTGAGAGGCACTGTACTGCTAATGGAGATGCAACTTTAGCACAAGTGTGTCTCTGGAATAGGGAGAGTCAAATTCTATACTCACCAACACGAGGAGGATTGCAGGACCGCTTCCTATGGTAGTATCTATATTTCACTTTACTGCCTAAGGCAGCGTGTTAGTGAGGCTTAAGTATTTGTAAGGTGTTTGAAATACCAGTGTGAAAGATGCTATATAAGAAAAAAAAAACCTATGACTTAAGAAGCACTAAGTACAAGGATCTGGCATCCCTTTTCATGATGAAAAGCACCTAATCTCATTAACAGCCCCATTTAAATCATGGAACTATTCAAAGAGTAGGTTCTATTCAGTGAGCAAGAATACAGGCTTTGGACCATAATACAGAGTACTCTGCTTAGATTTGTAATTTTATCCTTTTCTATTAACACTATTCTCTACTGGCAAAAACAGTAGTGGTGCCACAGTCCTCAATGACACCATAAATTTAGGTGATTATTTACTGTATTCTACAGTGGCCATATTCTGTCCTTTCGTGCATATCCATGGCTCACTTCGCTTTCTTACTGGCTTTTGTGGTATTGCCTTTTTAAACTGACAGATGAGCTTTTTTTTTCCTTTAAGAGGAGATTTAAATCCCAGTGCAAAAGGCAATCCTAAAACTGGGGGACCAAAACAGGTTGGCTGTGTTTCAGTGAGAGGGACAACTTTTTTGTTCTGAATTGTCTATTTATGTGCATATGTCAATTTCACATTTCCGCATGTTAAGCTTTTGCTTATATCTCATAATGCCTGTTTGATTGTGCCAGGTGGTAGTTTTAAGACTGAATATTTTGTACTGAAAATGGCAATATAACTCATAGCCTGAGTAGCGCATGGATTCTGTAATGCTAAAAATATTTGTCCCAAATTACATCCGTGTCAAACCATTGAATTGAGTGACTGGAGAGCTGAATTCTACTGTATCTATGGCCAAAAATGTTAGTTGCTATAATGCTGTTGCTCTCAAGTCGAAGAGGAGGGTTGTTTGGCCTTTGGATCTACATAATAGTGAATCAACTAGCTATGCCTCTGCACCCCTTTTAAATGACTATGAATGGAAACTTCTCCACGCAGTGTGGCAGGAAGTTTTTCTTGTATGGGATCTTCACAGGACCGCAGCATGTCATCCCTTCTCTCTCTTGAGTTTTTGGGACCTTCTGTAACTGCAGGGAATGTAGATGGTCAGAGTTTTGACATGAGCATTTATACATTAGGTAGACCACATTCTGCTCTTATACTAGTCTAAATCAGGAATAATTCAGGGTAATGTACTCATGTACAATATGTGATTGAAATATTCTAAGAAATACAGGGGATTAGCCAAATATCATATTGAAATTTAAAGGGAAATGTTTGGTGAAATCCCCTGGACTGCTTTGAAAATTTCTCTTATCAGGAGAGAGAATTGGCCTCGATTAGTACTGTAGCTTGTAACCAGCCATCCATGCTGGGTAATCCTAAATTTAGATGTAAATTAGATCATCGGGGCTCAATTTCTTTATTTGTGAAACTCCACTAAGGTTAATTTATAACAACACACAATTTGGCTCATTATTAGAATTATTTTTAAAAACAAAGTATTTTTTTAAACTTAATTCATTTATAATGTTTTATATCTACACCCCTGCGATTGTCCTTTTTTCCAATATTTCTTTTTAGGGGAGAAACAAATTGCAATAACTCCTTTGTTATTGGCAGCAGAGGACTTTCTATTCTGAAGATAGTGCCTTACAGCTCATCAGATGGTTTTGTTTAATCATTTTCTGACCTAAACAAAAATGTAGCGTTAATTTGTATTGTGCTGACTTTCATGAAAAATCTTTAGCCCCCATTGTGGGAAATGTCCTGCACATCCTTTTTTTTTTTTGCCATGCAAATTAGAAAAAATTCTTCTAAAGGCTTTTTAAAAGTCCTATATTTAAAAATTTACTGTTAGCACTTTAATATTGATTGTCTGCAACAAAAGGCAAAAGACCATCACTCAGGTGGATCAGTATCCCACAGTTTACAGCAGAGACTGTTACACAGTCATCTGTCTGAGTAGATGTCCACATAATTACCTTGCAGAATATAACTAAAGCAAATAAGGTAAATTTAAGCATTACACATTTACAGAATTCTTTCTGGAGGGACAATATCAGACCACAGGCTTCAGGCCATATAGTCATCTCTAAGGGTGTATCTAGACGACATCCCTCTTTTGACAGAGGGATGTAAATTATAGACACTTCGAAACTGCAAATGAAGCCGGGATTTGAATTTCCAGTGCTTCGTTTGCATAATCGTGTCATGGCGCTCTTTCGAAAAAGTGCTATTTCGAAAGTGAAACCGCAGTCTAGACGCCGTTCTTTCAAAAAATCTTTTTTGAAAGATCCTATAAACCTCAGTCTTTCGAAAAAGGCTTCTATTTTCGAAAGAACCGCATCTAGACTACGGTTTCACTTTCAAAATAGCGCTTTTTAAAAAGAGCACCATGACGCGATTATGCAAATGAACTGTGGGAAATTCAAATCCCGGCTTCTTTTGCAATTTCAAAGTGTCTAATTTACATCCTTCTGTTGAAAGAGAGATGTAGTCTAGACGTACCCTAAGAGGGAATTAAGATAAGATACTTGATACTATATCTTATTGTACAATTATATGCATTATCAGAGGTTTACTCTTTCCTTTGGAGATTTGGTCTCTCAGGATGTCTCTGTACTTGGAGCTAAGGGTGCAATTCACAGCTCAAGAAGACATGGCATCTCTGTGCTAGAAACAGGAATCGGACAACAGGATCAAGCTGTGCTTGAAGTTTGAAACTGGGATGGCTAACAATGTTCCCTCTAACGTTTTCCATGCATGAGTGGAATATTTTTTTTATATGCACCAAGGCATATGCAGATGCATACAACATAGAAACACATACTGCCAGCTGTGGGTGGCTGTAGGCACTCTGTTAATCAGCTGGGTGGCATTTGAGTCTCCCCCTGGGTGGCTGCCCAAGTGCTTTGCTTACAGGGAACACTGATGGCTAGTTCCTGCTTCCACTTGCTGCTGCTGCTGCTCTGGCTGCCATGGCTACACTACTATTATTAGAACATTAGCTTGATGAAAGCTAATATGAATATGTTGTCTGGAGTTGGGAATCATTAACTGACCCATTAGGTATTTCAGTAAGATTGCTTGGGCTATTTACCAAAGACCAGGCATTACAGCAGTAAGAACATATCAAATTTGGGATGAATTTGGGAATTGTTGTCCAAATTTTGGGCTGAACAGCTTGAACAGTATAACTTTTAGCTTGGAGGACAGATGGATTTTAAACTGCTTTTTCTGAATCACCATGCCAAATAATTGATAAGTGGTGATGTATTATAAATGCCTTCTTTTAAAAACTGGTAAATTGATATAGAAAAAGGAGCAGCTGCAATAGAATACAGGCAGTCCCCGAGTTACGCGGATCCGACTTATGTCGGATCCGCAGTTACAAATGGGGATTTTCTCGCCCTGGAGGACTGGAGCGGCGGGACGCCTGGGGGAGCCAGCAGACCAGGGAGACGGGGAGCAAAGCGGCAGAGGACCCGGGCCGGACCCGCGGTGCTGATCTGGAAGTGCCGTGGGTCCGGCCCGGGTCCTCCGTGGCTTTGCTCAGCGTCTCCCTGGTCTGCTGGGGGGGACGCAACTAGTGCCCCCCCCAGCAGACCAGGGAGACATGGAGCAAAGCCTGGGGCCTGTGGTAGAGCAGGTGGGGCGCTGCCGGTTGGTCCCGCAGCACCGCTCCTTGGCGCTACTGGACCAACCCAGCAGCACCCGAGCTGCTCTGCCCCAGGCATCCCCAAGTCAGCCGCTGCTGAAACTGACCAGCGGCTGACTACAGGAAGCCCGAGGCAGAGTTGCTCTGCCCCGGGCTTCCTGGAATCAGCTGCTGATCAGTTTCAGCAGCAGCTGACTTGGGGACGCCTGGGGTTCTTAAGTTGAATCTGTATGTAAGTCGGAACTGGTGTCCAGATTCAGCCGCTGTTGAAACTGATCAGTTTCAGCAGAGGCTGAATCTGGATGCCAGTTCCGACTTACATACAGATTCAACTTAAGAACAAACTTACAGTCCCTATCTTGTACGTAACCCGGGGACTGCCTGTACATTCTTCTGTGGGTGTACCTGCATAGCATCTAATAGAAGTTATCCTGGTGCATCTAACTAATGATACTCATGTAACTGTTGATCCTGTAACACTGGCTGAGTCTATGGGGGGAAGAAAGACTGAGTAATCCATCTGCCGTCCAGACCTGCAATCTCGAGAAGTGTGCTGCTTACCAGGAGCTCGCATTCAGGATGTGACTGAGAGTCTTCCGGAAGTGATTAAACCTTCAGATCGCTACCCCTTCCAGCTCCTCCAAGAATGACCTTAAGCGGGTCACAGAAGATTATGTAGCACTGGGAAGAAGGATCAAGGAATTTGAAGCACAAGTGGTGTTCTCGTCAGTCCTTCTGGTTTAAGGAAAAGGTCCGGATAGAGGTTGTCGAATTGAGGAAGTAAATGCGTGGTTGCACAGGAGGTGTCGGAGAGAGGGCTTTGGTTTCTTCAACCATGGGACTCTGTTCTGGGCACAAGGATTGTTAGGAAGAGATGGGATCCACCTAACCAAGAGAGGAAAGAGCACCTTTGCGGGCAGGCTTGCAAAGCTAATGAGGAGGGCTTTAAACTAGGTTCGTTGGGGGACAGTGATCAAAGCCCTGAGGTAAGTGCGGATGTCGGACACCGGGAAGGATCACAAGGAGGAACGAGCAACAAAGGAGGACCCCTGATTCAGATGGAGAAGGTAGAGCGATCAACGGGTTATCTAAGGTGTTTATGCACAAATGCGAGAAGCCTGGGAAACAAACAGGAAGAATTAGAACTATGATTTGATTGGAATAACGGAGACTTGATGAGATGACTTGCATGACTGGAGCACTGTCATGGAAGGGTATAAACTGTTCAGGAAGAACAGGCAGGGGAGAAAAGGAGGAGGAGTAGCATTGTATGTAAGAGAGCAGTATGATCACTTGGAGGTCCAGTATTTAGAGGGAAAAAAGACTGTTGAGTCTATGGGTTAAGTTTAGAGGTGGAAGCAACAGGGGTGATGATGTGGTTGGTGTCTGCTATAGTCCGCCGGATCAGGTGGATGACATAGACGAGTCTTTCTTTGGACAACTGAGAGAAGCTTCCAGATCTCAGGCCCTGGTTCTCATGGGCGACTTTAACCACCCTGACATCTGTTGGGAGACCAATACAGCAGTACACAGACAATCCAGGAAGTTTTTGGAGAATGTTGGGGATAACTTCTTGGTACAAGTGCTGAAGGAACTGACCAGGGGCCATGTACAGCTTGACCTGCTGCTCACAAACAGGGAGGAACTAGTAGTGGAAGTAGAGGAGGATGACAGTGATCATGAGATGGTAGGTTTCAGGATCCTGACCAAAGGAAGAAATAAGAGTAGCAAAATATACACCCTGGACTTCAGAAAAGCATACTTTACTCCCTCAGAGAACTGATGGGCAGGATTCCCTGGGATGCTTACATGAAGGGGAAAGGAGTCCAGGAGAGCCGGCAGTATTTTAAAGAAGTCTTATTAAAGGCACAGGAAGAAACCATCCCGATGCGCAGTAAGAAAAGTAAATATGGCAGGTGACCAGATTGGCTTACCAGGAACATCCTTGGTGAGCTTATACACAAAAAGGAAGCTTACAAGAAGTGGAAACTTGGACAGATGACTAGGGAGGAGTATAAATATATTGCTTGAGAATTCAGGGGAGTTATCAGGAAGGTGAAAGCGCAATTGGAATTGCAGCTAGCAAGGGATGTAAAGGATAACAAGAAAGGTTTCTACAGGCATGTTAGCAATAAGAGTGTCATCAGACAGGGTGTGGGGCCCTTACTGGATGAGGGAGGTATTTTAGTGACAGATGGTGTGGAAAAAGCTGAATTACTGAATGCTTTCTTTGCCTCTGTCTTCATGGATGAGGTCAGCTCCCAGACAAATTCACTAGGCAAAGCAGAATGGGAAGGAGGTGGACAGCCCTTGGTAGGGAAAGAACAAGTTAGGAACTATTTAGAAAAGCTAAACATACACAAATCCATGGGCCCAGATTTAATGCATCCAAAGGTACTGAAGGAGTTGGCAAATGTCATTGCGGAGCTTTTGGCCATTTTTCTTTGAAAACTCATGGAGATCAGGAGAGATTTTAGATTATTGGAAAAAGGCAAATGTAGTGCTCATATTTAAAAAAGGGAAGAAGGACAACCCAGGGAACTACAGACTAGTCAGCCTTACCTCAGTCCCCGGAAAAATCATGGAGAGGATCCTCAAGGAATCCATTTTGCAGCACTTGGAAGAGGGGAAAGTGATGAGGAATAGTCAACATGGATTCACCAAGGGCAAGTCGTGCCTGACCAATCTGATTAGCTTCTATGAGGAAGTAACTGGCTCTGTGGATATGGGAAAGTTGGTGGATGTGATATACCTTGACTTTAGCAAAGCTTTTGATATGGTCTCCCACAATATTCTTGCCAGCAACTTAAGAGAATATAGATTGGCTAACTGGACTGTAAGATGGATAGAAAGCTAGCTAGACTCTTGGGCACAACAGTTGTGATCAATGGCTCAATGTCAGATTGGTGGTAGGTTTCTAGTGGAGTGCCCCAAGGATCTGTTCTTGGACCAGTTTTGTTCAACATCTTTATTAATGACCTGGATAAGGGGATGGATTGCACCCTCAGCAAGTACACAGATGACACTAACCTAGGGGGAGAGGTAGATATATTGAAGGGCAGGGACAGGGTCCAGAGTGACTTGGACAGATTAGATGATTGGGCCAAAAGATATCTGATGAGGTTCAACAAGGACAAGTGTAGAGTCCTGCACTTGGGATGGAAGAATCCCAAGCATTGTTACAGGCTGGGGACTGAATGGCAAAGTAGCAGTTCTGCAGAAAAGGACCTGGGGATTACAGTGGGTGAGAAGCTGGATATGAGTCAACAGTGTGCCCTTGTAGCTAAGAAGGCTAATGGCATATTAGGGTATATTAGAAAGAGCATTGCCAGCAGATCCAGAGAAGTGATTATTCCCCTTTATTCGGCTCTAGTGAGGCCACATTTGGAGTATTGTGTCCAATTCTGGGCCCCCCCCATTATAGAAAGGATGTGGACGCATTGGAGAAGGTCCAGCAGAGGGTGACCAAAATGATTAGGGGCTGGAGAGCATGACCTACGAGGCGAGACTGAGGGATTTGGGTTTGTTTAGTCTGCAGAAGAGAAGAGTGAGGGGGGATTTGATAGTAGCCTTCAACTTCCTTAAGGGAGGTTCCAACCAGGGTGGAGAAAGGCTGTTCACAGTAGTGATGGATGGCAGAACAAGGAGCAATGGTCTCACGTTACAATGGGAGAGGTCTAGATTGGATATTACGAAAAACTATTTCACTAGGAGGGTGGTGAGGCACTGGAATGGGTTACCTAGGGAGGTGGTGGAATCTCCATCCCTAGAGGTTTTTAAGTCTCGGCTTGACAAAGCCCTGGCTGGGTTGATTTAGTTGTGATTGGTCCTGCCTTGGGCAGGGGGCTGGACTTGATGACCTCCTGATGTCTCTTCCAGCTCTATGATACTATGAATAGTGAATTTCTATTTTTCAAAAAGAATTTTACACTATCTATCTATCTTAACCCTTTGAAATAAGATTTCCTTAAAAAGAAGTCCTGAAGTTCTTTGACCTAGTGAACATATGGCTATCTGCATGGTGGAGAAGAAAATATACAATGCTGAAGTAAAATTTCTTCTTCTTTTAAAAGAAGATCAGCAACTTGCATTTTGCTGTATACTCAGCACTTACAGAAGCATGACAGTAATTTTTATCTTATCCAATTACCGTTTATGGCTATCAAATATCTGAGAAATGCAGACACCACCAGGTGCTGATGGAATGTAGAAGACGGTTTACAAAAATCTTTTACTTGTTAAGGTAACAGTGTTTCAGAAGCAATTAAATCACTCTCCTTCTCTTCATTATATTGAAATTCACTCAGGTTTGAAGAAAATGTGCCTACTATAAAATCACTAGTACAGATAAAATACATTCTGAGGGAGGAACTTTCTATTAAAATGCACTAATTCTTTAAATGTAAAATGCCAATCTGCTATTGATAAGTAAAAGACATTGGCCAACTGCATGAATGGCATGAAAATGGGTTTTGCAGGCAGTTACTACTCTCTCTGTAAGTCAGCAAAATAGAGTTTACAAAAGATAACAAACTTGAACTTTTGGGTAGTGATTCAACAGGGCACTAAAGCACATGCACGTACACAAGTACAGTAGGCTTCCAATAATCCGGCACCTTTGGGACCCAGGGGGTGCCGGATAATCGGATATGCCGGAGTATCAGGAGATACTCGGGCGGGGGGCTGTGACGGGTCTGCCGGGACCTGCATTGCGACCGGTGGGGGGGAGGGAGGAGTTGGGAGGGGAATGGCACGGCAGGGGGTGAACCCTCTGCCATTTTGCAAAGAGGCGGGGGAAGCCCTATGCAGCCACTGGAAACAGGCCAGCTGGGGCTGCAAGTGGCAGCAGCGAACTTGGGGAAGCGGCGGGTCAGAGCAGCTGGGGTGCTGCTGGGTTGGTCCCACAGCGCCGCTCAGGTGAGGAGTGGCACTGCGGGACCAACCCAGCAGCACCCCAGCTGCTCTGCCCCGCCGCTTTCCCAAGTCCGCTGCCGCTTGCAGGCAGGTGGCAAATGGCGGCGGCGGACTTGGGGAAGCGACGGAGCAGAGCAGCTGGGGTGCTACTGGGTTGGTCCTGCAGCGCTGCCCCTCGCCTCGCCCCCTCTCCTCTGCTGCCGCATGCAGCCCTAGCTGGCCTGTAGCAGGCGGCTGCGCGGGGTTTTCCCCGCCTCTCTGCAAAATGGTGGAAGGTTCACCCCTCGTCACTGCCATTCCCTGCCGGTCCCCCCCTTCCCGCCTCCTGGCTGGATGCACTGCAGGTCCAGCAAACCCATCACAGGGGTATAATCCCCTTTCCCTCTCCTCCCATTTCCCAGCCTCTGAACGTGCGTGGGGCTCACAGGGAGCTCCAATTGTCCGGCTGGCTGGAGCACTTCCGGGGTCCAATTGGTGCCAGACTATTAGGAGTGTTGGACTACTGGATGCCAGACAATTGGAATTTTACTGTACTTAACTGTTTTGCTGAATCAAGGCCTCAGTCTTGAAAGTGCATTGTTGATCTCTGTGAACGATTCATGATTGCGTGGTTTATAAATTTAAATTTATGGGCACCTCAGATGCATGGGCTCACCCTTCCAAGTTAAGAGAACATGTAACATACTGGCAAAAGGTGTGTAAATTTGTCTCTCTCTAATACCTGGCTTACGATGATCCTTCTACAAAGTTCAGCTAATGGAGCTACTCCTTTTGCATGCTAGAGTCCTATACATACAAAACAATAGGTTGTGACTTCTGTTCCCAGGAAGTAGTTGTGTGGGGTAAAATGGGGAATCAGGGCTTACCTGACATGGGCTAGCTGCGAATGTTTAACTGCAGTGTAGGCAAACTTTCAGATGAAGAGTCATGGGGAACAGAGATGGGACAGGAACAAGAACCCCATGATGGGGTGAGGCAGACAGGAGCTGTGGTGTGAGTAAGAGGAGAATCAAAGCTGGGGTAACTGTAAGTCTGCATTTCTTAACTCTTGAGTGCTTGACTTTGAAACTTTGACATTCTTTGTAACATTAGTTTAGTTTATCGATCAAGGTCACAGTCCAATTCTATCCCATGCTGCACAGACACAAGCTTACAATCTACATTAATCGGACAAAATCTAAGGGAGAGGAGGAAATACTATTATCTCCATTTTACACACTACTCAGAAGTGTTCAGTAATGTCCCACATGACTGTCTTGGGAGGAGACTGGCTGATATCAGGATTCCACAGAATTCACTGGACTCCTCCCAAGTCTCTACCACCTCCACCACCAGACTCTGATGTGAACGGCAGAAGGCAACAGTACGTGGGTTTCCACTGGGCACGTTTGAGACAAAGGTATATTCTCTCCACAAGCCTTCTCAACAGGTACGCAGACTTTATTATGAGACAAAATGGAAGGAGCTGGGAATTTCCATTGCTGGACAATGCTTAACCTACCTTGGATAGGCTGATGATACAACACCTTTTGTATTACTTCATTGGTTGTGCAGAGAATGTTGGAGTCTGTAAAAACAGTCAATGAGGAATATGGATTATCCCTGAATATGGCAAAAATCAAACTGCAATGATCTGACTGACAAAAAAAGAAGCAGCAAGTGGACATCATGATTAACAGTCCAGCTGTTACAGATTAATTCAGTTATCTGGGATTGTGCGGCAGTCAATCTATGGAGGCTGTTGAATGCTTGCTCAGCAACAACTTCTCTTAAGAAAATCTGGAAAAACTGTAGCTTCTTGCAGTGTACAATGGTTCAGTGAGTGAAAAGCTTAATTTTTTTATACTGACTTATGGATGTGAATCATGGGAAATTAGAGCCATGGAGAAGAAAAACCCTTTGGTGCCCTTGAGATGCGATGCTGCAAAAAACTTATGTTTTCAAAACAGAAGAGAACACACACACATGCTTATGTTAGAAATATTATTAGAGAGAAGCAGACCCTGCAATCAGAAATCAACAGGCACAACCATATGTACATTCCTCATATCAGGTGAAGAAATGAGAATGAACCTAGAGAAAGTTATCATTGAAGGAAAGATGAAGGGTCATTATGGTAGATGGTTAGAAGGCAGATCACATGGAGGTCAGCTGCTTTAGCACTCAAAGCTAGCAATGGATTGAGAAAGGCTTTTGAAAAATCTATTATGTCAGCAATATTCAGACATGAATAAATGGACTTTTACTTAGACTTGTGGAACTGAAACTCAGAGAAAGGGACTTGCTAAAAAATGACACTGGGCATCTGTGGGAAAGAGGGACTAGAACCCCAATCTACTAAGTGCCAGTCCTGCATCTTTTCCATAAAGTCACCCCTCTTCTCAACCATAGTATGGCCTGGCCCAGCCTCATCTCCACCCAGCCTCTGCACAGCCTCCTGGAGTCCTGGCTGTACCCCCTAATCTGCATGACACAATGGCACCAATTCTACTGCCAGGGAATTTTCCACAGCTATTGGGCAAAGTTTTATCCCTAAGGGTATGTCTACACTGGCAGCCTATTTTGGAATAGGGCTGCAAATGTAGGCATTCGGAATTGAAAATCAAGCGCAGAATTTAAATATCCCGTGCTTTATTTGCATCTTCCCGGCCGGGAGCCATTTTTGAAATTTACAAGACTGGAATTACTTCCTGCGTCTACGAGCGGCAGTGAAACAGGTGTGCGAAATAAAGCCCTATTTCAAACTACCTGTTAAACCTCATTGCAGGAGGAATAACAGGTAGTTCGAAATAGGGCTTTATTTCGAACGCTCATTGCACTGCCGCATGTAGACACAGGCAGTTATACCGGGCTTGTAAATTTAAAAAAAAAAAAAAAAAAAAAAAAGGTGCCTGGCCGGGAAGATGCAAATCAAGCGTGGGATATTTAAATTCTGGGCTTGATTTTCAATTCCGAATGCCTACATTTGCAGCCCTATTCTGAAATAGGCTGCAAGTGTAGACATACCCTAAATGTTTGTTCTCTTATGGAACCAATGCATGCTGTCAGCTGTGGTAGATTTTAGGATAGATCAACTGTGTTTCAAAGAGGAAGGAGGCAGGGAAGGAATGCAGCTGATAAAGGTCTTTAAGCAGTTAAAAAGTGAATCTTAAATTACCAGTTGCATGACTGACCGGAAAAGAAATTGTGGGGAGAAAAAAAAGAATCCATAAACATGATGATTAAGTGGATCCTATTTGGAGTAAATTATAGCATTCCTGAATGAAAGCTTTCTCTTTCACAGAAATCATTAAATGTTAAACTCACACTATTATTTGCATTTCACTGGAAAGACTCGCATGTGCAGAAATATCCATTTTAATTAGTGCTTGAAAGAAGTCTCTTATACAGAGCTGTGCCTGGTAGGTATTTTTATACTCAGTGAACTCATTTTATATTATGATGATTTCCTCTAATTTTTAATTAACATGTCTAAGTTAGGCTTAAGGAAAATGATCAGTGTTTCATTAACGGTCTCGCTCTTGGAGATCTATGAACACTTAATTGATATGGTTGCTACAGGGTCCTTTGTCAGAATGAGCCATTCTGCCATTACCTTTTTATCCCCTTTCCTTTCATATAAATATGAATAGGAAGCAAACTTCAGTATCTTCCTTTTTAGGCTAACTGATGGGACATTACCATATTCCTAATATAAGAAAAAGTTACATTTCCATATAGTCAAGTATCAGAGGGGTAGCCATGTTTGTCTGAAACTGCAAAAGCGGTGAGGAGTCCTGTGGCACTTTATAGACTAACCGAAGTGTTAACTCAGGAAACAATCCATGCAACAAACCTCGGTGCCAACTCTGCCCACATATATGCACCAGCAACACCATCACAGGACCTAACCAGATCAGCCATACTGTCACTGGTTCATTCTCCTGCACAGCTGCTAACGTAATATATGCCATCATGTGCCAACAATGCCCCACTGCTACATACATCGGCCAAACTGGACAGTCCCTACGTAAAAGAATCAATGGACACAAATCTGATATTAGGAATGGCAACATACAAAAACCTGTAGGGGAACACTTCAGTCTCCCTGGACACACAATTGCAGATCTAAAGGTAGCCATCCTGCAGCAAAAAAATCTTCATGACCAGACTTCAAAGAGAAACTGCTGAGCTACAGTTCATCTTCAAGTTTGACACAATCAACTCTGGATTAAACAAAGACTGTGAATGGCTAGCTAACTACAAAAGCAGCTTCTCCTCTCTTGGAATTCACACCTCCAGATCAGCTACTAGAAGTGGGCCTCATCCTCCCTGATTGGATCCACCTCATCATCTACAGCCTGATTCTGGCCTGCATATTTATACCTGCCTCTGGAAATTTCCAGTACATGCATCTGACGAAGTGGGTCTTTGCCCACGAAAGCTTATGCTCCAGCACTTCGGTTGGTCTATAAGGTGCTACAGGACTCCTCGCCGCATTTCCATATAGCTTTTCATTCAAAATGATTCAAAGCACACACATATGGATCACTCATCTATCACTAATGTTCAGTGGCTATTCCACACACAGAGCACTGCACAAAAATGCTTAAGGTGGATGTGAAAGTGTTTCTCGTTTGTCACCATGTGTGAAAATAGTATAGGCTAATATGTAAATATTCAATTAGAATATGCCTCCTAGACCATACCAGACCTACTCCCTGCCCGCCTCCTAATTTACAATATCATTATGATCACAAGTAGTTAGAACCTTAGTTTTACGCTTGTGATCATAACAATATTGTATGTCAAAGATATAAACACCAGAGTTACGGACTTACTAATCAACTCCAGACATGCAGTGGAACTGGAAGTCCAAGCTAGCAAACATTGTACTGCCTCAGGGCTTTAACCCTGGGGCTCAGTGCTACAGCCATGGGTTGTTGGAGATGTAGCCAATGAGGTTGTGTGTCACGACTTTGGGTAGAGGGTGCTCACAGCTTCTGGCCCTCAGGAGTACTGGGGCTTTTGGTGTGTGTGTGTGTGTGTGAGAGAGAGAGAAAGCTGGGCTCAGGGCTTCAGTCCCACAGCTCCACTCATAGTTGCAGCCTGATCGAGGTTGCTGGGGGTTGAGGTGTTAGCCCTGTGGTTCTATTTCTGGCTTTAGCCTTGCAAGGGGCACTGAAGCTCAGGGATTTAACTACAAGGAGAGTGCTCGTTTCAACCCCTGTTCTCCTCCCGACCCCATAGCTGAAGTCTTGAGCTCTGTCATGCCCCCCTAGAAGCCAGGAGTAGAGCTGTGGGGAGACCAGAGTCATAGCTCCCACCATGGACCTGAAGCTCTGAGCCCTGGCCCACACCTCCCTCCCTGTGATGTTGAAACTGGAAATGAAGCCATAGGGATGAAGTCCTGAGTCCCAGTGTTCCCTCCCAGGTCAAAAGCACTGACACCCAGTGCTCCCGTGGGACAGAAGTTGATTCCTCCTCTCCCCCACAGTTCTAGTCTCAACCCCCAGTGTGGATGAAGTTATGGAAGTCAGAGTTACAGAGTTATGGACAACCACCATTCACGAGGTGTCTGTAGCTATGAGATTTTAGTGCATATTAGGGATGTTAAGTTTAGATCAATTGGCTAATCGAATAGTCAGTGCAATTTGCATCAACTTTTTGATTAGTCAATAAGGGCACCTCTGCCTTTGAAGTATAGCGACAGCCCCAGGGCTGTTGCTAAGCTTCAAAAGTGAAAGCGCTGCAGGGAGCATGGGGCCAGGCTGCATGTGGTGTTTCAAAGCAGCAGCGCTGCATGGAGCCACTGGTCAGTCCCTGGCTGACCCCAGGCTTCACGTGGCGCTGCTGCTTTGAAACACCGCATGCAGTCCGGGGTCAGCTGGGAAATTCCAGCTAGCCTCGGGCTGCATGCAGTGTTTCAAAGTGGCAGACCCCAGGCTTCACATGGCACTGCTGCTTTGAAACGCATGCGGCTTTTTAAAGCAGCAGTGCCGTGTGGAGCCCATGGTCGGGCCACAGCCCCTCCTCTTCCACCCTTCTCTTGCTGCCTTTTACTCAGAGTAAGGCAGGAAGTGGGTGAAGCGACTAGTGTGTCGACTATCCAATAGGCATTTGCTTATCGGTTAGTCGACTACTCGTTCACATCCCTAATGCATATCTGAACATTGTATTGTATGTGTGAAAGATAATACCATCCTGGGAAAATGGGTTCAAGTGTCTGAAGACAGTGTCTCCTAAGAGGTAGAGTACTGGAATGAGATTCAAGAGACTCAGATCTGCCATTGACTTCTGGATGATTTCAGGCAAGTCACTTTACTTCTCTGTAGCACCAGGTCCCCATCTATAAAATGAGGATGGTGATACTGATCTTTGTAAAGTGCTTTGAGATCTACTGATTGATAAGTGATCTATAAAAGCAAGCTATTGCTATTATTCTCATAAATGGATACATTTTAGTGGGTAAGTGGGTGTTGGTTAAGCTCTTCCATTAGGATTTTTTAAATCCACTAACTGTGTTTAATAGGTACAGATATGGACATGCAAATTGTGTAAAAGATTAAAATTAACCCCAACAGTACTCTGTATGCAAAACGTGTATTATGTCATGAAAATGATTTGGATATTTTAGAGTCAATGAGTGGAAACAAGGTGGTTACAATGGAGATGCTGTCCTCTCTAGACTCACCATACTGCTGTGAAAACCAGAGTCTCTATTGTTTGCATATAATGTAAAAAAAACCACCATTGCAGTAGATATCATGTTGATACGATACAAAAATGGGTCTAGAAGCCATTATTAAAGGACAGTACATTTTTTCATATTTCTTTGTATTGCACTTGTAATATATTTTGTTACATCTTTTGTGATTTAGTGTAAGAAGTCACAACTACACATTATTTTAATTCAAAATATCACGCTGACTTCTTGAAAGCTCAACTAGGAACAACTGTAGGGATTTTGTACAAAATATGATGAAATAATGTATGAATAAACTTGGCCCTTTAGTACATAGTGAGAATAATAAGAACTTACATTTCTTTAAAGCATCTTTCATCCTGAAAGATCCCAAAGTATTTTATGGTCATTTTATAATAGATATCGCTCAACCAGCACTGAAATGGAGCCACTGTTGGGAAGCAATCCCACCAGGAAGCAAAATGTTAATTTCCTCAACCCTGTCATCCTCCTGCTTTAGCTGGTTTCAAGAGAGAAACTGTTTTATCTGCCAGTTCACTTAACACCTTTATTTGTTTCCTTGACACGTATGGATTCACTGTGGATTTAGACATAGAACAGATGAATTTATTTAGGTGAGGTTAGTATTATTAGCTAGAAGGACTTCAGAAAGCATAGCACTGGAGTTAAAGTTGCAGTAGCAATTCCTTCAGCAAGCTAGTTTTTATTTAATTGCTTTTTATTGTGGTTTTTCTTTTACTTAAAATATAATTTTGTAAGCAGCACAAAGGTGGTTCTTTTGAAACAGACTGTCCTAGAGTCCTAGCTACATAATCCCTCTACATTTCCCCTTTTATTTTGCTTCAAGACCTCACATCATAACAAATCTATCCTTCCAAATGAATCGGATGAGACATTCTCCATGATCTGTCAATGGAAAACAGCCAGAGGAGTCACTGCAGAGCAATTTGTGGCTAATAATTAAAGATCCAGAATAGTGGATCTATTCTATTGTGCATGTATGGATAGACTCTTTTTACTAAAATTGATGCTGTTGTTTGAAAGCTTTAATTTTAAATATCCACAATCAAATTTTATTATAACACCTTGCTATCATTCATAGTATTAAAACCATTTTATACAACAATTGAATTGGACATACAATTAGTGACGGTTTTGTGCATACCAGTAAGCTGCACGCAGCCTTACCTGGAGCTTTAATGTCTGTTACCTTGGGGACAAGGTATGCAGAACACAACAATATGGCTATCCCCAAATACCATGGGATAATGTCTACACTACAGAGTTTTGTTGGGAAAACAACTATTTTTCTGACAAACCCTGAGTTACATCCACACTGCAATTGTGTTCTTTTGAAAGTAAATAGAAACAGAGGGGGTTTTCTGACGTTGGTAATCCTCTTTCTACAAGGAAGAAGCCTTTTTGTGAAAGAGCTCTTTCGGAAAAAGGCATGTCTGGATGGAGAAGAGGGAATTCTTTTGAAAGAAGAGGAAAGAGGAAAAAGCTCAAGTGCCCTGGTGGCCACTCCGGCCATAGCAATCACAGTTTAAATGCGAGATACTGTCCACACTGAATGGATGCTATCTTTTGAAAAAGTAGATCACTGTTTTGATGCATTTTTGCTGTGTATCAGAGGAATAGCCGTGTTGTTTTTGCTGTGTTCTTCCGAAAGAAGCCTGCAGTCTAGACATAGCCATGATATATTAAAATTCCTTCTAATCAGTGATCAGAGATTCAAGTTCCTTGCTTTAAGATTTAATTTTCTATGGAATTGGAGAGTCTGAGCTCCAAGTAGTATTAATAGAAGAGACCCCATCTATGGCCACTACAGAAACCTAAACAGCCTGATTCATTGACCACAAGTGAAGCTGGATAAGGCCCATAGAACAGAACTATAGTTTGGGACTTTATCTTACCTAATTGATGCATCTGCCCACTAGTGTAGAATAGTTCTTATAGTATCTTATTCATGGAGTTTCCATTGCCCACATGGAATTCTGAAGGCTTCCATATTTTTTCCCTGTTATAAATCTTTGGCTGCCTTTTGCTCCCATATTGCAGCCACTCTTTCCTTACCAAGGAGTGGACTGCAGCTGCAACCCCCTTGGAGCCCCTCCTCATTTTCATGGCTTAGTTGCTCAGAGTGATTGTTGACGAGTGGCATGGGTTACCCCTTCTTCCCAAGGGACTGAACGCTCTAGATAGCATTTGTCATAGTTTTAATGATTTAAGGGGGAAAAGTTGTCATTTGAGCTAAATTGCTGTCTGCAGAGAGTAAAAAACCTTTCACCCTCTCTGGACCCAGGGCAGCTTTTAATAAGAAGGCAACATGATTTCTTTCCCTGGTAAATGCAGAATGAGTGTCTTTTAAATTGAACAGATTTCTGCAGATAGAAGATGGATCTCTGAACTGAGCAGCCTGAAAATACAGACCTGAAATTGGGTTTTTATGTGTTGAATTGTAAATACCTCCTGTTTTTACACGCACATTAAAACCCCTCTTTCTGCTTTAAGAGTGCTCTTTCATTTAAGACATAACAGTTCTTTTCTTTCTATGAAATTCAAAGTTATACTGTGTTGAGTAACTAAGCTTATTCTCGCACACTGTATTCTCTCCCTTCAAATCTTCAAAGGAAAGCTTCAGTCATTTTGATTATGTGCTCCTGTAGTAATCTTAAAGGTATTTTTAATACATGTGTAGAACTATTTGAAAACCAGATTAAAGCAGAACTGAGAACAGTTATTTCACCATTTATGAGGTTGGTGTGCCTGGGAAACTCCATTCATTTCCTAAGAGGAGGAAGGACATGGTTCAAAAAATATCAGGGAAGATTGGGAAGAAATAAGGGGGGGAAAAACCAGGAGCCACTCACAGAGCTCCAGGACGGTGGCCTTCCGCATGTGGAAGTTCTGGAGCCACTGCTGGTCATTCCACCTTTGCATGACGATGAGGTCCCACCAGTCAGAACTGGTCTCCCACTGCCAGAAGCAGCGGTGCACTGTGTGCAGGGGAGGATGGAAGAGAATTTGGTGCGTGAGGACCACCAGGGCCTGGGTCAAGAGGCCCCCCAGTGCAGGCTGGTCATTGTGCTCCAGCAAGCCCCACGTGGACAGTCTGCATGAACTGTGCCATGAGGCGCAGCAGGAGGTCCAAGAGCTAGTCACTGTTTTGTAGCAGCTTCAGCTCCATGATGAGAGTGCTGTGCTATCCGCACAGGCAACCAGAGCACACAGCGTGAGTTTGGTGTCCCTTGAGCGGGTAGTCAGTGGAGAAGAGGAGTATGAGATGCAGCTATAGAAAGGAGTCCCCTTAAGCACAAGTCTCAGCTAGCTTCAGGAAACAGCTACAGGAAGTGATTGCTTTCCTCCTTCCGTCCCCAGAATGCTTCTGGGGGATTTTAAATGCGGTGCCGGCTCCAATCAGTGTGGACACACTATTTCAAAATAATTCTGCACTATTTTAATGGTGTCTTCTAGTGTGGACATGCTATTTCAAAATGGTTATTTCAGGAGTTATTTCAGAATAATTTATTTTGAAATAATTTCCCAGTATAGGTATAGCCTTACTGGCCTACTTTCAGGATACAACAAAGTGTATCATTAAATTTAATTAGCTCTCTCCTATAGGGTACGCTTACAGGTCCCTTATGAACTGCAGTGTCATTAAGTCACAAACTGTGAAATTCTGTGTTTATTTAAAAATACAGCATTAGTTGCATTTGCTGCATGTAAGACACATCAAAACTTGGAGTCCTCTGGGAATTTTTGATTTTGTCAGCAAGGATTTCTTTTTGCTTTTTAAGAACTTTTTCAAGGTCAGATTCACTTCTAATCTCTTCACAATTCCTGCATCTTTCCAGCCATCTTAGTTGTGGCTTTGTTTAGATTCCCATTAACTTCAGTGGTCTTTGGATCAGGTTCATAATAAATGCTTGGGGGAGGAGGGAGGGAAGAGGAAAAGACACATGTTTAGTAATAATAACCATGTAATTAAATTGCATTTATGCCTCTTGGGCTACTTTGCCTGTACTATGTTCACTAATCCATCTCTGGCAGGACTACAGCTACTACTCCAAACCTTTGACTGTTTGGAGCTGCACACGTTGTGGTTTTGGAGCGAGTTCATTTAAACAAAACAACAAAATTCTCTGCTCTCCTCCTCACTTCCGTCCTCCATTCAAAAACGTAAATTAGTTTGAGACTGGGGATGGTTGGTGTTTCATTCTTCACCAGTGTTACATGTCACACATTAAGGAGTCATATCTCATAAACACTGTAGGATTAAAACTTGGTGGGCACAAGTGCAGTATAAATCAGAAATAACTCCATTAAAGTCCATAGTGGAGAGCTGAGGTGAGAACAGAATTGAGTCTGTGCTGTTTGTACTCTTGGAAAAGGAGAGCCCTTGCTTCTCAGTGGGGGACATAGAAGTTTTCTTCTACTCCTAGCAGATCAGAATGCTAAAGTTGTCCCATTCTGCCACTGATCTCTTGTGTGACCCTGGGCAAGTCATTTAGTCTTTTTGGGTATGTCTACACTGCAGTTAGACACATGCCTGTTCCAGCTGACTTGGGCTTGCAGGTCTCAGGTTAAAGGGCTGTTTAATTGTGGCATAGGTATTCCGGCTTGGACTACAGTCCGAGCTCTGGGACCTTCATACCTTTCAAGATCTTAGAGCCCAGGCATCAGCTTGATTATGAATATCTACACCACAATTAATTAGCCCTTTAGCCTGAGCCCTGCAGGCCTGAGTCAGCAGGCACAGGCCAGCCACGGGTGTCTAACTGCAGTAGAGACATACCCTTTGTGCTGCCATTACCATTTGTAAAATGGGGATAATAGCACTGTCCTATTTCACAGGCATCTTAGGAAGAGTACATTAAAGACTGTGAGATGCTTGGATTCTGTGATAATGGGCCCATACATGAATCAAAATGATTCTAGAACATTTGTTTCCAGGGGGCTATGAGTTATAATGTTTCTCATCTGCTGTGCTTTATGCTATTAGACCAAGGCACAGACTTTTACAGGCCAAGGATGAACATGATTACTCCCAATAACATTTTTAAGATCTTGCTAAAATATTTCATAACATAATTTTGGGCACTTTTGGGAAAAGACCAAGTATGTAAAATTTCAGACCTAATGGGAGTAACTCCATTAAGAGGCTTCTCTGAAACTCCATTGCAGCCTTAATGATACCCTAGCACACACTGAAAAATAAGAGACTGCCTCCAAAGAGTCTGTTGCAATATTAATTCTTTATTACTAGGGGGCTGCACCTCGTGCTCGCTATGCTCGTCAACCCTCCTCTCTCTGGTCACTTTCACAGCTAGAGAGCCTATTAATCTTGCACTGATTATACAGAAAAGTGAACAAACAAAGCTATATAGAAAAAATGTTAATTGGTCTATTGCTCATGTACTACATGTTACAGGCAGATCTCAGTTTTGTAGTTGGTTCTGGCTGAAGCACAAGTAAGTGAGATGCAGAGACTCCACTTTCAAGAAGGCTGATGATGTCATTCTGTTGCACAGCAGGAAACACTTTTTTATATATATACAGAGAGAGTGAAATATATATATATGATTAATCGGAACCTGGCATCCTTTTTTGCTTGTAGTTCTGTGATGTGGAGGTCATTTTGAAAAATAGATTGGAGCTTTAAAATTGGAACTTATGAAAGTTCTTGAAACTTGGCTTTAAGATACCCAATTGCACTAAAACTCCGGAAAGTGGCTCAGATAGATTGTAGTTTCTATGTGATAGAACATGGTTGGTAGCTATCCAAACTGCATAGCACCTCAGTGAATATGGGCATACCTTCTAGCAGATTTGGTGTGATTCCACTTGATTATGGTGGTTCTGGACTAGTAAAGTAAATGACATTTAGGATGGGGTGGGGTGAAATTAAGTATGAGAGAAGCCTGTAGGCTGCCAAAAAACTGTACATTCAGATTAGAAAATTTCAGGTTTGGCTTTGAATCTTAATGTAGAGATCTCTCCAATGCCCCCCTGGCCCTTCCCAGTGGTTTTTTAAATGTATTTGGCTGCTAAACAGTTTTTGCAATTGCTCCCAAGCTCTTTCTAATGCTCTGCTGGCCCATTTGCATGCTCCTTCACCTTTCCTGCACCCTTTCCAATGATGCAGATACTTGATTTCAACTGCTTCAGACGTAATGCTGAAGGTTAAATGTATTTTGCACCTCCCAGAGGGTCTGGTGCTGATCTCTTAAATCAGTTGAGCTCCATTAACTTCACTGGAGTTAGTCCTAATTTTTCTTGCTGTAATAAGCAAGATGAGAATAGCCCAAAGTGGATCGGGACACTAAGAAGCTGAGCCCTACCATGTTCTATCACATGCCTGAACAGGAACAGAGTACAGGCTGGTCCTCACTGGTCTGGCACCCCTGGGACCTGACTGCTCCTGAATGAGGAAATTTGCTGGACCTGCAAAGGTCCCTCCTCTCATGGCCCATGCTTCCACTGGCTCAGGCTCCAGCCTGCCTGCGCCCTGTGGCTGGCTCTCTACATGCTGCCGGCCACACTACTGCTGGGACCAGAGCACCATGGGCAGAGCTGCACAACCTGGGCAGAGCTTCACAGCCACCTGGCTCCGCAGGTGGGGCCTAAGCTCTGCTGCCAGGGCAGAGGAATGGGCTGGAGTCCCTGGCTGCTGCTAGGGCTGGGTCTGGAGCTCCTCAGCCACTGGAGCCAAAATTTGGCTGGAGCTCCATGTCTGGGGCCGGGGCCAGAGCCCCCTGGCTGCTGCTGGAGCTCCATGGCTGCTGCCAGGCTAGAGCTTCACAGATGTTGGTGCCAGTGAGCTCCACTGGGGCCAGAACTCCCCACTATGCCACCTGTCTGCCCTCCCTTGCTTCCACACTCGGGGCTCCCGGCTGAGTCGCCGGTGTCCCCTACAGCACTCTTGCCCTGCTGTCAGACCTCCCTGGCTTTGTGGTGCAGGAATATCCGTGGTCCTTGCCAGATCAGGGAGTCCCGGTTAAGGGAGGTACAACCCGAATTAGCATTTCTGCGGAAATCATATTTTAACCAAAGAAGTATTATGGAAAGGGTGAAGGAGACGGAAGGTTAAAATGAAATAAAGGAAGTAGGAGATGGCAAGGATAATGGTCAGGGATCTGGTACCATTTAGCCATTGTTATTTAGGTCTTTAGTTCCTGTGTGCCACATCCTTATTTCATGGTGTCAAAAGAAACCAAATCTTTGTAAAATGCATGGGCGGTTGGTGAAGGCAGGGCTGGAGGAGGTAAGCCCCATACCCCATCTCCAGCCTCGCCCCTGCTAGGCTCCTCCCCTGCCCCGGGAGATGGGGAGTATGCCACACACGTACTTCCCCCTTCCAACCGTAGGGAGGGGGGAAGAGGAGCGGGATGTGCACTCACCGCAGCCTCTCAAGCCCAGGTGGAAGGTGCACTGCACTGCATGGCCTGGCTGAACCCAGCCTCTTGAGCACCAGAAGGGGGAGGAGGCAGGGTGTGCTACACCATAGCCCGGCCCAGCAGAGGATGGAGGAGAGCGTGCCATAGGGCCAGGCCTGGCTTCCCCACCCCCGAGCACTGGGAGGGCAGGACACTGGGGGCAGCAACACTCTGCCCTTAATATGCCTACAGCAGGTGTTTTGGGGTCAGAGTGTGGACAGGGCTATACCTTGCGGTTTGGGAAGGCAGAGCCTTCCCGCACCTTACATACCCAAGGCCCATTGTGAAATGGAAGTCATCTGAATCCCACAGACAGAAAGGGAACCTGGAAAATTGCAATTAAAGTTGCTGCTTTGCCAAATGTTCCTGGAAGCAACATCAGAAGGGTCACACATTCCACATAGTTCCTTTGGACACATGAAATAGCCTTGAGCACAGGAAATAACTGTGAATCAGAAAACCACAGAGGTAGAGTGGTGGTTGGAACCAACAGATGCCCAGTAATGGAAGGTACTGGACCTCTGTTGATACCTAATTGTCCTGATATCTGTGTTTGTTCCTACTTTCTGCTAATAGGGTTTTTTTATTTCATTTATCTTTTTTTTTAAGCTTCATGGCTCCTTTAAGGTTTTTGGTTTGGTTTTGGCAATTCAGGAAGAATGACAGTGAAGTTAATGATGCCAATAAGAGAAGTGTGGCAAACTGGGAAGAAGAAAAACCAAGAAGAAATAAGACTTACAGCCAGGTGTGAGGAAGGGAGAGAGAAAAGGGATGTGTTTCCTAGAAACATTTGTTCAGAAACATCCCGCCAGCCATGGTATGCATGCCCTTTCACAACGCCATGGTAACTGCTACCTTCTTTGTGCCGGTCCTTGAAGTGCATTAGAGGATTCTGGGGGATGTCTGAGGTAAAATGGTTGCAAGTGGCTTAACAGGTTGAGCTAATATTTAATTAAAATAGAGAACCTGTTTAGACTAATTCTCCTCTATCTCTGTTTAATAAATTTCTTTGGCATTACCCGCGATTTAATATAATAATCTGGAGACGGATCAGGTCTTCATTACTTATGAGCCTCCAGTCTCTTTGCTCATAGGCAGCTCTATCACTCACTAGGGCAGAAGCATGTACAAATATCTGGCTGCGATCCAACCTCCAAAATGCTTTATAATTAAAAAATCCCACTAAAATGAAATGAAATGCCTGCTCAGTAAATCAAGAGCCCGCTGTTCTAAGTGAGATGTGGAATGCCAAAGGTCCAAACAAACTCACCTCTGGAATTTTCTAAAGAGATTCCTGTAAATGTTTGGATTCGTCATTAATTGTCTGAGACCAAATGCAGCTGTGGATGGTAGGACATTTATTTAGGTACCATGAAAGATTATTGTAATACAGAGGATTATGTTAAAAGATGATTGTAAAATAGTGGACCTTTGTTTTTCAGATGGTGGGATAAAATGTTTTGGCATAACTGAAATGGCTGTCAGCTCTCCAACAACTTATGCCATAGTGCTTTAGAGTGCTGTAAGTCTGTTAATGTTGTATAAGGGCGCAAAGATGGCTGTGGCATTGTCTAGTCACTGAGTCATTTTTCATAACTTCATTTCTGGTGCTGTGTAGGTGTTTCATTTTCAAATAATTTATCAGCCCCACTGAGAAGACAAAATTTCCATATATTCATAAGTGCTATAACTCACTATTTATGGACCACAATTGGACTACAGAATGGGTACCTCAATGAGGCATTCTTTTACTACACTTGACTGTTATAGAGTACAATTTACAATTACCCTGAATGAATGGTTGTCAGATATGCTCTGTACACTGGCTTTCTGATTCGGTGACTTGCTGACAGTCAGCGAAGTGATGGGTACATAGCGTCTCTTGTTTGAATTTTTCCATTTGGAACCCCTGTATTCTGAGGAAGGATGTGACAATGCTGTTCCGTCTTTGTCTATATAATGGTATCTTGGAGTGTTATCCATAAGAGGTAAGAGAAAAGGGCACAGCTGAGATTTAAAAAAAAGCACAACCTAACAAACTTTTCTATGTGATGTCCAGGCAGCCTAATTAAAGAATAAAAGTTTCTTGCATTGTCTTGACAGACATCATAGTACATTGCAGCATCATTGAGAATAAGGAGTAATTTAAAAATTATACGTATGGGATGCACAGGGATGCGAAGTGTTGGTTTAATACAATTCAGATTCGTTTTTGTGTTTTGGCATGTGTAGTGGAATATCACTTTTTATGTCTTCTAAACATTTTTCCTCTGGTCTGAAGGGCCAAAATTATATTCCCAGGGCTCATAAAAATCATCTGGGTAGGTCTCTGCAATCTGAACAAATAGCTATTGGTTGAAGAAAGTGCTGGCCAAAACAGTGTCCCTTAATAAACTGAGCCAATGGGAGCTAGTATCTGATAGTGAACTTTCCTTTTTCTCCCTACCCAGACTGAATTCCCAGCAAACCTGTGGTAAGATACTAGCAACAGAATAAGTAGCTGACATGATTGGAATATGCCTGGAGTGGGAGCCAGGAATTTCTGCAGTAGATCTCTCTCTTCAGGGTCAGTTTCCTGAAAAATTTTGGGTCATGAGTTTTAGCTTATAACATGAAATAAAATGGTTAGAACTAAACAATTTAATATTTTTAATTTAAAAAAAATTAAACCCTCTTTTCTAAGATGCCCCCCAATCTTTTAGGTTTTTGTACCAAACACCAACAAAATGCAATAGAACAGAGTGGCCTTCGGATTTTGCTTTCTTATAACAATGTGAAAACTTTATTATATTTTGGAAAATTAAGGTCTGATTATGCAATTTTCTGCATCAATATAAATCCAGGAGTAACTCTATTGAATTTAATAGTCTTATACCACAGGGAGTGAGATCCAAACACTTTCAATTTTGCATAGCCCCTTGCACATTTATGGCACTATGTAAATAATGCAAATGGCCTAGAATTGTAGAGTCTTTATTCACTTATCATCTCCAGGGTACAACAACCTACATTCTGAAATGTGGCATAAATACTGTACCAAAGTACTAATTACTTGGATAATCAAAGCAAATGGCTAAAACTTCTGTTTGCAAAAGACTTCATCTGGTGCTTTGGGACAAAGCTAGTGATAGATACATAAAAGCATGCTCCACCCTGTTGGAGATGACTGATGTTGACCCCACATTAACCAAGCTAACAGCCGCACAAGGAACCAGGGGTTCTTCCAATTTTACCTCTCTAGAGTTGCCATGGTAACTGGTGTAAGAAGAACTAATATGGTCTGGCACTGAGTGAAAGGAAATTTTATTTAAGTTATCTAAATCTAAAATGTAACAGCCAGCAGCATGATAGAAGAGTTGTGAATGAACTCTTTACCCTATATAGCCAATTAGTTTGTCTTAATTTGCCAATAGATTAGGAGTTAACAAAACATTTCTTGCTACTGAGTGTTCTCTCTAGACTGATGACCTTATTTTTAGTGGGATTTACTCTATGTGCATTTTTTTAAAAAATTTGGTAACATGGATGAGTAACACAGACAGCACAATGCTCTCTTGGAAAACAGCCTCCTCTTCAAGAAAAATAATAATATAACATAGTTCAGTGTTGGGTTTTGGTCTTGAACAGGAGACCAAAGTGCCTCTTTCTGGATGAAATCCAATAACTTTGTTTAACACTTTGGATAAGATAAATTCATGTCCATAGAAGTCAAGACAGCAGCATTGTAAATTAGGATCGGGGACTAACTCAACCCTTCCTGCTGTGAAAGTTATTCAGACTGATTGGACCTTGTGGTTTGTGAGCCAAGATGAATTTTTGTGACAATTTCTCCCTCTCCCCACTGAAATAAATCAGGGAAGTTTTATAATATGGAGATGGTTACAGCAGATTTGTAACTGCCCCAGTCATGCCCCAACCCCATAAATTCTGTTCTCCCCAAGGTTCAGGAAACTAGATTTTTACTATAGAGGTTAGAACAGCTTTGAAAATGCTCTATTTTTAAAAAATTTAGTTCATATACCCATATTTATTTTTACTCTCTCCCTATGCAGGTGATTCTGATCCTTACCAAGTATTACCATACTGACATGGGAAAGGTGCTAGAGAGCTCTTTGTGGAGGTAAGTACTCAGACTTTTTCTATATTCTTGTTTCCTATGCTGACCAAAGTATGACTGCTTCTTGTTTCCTTTTATCTTTTGAGGTTGCCTAATGGGTTGAATAGCTGACTCTATGCCCGATATAGGGTTGCCCACACTTGCATCTTTCTTGTGGATTGTGGCTGTGTGAAGGAGATCTTGAAAGGGGATTAACAATTTATGCAGTGGAAATAAACAACATTAGAGGATAAGGTATCTTTCTGAGACCACATTTTAAAGAAAAACAGAAGTCTAATTGTAAGTTGGCGTCCAGACGCAATTCTCCTCCTGCTTTTATTTTTAAATTCCTAGAGCTTTCAAAGATCTGTACCAAATAAAGGATACTTAATGTAGTCATTATTTTAATTGTTAGTAGCTTCTGCTGTTAAGCTCCCTATTTAGGTTAGTAAATTATCAGTAGGTGTGGTTTATCTTTCTAGTTGTAACTTGAAGCCTGTCCAGGTTGTTGTTGCATCTTCTGATATTTGGAGACTTGTCGTATTTCAAATGTAACTCTTAAAATAATTTTTCAACTTTCTCTTTTATGCTCATACACTCTCATACTGTGACACATGTAAAACACCCAGGTGTTTTAGAGTTTCAGACATCTACACAAATAGTGACATTTTGTTATGCAACTACAATCCCATTGATCAAGATAAATATTTTTCCTATTATATCCTTACTCTTAACAACTTTTAAAGATCACCAATGGCAGATGTAGAGCCATTACTGTTCCATACTGTTGTTCTGCCAAAGTGCTGTTTTTCCCCCAGAAGAACTGTTGTCAAATATCCAGCTGAAGTCATGGGTGCACTTTAATGTATGTATTTAAAAAAAATCATACTTCCTTTTGGAAAATCTTTCATTGAAGCACATTACTGCTAAATAACAAGCCACATCTTGTACATTCAATGTCACGGAAATATATTTGTCCGTGTACTGCTAGATATACCTAGTTTACCTGGCTGTTCCATCCACCTAGATGGGGTTTCAACATAGTATTCATGTCACATGCATAGATCACATGCATTTTAAATATAGAAGTGTTTCTGGTATCAGTAATAATCAGGGATCCTAGAAATCCATTTGCCATGGAAAACATTTTTACAGAGAATCTTCAGTTTTTACATTTTGTAAAATATATATATATATATATATATATATATATATATATATATATATAATATACTAGAAGATTTTCCTAGCATTGCTCAGGTCCTTAACTCAATTCATTTTTGTTTTTCTTCTTTTAAATCATTGTTTTGGCGTGGGGCTAGGGAAAAGGGGTTCAGTATTCAGGCTGCCCAGTGGAGAGAAGACAACCCAAGCCCCCTCTCATGTCAGCAGCGTGGGGCTAGGTGAGAATCACCTTACTGTGGCCACTGCAGCTCCAGTAGGCACAGCTGGGGGAGGGGTGCATGTCCCCTCACAGAGACAGGTCCAGGTTCATCTGCCCCCTGCACTTCCCATTCAGAGTAAGGAATGTAGCAAACTGTGCAATTTCGCTTTGCTCCCTGATGAAGGGAAACAGCCAGCAATGTCCCTGTATAAATTGGGAGGGGGCCCTCCACTCTTTCTAAAGGGTGCCTGGGCGTGGGGGAGGTTCAGGGCTGGGCCATTCCTGGATGTGGTATATGTCCAATTCACTAACTACAATTCAGTATAATCACAGAAATATAAAAATGAAATAAAAACATCAGTAGGTTATCTCAGGTCCCGCTCTAAGGCGGGACTGAATGTTATATAGACCATTTCTAACATATGTTTGTCTAATCTGTTCTTAATGATGGAGATTCCTTAAGAACATAATGGCCATACTGGGTCAGACCAAAGGTCCATCTAGCTCAGTATCCTGTCTGCTGACAGTGGTCAATGCTAGGTGCCACATTTTTGTCTGTATATGGGTGACAGGAGAGGGATCACATGAGGATTACCTGTTGTGTTCCCTCCCTCTGGGGCATCTAGTATTGGCCACTATTGGCAGACAGGATATTGGGCTAGATGGACCTTTGGTCTGACCCAGTATGATTGCTCTTATGTTGTTATACCCCTAGAGGGAATGAACAGAATAGGTAATCAAGTGATCCCACCCCCTGTCGCTCATTCCCAGCTTCTGACAAACAGAGGCTAGGGACACCATTATGTACTTCCACAGCCTCCCTAGGTAATTTGTTCCAATGTTTGCCTCTTCTACAGTTAGTTAGGACATTTTTTTCAGAAAGTCTATCGTAAATCTCCCTTCCTGCAATTTAAGTCCTTCTTAAGCCATTACTTCTTTTCCTGTCCTCAGTGGATAAGAACAATATATCACTCTCCTCTTTATTACAGCATTGTATATATTTGAAGACTATTCTTGTCTTCCCTTCAATCTTCTCTTCTCCAGACTAAATGAACCCAATTTTTGCAATATTTCCTTGTAAATCATGTTTTGTAAACCTTTAATAATATTTTGTTTTGCTCTTCATTGGCTATTTCCCAATTTCTCCCCCATCATTCCTGAAATGTGCAGTAATCTGGATCCTGTAATCCGGTTGAGGCTTTATCAATGCTGAGTATAGTGGAAAAATTACTTCTCCTATCTTGCTTACAGCACTTCTTCTAGTAACTCCCAGAATTATACTTGCTTTTTTAGCAACAGTATTACACGTAATAGTGGATCACAAACTAATTTGTTTATTCTGTGATTCACTATAATTCCCCAATGCATTTCTACATTACTCCTCCCTAAATGGTCATTTTCCATTATGTACAATTGATTAGTCCTTTCTAAGTGTAGTATTTTGTATTTGTCCATATTACATTTCATCCTATTTATTTCAGACCATTTCTCCAGGTTGTCAAGATAATTTTGAATTCTTATCCTGTCCTCCAAAGTGTTTGTAGCCCCTTCCATCTTGGTATCATTTATGCCATTTTTCAGTTCTTTTATTACAGCATTGTATATATTTGAAGACTATTCTTCAAATAGAACTGAATAGAACCATTCCTAGGTCAGATCCCTATGGTACCGCTCTTTATATGCCCTTCCAGTTGACTGTGAACCATTGATAACTACTCTCTGAATAAGATTATCAGAAAAGACTTTCAAAATTATCCATTGGGACCCTGGACTTCCCACATAAACTTTAAACATGTTCTAAATAATGTGATTTTTAAACCAATTGCTTTAGGTCTAATTTTGGTCTGAACATTCATATAAATGAGGAATAACTGCACTGAAACCAATGGAGTTATGTCATAAAATTGGTATGAGAAGAAATTGGTCTTTCCCCTCCATTTTCATGCAATGATTATACAAGATATCTTGACTTTTAAAACCAGGATGAAGCACTACATGAGGAAGATGCTTGACAGTAGCCTCAACTTATATTTCTAAAATGCAGCTCAAATAGGATCTTAGCACAGGGGTTTGAAACTGGAAATGAACTTCATGCTTTGGACATAAATATACTTTTCTGTAAACAGGAGTTAACAAGTGAATGTACTCAGAGTGTAGAGTGTACTCGGATTACAAAACTTGGACCGAAGGGTCCAAAGAGAATAAGAATAGAATTTAGAATAAACCCTGGTTTTTTTAGACTGTACTGAGCTGTGTGCAAAAAACATGACTATTGGTAAACGGTGAGCCATAACATAATAGAAAACTGAACAATTGTACTTTCTCGATATTGTTATTTCACGATAGCTGGAATAAATTGATGTACTTCATTGACTTTCAGTGGAATTACATCATAATACCCAAACAGATAACCTGCCCCAGAATGTGTCTATGTAAAATTAATATTTTATTAAAGACTTTTTTTGCCCTTGACACTTTATTTGCATCAGAACGAATATGCAATAAAACAGATGTGGAAAAAACTCAGAGACTTTTGGCTATGGGTATAAGTCATTCATCTCTGAAAGGTTTGTATGTTCTAATGGGAACGGATGTTGTCATATTATTTACTGAATAAGTCCAGAATTTCTCTCTCATTTAACTGTCATCTTGGCTAGAACAATCCCACACATTCATTGTTCTCTGTATGGAGGGAAAAAGTTACTTTACAGTCTGACCTCCAGTTTGATTTTGTAAGTGCTTTTGTTTGTTGTCTTTTGTCCCTATTGCTTGTGCCGATCAGGAAACTGTGATTTTGGGCTGGCATTATCAATATGTTTGCTGCGTCCATATCTGTGATTAGAAAATGTAGTTAAAGGTATTGTAGCACTGTGGCTGCTCGTACAGTAGCATACAAGATTTCCACCAAAGCCCTGTAGAATCCTAGAATTAAAACAAGGCTATTTAAAATATGCTTTTACCTAATGAATTCTCTGTTAGCTGCACAGCAAAACAGCTCTTTATTATTTCTTAGTGCAGCTCATGTACAGGGTCTGTTTCAGATCTTGAATGCTATGGATTTGGTTGAATTCATTGTGTTTTGCAATAGTGTAAAAGAGATCAGAATCATATCCACAGTAAAAATTATATTAGTTACACAAAATGGAAGCCACGGAGATGAGAGGATCAACCTCCAGGCTTGAGTCCCCTAGCCCAGATAATTACATCTAGGCAATCAACCTCATTTGCAATTAATAGCATGTTGTTTCATGTTATTCTTATGCCCTTAAGGGGCACCAGTCTCTTTCACTTTGTACGCTAGAGCCATCCGTTCCCTGAAAACCTCCCCTGATTTTTAATTTACTCATGGGTTACTTGAAAAGGAACACTTTCGGGTTTTTTTTATCAGTTTCACCCTTTTTGATGAAGACCTCCAGACCCTTTCCCCACGTCCTTTTCTAAAATCTAACTCCAGACAGTATTTAGAGAATTATTTAGTATCCAATTGTGATCATTAGGAGTTAAGAATAATTAACTCTGATCAGTATATTCTGAATCTTTAGTACAGATCTGCCCCATTTATCAGGCCACCAGACAATACTGTCCCTCTGCTGAGAAGCAAAGCTTTGCAGTCAGTTATCCATTGGAGGAGAAATTGCTGACACCTCTTGGGCATACACTTCATGTAACTTGTTTAATTTTGGGCAAGTCTACTCTGCAAGATGAAGTGCCCCTAAGTTACCGTGGTATATAGCCACCACAGTAATTAAAGTATTTTTGCATGTCTACACTCTGCTCCTTATGTTTGCGTACTTCTCAGGAGCACTCGCACTGATTTAACTGTCAGTATTGGGCATTGTGGGATGGCTTCTGAAAGCCAGCGACAATTGATGTAAGTGTCTGCATTTACTCTGCAATGACCTCTAAGTACTAGGTACTACCCCTCTCAGGAGGAGTTATTGAGTCAGTGTAGGGGTGAGTTACATCGGTGGGAGTTACGTTTTAGTGTGGATTCTTTAAGAGTTAAGTTGATGTAAGCTGCCTTACATTGACCTAACTCTGTAGTGTAGACATACATATACCTGCTCCGGAGCAGAGCTGGACTGGCAATCCTCTCAGGGATCTCAATGCAAACTCAAGAGCCTCACTCCCAAAGAGCAACTCTGCCTCAAGGATTGACTCTAGATAAAGAGATTAAGAGGCAGAGAGCAAACTCCCATGCTGCTTATCGCAGCTACTCCAAAAAACCTGCATCGGAAAACCCATGCCATAGCATTTTCTTCTGAGACTAAAATCTCATGCTGAGAAAAAGAGCCAGGTAAGACTATAACAACTCCACTTGCTGATCTCTGCCATCTGCATGCTGGGTGAAGTTCTAGAGCCTACATTATGCAGATGCCAGACTAGATGATCATACTGATTGCTTCAAGCCTTTAAAAAAAGCTTTAGATCTATAAATATTAACTAGTATTATTATCCCCAGTGTATTGAAAAGTCTCTTTCTGTTCTCCTGAAACTTGCTATGCCATTATCCTCCCTCCTCTCCCCCCCGCTCTCTTTCACCCCACACATTTCACATAGGTAGTTGGATCTCAATTTAACCTACATTGTTCAGGCCTGTGGAAAAACTTTGCATCTTGTGTGACTTGGTGATGTTGACCTAACCCCCACCATAGATGCAGGTAGGTCAGTGGAAGAATTCATCCATTCATCTACCTGCTACTTCTTGAGGGGGTTGATCTACTACACAGCTGGGGAAAACCCCTTCCATCACTATTGTTAAGTGTCTATACTACCGAGCTACAGCAGCATAGGTACAAGCAACACAGCTGCACGAAGTGTAGTGTAGACATACCCTTATTAGCCTTCTCTCTAGCAGAGGGCTTTGGGAGGATCAGTGGCTGAGTTGAAAAGGGGTGGTGGTCGGTGTCTTTTCTTTGTGCTATTGCTGTTGCAATAGGATCTTGGATTGGGGAGGGAAACAGGAGAGGGACTCTAATACTTCAGATCAGACTGATAAGAAAATGGCATTTTGGGCAGGGTTAGACTGGGATTCATACAATAAGCAAAAACCCTGATTTCGCATCTGTATCTGCACGGGCTGACCCTTGTACCTATACAGAGTCCTGTTAATTTTAGTAGGTAATTTCAATCTGCCAATGTGGGTCAGATTAAAGGACTGGATGCCGGTATTTCAGTCAGCTATGAAGTCTACTATCTGAGTAGTAAACTAGTGAAAGAATGGTACTAGGTAATGAGTGTACTAACAACACTGCTACATCAGAGGCACTAGCCAGTTCCACTGATAAAACAGAAACAAAAAACATCATGGAAGCATGGAAGTAACCAGCTCAAAGGCCTCCCAAAGGGCTCAGGACCCCTGGTTAACAACCATTAACATCAACTAAAGTGCAGTTGCCATTCACCACAGAGGGTTCACCTTAGGGCAGTGGTTCTCCAAATGTGGTCTGTGGACCACTAGTGGTCCATGACTGTCTTGCAGGTGGGTCGTGAGCTCGAGGCTCTTCGACCTGCAGCGAGGTTGGAGTTCCAGTGCTGGCTTCCTACTCTGTGTGTGTGTGTGTGTGTGTGTGTGTGTGTGTGTGTGTGTGGTGAGGGGGTGGGGGGCAAGCCTCATGGACCAAATCTGACTCACTAGAAGAGAAAATGGCTCTGCACTGCTGCTCACCCTACCTATGGCTCACGGAACGACAGTGCAGGAAATCACTCATCTGAAGGCTTTCCCACACTGCTCCTATTGGCCAGAATCACAGCCAATGGGAGCAGCAGGGGGGGGGGGGGGGGAGGAGGGAGGAGGGTGATGCCTGAGGGCAACAGGAGGCATGGAGCCAGGTAAGTGACCCTCAGTCACCTCATGCCCACATCCTGCACCTTCAATCCTCTCACACACCCTCCTCCCGCTGAGCCCCTGCACTGCTACTTCACTTCTGACCTCCCTCCTGACCTCAACTTGCTCCTGCACCCAATCTCTGACCCAGACTCCTCAGCCTGCTCCTGCACCCTGCCTCCTGGACAAACTCCAAGTCCATTCCTGCACCCTACTGCCTGGCTATACCTTACACCACAACTCCTTCCTGCACCCATTTTGTCATCATGGGTGGTGGATTGGTGGTCCACAGAAGGTTCTATGTTGAGCAAGGCAAGCCACAAGCCAAAAAGTTTGAGAACCACTGCCTTATGGGCTGTGCAGAACTTAAATGAAGAATCAGTTATTGAGAAAATTTACTATAAGTGTACAGTTTTGTATCCAAAAATATTTCAAGTTATGCACAAACAGAAACCTATATGCATTTTGTATGCACGAGAATCTCTATGTGCATACATGCATATATTTTAAAGATGCAACTTTGGGCACATATATTTGAAATTTAGGAACAAGTATTCTATTTTAACTAATCAACAGCTAGGAAATTCATACATTTAACACTTCTCTTCAGACATGCGCTAATTAGCCATCATAACACCTCTTGGGAAAAGGCAAGTAAGTATTATCTTCATTTTACAAATGGGATAATTATTAAGCAATTCACTGAAAGTTACATAGTAACTTAGAAGCATGCATGTCGATGGTTAGAAGTGGCCAATTTCTGGCTCTCAAACCTGTTGTCAAACCACTAGACAACACCTGGCCTGTATGCAGGAAATTTTGGGGGGAGGAACTATGCTTTTTTTGTAAATGTGGACTGCAATTTTTTAAACATAAAGGAGTTTAAAATAGTGTGCGTAAGAGAGTGGAAACAGTGATTGTAAAATGCTTTTGTTACAACATACTAAAATGTATACAGTAAATAAGGTTTTATAGAAATTACCTTCTGAGATCATGGCGGGCATGCAGCCATGATGGCCTGCCTCTGTGTGCTGCTGCTCTACCTGCTTGGTGAGGCCAGTGCCAGGTGAGTACAGGTGGGGCTTCTGGCCAGCGGGGCAGGGCATGAGCCACCCCTTGTGAGTGGGAGGTGCCATTCCCCCAGCCCCGCCACCAGCCCCTTGCAATACAGTGGCTTTCCCATTCCCCTAACACAGTGGCTTGCAAGCTTTTTGGGCCGTGGCCCACCTGGCTCAATGCAAACCTTTTCATGGACTACCAGTTTCTAATGGAAACTCAATGTTAATTACATAATTATGCCTGAGCCATTTTGCTAGTTCTGCAGCGAGAGAGAATGGTTTAATTTAACTAGTAAGAAAGGAAATATAAATTAGAATTATTAAACAGACTAAGCGCTTTAACTTTCTCATGTTAGTTTATCAAATTTAATTTTAAATAAAGTTAAAATTAATTTATGTCCCACACAAAAGGTTCCCACGTTTTCTTTGTTTATGGCAGGGGTGGACAACCTTTTCTCGGTTGGGGGCCATTGACCCACAAAAAAATCAGTTGGACCACACAAGTGAGATAAAAGGGGGGTTCAGTGTGCTGGTCAGGGCTGCCAGTGAGAAGAATGGGGATGCAGGATCTTGGCAGGAGGCGGGGTACAGGAGGTGGTGAGGGTGCAAGGACTGGATAGGAGGTAGGGTGCAGGAGCAGGCTTGGGATAGGATGTCTGGCCAGGAGGGAGAGTGCAGAAGCAAGGATTGGGTGTAGAGCAGGCTGGTGTCAGGGTGTCTGGCCAGGGGAGAGTGTGTGGGGGCAGGGTGTCTGGCCAAAGAGGAGAGAGAGCAGGAACAGCCTAGGGGAGAGGGTGCAGGAGCAAAGGAGGTTGCAGGAGCAGGCTGGGGGAGATGTGTGTCCTTCGGGGAGTGTGCAGCATCTCGATGGGGGGGCATATAGGTGCGGAGGTGCAGGGGTCTGGGCACGAGGGTATGGGGTGGCACTTACTCGCCTTTGCACTCTGCACTGTTCCAGGCATGGCCTCCCAGTGCTCCCATTGTCTGGAATCCAGCCAATGGGAGCAGTGGGGAAAGCCTCCAGGCAGCGTGCCCATTCACTGGTCTTCCCCTAGCTGGGGGAGGGAGAGCGGAAGTGCTTCTTCCCTGCGAGCCAGATAGTGCAGTGAGGCTTGAGATTTTCTCTCCCCCCACCCCAGCAGGAAGCCAACTCTGATGCTTCAATCTCACAGTGAGGGGGACAAGGAGGAGGGTGAGGCTGGAACACTGCGCGGGGGGGGGGGGCGAGGGGAAAGGAAGTAGGCTAAGCTCAAGCCCCTCATGCTTACTTGGGGGACCATGGGAGGGGGGTGTATCTGCACCCCTCCTGTGTATGGGCCTGAACACACTGTCTCCAATATGGATTTACCTTCCCCTGCTTAACTTGTTATAGATTATGAATAATAGATGATGATGATTACTAATAAAGTTTTAATTGCATAATTATCAGGTTGTAATGATATGGTAGTGTTAATGCCACTCACCATGTAATTGCCATTGTTCCCAGTGGCATTGTCATGTGGTTAATGCCTTGCTACAGCAAAATATCCTGCATTTTTTATGCTAACTATGCTGTTTAACTCTTCTTAGCATTCTAACATTTGTCAATTCTCAGAACAGTGGGTGATTTTACACAGTTTACCTGCTGTGAATGGGAATGACTAGATCAGAAAGATCACTTTCTTAGGAGAGGCAGCTGCTTCTTTTTACACATACACAAACACACACACTCTTTATGAAACCCTTTAGACATCAGTGGGGCATCAACGTCTAATGACCCTAGGCTGTCATAGCTAATATCCTCTTAAGAGAGAAACTTGTTTGTTTAGGCACATTTTGAAAAGTGCCAATTCCCAAAAGCTCTAGGCACTTAGACAAATATATAGAAATACAAAATAAATTGTCTTGCCCTTTATAAACCTGTCTCGATTCACCAAATATCCCCCCAGCAAAATAACCTCTCCATGCAATCACCCATGTCCTTCAGACAATCCTTTCTAGCAACAGTCTAAATAAACACATGGAGTGGTTCTTGCATTACAATGGGTAATTTCCCATTCAGGTACTTTCACCTTCTCACCACTGTCAGTGATGAGCCACATTTAATTCTGATTAAATTAGCACTGTTGTCACACTCCCATTTGATTTAATTAGCACTTTTGTCAAACTCCCATTTCTTTCTTTCTTTCTTTCTTTCTTTCTTTCTTTCTTTCTTTCTTTCTTTCTTTCTTTCTTTCTTTCTTTCTTTCTTTCTTTCTTTCTTTCTTTCTTTCTTTCTTTCTTTCTTTCTTTCTTTCTTTCTTTCTTTCTTTCTTTCTTTCTTTCTTTCTTTCTTTCTTTCTTTCTTCAGCATCTGAGGAAGTGAGTTGTAGCTCACAAAAAGCTTATGCTCTAATACCCTAATAAATTTATTAGTCTTTAAAGTGCCACTGGACTCCTTGTTGATTTTTCAATAGTTCAACAAATTCAGGAGGGAGTATCCCTCACAGAAATTACCCTGCCACCATTTAAATCATGAAGCTTTTAGTTCGAGCATATCAGTTGATTTTAATTTCAGTGGTGTCTCTCACAGAGACAAACTAGCTAGCTTCCAAACCATGTAGGGCTTTATAGAGGGGGAAAAAACCCTTACATATAACTTCCTGGAAACTAACAAAAAAAAGTCCAATGTAGACTGCGTAATAATGAAGATCAACTTAATATGTAGGCAATCCTATTCCACACTAACTTCCATTAGATCATCTTAAATTGGAGTTTTGTCTAAATAGTGACTTCATAAGAATAGGCTTGGTGTGGAGACATCTGGCTACCAAGTCTGATTTTCATATCAGATCTGCTAACTTTATGAGGGGGGAAAATAAATTAGAGGGTGGACCTCCCTTGTCCGGCACCTTCGGGACCAGGGATTTGCCGAACAATGGGGGGTCCATGCTGCCCCCAGCTAGGACTCCAACCATCCTCACTGCTGCCTGCCTGGTCATGGCTGCCGGGGCTCTGTGGCTGCTGCAGCTGCCGGGATTGTTGGGGCGCCACGGCTGCTGCAGCTTCTGGGATTCTGCAGTCACTGCTGCCCCCCTGCTACTATCTGGCATCAGGGGCCTGATCTCCCTGCTGTGCCCCCCTTTCCTGGCTGAGTCGCACCCCCATCCTCCTTATACTTGGACTCTGTGGTCCAGGAACATCCACGGTCCTGCTAGATAAGGGAGGTACAACCTGTATTTCTAACAACTAGCTCAGAAAACTCAGTGTGGGATCTGAAGTCAAACTGTTTTGTCACTGCCTAATGCATCATGGCCAGGTAATAAAGATTCTAAAGTATGAAGGCTGCCCACATTTACATCTGTGCAACTCAGTTTTCCTCAAATTGTTCCCTCACTTGCACCTGCAGTCCTGCAATTGGAACTTGGTTAACAATTATATATGATTTTCATATTTTAATTGAAGTCGGTGTCATGGGTTCATGTTACAAATACCATGCCATGTATGATGCTGTATGAGACGGTACACCATAATTTCAGTTAATTTTATTTTCAATCAATCAATTATTGTATTAATTTTATTTAGCTTTTTGACTGCTAAGCTACACTAAGAATTTTAATGTGCCTATGCTTGGCGCATGAGCAAGATTTTATTTTAGCAAACTGTGAGATAGGCAAATATATGCTGAAATATACAGAAGATAAAGGCAATGTGGAGACATGCTATTCTGGTAGTCTTAATTTTTGTATTTCCAAGATATAAAATAGATGCTTTGTACTCTTTGATCTAGCATGAGGCAATTCCAAGGATCAACACTCCCAAAAGACTGCAAATAGCTTCCTTAGAACACTGAAGCTCCAGTGCTTAAGTAAGTGTTTGACTTCAGTGGGACTTCTTGTTGGCCTGGTCTTCGACACTAGACCAGGAAGGTCGGTTTAAGGAATGCAACTATGTAAAATGTGAGGCTGGAGTTGGCTTACATTAAGCCTAGCCTTGGTGGCATCCACCCTGGCGGAGGCTGATGGAAGCAAATGCTCCCATCAGCTTTTCTTACTCCTGACAAAAGGAGAAGTACCAGATGCTGGTGGGAGCGACCTCAGCAATCAATTTAGAGGTCTATACTAGACCTGTTAAATCAAATGCCAGAAGATTGACCTCTAGAGTGTCAATATTCTGGTAAGTATAGATGTGCCTATGTGTAAGGCAGTGAGGGGAAACCAAGGATAATAAGTGGGCAACATGAGTGTTTCTCCTTCATCTCAGTGGGGCTGCAAGATTGTCATAGCCAAGATGATATCCCAGGATATATTAGTTTTGGTAACTGCACTTGCATACCTAGAATTTGTGGAGTGTGACAGTTGAACCATAGCAGCATTTTGATTAGATGCAGAGGGAACACACAGCTCTCCATGATCTTACATGCAATTAGCACACACCTCACTTCATATGCCCTTGCTTTAAGTGCATCTCACTTTTGCAGTACCAGTAGGAAAAGAACCCTAGCTGGCCAAAAAACAGCGGAATCCGGCAACCCTGTGCATTGGCAATGGTAAACAAAAGGTCTCATGGGCCACACGTAGAACCCTAATGGGCTTCATGCAGCCCTCAGGATGCAGGTTGCCCACTACTGGTAAGAGGGAAAGCATTATGTACGTTTTGCAGGTTCAGGCCCTGTGATGGAGACTTACCTTATTGTAAGCTCTTTGGGGCAGAGACACTGTCTTTTTTGTTCTGTGTTCTGTGAAGTGCCTAGTACAATGGGGTCTTTGTCCATGACTGTGCTTCCTAGATATTACTGTGATATAAATAATAATGTTATCTACTGTATATTTTTATTTTATTAAATGTACAAAGTAACTACTATGATTGATAATAATTTACATGAAGTCATAGGCAGTTTTCATTAAAATTACCTAAAATGTCTAATCCATTTTGAAACACTTGTTTGCAAACCATAAGAACGGCCATACAGGGTCAGACCAAAGGTCCAACTAGCCCAGTATCGTGTCTGCCAACAGTGGCCAATAGCAGATGCCCAGACGGAGGGAACACAACATGATCCCTCTTCTGTCACCCATTTCAATTTTTTTTTAATTCAAGCCGTTTGGGTTTTTAAGTACTCCATAAAGTAATGCAAGATGTGGAAACTTTGTTTGGTATCATGAGCTTTCGTGGGCACAGTTCACTTCTACAGATAATCTTTAGTGGATTAAAATTTTGGTTTTGGCTTTCTGTGGCTTGTGGAGGACTATAATGAAAGCAGGAGTTAATTGCTGTTGAATTATTACATTTAAGATACATTTTTTATTTATTTAAACCAATAATCCCATTTCATGATGTGATTCACTGAAATCTATTCATATAAGATTCTGATTCATTTAACAGGAACAGGTTTGTTGAAGTTTCACGATAGGTACAGGATGTGGGGATTTGCAGCATGATGTGTGCATATCTATTTGGTATTTGTCTTGAATGGGTTCCATATCATGGGTTGTTCAACTCTGGGTATTGGAAATATACAGCTTTTCATCTTCTCTGCTAGGTCACTTGTTCAAAGGCAGACCAGGTCAGTAATAGCTGAAAGTTCTTATCCTCAGTTGGCTTTTTCATGTTCTCAGTCCGGCCTCTAGTACAAAGTTATCTACAGCACAAAAGCTTCTACCCCAACTAAATGGTATCTTTCTTTGAAGCCTCATTATAGAGGCCGTGGATGAATATGGAGCTACTACTATCTTCCTGACCCTAGTGGTCATGCAATCATGACTAAAGCATACGTAAGGGATGAGGAATCTTCTATTGACACTGCCAAAGATAAATCTAATCTCTGACCAAAATGAGAACTTGAGTCTTCTGCACTTTCATTTTGGCATATTTCCCTGACAATAAAGTCGTGAAAACTAGCTGAAGAACAGAAATAGAATTAATGGGATAAGAATAGAAATATTGAACATCCTGAGAAATGGAGTGTTCAGGGTTTATGGAAGGCCATGTATATACAGGTGAGGGCTTTGGACTGGGTATAAGACGACCTGGGTTCTATTCTTGGCTCAGCCCTGAGAGATATGGGCAAATTTCTTCACCAAATTCCCCTCCATCTCCTTTGTTTTCTCTGTAAGTTCTTTGAAGGGAGTGACTTCAGTAATGTTTGTACAAAGCCTAGGAGGGATGTTAGATGGTGTGTAATTAAACAGTTGTGTTAACCGCTTCAAATTCTAGCAGCAGTGCAGCGGGGACAGGCGGGTCTTCAGAGCTGGTGCTTGGGGGCAGCTGGCTTTTAAGATGGTACTTCTCAAGCACCAGCTCCTGCCTTCCTCCTCCTTGCTGCCTCTGGAGAAGGCTGCATGGCAGGGAGGATTCCTGTAGTTGACAGGATTAACCGATAAGCCTAGGCTTATTGGTTTGTTGTGCAGTCACCTACATGCTGATATCCCTAGGAGAGCATAGCACAGTGAGGCCCCAATTGCTGTTGTGACCTCTAGATACTAGTGTAATTAGAAACGTATTAAATATAGTGCTTATTGTAGCATTCTGTCTCCCTGCAGCTTTTGCCTGAAGGCTAAGGGAATAGTGAGTCCATCAGATGACACTGACCTATAGTGAGCATCATCTGAAAATACCTATCCTGCTCTTTGCTACAAGAAAGCGGTTGTCTCTGCAGGCTGGCTGTAACATAGTGACTCTTCTCAGCTGTGGTTTGCAAATGCTGTCATACAAAGGGATTCGCTCCTCTTGCTTTTCTGAGTACTCAGCTCCTCATGTCCCTTCTGTGGTGAATGGCATCCTCGTAGCTTTGCTTGGTCCTGCGGTATGTGCAGAAACTGCTCCCGTTCATCCCCTGCTAACGGACTGCAAATTAATTTGGTTGTTGGGGCTGAATGAATGAACAGCTGTGTAGTTAATTATGCAGAATGGTATAGAAAAATGTAGTGCTAATGTTTTATACCCTCATTATCCCTGCAGTATGGAATAAATTTTTCAACATGACAATGGCTAAGGCAATATTTCCCACATAATTTATTTATTACAGACACAGTGTGGTATGCAGCTTTCTCTTAATTCTGGCAGAAAGGAAGGGGTTGGAATACCGAGACCTCAGTGCAATCCTTTTTTTAATTCATCTGTAATTGAAGTTGGGGAAGAAGGTGGGAGGGCGGAAATGCAATGGATAAATTCGCTATCTACAAAAATCTAAATATACTGATTTGTCTTGCTGTTTTGTGGTGCAGCAGATGTATCAATGGATGGTCCCACTTTCACATCCCTGTCTCCTCTCATTGATTGGTTGGCTGTTCTTCACTCCATCATTCAAAGCTGCCTTTCTACTGTTTTATTTCTGTTCCACCTCCTCTCTCTGCTATCATTTCCACTTGTCTCATTGCAGAGCACATTTGAAAATCACCATGAATAAAGTAGCAAATGCATATTCCCCATATCTCCACCTGGCAATGTTTCTCTGTCTCTTTTTTTATTTGCCTCCTTTCTCCTTCATGGTGCTGTCTTTCTTTTCATCTTCTTCACCCCCAAACCTTCCTGTCAAGGTCTGATTGTCATTGGAGAAACTGGAGCAAGCTCAGCTCCTCAAAGGCATTTAGGTACCTATCATTGAAATTAAAGGGAATTAGGTACCTTAACTGCCTTTGAGAATCTGGGTCCAAGTCCTGTCCAAGAGGTGGGTCTTGCATTTCGATCCAAACATGTCAGATGTCAGCTCTGTCTACTTTCCTTTGGAAGTAGCTGCTGCCTTGCTGCTGACAATGCTCTTTCCCACAATGCCTCAGATCTGAATTTGTCTACTAACTGTAACTCCTGGCACATTGTGGAAGAATTGGTGGTCTCTGAGTTTACTTGGGTCCTTGGGTTTACTTGGGCAAGGGCTTGGTAACTTAGAACTAGAATTTTGAATTCAGCCCAGAAAAAAATGTGTAACTAGCAATTAATGTGTTGTTGTCTGACTTTGTTGTTCAGTAGAGAGCAGCCGAATTAGTTGTAATTTTTGTCTGATGTATGCCTTAACCACCAAGTAGATACCATCTCCCTTCATTGGGAGGGAAGTGTAATCCAAATCGCAGCCTATCACTTTCTGAACTGAAATCACATCACCAGTGAAATACAACTAACTCTGGAGAAAGAGCAGAACCCAGGATGGCAAGCAATAGAGAGCTCGTGCCGTAGTGGGATGTGTCATTGAATAAAAAGCATTATTAAAGTATAGAATAGGGATGTTAAATATTGGTTAATTGAATAGTCGAATAACCTCACGAGTTCTTATCGGTTAGTCGACTCTTCTATAGTCTCTGGGGGCGGGGCTGGCAGCCAGTGTGCCTCACTCCCAAGGAGCCCCCTGCCACTTGGTGCTGCTGACTCTGTACCAGACAGCAGTATGTGATGCCAGGCAGGATCTGGTCTGCGAGGGGAGCCTGTTTAAAAACCAGCTCCCCTCACAGACTGTCTGCCTATCACCCTGTGCTGTTGCTCTGAGCTCCCAGACCCGGTGCAAGCTAGAACTGAGCTGGGCTGCCTGCCTGCCTGGCTCCTAATACACTTGAAATGCAGAGCCACAGCAGGGGCAGGTCCTGGACCCATCACAAGCCAGGAGTGAGCTGGGCTGCTGGCCAGCCTGCTAAAAAATTTACTGGTGGGGCATGGAGAAATGCATGTAGTCCATAGCATTAATCTATATGCTTTTGCTTATCGGTTAATTGGTTAATTGACTTCACTATTTCATCTCTAGTACAGATACCCCAAACTTTTCAACTTTTTATATGTAATTGTGAAGACCATCCCTTCTGGTTGGCACAAAGGAAAAGATGGTAAGGATTCTTTTTTCCAGAGAATGCAGATAAATTGTTACAGGATATGTGGTTGTCATCCTCTAACATTTGATCTTGGGTAATAGTGGATATCACAAATGTTTCAGGAGGAAATGATTTTGAATTTTATTTCCTTCAAGTATTTGAATGCTGATATCACTTTTTATCTTAATTTTTACCATATGCTGTCTTCTAGTAATTCTGCAATGCAACTTTGGAATGTAATTTGCTTAGAAAAATGCAGTCAAAAATAAAACTGTGTTGTACTGAAGTGTGCTGACCCCAGCTTTGAGATTTCCTTTCTCTAAATGAAGTTTCTATCCTAAATGTAGGTTTCTCAGATTTTAGTAGTATTTTAACTAGTCTTTTGTTTGACTCACCTTATAAACCAGAATAATAGTCATTTTTGTTATACCGCAGGTTTTCAAATAATCCAAAATGAAATTTACTTACTGGTTCTGTGCCAATTCCAGGTGAACTGCATTTAACCTCTGAGCACCTTTTTGGCACAGTTAGCAGCTGCTTAGTTGGGTGCCTTTTATGCCTGGCTCTCTTGTTCAGTGTGCTCTTCTAGTTAAATTCTAATGGATAGTAAACTATTCTGCTGCATGACTAGGAGGCAGTGCATCCAGACATGGTGGATAAGAGTAAACTAGAAAAAAAGCCCATTTTTTCTGCCTTCTAGATGGCCTCAGGTGAATTTATGAACCTTCCAATATTCTAGTTTGTATAGCTTGCCAAGAAGCCCATTTAAATAAAATTAAATAAGGAGAGAAAGTTAATTATTTAAAGATCAGAAAATTGTGTTGTGTACAATAAGTTTTTCTTTGTTCAAATTACTGCACTGTCTGAATAGTTTAAAATCAAGAAGCTCTTAACTGCTTTCTTACAATGTAGAATAAAATGCAAAAACACAAGGAAATTAGAAGAGAAATCTGCCTTAATAATATGCCTACAACACAACCGGACAAAAAAAGCTAGGCAGTTCTAGAATTCCGGCCTTTCACTTGCACCATTAAGTGAAAAGCAGATGACTGGAATTTCCAAAGAGCATATATAAATAATCACACTGAATTTCTTTAGCACTTTTCATCTCATGATCTCAAGGTGCTATTATAGTGTAAATAAATACACAGTTCAACAATGAATTTTCCTGAATTACAACTATCCAGATTTCCACTTTATATGCTTTTTTAAAGAAATCCCTTCATTTTATAAAGCTTTCTTGAGATTCCACTTTTGTAAATTATATTTATTATTATTATTATTTTATTTCATTAATTTCCCATAGCATATCTGTTGTAGACTGGGAATAGGATTCAGGTTATCTGGCTCTCAGATTCCTGTATTAACTGATGACCATTCTTCTCATCTATTGGAAAGTTAATTGTGGATTTCATATACAAAAATATGGAACTACTTTCATGTGCACTAGATATTTCAGGTCAGCTTCTGTAAACAATTCTGTATTTTTCCGAATACTTCTGTGTGTCCTATCTGATGCTTTTTAAAAATAGGTAGACAACTCTGTTAAGTGTAGATGTGATACTTGTATTTTTCTATCTACATTAAAAAGGCACATCATTGTAGCCTTGCCATAACCACTTATTTTCATGCTGCTATTCAGGCATAAAATCAAGGTTTACTTAAAACTTACTTATGGATGTTAGTGACTGGAAATTGTGTACAGGGGAATTTGTAAATTATGAATCTGCTTGCAATTTTTGCATATGTGCCTTTATGAATCCTTTTTGAAAGTGTAAAGTAAATTTTTCAAGAGAGTAACATGCCTAAATTTCATTTTGAAAAGTCACTTAGACTCATTGAAAGTCTGTGGGACTTACTCGTAAGTGCCCAAGTCACTTTTCAAAATAGGATTCAGGCTTCTAAGTACTTTTTTTTTAACTGTTTATCTCTTATGAACTGAACACTTAGGCACAAGGATGTTGAATTAAGGATTCCACTATTTAACTTTGTGTCTTTCCTTTTGTTAAGTATCACAACGTTGCTGGCTTTTCAATTTAATTGCTGAGGTATTATTTATGAGATCTTTTGTCTGCAACTGCTGTAATCTATTTCCCAGTCTATTGTTTCTATCCACAAAATTATAGTCTCTTATGAGTGACCCCCCACACCTAGACAATATGCAGAGCAATGAGGTCCTATACAGGTCCTCTTAAATAAAATATAAATCCATCTGGTGAGATGCTTGAGAAGTGTTTTCCCTTTAAAGATTGGTGTGCCACAGGTGCTGTTACTTGTGGTCACAATGTAATGGAGATCAATTTTGGCAGAAGAGGGAGGTAAACTGGCACATGTCCTTTGCAATCTTTTAGTTATACAATTTTTCTGACATTTACAAGGTGAAAACTCACAAAGCAGGTTTGTGAGGGGAAAGAATTCACATAACCCCTCCCAGATTCTGGGCAGGCCAGGAGCACTTGTGCAGGAGTGAACTTTATGTAGGTTTTCACACCCACTAGAATGACATACTCCTTGATATGTTGGTCTTTTCATTTTGCCACCCTATTTCACAGGCTGCTTTTGAAAATCTCTGTTCATGAAGTAGAAAAATATAAACCAAACCAAAAACCTTGAGGCATAGAGAGAAACTGGTGGAATCTTCATCTCTTGATGTCTTCAAATCATATCTAGATACCTTTCTGGCATATACATTCAAATAGTAAAACAACTTAAACAGTGAATAATCCTGCAGCACCTTAGAGACTGACAAAAAAAGGAGATGGTATTGTGAGCTTTCTTTTTTTTTCTTTTTTACAGACTAACAATTCAGTTATTGGTTTAAATAAAATATTGATTTTATTTCGGTGGGGTTTATATGATCTTATGGTTCTCTTCTAACCTTAAAATCTATGACGAAGTAAAATTTACCCAAGATCACAGAGGTGTTTGGGAGAGCCTTACTCACAAGATTATTATCTTAAGGTATGTCTACGCAGGAAAGTTATTTCAAAATTACAGCCTTTGTTTCGAACTAACTTTCCTAGCATCTACACAAGCCAACCGCTATTTCGAAATCAAATCGAAATAGTGGAGCACTTATTGTGAATTTGGTAAACCTCATTCTACAAGGAATAATGCCAAATTCGAAATAGCTATTTCAAAATAAGTGCTGTGTAGACACTTATTTCAAAATAGGGGGCCCCCTGCCTTCCCAGGGTGCCCTGGTGGCCACTCCAGCCTCAACCAAGAACACTTCTCTCCCTATCCCCATTCCTGGAGCCCTTAAAGGGGCAGACTCTGGCCACAGTGCCTGTGCCAGCTCCAAGCCTGCCAGCCCAGAGCCAGCAGTTGCTGCCCCTGACCCAGTGGCCTCAAAACATAAGCCAGTAAGCCACTGGCAGCCAGCCCTCCACCACTCCCCAGGAGCAGTCTGCCAGCTCCCAGGAGCCTGCCATGGCCCGGAGAAGGCAGTTGCCTTCCTGGTCCAAGTTGGAGATCATGGACCTTATTCAAGTTTGGGGGGGATGCCCCCAACATCCATGATCTCCGCACTAGATGGAGGAATGCGGCTGTCTACGGCAGGATAGCTGCCACCAAAGGCTACATGCGAACCCAGGTGCAGGTTTGTGTGACAATCAAGTTGGTTCAATGAGACCCACAAACCTGAGCCCTGAGCTTCCCCTCCTCCTTCTTCCCCTTGCTTCCCCCTTCCCTCTCCCTCCTCCCAGGTTTCCCCCTCCCCTCTCCCATCCTCTCTTCTCCCCTCTCCCACCTCCTTTCCCCAGTCTCACCAGAGTTTCAACCCCCCCCAAGTTTTGTTAAATAAAGAGAGTTTGTGTTCATGAAAATACACGTATTTTATTTTACATCAGGAAGGGGGGTTAGGGAGGAGTAAGTGGAAGGACGTGAGGGAGGAATGAGGCACAAGCCCCCAGTGGGGCAGACCAGGGAGGATCTTAGTGCTGCTCAGGGTGGAAGCTCTCCCGCAGGGCCTCCTGGATACTGACAGCCCCCCGATGGACCTCCCGGATGGCAGCCTGCAGAAAGTGCAGCCAGGCTCGCAGCAACGCATCCAAGAGAAACACCAGGGTGCCCAGCGGCAGCTCTGGCTCCATGTTGCAGAGTGTTGTGGTGTCCTGAGTGAGCGCAATCAGAGCACGCAGAGACAAAATGCTTTGCTGTCCCTCATCCAGGTAGACAAGCAAGCAGGGAAACCTGAGAACTGGCTGCCCGGGGGGTCCCTTTAAGCACAGACCTCGGGCAGCAGCCCCACACAGTAAGTCCTGACATGGTGTCCTGCTGGAACTGGTTCCGGCCAGCCTTAAATGTGATTCAGAGTCCACTCAGTGTGGACACACTATTTTGAAATAGCAAAATGCTATTTCAAAATGCATTTTGTTTGTAAACACATTATTTCGAAATAAGCTATTTCGAAATAACTATTTCGAAATAACACTGTAGTGTTACTCCTATTGACACTTAACAATGAGGATAAGAAATAAATGTTAATCAAAGCACGTCAGTGTTATCAGGAACACAGCTATTTTGACATTGGTGATTCTTCATATATTTTAATCTGGAAAGCTATTGTTGAATTTTCTTGTGAGCCTTCTTTCCACTCTCCCTCATAGGTTGGCGTGGTGAATAAATTAGTGCATATTTACAAAGCAAACTCTCTAATGGCAGTTAATAGTCTCTTATGCACTTTTGTACTTTTTGCTTCTCTGAAATGCTCTGCCTCTGATATTTTGCTGCTTGTGGGTGGCGAGGAGGAGAAAAAAAATAACTGGAAAAAGTGTTATCTACTTGTTCTGCATCAGTCAAAGCCAGGCAGTCTCCCCATTCAGCAAGCCGTTAAAGGTTTTCACTGCAGCCGTCACTCAGAAAGACCACAATGGCACATTATTGCTAAAGGAAATGAGCTCCCCTGCTTGCACCTTGACATTTTTATTATTAAAAACAACAAACAATCAGTATTTTAGGGTCCAAAAGTAGAGTAACACTACTGCAAACTAGAAGACTCAATCTTTAGCTGGTGTACTGATTTAGCTCATTTGAAGTCAGTGGAGTTACACTCCTTTACATCAATGAGGATCAGGCCTTGTTGCTTACCCTCCTATTTATACCAGCTGACTCCTAGTTTTTAGGACAAGCTTTGCACAGTGTGGTGGCATTTATATAAAAAAAAGGTAGGTTTGGGAGTTTTTTTCTTTGATAGTCTATTCATCTTGGCAAGTTTTCTGTGGAGGACTGGAATAGTTGGGGGAGGGATTAATTTTGTAGACATTTTTCAGATGAGGTTCTAAAGCAGTGAAGAGGTTAATTTCCATCTGAACATTGAGTACTTTCCTCAGCTTTACATTTTGCATGGCAGCTTTTCCTGCATCACAAAGTAGAAATTCTATGAGCTGACTTGAGGCTGGAGAGTGGGCAAAATGGGAATGCACAGGTTAGACTGTTTTAATACTGAATTATGTAGGCATGAAAGTCTCTCAGGCATTTTTTTTCTGATGAAAAGACTGATTATTATTTTAATTTACACTTTAATCTTTTTCCTCCTTATTCAGTATCTTTCTTAGTTAGTTTAGTGGACATAAGATGCTAGTCAGGAAGAGCATATCTACACAGCAGCGTTATTTTGAAATAACTCAAATTATTTTGAAATAACAGGGTGCGTGTCTACACAGCAAGCCTGTTATTTCAAAATAATTTTGAAAGGAAGAGTTCTTCCTTTGACTTCCTGCAGTGTAGAAAGTGCCAAAAGCTGAGTTAAGGTACTTCACCTTCGGCTACTCAATTAATATAGCTGAAGTTGCGTATTTTAATTTGACTTTGTCCTGTAATGTAGACATACCCAAAGGGAAAGTGGATGTGGAATAGATTCAAAGGCAACCAGAAGGCTAAGAGTAACTAGGAAAGTAAATGGCAGAAATGCCAGTGACGTATTGCATAGAACCCTTTCCCCTGCAAAATTACCCCAGTCCCACCTCAGTACTCAAATTGGGATAGCTGAGTAACAATGACTTTGTCACAGGCCTAAAGGCAATACATAGATATGCCACAGTTCATTCACAACACATCTATCTCTCTGCCTCTCTGTAAGTAAATTAATGTTGTGTAACCAAACACTGCCATTATCTATAAGCATTAGAACCCGATTCTGAGAAGTGCAGGATCTCTCTACTTTCTTGATTGCACCATTCAAAACCCTTTTTTTAAGGTGCTCACTTGACATGGTGTAACCCACACACCTGCT